>NC_092675.1:13488911-14149625 GCF_964355755.1 Antedon mediterranea
AGACATTTTAGACCATTTTGTGATTTTCGAAAAAACTTGTTAACATAAAAACACGAAAGTGCTTAGAATATCTTCAAATCGCATTTGGAAACGTTTTAGACCATTTTGTGATTTTCGAAAAAAATTGTTAACATAAAAACACCAAAGTGCTTAGAATCACATTATAAACCGTTTTAGACCATTTTGAGCATTTCGATAACAATTTTCACACAAAAACATCAAAGAGCACAAAATAGCTTAATATCGTATTTAAAAATGTTTTAGACCATTTTGAGCATTTAGATAAGACTTTTTCACACAAAACACCAAAGTCCTTAGAATAGCTTCAAATCGCATTTGGAGACGTTTTAGACCATTTTGTGATTTTTTAAAAAACTTGTTAACATAAAAACACCAAAGTGCTTAGAATAGCTTCAAATCACATTTGGAGACGTTTTAGACCATTTTGTGATTTTCGAAAAAACTTTTTAACATAAAAACACCAAAGTGCTTAGAATAGCTTCAAATCACATTTGGAGACGTTTTAGACCATTTTGTGATTTTTGAAAAAGATTGTTAACATAAAAACACCAAAGTGCTTAGAATCACATTATAAACCGTTTTAGACCATTTTGAGCATTTCGATAACAATTTTCACACAAAAACATCAAAGAGCACAAAATAGCTTAATATCGTATTTAAAAATGTTTTAGACCATTTTGAGCATTTAGATAAAACTTTTTCACACAAAACACCAAAGTGCTTAGAATAGCTTCAAATCGCATTTGGAGACGGTTTAGACCATTTTGTGATTTTGAAAAAACTTGTTAACATAAAACACCAAAGTGCTTAGAATAGCTTCAAATCGCATTTGGAGACGTTTTAGACCATTTTGTGATTTTCGAAAAAACTTGTTAACATAAAAACACCAAAGTGCTTAGAATAGCTTCAAATCGTATTTGGAGACGTTTTAGACCATTTTGAGATTTTCGAAAAAACTTGGTTACACAAAAACATCAAAGTGCTTAAAATCACATTATAAACCGTTTTAGACCATTTTGAGCATTTCGATAACACTTTTCACACAAAAACATCAAAGAGCACAAAATAGCTTAATATCGTATTTAAAAACGTTTTAGACCATTTTGAGCATTTCGACAAAACTTTTTCACACAAAACACCAAAGTGCTTAGAATAGCTTCAAATCGCATTTGGAGACGTTTTAGACCAATTTGTGCATTTCAATGAAACTTGATTACACAAAAACATCAAAGTGCTTAAAATCACATTATAAACCGTTTTAGACCATTTTGAGCATTTCGATAACACTTTTCACACAAAAACATCAAAGAGCACAAAATAGCTTAATATCGTATTTAAAAACGTTTTAGACCATTTTGAGCATTTAGACAAAACTTTTTCACACAAAAAACCAAAGTGCTTAGAATAGCTTCAAATCGCAATTGGAGACGTTTTAGACCATTTTGTGCATTTCGATGGAACTTGGTTACACAAAAACATCAAAGTGCTTAAAATCACATTATAAATCGTTTTAGACCATTTTGAGCATTTCGACAAAACTTTTTCACACAAAATACAAAAGTGCTTAGAATAGCTTCAAATCGCATTTGGAGACGTTTTAGACCATTTTGTGATTTTCGAAAAAAATTTTTAAAATAAAAACACCAAAGTGCTTAGAATAGCTTCAAATCACATTTGGAGACGTTTTAGACCATTTTGTGATTTTCGAAAAAACTTGTTAACATAAAAACACGAAAGTGCTTAGAATAGCTTCAAATCGCATTTAGAAACGTTTTAGACCATTTTGTGATTTTCGAAAAAAATTGTTAACATAAAAACACCAAAGTGCTTAGAATCACATTATAAACCGTTTTAGACCATTTTGAGCATTTCGATAACAATTTTCACACAAAAACATCAAAGAGCACAAAATAGCTTAATATCGTATTTAAAAATGTTTTAGACCATTTTGAGCATTTAGATAAAACTTTTTCACACAAAACACCAAAGTGCTTAGAATAGCTTCAAATCGCATTTGGAGACGTTTTAGACCAATTTGTGATTTTTGAAAAAACTTGTTAACATAAAAACACCAAAGTGCTTAGAATAGCTTCAAATCACATTTGGAGACGTTTTAGACCATTTTGTGATTTTGAACAAACTTGTTAACATAAAAACACCAAAGTGCTTAGAATAGCTTCAAATCGCATTTGGAGACGTTTTAGACCATTTTGTGATTTTCGAAAAAACTTGTTAACATAAAAACACCAAAGTGCTTAGAATAGCTTCAAATCGTATTTGGAGACGTTTTAGACCATTTTGAGATTTTCGAAAAAACTTGGTTACACAAAAACATCAAAGTGCTTAAAATCACATTATAAACCGTTTTAGACCATTTTGAGCATTTCGATAACACTTTTCACACAAAAACATCAAAGAGCACAAAATAGCTTAATATCGTATTTAAAAACGTTTTAGACCATTTTGAGCATTTCGACAAAACTTTTTCACACAAAACACCAAAGTGCTTAGAATAGCTTCAAATCGCATTTGGAGACGTTTTAGACCAATTTGTGCATTTCGATGAAACTTGATTACACAAAAACATCAAAGTGCTTAAAATCACATTATAAACCGTTTTAGACCATTTTGAGCATTTCGATAACACTTTTCACACAAAAACATCAAAGAGCACAAAATAGCTTAATATCGTATTTAAAAACGTTTTAGACCATTTTGAGCATTTAGACAAAACTTTTTCACACAAAACACCAAAGTGCTTAGAATAGCTTCAAATCGCATTTGGAGACGTTTTAGACCATTTTGTGCATTTCGATGAAACTTGGTTACACAAAAACATCAAAGTGCTTAAAATCACA
The DNA here is from genome assembly GCF_964355755.1 of Antedon mediterranea. Lineage (NCBI taxonomy): Eukaryota > Metazoa > Echinodermata > Crinoidea > Comatulida > Antedonidae > Antedon > Antedon mediterranea. The sequence goes on from NC_092675.1 coordinate 13,491,791, forward strand.
TTATAAATCGTTTTAGACCATTTTGAGCATTTCGACAAAACTTTTTCACACAAAATACCAAAGTGCTTAGAATAGCTTCAAATCGCATTTCGAGACGTTCTAGACCATTTTGTGATTTTCGAAAAAACTTTTTAACATAAAAACACCAAAGTGCTTAGAATAGCTTCAAATCACATTTGGAGACATTTTAGACCATTTTGTGATTTTCGAAAAAACTTGTTAACATAAAAACACGAAAGTGCTTAGAATAGCTTCAAATCGCATTTGGAGACGTTTTAGACCATTTTGTGATTTTCGAAAAAACTTGTTAACATAAAAACACGAAAGTGCTTAGAATAGCTTCAAATCACATTTGGAGACGTTTTAGACCATTTTGTGATTTTTGAAAAAACTTGTTAACATAAAAACACGAAAGTGCTTAGAACAGCTTCAAATCGCATTTGGAAACGTTTTAGACCAATTTGTGCATTTCGATGAAACTTGATTACACAAAAACATCAAAGTGCTTAAAATCACATTATAAACCGTTTTAGACCATTTTGAGCATTTCGATAACACTTTTCACACAAAAACATTAAAGAGCACAAAATAGCTTAATATCGTATTTAAAAACGTTTTAGACCATTTTGAGCATTTAGACAAAACTTTTTCACACAAAACACCAAAGTGCTTAGAATAGCTTCAAATCGCATTTGGAGACGTTTTAGACCATTTTGTGCATTTCGATGAAACTTGGTTACACAAAAACATCAAAGTGCTTAAAATCACATTATAAATCGTTTTAGACCATTTTGAGCATTTCGACAAAACTTTTTCACACAAAACACCAAAGTGCTTAGAATAGCTTCAAATCGCATTTGGAGACGTTTTAGACCAATTTGTGATTTTTGAAAAAACTTGTTAACATAAAAACACCAAAGTGTTTAGAATAGCTTCAAATCGCATTTGGAGACGTTTTAGACCAATTTGTGATTTTCGAAAAAACTTATCAACATAAAAACACCAAAGGGTTTAGAATAGCTTCAAATCGCATTTGGAGACGTTTTAGACCATTTTGTGATTTTGAAAAAACTTGTTAACATAAAAACACGAAAGTGCTTAGAATAGCTTCAAATCGCATTTGGAGACGTTTTAGACCATTTTGTGATTTTCGAAAAAACTTGTTAACATAAAAACACGAAAGTGCTTAGAATAGCTTCAAATCACATTTGGAGACGTTTTAGACCATTTTGTGATTTTTGAAAAAACTTGTTAACATAAAAACACGAAAGTGCTTAGAATAGCTTCAAATCGCATTTGGAAACGTTTTAGACCAATTTGTGCATTTCGATGAAACTTGATTACACAAAAACATCAAAGTGCTTAAAATCACATTATAAACCGTTTTAGACCATTTTGAGCATTTCGATAACACTTTTCACACAAAAACATTAAAGAGCACAAAATAGCTTAATATCGTATTTAAAAACGTTTTAGACCATTTTGAGCATTTAGACAAAACTTTTTCACACAAAACACCAAAGTGCTTAGAATAGCTTCAAATCGCATTTGGAGACGTTTTAGACCATTTTGTGCATTTCGATGAAACTTGGTTACACAAAAACATCAAAGTGCTTAAAATCACATTATAAATCGTTTTAGACCATTTTGAGCATTTCGACAAAACTTTTTCACACAAAATACCAAAGTGCTTAGAATAGCTTCAAATCGCATTTCGAGACGTTTTAGACCATTTTGTGATTTTCGAAAAAACTTTTTAACATAAAAACACCAAAGTGCTTAGAATAGCTTCAAATCACATTTGGAGACATTTTAGACCATTTTGTGATTTTCAAAAAAACTTGTTAACATAAAAACACGAAAGTTCTTAGAATCACATTATAAACCGTTTTAGACCATTTTGAGCATTTCGATAACAATTTTCACACAAAAACATCAAAGAGCACAAAATAGCTTAATATCGTATTTAAAAATGTTTTAGACCATTTTGAGCATTTAGATAAAACTTTTTCACACAAAACACCAAAGTGCTTAGAATAGCTTCAAATCGCATTTGGAGACGTTTTAGACCATTTTGTGATTTTTGAAAAAACTTGTTAACATAAAAACACCAAAGTGCTTAGAATAGCTTCAAATCACATTTTGATACGTTTTAGCCCATTTTGTGATTTTCGAAAAAACTTGTTAACATAAAAACACGAAAGTGCTTAGAATAGCTTCAAATCACATTTGGAGACGTTTTAGACCATTTTGTGATTTTTGAAAAAACTTGTTAACATAAAAACACGAAAGTGCTTAGAATAGCTTCAAATCGCATTTGGAAACGTTTTAGACCATTTTGTGATTTTCGAAAAAGATTGTTAACATAAAAACACCAAAGTGCTTAGAATCACATTATAAACCGTTTTAGACCATTTTGAGCATTTCGATAACAATTTTCACACAAAAACATCAAAGAGCACAAAATAGCTTAATATCGTATTTAAAAATGTTTTAGACCATTTTGAGCATTTAGATCAAACTTTTTCACACAAAACACCAAAGTGCTTAGAATAGCTTCAAATCGCATTTGGAGACGGTTTAGACCATTTTGTGATTTTGAAAAAACTTGTTAACATAAAAACACCAAAGTGCTTAGAATAGCTTCAAATCGCATTTGGAGACGTTTTAGACCATTTTGTGATTTTCGAAAAAACTTGTTAACATAAAAACACCAAAGTGCTTAGAATAGCTTCAAATCGTATTTGGAGACGTTTTAGACCATTTTGAGATTTTCGAAAAAACTTGGTTACACAAAAACATCAAAGTGCTTAAAATCACATTATAAACCGTTTTAGACCATTTTGAGCATTTCGATAACACTTTTCACACAAAAACATTAAAGAGCACAAAATAGCTTAATATCGTATTTAAAAACGTTTTAGACCATTTTGAGCATTTCGACAAAACTTTTTCACACAAAACACCAAAGTGCTTCAAATCGCATTTGGAGACGTTTTAGACCAATTTGTGCATTTCGATGAAACTTGATTACACAAAAACATCAAAGTGCTTAAAATCACATTATAAACCGTTTTAGACCATTTTGAGCATTTCGATAACACTTTTCACACAAAAACATCAAAGAGCACAAAATAGCTTAATATCGTATTTAAAAACGTTTTAGACCATTTTGAGCATTTAGACAAAACTTTTTCACACAAAACACCAAAGTGCTTAGAATAGCTTCAAATCGCATTTGGAGACGTTTTAGACCATTTTGTGCATTTCGATGAAACTTGGTTACACAAAAAAATCAAAGTGCTTAAAATCACATTATAAATCGTTTTAGACCATTTTGAGCATTTCGACAAAACTTTTTCACACAAAATACAAAAGTGCTTAGAATAGCTTCAAATCGCATTTGGAGACGTTTTAGACAATTTTGTGATTTTCGAAAAAACTTTTTAACATAAAAACACCAAAGTGCTTAGAATAGCTTCAAATCACATTTGGAGACGTTTTAGACCATTTTGTGATTTTCGAAAAAACTTGTTAACATAAAAACACGAAAGTGCTTAGAATAGCTTCAAATCGCATTTAGAAACGTTTTAGACCATTTTGTGATTTTCGAAAAAAATTGTTAACATAAAAACACCAAAGTGCTTAGAATCACATTATAAACCGTTTTAGACCATTTTGAGCATTTCGATAACAATTTTCACACAAAAACATCAAAGAGCACAAAATAGCTTAATATCGTATTTAAAAATGTTTTAGACCATTTTGAGCATTTAGATAAAACTTTTTCACACAAAACACCAAAGTGCTTAGAATAGCTTCAAATCGCATTTGGAGACGTTTTAGACCATTTTGTGATTTTTGAAAAAACTTGTTAACATAAAAACACCAAAGTACTTAGAATAGCTTCAAATCACATTTGGAGACGTTTTAGACCATTTTGTGATTTTCGAAAAAACTTGTTAACATAAAAACACGAAAGTGCTTAGAATAGCTTCAAATCGCATTTGGAAACGTTTTAGACCATTTTGTGATTTTCGAAAAAACTTGTTAACATAAAAACACGAAAGTGCTTAGAATAGCTTCAAATCGCATTTGGAAACGTTTTAGACCATTTTGTGATTTTCGAAAAAACTTGTTAACATAAAAACACGAAAGTGCTTAGAATAGCTTCAAATCGCATTTGGAAACGTTTTAGACCATTTTGTGATTTTCGAAAAAAATTGTTAACATAAAAACACCAAAGTGTTTAGAATAGCTTCAAATCGCATTTGGAGACGTTTTAGACCAATTTGTGATTTTCGAAAAAACTTATCAACATAAAAACACCAAAGGGTTTAGAATAGCTTCAAATCGCATTTGGAGACGTTTTAGACCATTTTGTGATTTTGAAAAAACTTGTTAACATAAAAACACCAAAGTGCTTAGAATAGCTTCAAATCGCATTTGGAGACGTTTTAGACCATTTTGTGATTTTCGAAAAAACTTGTTAACATAAAAACACCAAAGTGCTTAGAATAGCTTCAAATCGTATTTGGAGACGTTTTAGACCATTTTGAGATTTTCGAAAAAACTTGGTTACACAAAAACATCAAAGTGCTTAAAATCACATTATAAACCGTTTTAGACCATTTTGAGCATTTCGATAACACTTTTCACACAAAAACATCAAAGAGCACAAAATAGCTTAATATCGTATTTAAAAACGTTTTAGACCATTTTGAGCATTTCGACAAAACTTTTTCACACAAAACACCAAAGTGCTTAGAATAGCTTCAAATCGCATTTGGAGACGTTTTAGACCAATTTGTGCATTTCGATGAAACTTGATTACACAAAAACATCAAAGTGCTTAAAATCACATTATAAACCGTTTTAGACCATTTTGAGCATTTCGATAACACTTTTCACACAAAAACATCAAAGAGCACAAAATAGCTTAATATCGTATTTAAAAACGTTTTAGACCATTTTGAGCATTTAGACAAAACTTTTTCACACAAAACACCAAAGTGCTTAGAATAGCTTCAAATCGCATTTGGAGACGTTTTAGACCATTTTGTGCATTTCGATGAAACTTGGTTACACAAAAACATCAAAGTGCTTAAAATCACATTATAAATCGTTTTAGACCAGTTTGAGCATTTCGACAAAACTTTTTCACACAAAATACCAAAGTGCTTAGAATAGCTTCAAATCGCATTTCGAGACGTTTTAGACCATTTTGTGATTTTCGAAAAAACTTTTTAACATAAAAACACCAAAGTGCTTAGATTAGCTTCAAATCACATTTGGAGACGTTTTAGACCATAAGTGCTTAGAATCACATTATAAACCGTTTTAGACCATTTTGAGCATTTCGATAACAATTTTCACACAAAAACATCAAAGAGCACAAAATAGCTTAATATCGTATTTAAAAATGTTTTAGACCATGTTGAGCATTTAGATAAAACTTTTTCACACAAAACACCAAAGTGCTTAGAATAGCTTCAAATCGCATTTGGAGACGTTTTAGACCATTTTGTGATTTTTGAAAAAACTTGTTAACATAAAAACGCCAAAGTGCTTAGAATAGCTTCAAATCACATTTGGAGACGTTTTAGACCATTTTGTGATTTTCGAAAAAACTTGTTAACATAAAAACACCAAAGTGTTTAGAATAGCTTCAAATCGCATTTGGAGACGTTTTAGACCAATTTGTGATTTTCGAAAAAACTTATCAACATAAAAACACCAAAGGGTTTAGAATAGCTTCAAATCGCATTTGGAGACGTTTTAGACCATTTTGTGATTTTCGAAAAAACTTGTTAACATAAAAACACGAAAGTGCTTAGAATAGCTTCAAATCGCATTTGGAAACGTTTTAGACCATTTTGTGATTTTCGAAAAAACTTGTTAACATAAAAACACGAAAGTGCTTAGAATAGCTTCAAATCGCATTTGGAAACGTTTTAGACCATTTTGTGATTTTCGAAAAAACTTGTTAACATAAAAACACGAAAGTGCTTAGAATAGCTTCAAATCGCATTTGGAAACGTTTTAGACCATTTTGTGATTTTCGAAAAAAATTGTTAACATAAAAACACCAAAGTGTTTAGAATAGCTTCAAATCGCATTTGGAGACGTTTTAGACCAATTTGTGATTTTCGAAAAAACTTATCAACATAAAAACACCAAAGGGTTTAGAATAGCTTCAAATCGCATTTGGAGACGTTTTAGACCATTTTGTGATTTTGAAAAAACTTGTTAACATAAAAACACCAAAGTGCTTAGAATAGCTTCAAATCGCATTTGGAGACGTTTTAGACCATTTTGTGATTTTCGAAAAAACTTGTTAACATAAAAACACCAAAGTGCTTAGAATAGCTTCAAATCGTATTTGGAGACGTTTTAGACCATTTTGAGATTTTCGAAAAAACTTGGTTACACAAAAACATCAAAGTGCTTAAAATCACATTATAAACCGTTTTAGACCATTTTGAGCATTTCGATAACACTTTTCACACAAAAACATCAAAGAGCACAAAATAGCTTAATATCGTATTTAAAAACGTTTTAGACCATTTTGAGCATTTCGACAAAACTTTTTCACACAAAACACCAAAGTGCTTAGAATAGCTTCAAATCGCATTTGGAGACGTTTTAGACCAATTTGTGCATTTCGATGAAACTTGATTACACAAAAACATCAAAGTGCTTAAAATCACATTATAAACCGTTTTAGACCATTTTGAGCATTTCGATAACACTTTTCACACAAAAACATCAAAGAGCACAAAATAGCTTAATATCGTATTTAAAAACGTTTTAGACCATTTTGAGCATTTAGACAAAACTTTTTCACACAAAACACCAAAGTGCTTAGAATAGCTTCAAATCGCATTTGGAGACGTTTTAGACCATTTTGTGCATTTCGATGAAACTTGGTTACACAAAAACATCAAAGTGCTTAAAATCACATTATAAATCGTTTTAGACCAGTTTGAGCATTTCGACAAAACTTTTTCACACAAAATACCAAAGTGCTTAGAATAGCTTCAAATCGCATTTCGAGACGTTTTAGACCATTTTGTGATTTTCGAAAAAACTTTTTAACATAAAAACACCAAAGTGCTTAGATTAGCTTCAAATCACATTTGGAGACGTTTTAGACCATAAGTGCTTAGAATCACATTATAAACCGTTTTAGACCATTTTGAGCATTTCGATAACAATTTTCACACAAAAACATCAAAGAGCACAAAATAGCTTAATATCGTATTTAAAAATGTTTTAGACCATGTTGAGCATTTAGATAAAACTTTTTCACACAAAACACCAAAGTGCTTAGAATAGCTTCAAATCGCATTTGGAGACGTTTTAGACCATTTTGTGATTTTTGAAAAAACTTGTTAACATAAAAACGCCAAAGTGCTTAGAATAGCTTCAAATCACATTTGGAGACGTTTTAGACCATTTTGTGATTTTCGAAAAAACTTGTTAACATAAAAACACGAAAGTGCTTAGAATAGCTTCAAATCGCATTTGGAAACGTTTTAGACCATTTTGTGATTTTCGAAAAAACTTGTTAACATAAAAACATGAAAGTGCTTAGAATAGCTTCAAATCGTATTTGGAGACGTTTTAGACGATTTTGTGATTTTCGAAAAAACTTTTTAACATAAAAACACCAAAGTGCTTAGAATAGCTTCAAATCGCATTTGGAGACGTTTTAGACCATTTTGTGCATTTCGATGAAACTTGGTTACACAAAAACATCAAAGTGCTTAAAATCACATTATAAACCATTTAGACCATTTTGAGCATTTCGATAACACTTTTCACACAAAAACATCAAAGAGCACAAAATAGCTTAATATCGTATTTAAAAACGTTTTAGACCATTTTGAGCATTTAGACAAAACTTTTTCACACAAAACTCCAAAGTGCTTAGAATAGCTTCAAATCGCATTTGGAGACGTTTTAGAACATTTTGTGTTTTTCGAAAAAACCTGTTAACATAAAAACACCAAAGTGCTTAGAATAGCTTCAAATCGCATTTGGAGACGTTTTAGACCAATTTGTGATTTTCGAAAAAACTTATCAACATAAAAACACCAAAGGGTTTAGAATAGCTTCAAATCGCATTTGGAGACGTTTTAGACCATTTTGTGATTTTCGAAAAAACTTGTTAACATAAAAACACGAAAGTGCTTAGAATAGCTTCAAATCGCATTTGGAAACGTTTTAGACCATTTTGTGATTTTCGAAAAAACTTGTTAACATAAAAACATGAAAGTGCTTAGAATAGCTTCAAATCGTATTTGGAGACGTTTTAGACGATTTTGTGATTTTCGAAAAAACTTTTTAACATAAAAACACCAAAGTGCTTAGAATAGCTTCAAATCGCATTTGGAGACGTTTTAGACCATTTTGTGCATTTCGATGAAACTTGGTTACACAAAAACATCAAAGTGCTTAAAATCACATTATAAACCATTTAGACCATTTTGAGCATTTCGATAACACTTTTCACACAAAAACATCAAAGAGCACAAAATAGCTTAATATCGTATTTAAAAACGTTTTAGACCATTTTGAGCATTTAGACAAAACTTTTTCACACAAAACACCAAAGTGCTTAGAATAGCTTCAAATCGCATTTGGAGACGTTTTAGACCATTTTGTGCATTTCGATGAAACTTGGTTACACAAAAACATCAAAGTGCTTAAAATCACATTATAAATCGTTTTAGACCAGTTTGAGCATTTCGACAAAACTTTTTCACACAAAATACCAAAGTGCTTAGAATAGCTTCAAATCGCATTTCGAGACGTTTTAGACCATTTTGTGATTTTCGAAAAAACTTTTTAACATAAAAACACCAAAGTGCTTAGATTAGCTTCAAATCACATTTGGAGACGTTTTAGACCATAAGTGCTTAGAATCACATTATAAACCGTTTTAGACCATTTTGAGCATTTCGATAACAATTTTCACACAAAAACATCAAAGAGCACAAAATAGCTTAATATCGTATTTAAAAATGTTTTAGACCATGTTGAGCATTTAGATAAAACTTTTTCACACAAAACACCAAAGTGCTTAGAATAGCTTCAAATCGCATTTGGAGACGTTTTAGACCATTTTGTGATTTTTGAAAAAACTTGTTAACATAAAAACGCCAAAGTGCTTAGAATAGCTTCAAATCACATTTGGAGACGTTTTAGACCATTTTGTGATTTTCGAAAAAACTTGTTAACATAAAAACACCAAAGTGTTTAGAATAGCTTCAAATCGCATTTGGAGACGTTTTAGACCAATTTGTGATTTTCGAAAAAACTTATCAACATAAAAACACCAAAGGGTTTAGAATAGCTTCAAATCGCATTTGGAGACGTTTTAGACCATTTTGTGATTTTCGAAAAAACTTGTTAACATAAAAACACGAAAGTGCTTAGAATAGCTTCAAATCGCATTTGGAAACGTTTTAGACCATTTTGTGATTTTCGAAAAAACTTGTTAACATAAAAACATGAAAGTGCTTAGAATAGCTTCAAATCGTATTTGGAGACGTTTTAGACGATTTTGTGATTTTCGAAAAAACTTTTTAACATAAAAACACCAAAGTGCTTAGAATAGCTTCAAATCGCATTTGGAGACGTTTTAGACCATTTTGTGCATTTCGATGAAACTTGGTTACACAAAAACATCAAAGTGCTTAAAATCACATTATAAACCATTTAGACCATTTTGAGCATTTCGATAACACTTTTCACACAAAAACATCAAAGAGCACAAAATAGCTTAATATCGTATTTAAAAACGTTTTAGACCATTTTGAGCATTTAGACAAAACTTTTTCACACAAAACTCCAAAGTGCTTAGAATAGCTTCAAATCGCATTTGGAGACGTTTTAGAACATTTTGTGTTTTTCGAAAAAACCTGTTAACATAAAAACACCAAAGTGCTTAGAATAGCTTCAAATCGCATTTGGAGACTATTTAGACCATTTTGTGATTTTTGAAAAAACTTGTTAACATAAAAACACGAAAGTGCTTAGAATAGCTTCAAATCGCATTTGGAAACGTTTTAGACCATTTTGTGATTTTCGAAAAAGATTGTTAACATAAAAACACCAATGTGCTTAGAATCACATTATACACCGTTTTAGACCATTTTGAGCATTTCGATAACAATTTTCACACAAAAACATCAAAGGGCACAAAATAGCTTAATATCGTATTTAAAAATGTTTTAGACCATTTTGAGCATTTAGATAAAACTTTTTCACACAAAACACCAAAGTGCTTAGAATAGCTTCAAATCGCATTTGGAGACGGTTTAGAACATTTTGTGATTTTGAAAAAACTTTTTAACATAAAAACACCAAAGTGCTTAGAATAGCTTCAAATCGCATTTGGAGACGTTTTAGACCATTTTGTGATTTTCGAAAAAACTTGTTAACATAAAAACACCAAAGTGCTTAGAATAGCTTCAAATCGTATTTGGAGACGTTTTAGACCATTTTGAGATTTTCGAAAAAACTTGGTTACACAAAAACATCAAAGTGCTTAAAATCACATTATAAACCGTTTTAGACCATTTTGAGCATTTCGATAACACTTTTCACACAAAAACATCAAAGAGCACAAAATAGCTTAATATCGTATTTAAAAACGTTTTAGACCATTTTGAGCATTTCGACAAAACTTTTTCACACAAAACACCAAAGTGCTTAGAATAGCTTCAAATCGCATTTGGAGACGTTTTAGACCAATTTGTGCATTTCGATGAAACTTGATTACACAAAAACATCAAAGTGCTTAAAATCACATTATAAACCGTTTTAGACCATTTTGAGCATTTCGATAACACTTTTCACACAAAAACATCAAAGAGCACAAAATAGCTTAATATCGTATTTAAAAACGTTTTAGACCATGATTTTCGAAAAAACTTGTTAACATAAAAACACCAAAGTGCTTAGAATAGCTTCAAATCACATTTGGAGACGTTTTAGACCAATTTGTGATTTTCGAAAAAACTTATCAACATAAAAACACCAAAGGGCTTAGAATAGCTTCAAATCGCATTTGGAGACTATTTAGACCATTTTGTGATTTTTGAAAAAACTTGTTAACATAAAAACACGAAAGTGCTTAGAATAGCTTCAAATCGCATTTGGAAACGTTTTATTCCATTTTGTGATTTTCGAAAAAGATTGTTAACATAAAAACACCAATGTGCTTAGAATCACATTATAAACCGTTTTAGACAATTTTGAGCATTTCGATAACAATTTTCACACAAAAACATCAAAGAGCACAAAATAGCTTAATATCGTATTTAAAAATGTTTTAGACCATTTTGAGCATTTAGATAAAACTTTTTCACACAAAACACCAAAGTGCTTAGAATAGCTTCAAATCGCATTTGGAGACGGTTTAGAACATTTTGTGATTTTGAAAAAACTTGTTAACATAAAAACACCAAAGTGCTTAGAATAGCTTCAAATCGCATTTGGAGACGTTTTAGACCATTTTGTGATTTTCGAAAAAACTTGTTAACATAAAAACACCAAAGTGCTTAGAATAGCTTCAAATCGTATTTGGAGACGTTTTAGACCATTTTGAGATTTTCGAAAAAACTTGGTTACACAAAAACATCAAAGTGCTTAAAATCACATTATAAACCGTTTTAGACCATTTTGAGCATTTCGATAACACTTTTCACACAAAAACATCAAAGAGCACAAAATAGCTTAATATCGTATTTAAAAACGTTTTAGACCATTTTGAGCATTTCGACAAAACTTTTTCACACAAAACACCAAAGTGCTTAGAATAGCTTCAAATCGCATTTGGAGACGTTTTAGACCAATTTGTGCATTTCGATGAAACTTGATTACACAAAAACATCAAAGTGCTTAAAATCACATTATAAACCGTTTTAGACCATTTTGAGCATTTCGATAACACTTTTCACACAAAAACATCAAAGAGCACAAAATAGCTTAATATCGTATTTAAAAACGTTTTAGACCATTTTGAGCATTTAGAAAAAACTTTTTCACACAAAACACCAAAGTGCTTAGAATAGCTTCAAATCGCATTTGAAGACGTTTTAGACCATTTTGTGATTTTTGAAAAAACTTGTTAACATAAAAACACCAAAGTGCTTAGAATAGCTTCAAATCACATTTGGAGATGTTTTAGACCATTTTGTGATTTTTGAAAAAACTTGTTAACATAAAAACACGAAAGTGCTTAGAATAGCTTCAAATCACATTTGGAGACGTTTTAGACCATTTTGTGATTTTTGAAAAAACTTGTTAACATAAAAACACGAAAGTGCTTAGAATAGCTTCAAATCGCATTTGGAAACGTTTTAGACCATTTTGTGATTTTCGAAAAAGATTGTTAACATAAAAACACCAATGTGCTTAGAATCACATTATAAACCGTTTTAGACCATTTTGAGCATTTCGATAACAATTTTCACACAAAAACATCAAAGAGCACAAAATAGCTTAATATCGTATTTATAAATGTTTTAGACCATTTTGAGCATTTCGACAAAACTTTTTCACACAAAACACCAAAGTGCTTAGAATAGCTTCAAATCGCATTTGGAGACGTTTTTTATACCATTTTGTGATTTCGATGAAACTTGATTACACAAAAACATCAAAGTGCTTAAAATCACATTATAAACCGTTTTAGACCATTTTGAGCATTTCGATAACACTTTTCACACAAAAACATCAAAGAGCACAAAATAGCTTAATATCGTATTTAAAAACGTTTTAGACCATTTTGAGCATTTAGACAAAACTTTTTCACACAAACCACCAAAGTGCTTAGAATAGCTTCAAATCGCATTTGGAGACGTTTTAGAACATTTTGTGTTTTTCGAAAAAAACTGTTAACATAAAAACACCAAAGTGCTTAGAATAGCTTCAAATCGCATTTGGAGAAACTTGATTACACAAAAACATCAAAGTGCTTAAAATCACATTATAAACCGTTTTAGACCATTTTGAGCATTTCGATAACACTTTTCACACAAAAACATCAAAGAGCACAAAATAGCTTAATATCGTATTTAAAAACGTTTTAGACCATTTTGAGCATTTCGACAAAACTTTTTCACACAAAACACCAAAGTGCTTAGAATAGCTTCAAATCGCATTTGGAGACGTTTTAGACCAATTTGTGCATTTCGATGAAACTTGATTACACAAAAACATCAAAGTGCTTAAAATCACATTATAAACCGTTTTAGACCATTTTGAGCATTTCGATAACACTTTTCACACAAAAACATCAAAGAGCACAAAATAGCTTAATATCGTATTTAAAAACGTTTTAGACCATTTTGAGCATTTAGAAAAAACTTTTTCACACAAAACACCAAAGTGCTTAGAATAGCTTCAAATCGCATTTGAAGACGTTTTAGACCATTTTGTGATTTTTGAAAAAACTTGTTAACATAAAAACACCAAAGTGCTTAGAATAGCTTCAAATCACATTTGGAGATGTTTTAGACCATTTTGTGATTTTTGAAAAAACTTGTTAACATAAAAACACGAAAGTGCTTAGAATAGCTTCAAATCACATTTGGAGACGTTTTAGACCATTTTGTGATTTTTGAAAAAACTTGTTAACATAAAAACACGAAAGTGCTTAGAATAGCTTCAAATCGCATTTGGAAACGTTTTAGACCATTTTGTGATTTTCGAAAAAGATTGTTAACATAAAAACACCAATGTGCTTAGAATCACATTATAAACCGTTTTAGACCATTTTGAGCATTTCGATAACAATTTTCACACAAAAACATCAAAGAGCACAAAATAGCTTAATATCGTATTTATAAATGTTTTAGACCATTTTGAGCATTTCGACAAAACTTTTTCACACAAAACACCAAAGTGCTTAGAATAGCTTCAAATCGCATTTGGAGACGTTTTTTATACCATTTTGTGATTTCGATGAAACTTGATTACACAAAAACATCAAAGTGCTTAAAATCACATTATAAACCGTTTTAGACCATTTTGAGCATTTCGATAACACTTTTCACACAAAAACATCAAAGAGCACAAAATAGCTTAATATCGTATTTAAAAACGTTTTAGACCATTTTGAGCATTTAGACAAAACTTTTTCACACAAACCACCAAAGTGCTTAGAATAGCTTCAAATCGCATTTGGAGACGTTTTAGAACATTTTGTGTTTTTCGAAAAAAACTGTTAACATAAAAACACCAAAGTGCTTAGAATAGCTTCAAATCGCATTTGGAGAAACTTGATTACACAAAAACATCAAAGTGCTTAAAATCACATTATAAACCGTTTTAGACCATTTTGAGCATTTCGATAACACTTTTCACACAAAAACATCAAAGAGCACAAAATAGCTTAATATCGTATTTAAAAACGTTTTAGACCATTTTGAGCATTTCGACAAAACTTTTTCACACAAAACACCAAAGTGCTTAGAATAGCTTCAAATCGCATTTGGAGACGTTTTAGACCAATTTGTGCATTTCGATGAAACTTGATTACACAAAAACATCAAAGTGCTTAAAATCACATTATAAACCGTTTTAGACCATTTTGAGCATTTCGATAACACTTTTCACACAAAAACATCAAAGAGCACAAAATAGCTTAATATCGTATTTAAAAACGTTTTAGACCATTTTGAGCATTTAGACAAAACTTTTTCACACAAAACACCAAAGTGCTTAGAATAGCTTCAAATCGCATTTGGAGACGTTTTAGACCATTTTGTGCATTTCGATGGAACTTGGTTACACAAAAACATCAAAGTGCTTAAAATCACATTATAAATCGTTTTAGACCATTTTGAGCATTTCGACAAAACTTTTTCACACAAAATACAAAAGTGCTTAGAATAGCTTCAAATCGCATTTGGAGACGTTTTAGACCATTTTGTGATTTTCGAAAAAACTTTTTAACATAAAAACACCAAAGTGCTTAGAATAGCTTCAAATCACATTTGGAGACGTTTTAGACCATTTTGTGATTTTCGAAAAAACTTGTTAACATAAAAACACGAAAGTTCTTAGAATAGCTTCAAATCGCATTTAGAAACGTTTTAGACCATTTTGTGATTTTCGAAAAAAATTGTTAACATAAAAACACCAAAGTGCTTAGAATCACATTATAAACCGTTTTAGACCATTTTGAGCATTTCGATAACAATTTTCACACAAAAACATCAAAGAGCACAAAATAGCTTAATATCGTATTTAAAAATGTTTTAGACCATTTTGAGCATTTAGATAAAACTTTTTCACACAAAACACCAAAGTGCTTAGAATAGCTTCAAATCGCATTTGGAGACGTTTTAGACCAATTTGTGATTTTTGAAAAAACTTGTTAACATAAAAACACCAAAGTGCTTAGAATAGCTTCAAATCACATTTGGAGACGTTTTAGACCATTTTGTGATTTTGAACAAACTTGTTAACATAAAAACACCAAAGTGCTTAGAATAGCTTCAAATCGCATTTGGAGACGTTTTAGACCATTTTGTGATTTTCGAAAAAACTTGTTAACATAAAAACACCAAAGTGCTTAGAATAGCTTCAAATCGTATTTGGAGACGTTTTAGACCATTTTGAGATTTTCGAAAAAACTTGGTTACACAAAAACATCAAAGTGCTTAAAATCACATTATAAACCGTTTTAGACCATTTTGAGCATTTCGATAACACTTTTCACACAAAAACATCAAAGAGCACAAAATAGCTTAATATCGTATTTAAAAACGTTTTAGACCATTTTGAGCATTTCGACAAAACTTTTTCACACAAAACACCAAAGTGCTTAGAATAGCTTCAAATCGCATTTGGAGACGTTTTAGACCAATTTATGCATTTCGATGAAACTTGATTAAACAAAAACATCAAAGTGCTTAAAATCACATTATAAACCGTTTTAGACCATTTTGAGCATTTCGATAACACTTTTCACACAAAAACATCAAAGAGCACAAAATAGCTTAATATCGTATTTAAAAACGTTTTAGACCATTTTGAGCATTTAGAAAAAACTTTTTCACACAAAACACCAAAGTGCTTAGAATAGCTTCAAATCGCATTTGAAGACGTTTTAGACCATTTTGTGATTTTTGAAAAAACTTGTTAACATAAAAACACCAAAGTGCTTAGAATAGCTTCAAATCACATTTGGAGATGTTTTAGACCATTTTGTGATTTTTGAAAAAACTTGTTAACATAAAAACACGAAAGTGCTTAGAATAGCTTCAAATCACATTTGGAGACGTTTTAGACCATTTTGTGATTTTTGAAAAAACTTGTTAACATAAAAACACGAAAGTGCATAGAATAGCTTCAAATCGCATTTGGAAACGTTTTAGACCATTTTGTGATTTTCGAAAAAGATTGTTAACATAAAAACACCAATGTGCTTAGAATCACATTATAAACCGTTTTAGACCATTTTGAGCATTTCGATAACAATTTTCACACAAAAACATCAAAGAGCACAAAATAGCTTAATATCGTATTTATAAATGTTTTAGACCATTTTGAGCATTTCGACAAAACTTTTTCACACAAAACACCAAAGTGCTTAGAATAGCTTCAAATCGCATTTGGAGACGTTTTTTATACCATTTTGTGATTTCGATGAAACTTGATTACACAAAAACATCAAAGTGCTTAAAATCACATTATAAACCGTTTTAGACCATTTTGAGCATTTCGATAACACTTTTCACACAAAAACATCAAAGAGCACAAAATAGCTTAATATCGTATTTAAAAACGTTTTAGACCATTTTGAGCATTTAGACAAAACTTTTTCACACAAAACACCAAAGTGCTTAGAATAGCTTCAAATCGCATTTGGAGACGTTTTAGAACATTTTGTGTTTTTCGAAAAAAACTGTTAACATAAAAACACCAAAGTGCTTAGAATAGCTTCAAATCGCATTTGGAGAAACTTGATTACACAAAAACATCAAAGTGCTTAAAATCACATTATAAACCGTTTTAGACCATTTTGAGCATTTCGATAACACTTTTCACACAAAAAAATCAAAGAGCACAAAATAGCTTAATATCGTATTTAAAAACGTTTTAGACCATTTTGAGCATTTAGACAAAACTTTTTCACACAAAACACCAAAGTGCTTAGAATAGCTTCAAATCGCATTTGGAGACGTTTTAGACCATTTTGTGCATTTCGATGAAACTTGGTTACACAAAAACATCAAAGTGCTTAAAATCACATTATAAATCGTTTTAGACCATTTTGAGCATTTCGACAAAACTTTTTCACACAAAATACCAAAGTGCTTAGAATAGCTTCAAATCGCATTTCGAGACGTTTTAGACCATTTTGTGATTTTCGAAAAAACTTTTTAACATAAAAACACCAAAGTGCTTAGAATAGCTTCAAATCACATTTGGAGACATTTTAGACCATTTTGTGATTTTCGAAAAAACTTGTTAACATAAAAACACGAAAGTGCTTAGAATAGCTTCAAATCGCATTTGGAAACGTTTTAGACCATTTTGTGATTTTCGAAAAAAATTGTTAACATAAAAACACCAAAGTGCTTAGAATCACATTATAAACCGTTTTAGACCATTTTGAGCATTTCGATAACAATTTTCACACAAAAACATCAAAGAGCACAAAATAGCTTAATATCGTATTTAAAAATGTTTTAGACCATTTTGAGCATTTAGATAAAACTTTTTCACACAAAACACCAAAGTGCTTAGAATAGCTTCAAATCGCATTTGGAGACGTTTTAGACCATTTTGTGATTTTCGAAAAAACTTTTTAACATAAAAACACCAAAGTGCTTAGAATAGCTTCAAATCGTATTTGGAGACGTTTTAGACCATTTTGAGATTTTCGAAAAAACTTGGTTACACAAAAACATCAAAGTGCTTAAAATCACATTATAAACCGTTTTAGACCATTTTGAGCATTTCGATAACACTTTTCACACAAAAACATCAAAGAGCACAAAATAGCTTAATATCGTATTTAAAAACGTTTTAGACCATTTTGAGCATTTCGACAAAACTTTTTCACACAAAACACCAAAGTGCTTAGAATAGCTTCAAATCGCATTTGGAGACGTTTTAGACCAATTTGTGCATTTCGATGAAACTTGATTACACAAAAACATCAAAGTGCTTAAAATCACATTATAAACCGTTTTAGACCATTTTGAGCATTTCGATAACACTTTTCACACAAAAACATCAAAGAGCACAAAATAGCTTAATATCGTATTTAAAAATGTTTTAGACCATTTTGAGCATTTAGATAAAACTTTTTCACACAAAACACCAAAGTGCTTAGAATAGCTTCAAATCGCATTTGGAGACGTTTTAGACCATTTTGTGATTTTTGAAAAAACTTGTTAACATAAAAACACCAAAGTGCTTAGAATAGCTTCAAATCACATTTGGAGACGTTTTAGACCATTTTGTGATTTTCGAAAAAACTTGTTAACATAAAAACACGAAAGTGCTTAGAATAGCTTCAAATCGCATTTGGAAACGTTTTAGACCATTTTGTGATTTTCGAAAAAACTTGTTAACATAAAAACACGAAAGTGCTTAGAATAGCTTCAAATCGCATTTGGAGACGTTTTAGACCATTTTGTGATTTTCGAAAAAACTTGTTAACATAAAAACACGAAAGTGCTTAGAATAGCTTCAAATCACATTTGGAGACGTTTTAGACCATTTTGTGATTTTTGAAAAAACTTGTTAACATAAAAACACGAAAGTGCTTAGAATAGCTTCAAATCGCATTTGGAAACGTTTTAGACCAATTTGTGCATTTCGATGAAACTTGATTACACAAAAACATCAAAGTGCTTAAAATCACATTATAAACCGTTTTAGACCATTTTGAGCATTTCGATAACACTTTTCACACAAAAACATTAAAGAGCACAAAATAGCTTAATATCGTATTTAAAAACGTTTTAGACCATTTTGAGCATTTAGACAAAACTTTTTCACACAAAACACCAAAGTGCTTAGAATAGCTTCAAATCGCATTTGGAGACGTTTTAGACCATTTTGTGCATTTCGATGAAACTTGGTTACACAAAAACATCAAAGTGCTTAAAATCACATTATAAATCGTTTTAGACCATTTTGAGCATTTCGACAAAACTTTTTCACACAAAATACCAAAGTGCTTAGAATAGCTTCAAATCGCATTTCGAGACGTTTTAGACCATTTTGTGATTTTCGAAAAAACTTTTTAACATAAAAACACCAAAGTGCTTAGAATAGCTTCAAATCACATTTGGAGACATTTTAGACCATTTTGTGATTTTCAAAAAAACTTGTTAACATAAAAACACGAAAGTTCTTAGAATAGCTTCAAATCGCATTTGGAAACGTTTTAGACCATTTTGTGATTTTCGAAAAAAATTGTTAACATAAAAACACCAAAGTGCTTAGAATCACATTATAAACCGTTTTAGACCATTTTGAGCATTTCGATAACAATTTTCACACAAAAACATCAAAGAGCACAAAATAGCTTAATATCGTATTTAAAAATGTTTTAGACCATTTTGAGCATTTAGATAAAACTTTTTCACACAAAACACCAAAGTGCTTAGAATAGCTTCAAATCGCATTTCGAGACGTTTTAGACCATTTTGTGATTTTTGAAAAAACTTGTTAACATAAAAACACCAAAGTGCTTAGAATAGCTTCAAATCACATTTTGATACGTTTTAGCCCATTTTGTGATTTTCGAAAAAACATGTTAACATAAAAACACGAAAGTGCTTAGAATAGCTTCAAATCACATTTGGAGACGTTTTAGACCATTTTGTGATTTTTGAAAAAACTTGTTAACATAAAAACACGAAAGTGCTTAGAATAGCTTCAAATCGCATTTGGAAACGTTTTAGACCATTTTGTGATTTTCGAAAAAGATTGTTAACATAAAAACACCAAAGTGCTTAGAATCACATTATAAACCGTTTTAGACCATTTTGAGCATTTCGATAACAATTTTCACACAAAAACATCAAAGAGCACAAAATAGCTTAATATCGTATTTAAAAATGTTTTAGACCATTTTGAGCATTTAGATAAAACTTTTTCACACAAAACACCAAAGTGCTTAGAATAGCTTCAAATCGCATTTGGAGACGGTTTAGACCATTTTGTGATTTTGAAAAAACTTGTTAACATAAAAACACCAAAGTGCTTAGAATAGCTTCAAATCGCATTTGGAGACGTTTTAGACCATTTTGTGATTTTCGAAAAAACTTGTTAACATAAAAACACCAAAGTGCTTAGAATAGCTTCAAATCGTATTTGGAGACGTTTTAGACCATTTTGAGATTTTCGAAAAAACTTGGTTACACAAAAACATCAAAGTGCTTAAAATCACATTATAAACCGTTTTAGACCATTTTGAGCATTTCGATAACACTTTTCACACAAAAACATCAAAGAGCACAAAATAGCTTAATATCGTATTTAAAAACGTTTTAGACCATTTTGAGCATTTCGACAAAACTTTTTCACACAAAACACCAAAGTGCTTAGAATAGCTTCAAATCGCATTTGGAGACGTTTTAGACCAATTTGTGATTTTTGAAAAAACTTGTTAACATAAAAACACCAAAGTGCTTAGAATAGCTTCAAATCACATTTGGAGACGTTTTAGACCATTTTGTGATTTTCGAAAAAACTTGTTAACATAAAAACACGAAAGTGCTTAGAATAGCTTCAAATCGCATTTGGAGACGTTTTAGAACATTTTGTGTTTTTCGAAAAAAACTGTTAACATAAAAACACCAAAGTGCTTAGAATAGCTTCAAATCGCATTTGGAGACGTTTTAGACCATTTTGTGATTTTTGAAAAAACTTGTTAACATAAAAACACCAAAGTGCTTAGAATAGCTTCAAATCACATTTGGAGACGTTTTAGACCATTTTGTGATTTTCGAAAAAACTTGTTAACATAAAAACACGAAAGTGCTTAGAATAGCTTCAAATCGCATTTGGAAACGTTTTAGACCATTTTGTGATTTTCGAAAAAACTTGTTAACATAAAAACACCAAAGTGTTTAGAATAGCTTCAAATCGCATTTGGAGACGTTTTAGACCAATTTGTGATTTTCGAAAAAACTTATCAACATAAAAACACCAAAGTGCTTAGAATAGCTTCAAATCGCATTTGGAGACGGTTTAGACCATTTTGTGATTTTGAAAAAACTTGTTAACATAAAAACACCAAAGTGCTTAGAATAGCTTCAAATCGCATTTGGAGACGTTTTAGACCATTTTGTGATTTTCGAAAAAACTTGTTAACATAAAAACACCAAAGTGCTTAGAATAGCTTCAAATCGTATTTGGAGACGTTTTAGACCATTTTGAGATTTTCGAAAAAACTTGGTTACACAAAAACATCAAAGTGCTTAAAATCACATTATAAACCGTTTTAGACCATTTTGAACATTTCGATAACACTTTTCACACAAAAACATCAAAGAGCACAAAATAGCTTAATATCGTATTTAAAAACGTTTTGGACCATTTTGAGCATTTCGACAAAACTTTTTCACACAAAACACCAAAGTGCTTAGAATACCTTCAAATCGCATTTGGAGACGTTTTAGACCAATTTGTGCATTTCGATGAAACTTGATTACACAAAAACATCAACGTGCTTAAAATCACATTATAAACCGTTTTAGACCATTTTGAGCATTTCGATAACACTTTTCACACAAAAACATCAAAGAGCACAAAATAGCTTAATATCGTATTTAAAAACGTTTTAGACCATTTTGAGCCTTTAGACAAAACTTTTTCACACAAAACACCAAAGTGCTTAGAATAGCTTCAAATCGCATTTGGAGACGTTTTAGACCATTTTGTGCATTTCGATGAAACTTGGTTACACAAAAACATCAAAGTGCTTAAAATCACATTATAAATCGTTTTAGACCATTTTGAGGATTTCGACAAAACTTTTTCACACCAAATACCAAAGGGCTTAGAATAGCTTCAAATCGCATTTGGAGACGTTTTAGACCATTTTGTGATTTTCGAAAAAACTTTTTAACATAAAAACACCAAAGTGCTTAGAATAGCTTCAAATCACATTTGGAGACGTTTTAGACCATTTTGTGATTTTCGAAAAAACTTGTTAACATAAAAACACGAAAGTGCTTAGAATAGCTTCAAATCGCAATTGGAAACGTTTTAGACCATTTTGTGATTTTCGAAAAAAATTGTTAACATAAAAACACCAAAGTGCTTAGAATCACATTATAAACCGTTTTAGACCATTTTGAGCATTTCGATAACAATTTTCACACAAAAACATCAAAGAGCACAAAATAGCTTAATATCGTATTTAAAAATGTTTTAGACCATTTTGAGCATTTAGATAAAACTTTTTCACACAAAACACCAAAGTGCTTAGAATAGCTTCAAATCGCATTTGGAGACGTTTTAGACCATTTTGTGATTTTTGAAAAAAACTTGTTAACATAAAAACACCAAAGTGTTTAGAATAGCTTCAAATCGCATTTGGAGACGTTTTAGACCAATTTGTGATTTTCGAAAAAACTTATCAACATAAAAACACCAAAGGGTTTAGAATAGCTTCAAATCGCATTTGGAGACGTTTTAGACCATTTTGTGATTTTGAAAAAACTTGTTAACATAAAAACACCAAAGTGCTTAGAATAGCTTCAAATCGCATTTGGAGACGTTTTAGACCATTTTGTGATTTTCGAAAAAACTTGTTAACATAAAAACACCAAAGTGCTTAGAATAGCTTCAAATCGTATTTGGAGACGTTTTAGACCATTTTGAGATTTTCGAAAAAACTTGGTTACACAAAAACATCAAAGTGCTTAAAATCACATTATAAACCGTTTTAGACCATTTTGAGTATTTCGATAACACTTTTCACACAAAAACATCAAAGAGCACAAAATAGCTTAATATCGTATTTAAAAACGTTTTAGACCATTTTGAGCATTTCGACAAAACTTTTTCACACAAAACACCAAAGTGCTTAGAATAGCTTCAAATCGCATTTGGAGACGTTTTAGACCAATTTGTGCATTTCGATGAAACTTGATTACACAAAAACATCAAAGTGCTTAAAATCACATTATAAACCGTTTTAGACCATTTTGAGCATTTCGATAACACTTTTCACACAAAAACATCAAAGAGCACAAAATAGCTTAATATCGTATTTAAAAACGTTTTAGACCATTTTGAGCATTTAGACAAAACTTTTTCACACAAAACACCAAAGTGCTTAGAAAAGCTTCAAATCGCATTTGGAGACGTTTTAGACCATTTTGTGCATTTCGATGGAACTTGGTTACACAAAAACATCAAAGTGCTTAAAATCACATTATAAATCGTTTTAGACCATTTTGAGCATTTCGACAAAACTTTTTCACACAAAATACAAAAGTGCTTAGAATAGCTTCAAATCGCATTTGGAGACGTTTTAGACCATTTTGTGATTTTCGAAAAAACTTTTTAACATAAAAACACCAAAGTGCTTAGAATAGCTTCAAATCACATTTGGAGACGTTTTAGACCATTTTGTGATTTTCGAAAAAACTTGTTAACATAAAAACACGAAAGTGCATAGAATAGCTTCAAATCGCATTTGGAAACGTTTTAGACCATTTTGTGATTTTCGAAAAAAATTGTTAACATAAAAACACCAAAGTGCTTAGAATCACATTATAAACCGTTTTAGACCATTTTGAGCATTTCGATAACAATTTTCACACAAAAACATCAAAGAGCACAAATTAGCTTAATATCGTATTTAAAAATGTTTTAGACCATTTTGAGCATTTAGATAAAACTTTTTCACACAAAACACCAAAGTGCTTAGAATAGCTTCAAATCGCATTTGGAGACGTTTTAGACCATTTTGTGATTTTTGAAAAAACTTGTTAACATAAAAACACCAAAGTGCTTAGAATAGCTTCAAATCACATTTGGAGACGTTTTAGACCATTTTGTGATTTTCGAAAAAACTTGTTAACATAAAAACACGAAAGTGCTTAGAATAGCTTCAAATCGCATTTGGAAACGTTTTAGACCATTTTGTGATTTTCGAAAAAACTTGTTAACATAAAAACACGAAAGTGCTTAGAATAGCTTCAAATCGCATTTGGAGACGTTTTAGACCATTTTGTGATTTTCGAAAAAACTTGTTAACATAAAAACACGAAAGTGCTTAGAATAGCTTCAAATCACATTTGGAGACGTTTTAGACCATTTTGTGATTTTTGAAAAAACTTGTTAACATAAAAACACGAAAGTGCTTAGAAAAACTTCAAATCGCATTTGGAAACGTTTTAGACCAATTTGTGCATTTCGATGAAACTTGATTACACAAAAACATCAAAGTGCTTAAAATCACATTATAAACCGTTTTAGACCATTTTGAGCATTTCGATAACACTTTTCACACAAAAACATTAAAGAGCACAAAATAGCTTAATATCGTATTTAAAAACGTTTTAGACCATTTTGAGCATTTAGACAAAACTTTTTCACACAAAACACCAAAGTGCTTAGAATAGCTTCAAATCGCATTTGGAGACGTTTTAGACCATTTTGTGCATTTCGATGAAACTTGGTTACACAAAAACATCAAAGTGCTTAAAATCACATTATAAATCGTTTTAGACCATTTTGAGCATTTCGACAAAACTTTTTCACACAAAATACCAAAGTGCTTAGAATAGCTTCAAATCGCATTTCGAGACGTTTTAGACCATTTTGTGATTTTCGAAAAAACTTTTTAACATAAAAACACCAAAGTGCTTAGAATAGCTTCAAATCACATTTGGAGACATTTTAGACCATTTTGTGATTTTCAAAAAAACTTGTTAACATAAAAACACGAAAGTTCTTAGAATAGCTTCAAATCGCATTTGGAAACGTTTTAGACCATTTTGTGATTTTCGAAAAAAATTGTTAACATAAAAACACCAAAGTGCTTAGAATCACATTATAAACCGTTTTAGACCATTTTGAGCATTTCGATAACAATTTTCACACAAAAACATCAAAGAGCACAAAATAGCTTAATATCGTATTTAAAAATGTTTTAGACCATTTTGAGCATTTAGATAAAACTTTTTCACACAAAACACCAAAGTGCTTAGAATAGCTTCAAATCGCATTTGGAGACGTTTTAGACCATTTTGTGATTTTTGAAAAAACTTGTTAACATAAAAACACCAAAGTGCTTAGAATAGCTTCAAATCACATTTTGATACGTTTTAGCCCATTTTGTGATTTTCGAAAAAACTTGTTAACATAAAAACACGAAAGTGCTTAGAATAGCTTCAAATCACATTTGGAGACGTTTTAGACCATTTTGTGATTTTTGAAAAAACTTGTTAACATAAAAACACGAAAGTGCTTAGAATAGCTTCAAATCGCATTTGGAAACGTTTTAGACCATTTTGTGATTTTCGAAAAAGATTGTTAACATAAAAACACCAAAGTGCTTAGAATCACATTATAAACCGTTTTAGACCATTTTGAGCATTTCGATAACAATTTTCACACAAAAACATCAAAGAGCACAAAATAGCTTAATATCGTATTTAAAAATGTTTTAGACCATTTTGAGCATTTAGATAAAACTTTTTCACACAAAACACCAAAGTGCTTAGAATAGCTTCAAATCGCATTTGGAGACGGTTTAGACCATTTTGTGATTTTGAAAAAACTTGTTAACATAAAAACACCAAAGTGCTTAGAATAGCTTCAAATCGCATTTGGAGACGTTTTAGACCATTTTGTGATTTTCGAAAAAACTTGTTAACATAAAAACACCAAAGTGCTTAGAATAGCTTCAAATCGTATTTGGAGACGTTTTAGACCATTTTGAGATTTTCGAAAAAACTTGGTTACACAAAAACATCAAAGTGCTTAAAATCACATTATAAACCGTTTTAGACCATTTTGAGCATTTCGATAACACTTTTCACACAAAAACATCAAAGAGCACAAAATAGCTTAATATCGTATTTAAAAACGTTTTAGACCATTTTGAGCATTTCGACAAAACTTTTTCACACAAAACACCAAAGTGCTTAGAATAGCTTCAAATCGCATTTGGAGACGTTTTAGACCAATTTGTGATTTTTGAAAAAACTTGTTAACATAAAAACACCAAAGTGCTTAGAATAGCTTCAAATCACATTTGGAGACGTTTTAGACCATTTTGTGATTTTCGAAAAAACTTGTTAACATAAAAACACGAAAGTGCTTAGAATAGCTTCAAATCGCCTTTGGAAACGTTTTAGACCATTTTGTGATTTTCGAAAAAACTTGTTAACATAAAAACACGAAAGTGCTTAGAATCACTTTATAAACCGTTTTAGACCATTTTGAGCATTTCGATAACAATTTTCACACAAAAACATCAAAGAGCACAAAATAGCTTAATATCGTATTTAAAAATGTTTTAGACCATTTTGAGCATTTAGATAAAACTTTTTCACACAAAACACCAAAGTGCTTAGAATAGCTTCAAATCGCATTTGGAGACGTTTTAGACCATTTTGTGATTTTTGAAAAAACTTGTTAACATAAAAAAACCAAAGTGCTTAGAATAGCTTCAAATCACATTTGGAGATGTTTTAGACCATTTTGTGATTTTTGAAAAAACTTGTTAACATAAAAACACGAAAGTGCTTAGAATAGCTTCAAATCGCATTTGGAAACGTTTTAGACCATTTTGTGATTTTCGAAAAATATTGTTAACATAAAAACACCAATGTGCTTAGAATCACATTATAAACCGTTTTAGACCATTTTGAGCATTTCGATAACAATTTTCACACAAAAACATCAAAGAGCACAAAATAGCTTAATATCGTATTTATAAATGTTTTAGACCATTTTGAGCATTTCGACAAAACTTTTTCACACAAAACACCAAAGTGCTTAGAATAGCTTCAAATCGCATTTGGAGACGTTTTTTATACCATTTTGTGATTTCGATGAAACTTGATTACACAAAAACATCAAAGTGCTTAAAATCACATTATAAACCGTTTTAGACCATTTTGAGCATTTCGATAACACTTTTCACACAAAAACATCAAAGAGCACAAAATAGCTTAATATCGTATTTAAAAACGTTTTAGACCATTTTGAGCATTTAGACAAAACTTTTTCACACAAAACACCAAAGTGCTTAGAATAGCTTCAAATCGCATTTGGAGACGTTTTAGAACATTTTGTGTTTTTCGAAAAAAACTGTTAACATAAAAACACCAAAGTGCTTAGAATAGCTTCAAATCGCATTTGGAGACGTTTTAGACCATTTTGTGATTTTTGAAAAAACTTGTTAACATAAAAACACCAAAGTGCTTAGAATAGCTTCAAATCACATTTGGAGACGTTTTAGACCATTTTGTGATTTTCGAAAAAACTTGTTAACATAAAAACACGAAAGTGCTTAGAATAGCTTCAAATCGCATTTGGAAACGTTTTAGACCATTTTGTGATTTTCGAAAAAGATTGTTAACATAAAAACACCAAAGTGCTTAGAATCACAATATAAACCGTTTTAGACCATTTTGAGCATTTCGATAACAATTTTCACACAAAAACATCAAAGAGCACAAAATAGCTTAATATCGTATTTAAAAATGTTTTAGACCATTTTGAGCATTTAGATAAAACTTTTTCACACAAAACACCAAAGTGCTTAGAATAGCTTCAAATCGCATTTGGAGACGTTTTAGACCATTTTGTGATTTTCGAAAAAACTTGTTAACATAAAAACACCAAAGTGCTTAGAATAGCTTCAAATCGTATTTGGAGACGTTTTAGACCATTTTGAGATTTTCGAAAAAACTTGGTTACACAAAAACATCAAAGTGCTTAAAATCACATTATAAACCGTTTTAGACCATTTTGAGCATTTCGATAACACTTTTCACACAAAAACATCAAAGAGCACAAAATAGCTTAATATCGTATTTAAAAACGTTTTAGACCATTTTGAGCATTTCGACAAAACTTTTTCACACAAAACACCAAAGTGCTTAGAATAGCTTCAAATCGCATTTGGAGACGTTTTAGACCAATTTGTGCATTTCGATGAAACTTGATTACACAAAAACATCAAAGTGCTTAAAATCACATTATAAACCGTTTTAGACCATTTTGAGCATTTCGATAACACTTTTCACACAAAAACATCAAAGAG
Source organism: Antedon mediterranea (assembly GCF_964355755.1). Classification (NCBI taxonomy): domain Eukaryota; kingdom Metazoa; phylum Echinodermata; class Crinoidea; order Comatulida; family Antedonidae; genus Antedon; species Antedon mediterranea. Next base: position 13,520,076 of record NC_092675.1, read on the forward strand.
CACAAAATAGCTTAATATCGTATTTAAAAACGTTTTAGACCATTTTGAGCATTTAGACAAAACTTTTTCACACAAAACACCAAAGTGCTTAGAATAGCTTCAAATCGCATTTGGAGACGTTTTAGACCATTTTGTGCATTTCGATGAAACTTGGTTACACAAAAACATCAAAGTGCTTAAAATCACATTATAAATCGTTTTAGACCATTTTGAGCATTTCGACAAAACTTTTTCACACAAAATACCAAAGTGCTTAAAATAGCTTCAAATCGCATTTCGAGACGTTTTAGACCATTTTGTGATTTTCGAAAAAACTTTTTAACATAAAAACACCAAAGTGCTTAGAATAGCTTCAAATCACATTTGGAGACATTTTAGACCATTTTGTGATTTTCGAAAAAACTTGTTAACATAAAAACACGAAAGTGCTTAGAATATCTTCAAATCGCATTTGGAAACGTTTTAGACCATTTTGTGATTTTCGAAAAAAATTGTTAACATAAAAACACCAAAGTGCTTAGAATCACATTATAAACCGTTTTAGACCATTTTGAGCATTTCGATAACAATTTTCACACAAAAACATCAAAGAGCACAAAATAGCTTAATATCGTATTTAAAAATGTTTTAGACCATTTTGAGCATTTAGATAAGACTTTTTCACACAAAACACCAAAGTCCTTAGAATAGCTTCAAATCGCATTTGGAGACGTTTTAGACCATTTTGTGATTTTTTAAAAAACTTGTTAACATAAAAACACCAAAGTGCTTAGAATAGCTTCAAATCACATTTGGAGACGTTTTAGACCATTTTGTGATTTTCGAAAAAACTTTTTAACATAAAAACACCAAAGTGCTTAGAATAGCTTCAAATCACATTTGGAGACGTTTTAGACCATTTTGTGATTTTTGAAAAAGATTGTTAACATAAAAACACCAAAGTGCTTAGAATCACATTATAAACCGTTTTAGACCATTTTGAGCATTTCGATAACAATTTTCACACAAAAACATCAAAGAGCACAAAATAGCTTAATATCGTATTTAAAAATGTTTTAGACCATTTTGAGCATTTAGATAAAACTTTTTCACACAAAACACCAAAGTGCTTAGAATAGCTTCAAATCGCATTTGGAGACGGTTTAGACCATTTTGTGATTTTGAAAAAACTTGTTAACATAAAACACCAAAGTGCTTAGAATAGCTTCAAATCGCATTTGGAGACGTTTTAGACCATTTTGTGATTTTCGAAAAAACTTGTTAACATAAAAACACCAAAGTGCTTAGAATAGCTTCAAATCGTATTTGGAGACGTTTTAGACCATTTTGAGATTTTCGAAAAAACTTGGTTACACAAAAACATCAAAGTGCTTAAAATCACATTATAAACCGTTTTAGACCATTTTGAGCATTTCGATAACACTTTTCACACAAAAACATCAAAGAGCACAAAATAGCTTAATATCGTATTTAAAAACGTTTTAGACCATTTTGAGCATTTCGACAAAACTTTTTCACACAAAACACCAAAGTGCTTAGAATAGCTTCAAATCGCATTTGGAGACGTTTTAGACCAATTTGTGCATTTCAATGAAACTTGATTACACAAAAACATCAAAGTGCTTAAAATCACATTATAAACCGTTTTAGACCATTTTGAGCATTTCGATAACACTTTTCACACAAAAACATCAAAGAGCACAAAATAGCTTAATATCGTATTTAAAAACGTTTTAGACCATTTTGAGCATTTAGACAAAACTTTTTCACACAAAAAACCAAAGTGCTTAGAATAGCTTCAAATCGCAATTGGAGACGTTTTAGACCATTTTGTGCATTTCGATGGAACTTGGTTACACAAAAACATCAAAGTGCTTAAAATCACATTATAAATCGTTTTAGACCATTTTGAGCATTTCGACAAAACTTTTTCACACAAAATACAAAAGTGCTTAGAATAGCTTCAAATCGCATTTGGAGACGTTTTAGACCATTTTGTGATTTTCGAAAAAACTTTTTAACATAAAAACACCAAAGTGCTTAGAATAGCTTCAAATCACATTTGGAGACGTTTTAGACCATTTTGTGATTTTCGAAAAAACTTGTTAACATAAAAACACGAAAGTGCTTAGAATAGCTTCAAATCGCATTTAGAAACGTTTTAGACCATTTTGTGATTTTCGAAAAAAATTGTTAACATAAAAACACCAAAGTGCTTAGAATCACATTATAAACCGTTTTAGACCATTTTGAGCATTTCGATAACAATTTTCACACAAAAACATCAAAGAGCACAAAATAGCTTAATATCGTATTTAAAAATGTTTTAGACCATTTTGAGCATTTAGATAAAACTTTTTCACACAAAACACCAAAGTGCTTAGAATAGCTTCAAATCGCATTTGGAGACGTTTTAGACCAATTTGTGATTTTTGAAAAAACTTGTTAACATAAAAACACCAAAGTGCTTAGAATAGCTTCAAATCACATTTGGAGACGTTTTAGACCATTTTGTGATTTTGAACAAACTTGTTAACATAAAAACACCAAAGTGCTTAGAATAGCTTCAAATCGCATTTGGAGACGTTTTAGACCATTTTGTGATTTTCGAAAAAACTTGTTAACATAAAAACACCAAAGTGCTTAGAATAGCTTCAAATCGTATTTGGAGACGTTTTAGACCATTTTGAGATTTTCGAAAAAACTTGGTTACACAAAAACATCAAAGTGCTTAAAATCACATTATAAACCGTTTTAGACCATTTTGAGCATTTCGATAACACTTTTCACACAAAAACATCAAAGAGCACAAAATAGCTTAATATCGTATTTAAAAACGTTTTAGACCATTTTGAGCATTTCGACAAAACTTTTTCACACAAAACACCAAAGTGCTTAGAATAGCTTCAAATCGCATTTGGAGACGTTTTAGACCAATTTGTGCATTTCGATGAAACTTGATTACACAAAAACATCAAAGTGCTTAAAATCACATTATAAACCGTTTTAGACCATTTTGAGCATTTCGATAACACTTTTCACACAAAAACATCAAAGAGCACAAAATAGCTTAATATCGTATTTAAAAACGTTTTAGACCATTTTGAGCATTTAGACAAAACTTTTTCACACAAAACACCAAAGTGCTTAGAATAGCTTCAAATCGCATTTGGAGACGTTTTAGACCATTTTGTGCATTTCGATGAAACTTGGTTACACAAAAACATCAAAGTGCTTAAAATCACATTATAAATCGTTTTAGACCATTTTGAGCATTTCGACAAAACTTTTTCACACAAAATACCAAAGTGCTTAGAATAGCTTCAAATCGCATTTCGAGACGTTCTAGACCATTTTGTGATTTTCGAAAAAACTTTTTAACATAAAAACACCAAAGTGCTTAGAATAGCTTCAAATCACATTTGGAGACATTTTAGACCATTTTGTGATTTTCGAAAAAACTTGTTAACATAAAAACACGAAAGTGCTTAGAATAGCTTCAAATCGCATTTGAAGACGTTTTAGACCAATTTGTGATTTTTGAAAAAACTTGTTAACATAAAAACACCAAAGTGCTTAGAATAGCTTCAAATCACATTTGGAGACGTTTTAGCCCATTTTGTGATTTTGAACAAACTTGTTAACATAAAAACACCAAAGTGCTTAGAATAGCTTCAAATCGCATTTGGAGACGTCTTAGACCATTTTGTGATTTTCGAAAAAACTTGTTAACATAAAAACACCAAAGTGCTTAAAATCACATTATAAACCGTTTTAGACCATTTTGAGTATTTCGATAACACTTTTCACACAAAAACATCAAAGAGCACAAAATAGCTTAATATCGTATTTAAAAACGTTTTAGACCATTTTGAGCATTTCGACAAAACTTTTTCACACAAAACACCAAAGTGCTTAGAATAGCTTCAAATCGCATTTGGAGACGTTTTAGACCAATTTGTGCATTTCGATGAAACTTGATTACACAAAAACATCAAAGTGCTTAAAATCACATTATAAACCGTTTTAGACCATTTTGAGCATTTCGATAACACTTTTCACACAAAAACATCAAAGAGCACAAAATAGCTTAATATCGTATTTAAAAACGTTTTAGACCATTTTGAGCATTTAGACAAAACTTTTTCACACAAAACACCAAAGTGCTTAGAATAGCTTCAAATCGCATTTGGAGACGTTTTAGACCATTTTGTGCATTTCGATGAAACTTGGTTACACAAAAACATCAAAGTGCTTAAAATCACATTATAAATCGTTTTAGACCATTTTGAGCATTTCGACAAAACTTTTTCACACAAAATACCAAAGTGCTTAGAATAGCTTCAAATCGCATTTCGAGACGTTTTAGACCATTTTGTGATTTTCGAAAAAACTTTTTAACATAAAAACACCAAAGTGCTTAGAATAGCTTCAAATCACATTTGGAGACATTTTAGACCATTTTGTGATTTTCGAAAAAACTTGTTAACATAAAAACACGAAAGTGCTTAGAATAGCTTCAAATCGCATTTGGAAACGTTTTAGACCATTTTGTGATTTTCGAAAAAAATTGTTAACATAAAAACACCAAAGTGCTTAGAATCACATTATAAACCGTTTTAGACCATTTTGAGCATTTCGATAACAATTTTCACACAAAAACATCAAAGAGCACAAAATAGCTTAATATCGTATTTAAAAATGTTTTAGACCATTTTGAGCATTTAGATAAAACTTTTTCACACAAAACACCAAAGTGCTTAGAATAGCTTCAAATCGCATTTGGAAACGTTTTAGACCATTTTGTGATTTTCGAAAAAAATTGTTAACATAAAAACACCAAAGTGCTTAGAATCACATTATAAACCGTTTTAGACCAATTTGAGCATTTCGATAACAATTTTCACACAAAAACATCAAAGAGCACAAAATAGCTTAATATCGTATTTAAAAATGTTTTAGACCATTTTGAGCATTTAGATAAAACTTTTTCACACAAAACACCAAAGTGCTTAGAATAGCTTCAAATCGCATTTGGAGACGTTTTAGACCATTTTGTGATTTTTGAAAAAAACTTGTTAACATAAAAACACCAAAGTGCTTAGAATAGCTTCAAATCGCATTTGGAGACGTTTTAGACCATTTTGTGATTTTCGAAAAAACTTTTTAACATAAAAACACCAAAGTGCTTAGAATAGCTTCAAATCACATTTGGAGACGTTTTAGACCATTTTGTGATTTTTGAAAAAACTTGTTAACATAAAAACACGAAAGTGCTTAGAATAGCTTCAAATCGCATTTGGAAACGTTTTAGACCATTTTGTGATTTTCGAAAAAGATTGTTAACATAAAAACACCAAAGTGTTTAGAATAGCTTCAAATCGCATTTGGAGACGGTTTAGACCATTTTGTGATTTTGAAAAAACTTGTTAACATAAAAACACCAAAGTGCTTAGAATAGCTTCAAATCGCATTTGGAGACGTTTTAGACCATTTTGTGATTTTCGAAAAAACTTGTTAACATAAAAACACCAAAGTGCTTAGAATAGCTTCAAATCGTATTTGGAGACGTTTTAGACCATTTTGAGATTTTCGAAAAAACTTGGTTACACAAAAACATCAAAGTGCTTAAAATCACATTATAAACCGTTTTAGACCATTTTGAGCATTTCGATAACACTTTTCACACAAAAACATCAAAGAGCACAAAATAGCTTAATATCGTATTTAAAAACGTTTTAGACCATTTTGAGCATTTCGACAAAACTTTTTCACACAAAACACCAAAGTGCTTAGAATAGCTTCAAATCGCAATTGGAGACGTTTTAGACCAATTTGTGCATTTCGATGAAACTTGATTACACAAAAACATCAAAGTGCTTAAAATCACATTATAAACCGTTTTAGACCATTTTGAGCATTTCGATAACACTTTTCACACAAAAACATCAAAGAGCACAAAATAGCTTAATATCGTATTTAAAAATGTTTTAGACCATTTTGAGCATTTAGATAAAACTTTTTCACACAAAACACCAAAGTGCTTAGAATAGCTTCAAATCGCATTTGGAGACGTTTTAGACCATTTTGTGATTTTTGAAAAAACTTGTTAACATAAAAACACCAAAGTGCTTAGAATAGCTTCAAATCACATTTGGAGACGTTTTAGACCATTTTGTGATTTTCGAAAAAACTTGTTAACATAAAAACACGAAAGTGCTTAGAATAGCTTCAAATCGCATTTGGAAACGTTTTAGACCATTTTGTGATTTTCGAAAAAACTTGTTAACATAAAAACACGAAAGTGCTTAGAATAGCTTCAAATCGCATTTGGAGACGTTTTAGACCATTTTGTGATTTTCGAAAAAACTTGTTAACATAAAAACACGAAAGTGCTTAGAATAGCTTCAAATCACATTTGGAGACGTTTTAGACCATTTTGTGATTTTTGAAAAAACTTGTTAACATAAAAACACGAAAGTGCTTAGAATAGCTTCAAATCGCATTTGGAAACGTTTTAGACCAATTTGTGCATTTCGATGAAACTTGATTACACAAAAACATCAAAGTGCTTAAAATCACATTATAAACCGTTTTAGACCATTTTGAGCATTTCGATAACACTTTTCACACAAAAACATTAAAGAGCACAAAATAGCTTAATATCGTATTTAAAAACGTTTTAGACCATTTTGAGCATTTAGACAAAACTTTTTCACACAAAACACCAAAGTGCTTAGAATAGCTTCAAATCGCATTTGGAGACGTTTTAGACCATTTTGTGCATTTCGATGAAACTTGGTTACACAAAAACATCAAAGTGCTTAAAATCACATTATAAATCGTTTTAGACCATTTTGAGCATTTCGACAAAACTTTTTCACACAAAATACCAAAGTGCTTAGAATAGCTTCAAATCGCATTTCGAGACGTTTTAGACCATTTTGTGATTTTCGAAAAAACTTTTTAACATAAAAACACCAAAGTGCTTAGAATAGCTTCAAATCACATTTGGAGACATTTTAGACCATTTTGTGATTTTCAAAAAAACTTGTTAACATAAAAACACGAAAGTTCTTAGAATAACTTCAAATCGCATTTGGAAACGTTTTAGACCATTTTGTGATTTTCGAAAAAAATTGTTAACATAAAAACACCAAAGTGCTTAGAATCACATTATAAACCGTTTTAGACCATTTTGAGCATTTCGATAACAATTTTCACACAAAAACATCAAAGAGCACAAAATAGCTTAATATCGTATTTAAAAATGTTTTAGACCATTTTGAGCATTTAGATAAAACTTTTTCACACAAAACACCAAAGTGCTTAGAATAGCTTCAAATCGCATTTCGAGACGTTTTAGACCATTTTGTGATTTTTGAAAAAACTTGTTAACATAAAAACACCAAAGTGCTTAGAATAGCTTCAAATCACATTTTGATACGTTTTAGCCCATTTTGTGATTTTCGAAAAAACATGTTAACATAAAAACACGAAAGTGCTTAGAATAGCTTCAAATCACATTTGGAGACGTTTTAGACCATTTTGTGATTTTTGAAAAAACTTGTTAACATAAAAACACGAAAGTGCTTAGAATAGCTTCAAATCGCATTTGGAAACGTTTTAGACCATTTTGTGATTTTCGAAAAAGATTGTTAACATAAAAACACCAAAGTGCTTAGAATCACATTATAAACCGTTTTAGACCATTTTGAGCATTTCGATAACAATTTTCACACAAAAACATCAAAGAGCACAAAATAGCTTAATATCGTATTTAAAAATGTTTTAGACCATTTTGAGCATTTAGATAAAACTTTTTCACACAAAACACCAAAGTGCTTAGAATAGCTTCAAATCGCATTTGGAGACGGTTTAGACCATTTTGTGATTTTGAAAAAACTTGTTAACATAAAAACACCAAAGTGCTTAGAATAGCTTCAAATCGCATTTGGAGACGTTTTAGACCATTTTGTGATTTTCGAAAAAACTTGTTAACATAAAAACACCAAAGTGCTTAGAATAGCTTCAAATCGTATTTGGAGACGTTTTAGACCATTTTGAGATTTTCGAAAAAACTTGGTTACACAAAAACATCAAAGTGCTTAAAATCACATTATAAACCGTTTTAGACCATTTTGAGCATTTCGATAACACTTTTCACACAAAAACATCAAAGAGCACAAAATAGCTTAATATCGTATTTAAAAACGTTTTAGACCATTTTGAGCATTTCGACAAAACTTTTTCACACAAAACACCAAAGTGCTTAGAATAGCTTCAAATCGCATTTGGAGACGTTTTAGACCAATTTGTGATTTTTGAAAAAACTTGTTAACATAAAAACACCAAAGTGCTTAGAATAGCTTCAAATCACATTTGGAGACGTTTTAGACCATTTTGTGATTTTCGAAAAAACTTGTTAACATAAAAACACGAAAGTGCTTAGAATAGCTTCAAATCGCATTTGGAGACGTTTTAGAACATTTTGTGTTTTTCGAAAAAAACTGTTAACATAAAAACACCAAAGTGCTTAGAATAGCTTCAAATCGCATTTGGAGACGTTTTAGACCATTTTGTGATTTTTGAAAAAACTTGTTAACATAAAAACACCAAAGTGCTTAGAATAGCTTCAAATCACATTTGGAGACGTTTTAGACCATTTTGTGATTTTCGAAAAAACTTGTTAACATAAAAACACGAAAGTGCTTAGAATAGCTTCAAATCGCATTTGGAAACGTTTTAGACCATTTTGTGATTTTCGAAAAAACTTGTTAACATAAAAACACCAAAGTGTTTAGAATAGCTTCAAATCGCATTTGGAGACGTTTTAGACCAATTTGTGATTTTCGAAAAAACTTATCAACATAAAAACACCAAAGTGCTTAGAATAGCTTCAAATCGCATTTGGAGACGGTTTAGACCATTTTGTGATTTTGAAAAAACTTGTTAACATAAAAACACCAAAGTGCTTAGAATAGCTTCAAATCGCATTTGGAGACGTTTTAGACCATTTTGTGATTTTCGAAAAAACTTGTTAACATAAAAACACCAAAGTGCTTAGAATAGCTTCAAATCGTATTTGGAGACGTTTTAGACCATTTTGAGATTTTCGAAAAAACTTGGTTACACAAAAACATCAAAGTGCTTAAAATCACATTATAAACCGTTTTAGACCATTTTGAACATTTCGATAACACTTTTCACACAAAAACATCAAAGAGCACAAAATAGCTTAATATCGTATTTAAAAACGTTTTGGACCATTTTGAGCATTTCGACAAAACTTTTTCACACAAAACACCAAAGTGCTTAGAATAGCTTCAAATCGCATTTGGAGACGTTTTAGACCAATTTGTGCATTTCGATGAAACTTGATTACACAAAAACATCAACGTGCTTAAAATCACATTATAAACCGTTTTAGACCATTTTGAGCATTTCGATAACACTTTTCACACAAAAACATCAAAGAGCACAAAATAGCTTAATATCGTATTTAAAAACGTTTTAGACCATTTTGAGCCTTTAGACAAAACTTTTTCACACAAAACACCAAAGTGCTTAGAATAGCTTCAAATCGCATTTGGAGACGTTTTAGACCATTTTGTGCATTTCGATGAAACTTGGTTACACAAAAACATCAAAGTGCTTAAAATCACATTATAAATCGTTTTAGACCATTTTGAGGATTTCGACAAAACTTTTTCACACCAAATACCAAAGGGCTTAGAATAGCTTCAAATCGCATTTGGAGACGTTTTAGACCATTTTGTGATTTTCGAAAAAACTTTTTAACATAAAAACACCAAAGTGCTTAGAATAGCTTCAAATCACATTTGGAGACGTTTTAGACCATTTTGTGATTTTCGAAAAAACTTGTTAACATAAAAACACGAAAGTGCTTAGAATAGCTTCAAATCGCAATTGGAAACGTTTTAGACCATTTTGTGATTTTCGAAAAAAATTGTTAACATAAAAACACCAAAGTGCTTAGAATCACATTATAAACCGTTTTAGACCATTTTGAGCATTTCGATAACAATTTTCACACAAAAACATCAAAGAGCACAAAATAGCTTAATATCGTATTTAAAAATGTTTTAGACCATTTTGAGCATTTAGATAAAACTTTTTCACACAAAACACCAAAGTGCTTAGAATAGCTTCAAATCGCATTTGGAGACGTTTTAGACCATTTTGTGATTTTTGAAAAAACTTGTTAACATAAAAACACCAAAGTGTTTAGAATAGCTTCAAATCGCATTTGGAGACGTTTTAGACCAATTTGTGATTTTCGAAAAAACTTATCAACATAAAAACACCAAAGGGTTTAGAATAGCTTCAAATCGCATTTGGAGACGTTTTAGACCATTTTGTGATTTTGAAAAAACTTGTTAACATAAAAACACCAAAGTGCTTAGAATAGCTTCAAATCGCATTTGGAGACGTTTTAGACCATTTTGTGATTTTCGAAAAAACTTGTTAACATAAAAACACCAAAGTGCTTAGAATAGCTTCAAATCGTATTTGGAGACGTTTTAGACCATTTTGAGATTTTCGAAAAAACTTGGTTACACAAAAACATCAAAGTGCTTAAAATCACATTATAAACCGTTTTAGACCATTTTGAGTATTTCGATAACACTTTTCACACAAAAACATCAAAGAGCACAAAATAGCTTAATATCGTATTTAAAAACGTTTTAGACCATTTTGAGCATTTCGACAAAACTTTTTCACACAAAACACCAAAGTGCTTAGAATAGCTTCAAATCGCATTTGGAGACGTTTTAGACCAATTTGTGCATTTCGATGAAACTTGATTACACAAAAACATCAAAGTGCTTAAAATCACATTATAAACCGTTTTAGACCATTTTGAGCATTTCGATAACACTTTTCACACAAAAACATCAAAGAGCACAAAATAGCTTAATATCGTATTTAAAAACGTTTTAGACCATTTTGAGCATTTAGACAAAACTTTTTCACACAAAACACCAAAGTGCTTAGAAAAGCTTCAAATCGCATTTGGAGACGTTTTAGACCATTTTGTGCATTTCGATGGAACTTGGTTACACAAAAACATCAAAGTGCTTAAAATCACATTATAAATCGTTTTAGACCATTTTGAGCATTTCGACAAAACTTTTTCACACAAAATACAAAAGTGCTTAGAATAGCTTCAAATCGCATTTGGAGACGTTTTAGACCATTTTGTGATTTTCGAAAAAACTTTTTAACATAAAAACACCAAAGTGCTTAGAATAGCTTCAAATCACATTTGGAGACGTTTTAGACCATTTTGTGATTTTCGAAAAAACTTGTTAACATAAAAACACGAAAGTGCATAGAATAGCTTCAAATCGCATTTGGAAACGTTTTAGACCATTTTGTGATTTTCGAAAAAAATTGTTAACATAAAAACACCAAAGTGCTTAGAATCACATTATAAACCGTTTTAGACCATTTTGAGCATTTCGATAACAATTTTCACACAAAAACATCAAAGAGCACAAATTAGCTTAATATCGTATTTAAAAATGTTTTAGACCATTTTGAGCATTTAGATAAAACTTTTTCACACAAAACACCAAAGTGCTTAGAATAGCTTCAAATCGCATTTGGAGACGTTTTAGACCATTTTGTGATTTTTGAAAAAACTTGTTAACATAAAAACACCAAAGTGCTTAGAATAGCTTCAAATCACATTTGGAGACGTTTTAGACCATTTTGTGATTTTCGAAAAAACTTGTTAACATAAAAACACGAAAGTGCTTAGAATAGCTTCAAATCGCATTTGGAAACGTTTTAGACCATTTTGTGATTTTCGAAAAAACTTGTTAACATAAAAACACGAAAGTGCTTAGAATAGCTTCAAATCGCATTTGGAGACGTTTTAGACCATTTTGTGATTTTCGAAAAAACTTGTTAACATAAAAACACGAAAGTGCTTAGAATAGCTTCAAATCACATTTGGAGACGTTTTAGACCATTTTGTGATTTTTGAAAAAACTTGTTAACATAAAAACACGAAAGTGCTTAGAAAAACTTCAAATCGCATTTGGAAACGTTTTAGACCAATTTGTGCATTTCGATGAAACTTGATTACACAAAAACATCAAAGTGCTTAAAATCACATTATAAACCGTTTTAGACCATTTTGAGCATTTCGATAACACTTTTCACACAAAAACATTAAAGAGCACAAAATAGCTTAATATCGTATTTAAAAACGTTTTAGACCATTTTGAGCATTTAGACAAAACTTTTTCACACAAAACACCAAAGTGCTTAGAATAGCTTCAAATCGCATTTGGAGACGTTTTAGACCATTTTGTGCATTTCGATGAAACTTGGTTACACAAAAACATCAAAGTGCTTAAAATCACATTATAAATCGTTTTAGACCATTTTGAGCATTTCGACAAAACTTTTTCACACAAAATACCAAAGTGCTTAGAATAGCTTCAAATCGCATTTCGAGACGTTTTAGACCATTTTGTGATTTTCGAAAAAACTTTTTAACATAAAAACACCAAAGTGCTTAGAATAGCTTCAAATCACATTTGGAGACATTTTAGACCATTTTGTGATTTTCAAAAAAACTTGTTAACATAAAAACACGAAAGTTCTTAGAATAGCTTCAAATCGCATTTGGAAACGTTTTAGACCATTTTGTGATTTTCGAAAAAAATTGTTAACATAAAAACACCAAAGTGCTTAGAATCACATTATAAACCGTTTTAGACCATTTTGAGCATTTCGATAACAATTTTCACACAAAAACATCAAAGAGCACAAAATAGCTTAATATCGTATTTAAAAATGTTTTAGACCATTTTGAGCATTTAGATAAAACTTTTTCACACAAAACACCAAAGTGCTTAGAATAGCTTCAAATCGCATTTGGAGACGTTTTAGACCATTTTGTGATTTTTGAAAAAACTTGTTAACATAAAAACACCAAAGTGCTTAGAATAGCTTCAAATCACATTTTGATACGTTTTAGCCCATTTTGTGATTTTCGAAAAAACTTGTTAACATAAAAACACGAAAGTGCTTAGAATAGCTTCAAATCACATTTGGAGACGTTTTAGACCATTTTGTGATTTTTGAAAAAACTTGTTAACATAAAAACACGAAAGTGCTTAGAATAGCTTCAAATCGCATTTGGAAACGTTTTAGACCATTTTGTGATTTTCGAAAAAGATTGTTAACATAAAAACACCAAAGTGCTTAGAATCACATTATAAACCGTTTTAGACCATTTTGAGCATTTCGATAACAATTTTCACACAAAAACATCAAAGAGCACAAAATAGCTTAATATCGTATTTAAAAATGTTTTAGACCATTTTGAGCATTTAGATAAAACTTTTTCACACAAAACACCAAAGTGCTTAGAATAGCTTCAAATCGCATTTGGAGACGGTTTAGACCATTTTGTGATTTTGAAAAAACTTGTTAACATAAAAACACCAAAGTGCTTAGAATAGCTTCAAATCGCATTTGGAGACGTTTTAGACCATTTTGTGATTTTCGAAAAAACTTGTTAACATAAAAACACCAAAGTGCTTAGAATAGCTTCAAATCGTATTTGGAGACGTTTTAGACCATTTTGAGATTTTCGAAAAAACTTGGTTACACAAAAACATCAAAGTGCTTAAAATCACATTATAAACCGTTTTAGACCATTTTGAGCATTTCGATAACACTTTTCACACAAAAACATCAAAGAGCACAAAATAGCTTAATATCGTATTTAAAAACGTTTTAGACCATTTTGAGCATTTCGACAAAACTTTTTCACACAAAACAACAAAGTGCTTAGAATAGCTTCAAATCGCATTTGGAGACGTTTTAGACCAATTTGTGATTTTTGAAAAAACTTGTTAACATAAAAACACCAAAGTGCTTAGAATAGCTTCAAATCACATTTGGAGACGTTTTAGACCATTTTGTGATTTTCGAAAAAACTTGTTAACATAAAAACACGAAAGTGCTTAGAATAGCTTCAAATCGCCTTTGGAAACGTTTTAGACCATTTTGTGATTTTCGAAAAAACTTGTTAACATAAAAACACGAAAGTGCTTAGAATCACTTTATAAACCGTTTTAGACCATTTTGAGCATTTCGATAACAATTTTCACACAAAAACATCAAAGAGCACAAAATAGCTTAATATCGTATTTAAAAATGTTTTAGACCATTTTGAGCATTTAGATAAAACTTTTTCACACAAAACACCAAAGTGCTTAGAATAGCTTCAAATCGCATTTGGAGACGTTTTAGACCATTTTGTGATTTTTGAAAAAACTTGTTAACATAAAAAAACCAAAGTGCTTAGAATAGCTTCAAATCACATTTGGAGATGTTTTAGACCATTTTGTGATTTTTGAAAAAACTTGTTAACATAAAAACACGAAAGTGCTTAGAATAGCTTCAAATCGCATTTGGAAACGTTTTAGACCATTTTGTGATTTTCGAAAAATATTGTTAACATAAAAACACCAATGTGCTTAGAATCACATTATAAACCGTTTTAGACCATTTTGAGCATTTCGATAACAATTTTCACACAAAAACATCAAAGAGCACAAAATAGCTTAATATCGTATTTATAAATGTTTTAGACCATTTTGAGCATTTCGACAAAACTTTTTCACACAAAACACCAAAGTGCTTAGAATAGCTTCAAATCGCATTTGGAGACGTTTTTTATACCATTTTGTGATTTCGATGAAACTTGATTACACAAAAACATCAAAGTGCTTAAAATCACATTATAAACCGTTTTAGACCATTTTGAGCATTTCGATAACACTTTTCACACAAAAACATCAAAGAGCACAAAATAGCTTAATATCGTATTTAAAAACGTTTTAGACCATTTTGAGCATTTAGACAAAACTTTTTCACACAAAACACCAAAGTGCTTAGAATAGCTTCAAATCGCATTTGGAGACGTTTTAGAACATTTTGTGTTTTTCGAAAAAAACTGTTAACATAAAAACACCAAAGTGCTTAGAATAGCTTCAAATCGCATTTGGAGACGTTTTAGACCATTTTGTGATTTTTGAAAAAACTTGTTAACATAAAAACACCAAAGTGCTTAGAATAGCTTCAAATCACATTTGGAGACGTTTTAGACCATTTTGTGATTTTCGAAAAAACTTGTTAACATAAAAACACGAAAGTGCTTAGAATAGCTTCAAATCGCATTTGGAAACGTTTTAGACCATTTTGTGATTTTCGAAAAAGATTGTTAACATAAAAACACCAAAGTGCTTAGAATCACAATATAAACCGTTTTAGACCATTTTGAGCATTTCGATAACAATTTTCACACAAAAACATCAAAGAGCACAAAATAGCTTAATATCGTATTTAAAAATGTTTTAGACCATTTTGAGCATTTAGATAAAACTTTTTCACACAAAACACCAAAGTGCTTAGAATAGCTTCAAATCGCATTTGGAGACGTTTTAGACCATTTTGTGATTTTCGAAAAAACTTGTTAACATAAAAACACCAAAGTGCTTAGAATAGCTTCAAATCGTATTTGGAGACGTTTTAGACCATTTTGAGATTTTCGAAAAAACTTGGTTACACAAAAACATCAAAGTGCTTAAAATCACATTATAAACCGTTTTAGACCATTTTGAGCATTTCGATAACACTTTTCACACAAAAACATCAAAGAGCACAAAATAGCTTAATATCGTATTTAAAAACGTTTTAGACCATTTTGAGCATTTCGACAAAACTTTTTCACACAAAACACCAAAGTGCTTAGAATAGCTTCAAATCGCATTTGGAGACGTTTTAGACCAATTTGTGCATTTCGATGAAACTTGATTACACAAAAACATCAAAGTGCTTAAAATCACATTATAAACCGTTTTAGACCATTTTGAGCATTTCGATAACACTTTTCACACAAAAACATCAAAGAGCACAAAATAGCTTAATATCGTATTTAAAAACGTTTTAGACCATTTTGAGCATTTAGACAAAACTTTTTCACACAAAACACCAAAGTGCTTAGAATAGCTTCAAATCGCATTTGGAGACGTTTTAGACCATTTTGTGCATTTCGATGAAACTTGGTTACACAAAAACATCAAAGTGCTTAAAATCACATTATAAATCGTTTTAGACCATTTTGAGCATTTCGACAAAACTTTTTCACACAAAATACCAAAGTGCTTAAAATAGCTTCAAATCGCATTTCGAGACGTTTTAGACCATTTTGTGATTTTCGAAAAAACTTTTTAACATAAAAACACCAAAGTGCTTAGAATAGCTTCAAATCACATTTGGAGACATTTTAGACCATTTTGTGATTTTCGAAAAAACTTGTTAACATAAAAACACGAAAGTGCTTAGAATATCTTCAAATCGCATTTGGAAACGTTTTAGACCATTTTGTGATTTTCGAAAAAAATTGTTAACATAAAAACACCAAAGTGCTTAGAATCACATTATAAACCGTTTTAGACCATTTTGAGCATTTCGATAACAATTTTCACACAAAAACATCAAAGAGCACAAAATAGCTTAATATCGTATTTAAAAATGTTTTAGACCATTTTGAGCATTTAGATAAGACTTTTTCACACAAAACACCAAAGTCCTTAGAATAGCTTCAAATCGCATTTGGAGACGTTTTAGACCATTTTGTGATTTTTTAAAAAACTTGTTAACATAAAAACACCAAAGTGCTTAGAATAGCTTCAAATCACATTTGGAGACGTTTTAGACCATTTTGTGATTTTCGAAAAAACTTTTTAACATAAAAACACCAAAGTGCTTAGAATAGCTTCAAATCACATTTGGAGACGTTTTAGACCATTTTGTGATTTTTGAAAAAGATTGTTAACATAAAAACACCAAAGTGCTTAGAATCACATTATAAACCGTTTTAGACCATTTTGAGCATTTCGATAACAATTTTCACACAAAAACATCAAAGAGCACAAAATAGCTTAATATCGTATTTAAAAATGTTTTAGACCATTTTGAGCATTTAGATAAAACTTTTTCACACAAAACACCAAAGTGCTTAGAATAGCTTCAAATCGCATTTGGAGACGGTTTAGACCATTTTGTGATTTTGAAAAAACTTGTTAACATAAAACACCAAAGTGCTTAGAATAGCTTCAAATCGCATTTGGAGACGTTTTAGACCATTTTGTGATTTTCGAAAAAACTTGTTAACATAAAAACACCAAAGTGCTTAGAATAGCTTCAAATCGTATTTGGAGACGTTTTAGACCATTTTGAGATTTTCGAAAAAACTTGGTTACACAAAAACATCAAAGTGCTTAAAATCACATTATAAACCGTTTTAGACCATTTTGAGCATTTCGATAACACTTTTCACACAAAAACATCAAAGAGCACAAAATAGCTTAATATCGTATTTAAAAACGTTTTAGACCATTTTGAGCATTTCGACAAAACTTTTTCACACAAAACACCAAAGTGCTTAGAATAGCTTCAAATCGCATTTGGAGACGTTTTAGACCAATTTGTGCATTTCAATGAAACTTGATTACACAAAAACATCAAAGTGCTTAAAATCACATTATAAACCGTTTTAGACCATTTTGAGCATTTCGATAACACTTTTCACACAAAAACATCAAAGAGCACAAAATAGCTTAATATCGTATTTAAAAACGTTTTAGACCATTTTGAGCATTTAGACAAAACTTTTTCACACAAAAAACCAAAGTGCTTAGAATAGCTTCAAATCGCAATTGGAGACGTTTTAGACCATTTTGTGCATTTCGATGGAACTTGGTTACACAAAAACATCAAAGTGCTTAAAATCACATTATAAATCGTTTTAGACCATTTTGAGCATTTCGACAAAACTTTTTCACACAAAATACAAAAGTGCTTAGAATAGCTTCAAATCGCATTTGGAGACGTTTTAGACCATTTTGTGATTTTCGAAAAAACTTTTTAACATAAAAACACCAAAGTGCTTAGAATAGCTTCAAATCACATTTGGAGACGTTTTAGACCATTTTGTGATTTTCGAAAAAACTTGTTAACATAAAAACACGAAAGTGCTTAGAATAGCTTCAAATCGCATTTAGAAACGTTTTAGACCATTTTGTGATTTTCGAAAAAAATTGTTAACATAAAAACACCAAAGTGCTTAGAATCACATTATAAACCGTTTTAGACCATTTTGAGCATTTCGATAACAATTTTCACACAAAAACATCAAAGAGCACAAAATAGCTTAATATCGTATTTAAAAATGTTTTAGACCATTTTGAGCATTTAGATAAAACTTTTTCACACAAAACACCAAAGTGCTTAGAATAGCTTCAAATCGCATTTGGAGACGTTTTAGACCAATTTGTGATTTTTGAAAAAACTTGTTAACATAAAAACACCAAAGTGCTTAGAATAGCTTCAAATCACATTTGGAGACGTTTTAGACCATTTTGTGATTTTGAACAAACTTGTTAACATAAAAACACCAAAGTGCTTAGAATAGCTTCAAATCGCATTTGGAGACGTTTTAGACCATTTTGTGATTTTCGAAAAAACTTGTTAACATAAAAACACCAAAGTGCTTAGAATAGCTTCAAATCGTATTTGGAGACGTTTTAGACCATTTTGAGATTTTCGAAAAAACTTGGTTACACAAAAACATCAAAGTGCTTAAAATCACATTATAAACCGTTTTAGACCATTTTGAGCATTTCGATAACACTTTTCACACAAAAACATCAAAGAGCACAAAATAGCTTAATATCGTATTTAAAAACGTTTTAGACCATTTTGAGCATTTCGACAAAACTTTTTCACACAAAACACCAAAGTGCTTAGAATAGCTTCAAATCGCATTTGGAGACGTTTTAGACCAATTTGTGCATTTCGATGAAACTTGATTACACAAAAACATCAAAGTGCTTAAAATCACATTATAAACCGTTTTAGACCATTTTGAGCATTTCGATAACACTTTTCACACAAAAACATCAAAGAGCACAAAATAGCTTAATATCGTATTTAAAAACGTTTTAGACCATTTTGAGCATTTAGACAAAACTTTTTCACACAAAACACCAAAGTGCTTAGAATAGCTTCAAATCGCATTTGGAGACGTTTTAGACCATTTTGTGCATTTCGATGAAACTTGGTTACACAAAAACATCAAAGTGCTTAAAATCACATTATAAATCGTTTTAGACCATTTTGAGCATTTCGACAAAACTTTTTCACACAAAATACCAAAGTGCTTAGAATAGCTTCAAATCGCATTTCGAGACGTTCTAGACCATTTTGTGATTTTCGAAAAAACTTTTTAACATAAAAACACCAAAGTGCTTAGAATAGCTTCAAATCACATTTGGAGACATTTTAGACCATTTTGTGATTTTCGAAAAAACTTGTTAACATAAAAACACGAAAGTGCTTAGAATAGCTTCAAATCGCATTTGAAGACGTTTTAGACCAATTTGTGATTTTTGAAAAAACTTGTTAACATAAAAACACCAAAGTGCTTAGAATAGCTTCAAATCACATTTGGAGACGTTTTAGCCCATTTTGTGATTTTGAACAAACTTGTTAACATAAAAACACCAAAGTGCTTAGAATAGCTTCAAATCGCATTTGGAGACGTCTTAGACCATTTTGTGATTTTCGAAAAAACTTGTTAACATAAAAACACCAAAGTGCTTAAAATCACATTATAAACCGTTTTAGACCATTTTGAGTATTTCGATAACACTTTTCACACAAAAACATCAAAGAGCACAAAATAGCTTAATATCGTATTTAAAAACGTTTTAGACCATTTTGAGCATTTCGACAAAACTTTTTCACACAAAACACCAAAGTGCTTAGAATAGCTTCAAATCGCATTTGGAGACGTTTTAGACCAATTTGTGCATTTCGATGAAACTTGATTACACAAAAACATCAAAGTGCTTAAAATCACATTATAAACCGTTTTAGACCATTTTGAGCATTTCGATAACACTTTTCACACAAAAACATCAAAGAGCACAAAATAGCTTAATATCGTATTTAAAAACGTTTTAGACCATTTTGAGCATTTAGACAAAACTTTTTCACACAAAACACCAAAGTGCTTAGAATAGCTTCAAATCGCATTTGGAGACGTTTTAGACCATTTTGTGCATTTCGATGAAACTTGGTTACACAAAAACATCAAAGTGCTTAAAATCACATTATAAATCGTTTTAGACCATTTTGAGCATTTCGACAAAACTTTTTCACACAAAATACCAAAGTGCTTAGAATAGCTTCAAATCGCATTTCGAGACGTTTTAGACCATTTTGTGATTTTCGAAAAAACTTTTTAACATAAAAACACCAAAGTGCTTAGAATAGCTTCAAATCACATTTGGAGACATTTTAGACCATTTTGTGATTTTCGAAAAAACTTGTTAACATAAAAACACGAAAGTGCTTAGAATAGCTTCAAATCGCATTTGGAAACGTTTTAGACCATTTTGTGATTTTCGAAAAAAATTGTTAACATAAAAACACCAAAGTGCTTAGAATCACATTATAAACCGTTTTAGACCATTTTGAGCATTTCGATAACAATTTTCACACAAAAACATCAAAGAGCACAAAATAGCTTAATATCGTATTTAAAAATGTTTTAGACCATTTTGAGCATTTAGATAAAACTTTTTCACACAAAACACCAAAGTGCTTAGAATAGCTTCAAATCGCATTTGGAAACGTTTTAGACCATTTTGTGATTTTCGAAAAAAATTGTTAACATAAAAACACCAAAGTGCTTAGAATCACATTATAAACCGTTTTAGACCAATTTGAGCATTTCGATAACAATTTTCACACAAAAACATCAAAGAGCACAAAATAGCTTAATATCGTATTTAAAAATGTTTTAGACCATTTTGAGCATTTAGATAAAACTTTTTCACACAAAACACCAAAGTGCTTAGAATAGCTTCAAATCGCATTTGGAGACGTTTTAGACCATTTTGTGATTTTTGAAAAAAACTTGTTAACATAAAAACACCAAAGTGCTTAGAATAGCTTCAAATCGCATTTGGAGACGTTTTAGACCATTTTGTGATTTTCGAAAAAACTTTTTAACATAAAAACACCAAAGTGCTTAGAATAGCTTCAAATCACATTTGGAGACGTTTTAGACCATTTTGTGATTTTTGAAAAAACTTGTTAACATAAAAACACGAAAGTGCTTAGAATAGCTTCAAATCGCATTTGGAAACGTTTTAGACCATTTTGTGATTTTCGAAAAAGATTGTTAACATAAAAACACCAAAGTGTTTAGAATAGCTTCAAATCGCATTTGGAGACGGTTTAGACCATTTTGTGATTTTGAAAAAACTTGTTAACATAAAAACACCAAAGTGCTTAGAATAGCTTCAAATCGCATTTGGAGACGTTTTAGACCATTTTGTGATTTTCGAAAAAACTTGTTAACATAAAAACACCAAAGTGCTTAGAATAGCTTCAAATCGTATTTGGAGACGTTTTAGACCATTTTGAGATTTTCGAAAAAACTTGGTTACACAAAAACATCAAAGTGCTTAAAATCACATTATAAACCGTTTTAGACCATTTTGAGCATTTCGATAACACTTTTCACACAAAAACATCAAAGAGCACAAAATAGCTTAATATCGTATTTAAAAACGTTTTAGACCATTTTGAGCATTTCGACAAAACTTTTTCACACAAAACACCAAAGTGCTTAGAATAGCTTCAAATCGCAATTGGAGACGTTTTAGACCAATTTGTGCATTTCGATGAAACTTGATTACACAAAAACATCAAAGTGCTTAAAATCACATTATAAACCGTTTTAGACCATTTTGAGCATTTCGATAACACTTTTCACACAAAAACATCAAAGAGCACAAAATAGCTTAATATCGTATTTAAAAATGTTTTAGACCATTTTGAGCATTTAGATAAAACTTTTTCACACAAAACACCAAAGTGCTTAGAATAGCTTCAAATCGCATTTGGAGACGTTTTAGACCATTTTGTGATTTTTGAAAAAACTTGTTAACATAAAAACACCAAAGTGCTTAGAATAGCTTCAAATCACATTTGGAGACGTTTTAGACCATTTTGTGATTTTCGAAAAAACTTGTTAACATAAAAACACGAAAGTGCTTAGAATAGCTTCAAATCGCATTTGGAAACGTTTTAGACCATTTTGTGATTTTCGAAAAAACTTGTTAACATAAAAACACGAAAGTGCTTAGAATAGCTTCAAATCGCATTTGGAGACGTTTTAGACCATTTTGTGATTTTCGAAAAAACTTGTTAACATAAAAACACGAAAGTGCTTAGAATAGCTTCAAATCACATTTGGAGACGTTTTAGACCATTTTGTGATTTTTGAAAAAACTTGTTAACATAAAAACACGAAAGTGCTTAGAATAGCTTCAAATCGCATTTGGAAACGTTTTAGACCAATTTGTGCATTTCGATGAAACTTGATTACACAAAAACATCAAAGTGCTTAAAATCACATTATAAACCGTTTTAGACCATTTTGAGCATTTCGATAACACTTTTCACACAAAAACATTAAAGAGCACAAAATAGCTTAATATCGTATTTAAAAACGTTTTAGACCATTTTGAGCATTTAGACAAAACTTTTTCACACAAAACACCAAAGTGCTTAGAATAGCTTCAAATCGCATTTGGAGACGTTTTAGACCATTTTGTGCATTTCGATGAAACTTGGTTACACAAAAACATCAAAGTGCTTAAAATCACATTATAAATCGTTTTAGACCATTTTGAGCATTTCGACAAAACTTTTTCACACAAAATACCAAAGTGCTTAGAATAGCTTCAAATCGCATTTCGAGACGTTTTAGACCATTTTGTGATTTTCGAAAAAACTTTTTAACATAAAAACACCAAAGTGCTTAGAATAGCTTCAAATCACATTTGGAGACATTTTAGACCATTTTGTGATTTTCAAAAAAACTTGTTAACATAAAAACACGAAAGTTCTTAGAATAGCTTCAAATCGCATTTGGAAACGTTTTAGACCATTTTGTGATTTTCGAAAAAAATTGTTAACATAAAAACACCAAAGTGCTTAGAATCACATTATAAACCGTTTTAGACCATTTTGAGCATTTCGATAACAATTTTCACACAAAAACATCAAAGAGCACAAAATAGCTTAATATCGTATTTAAAAATGTTTTAGACCATTTTGAGCATTTAGATAAAACTTTTTCACACAAAACACCAAAGTGCTTAGAATAGCTTCAAATCGCATTTGGAGACGTTTTAGACCATTTTGTGATTTTTGAAAAAACTTGTTAACATAAAAACACCAAAGTGCTTAGAATAGCTTCAAATCACATTTTGATACGTTTTAGCCCATTTTGTGATTTTCGAAAAAACATGTTAACATAAAAACACGAAAGTGCTTAGAATAGCTTCAAATCACATTTGGAGACGTTTTAGACCATTTTGTGATTTTTGAAAAAACTTGTTAACATAAAAACACGAAAGTGCTTAGAATAGCTTCAAATCGCATTTGGAAACGTTTTAGACCATTTTGTGATTTTCGAAAAAGATTGTTAACATAAAAACACCAAAGTGCTTAGAATCACATTATAAACCGTTTTAGACCATTTTGAGCATTTCGATAACAATTTTCACACAAAAACATCAAAGAGCACAAAATAGCTTAATATCGTATTTAAAAATGTTTTAGACCATTTTGAGCATTTAGATAAAACTTTTTCACACAAAACACCAAAGTGCTTAGAATAGCTTCAAATCGCATTTGGAGACGGTTTAGACCATTTTGTGATTTTGAAAAAACTTGTTAACATAAAAACACCAAAGTGCTTAGAATAGCTTCAAATCGCATTTGGAGACGTTTTAGACCATTTTGTGATTTTCGAAAAAACTTGTTAACATAAAAACACCAAAGTGCTTAGAATAGCTTCAAATCGTATTTGGAGACGTTTTAGACCATTTTGAGATTTTCGAAAAAACTTGGTTACACAAAAACATCAAAGTGCTTAAAATCACATTATAAACCGTTTTAGACCATTTTGAGCATTTCGATAACACTTTTCACACAAAAACATCAAAGAGCACAAAATAGCTTAATATCGTATTTAAAAACGTTTTAGACCATTTTGAGCATTTCGACAAAACTTTTTCACACAAAACACCAAAGTGCTTAGAATAGCTTCAAATCGCATTTGGAGACGTTTTAGACCAATTTGTGATTTTTGAAAAAACTTGTTAACATAAAAACACCAAAGTGCTTAGAATAGCTTCAAATCACATTTGGAGACGTTTTAGACCATTTTGTGATTTTCGAAAAAACTTGTTAACATAAAAACACGAAAGTGCTTAGAATAGCTTCAAATCGCATTTGGAGACGTTTTAGAACATTTTGTGTTTTTCGAAAAAAACTGTTAACATAAAAACACCAAAGTGCTTAGAATAGCTTCAAATCGCATTTGGAGACGTTTTAGACCATTTTGTGATTTTTGAAAAAACTTGTTAACATAAAAACACCAAAGTGCTTAGAATAGCTTCAAATCACATTTGGAGACGTTTTAGACCATTTTGTGATTTTCGAAAAAAATTGTTGACATAAAAACACCAAAGTGCTTAGAATCACATTATAAACCGTTTTAGACCATTTTGAGCATTTCGATAAAAATTTTCACAAAAAAACATCAAAGAGCACAAAATAGCTTAATATCGTATTTAAAAATGTTTTAGACCATTTTGAGCATTTAGATAAAACTTTTTCACACAAAACACCAAAGTGCTTAGAATAGCTTCAAATCGCATTTGGAGACGTTTTAGACCATTTTGTGATTTTTGAAAAAACTTGTTAACATAAAAACACCAAAGTGCTTAGAATAGCTTCAAATCACATTTGGAGACGTTTTAGACCATTTTGTGATTTTCGAAAAAACTTGTTAACATAAAAACACGAAAGTGCTTAGAATAGCTTCAAATCGCATTTGGAAACGTTTTAGACCATTTTGTGATTTTCGAAAAAACTTGTTAACATAAAAACACGAAAGTGCTTAGAATAGCTTCAAATCGCATTTGGAGACGTTTTAGACCATTTTGTGATTTTCGAAAAAAACTTGTTAACATAAAAACACGAAAGTGCTTAGAATAGCTTCAAATCACATTTGGAGACGTTTTAGACCATTTTGTGATTTTTGAAAAAACTTGTTAACATAAAAACACGAAAGTGCTTAGAACAGCTTCAAATCGCATTTGGAAACGTTTTAGACCAATTTGTGCATTTCGATGAAACTTGATTACACAAAAACACCAAAGGATTTAGAATAGCTTCAAATCGCATTTGGAGACGTTTTAGACCATTTTGTGATTTTGAAAAAACTTGTTAACATAAAAACACCAAAGTGCTTAGAATAGCTTCAAATCGCATTTGGAGACGTTTTAGACCATTTTGTGATTTTCGAAAAAACTTGTTAACATAAAAACACCAAAGTGCTTAGAATAGCTTCAAATCGTATTTGGAGACGTTTTAGACCATTTTGAGATTTTCGAAAAAACTTGGTTACACAAAAACATCAAAGTGCTTAAAATCACATTATAAACCGTTTTAGACCATTTTGAGCATTTCGATAACACTTTTCACACAAAAACATCAAAGAGCACAAAATAGCTTAATATCGTATTTAAAAACGTTTTAGACCATTTTGAGCATTTCGACAAAACTTTTTCACACAAAACACCAAAGTGCTTAGAATAGCTTCAAATCGCATTTGGAGACGTTTTAGACCAATTTGTGATTTTTGAAAAAACTTGTTAACATAAAAACACCAAAGTGTTTAGAATAGCTTCAAATCGCATTTGGAGACGTTTTAGACCAATTTGTGATTTTCGAAAAAACTTATCAACATAAAAACACCAAAGGGTTTAGAATAGCTTCAAATCGCATTTGGAGACGTTTTAGACCATTTTGTGATTTTGAAAAAACTTGTTAACATAAAAACACCAAAGTGCTTAGAATAGCTTCAAATCGCATTTGGAGACGTTTTAGACCATTTTGTGATTTTCGAAAAAACTTGTTAACATAAAAACACCAAAGTGCTTAGAATAGCTTCAAATCGTATTTGGAGACGTTTTAGACCAATTTGTGCATTTCGATGAAACTTGATTACACAAAAACACCAAAGGATTTAGAATAGCTTCAAATCGCATTTGGAGACGTTTTAGACCATTTTGTGATTTTGAAAAAACTTGTTAACATAAAAACACCAAAGTGCTTAGAATAGCTTCAAATCGCATTTGGAGACGTTTTAGACCATTTTGTGATTTTCGAAAAAACTTGTTAACATAAAAACACCAAAGTGCTTAGAATAGCTTCAAATCGTATTTGGAGACGTTTTAGACCATTTTGAGATTTTCGAAAAAACTTGGTTACACAAAAACATCAAAGTGCTTAAAATCACATTATAAACCGTTTTAGACCATTTTGAGCATTTCGATAACACTTTTCACACAAAAACATCAAAGAGCACAAAATAGCTTAATATCGTATTTAAAAACGTTTTAGACCATTTTGAGCATTTCGACAAAACTTTTTCACACAAAACACCAAAGTGCTTAGAATAGCTTCAAATCGCATTTGGAGACGTTTTAGACCAATTTGTGATTTTTGAAAAAACTTGTTAACATAAAAACACCAAAGTGTTTAGAATAGCTTCAAATCGCATTTGGAGACGTTTTAGACCAATTTGTGATTTTCGAAAAAACTTATCAACATAAAAACACCAAAGGGTTTAGAATAGCTTCAAATCGCATTTGGAGACGTTTTAGACCATTTTGTGATTTTGAAAAAACTTGTTAACATAAAAACACCAAAGTGCTTAGAATAGCTTCAAATCGCATTTGGAGACGTTTTAGACCATTTTGTGATTTTCGAAAAAACTTGTTAACATAAAAACACCAAAGTGCTTAGAATAGCTTCAAATCGTATTTGGAGACGTTTTAGACCATTTTGAGATTTTCGAAAAAAGTTGGTTACACAAAAACATCAAAGTGCTTAAAATCACATTATAAACCGTTTTAGACCATTTTGAGCATTTCGGTAACACTTTTCACACAAAAACATCAAAGAGCACAAAATAGCTTAATATCGTATTTAAAAACGTTTTAGACCATTTTGAGCATTTAGACAAAACTTTTTCACACAAAACACCAAAGTGCTTAGAATAGCTTCAAATCGCATTTGGAGACGTTTTAGACCATTTTGTGCATTTCGATGAAACTTGGTTACACAAAAACATCAAAGTGCTTAAAATCACATTATAAATCGTTTTAGACCATTTTGAGCATTTCGACAAAACTTTTTCACACAAAATACCAAAGTGCTTAGAATAGCTTCAAATCGCATTTGGAGACGTTTTAGACCATTTTGTGATTTTCGAAAAAACTTTTTAACATAAAAACACCAAAGTGCTTAGAATAGCTTCAAATCACATTTGGAGACGTTTTAGACCATAAGTGCTTAGAATCACATTATAAACCGTTTTAGACCATTTTGAGCATTTCGATAACAATTTTCACACAAAAACATCAAAGAGCACAAAATAGCTTAATATCGTATTTAAAAACGTTTTAGACCATTTTGAGCATTTAGACAAAACTTTTTCACACAAAACACCAAAGTGCTTAGAATAGCTTCAAATCGCATTTGGAGACGTTTTAGACCAATTTGTGATTTTTGAAAAAACTTGTTAACATAAAAACACCAAAGTGCTTAGAATAGCTTCAAATCACATTTGGAGACGTTTTAGACCATTTTGTGATTTTGAACAAACTTGTTAACATAAAAACACCAAAGTGCTTAGAATAGCTTCAAATCGCATTTGGCGACGTTTTAGACCATTTTGTGATTTTCGAAAAAACTTGTTAACATAAAAACACCAAAGTGCTTAGAATAGCTTCAAATCGTATTTGGAGACGTTTTAGATCATTTTGAGATTTTCGAAAAAACTTGGTTACACAAAAACATCAAAGTGCTTAAAATAACATTCTAAACCGTTTTAGACCATTTTGAGCATTTCGATAACACTTTTCACACAAAAACATCAAAGAGCACAAAATAGCTTAATATCGTATTTAAAAACGTTTTAGACCATTTTGAGCATTTCGACAAAACTTTTTCACACAAAACACCAAAGTGCTTAGAATAGCTTCAAATCGCATTTGGGGACGTTTTAGACCAATTTGTGCATTTCGATGAAACTTGATTACACAAAAACATCAAAGTGTTTAAAATCACATTATAAACCGTTTTAGACCATTTTGAGCATTTCGATAACACTTTTCACACAAAAACATCAAAGAGCACAAAATAGCTTAATATCGTATTTAAAAACGTTTTAGACCATTTTGAGCATTTAGACAAAACTTTTTCACACAAAACACCAAAGTGCTTAGAATAGCTTCAAATCGCATTTGGAGACGTTTTAGACCATTTTGTGCATTTCGATGAAAGTTGGTTACACAAAAACATCAAAGTGCTTAAAATCACATTATAAATCGTTTTAGACCATTTTGAGCATTTCGACAAAACTTTTTCACACAAAATACCAAAGTGCTTAGAATAGCTTCAAATCGCATTTGGAGACGTTTTAGACCATTTTGTGATTTTCGAAAAAACTTTTTAACATAAAAACACCAAAGTGCTTAGAATAGCTTCAAATCACATTTGGAGACGTTTTAGACCATAAGTGCTTAGAATCACATTATAAACCGTTTTAGACCATTTTGAGCATTTCGATAACAATTTTAACACAAAAACATCAAAGAGCACAAAATAGCTTAATATCGTATTTAAAAATGTTTTAGACCATTTTGAGCATTTAGATAAAACTTTTTCACACAAAACACCAAAGTGCTTAGAATAGCTTCAAATCGCATTTGAAGACGTTTTAGACCAATTTGTGATTTTTGAAAAAACTTGTTAACATAAAAACACCAAAGTGCTTAGAATAGCTTCAAATCACATTTGGAGACGTTTTAGCCCATTTTGTGATTTTGAACAAACTTGTTAACATAAAAACACCAAAGTGCTTAGAATAGCTTCAAATCGCATTTGGAGACGTCTTAGACCATTTTGTGATTTTCGAAAAAACTTGTTAACATAAAAACACCAAAGTGCTTAAAATCACATTATAAACCGTTTTAGACCATTTTGAGTATTTCGATAACACTTTTCACACAAAAACATCAAAGAGCACAAAATAGCTTAATATCGTATTTAAAAACGTTTTAGACCATTTTGAGCATTTCGACAAAACTTTTTCACACAAAACACCAAAGTGCTTAGAATAGCTTCAAATCGCATTTGGAGACGTTTTAGACCAATTTGTGCATTTCGATGAAACTTGATTACACAAAAACATCAAAGTGCTTAAAATCACATTATAAACCGTTTTAGACCATTTTGAGCATTTCGATAACACTTTTCACACAAAAACATCAAAGAGCACAAAATAGCTTAATATCGTATTTAAAAACGTTTTAGACCATTTTGAGCATTTAGACAAAACTTTTTCACACAAAACACCAAAGTGCTTAGAATAGCTTCAAATCGCATTTGGAGACGTTTTAGACCATTTTGTGCATTTCGATGAAACTTGGTTACACAAAAACATCAAAGTGCTTAAAATCACATTATAAATCGTTTTAGACCATTTTGAGCATTTCGACAAAACTTTTTCACACAAAATACCAAAGTGCTTAGAATAGCTTCAAATCGCATTTCGAGACGTTTTAGACCATTTTGTGATTTTCGAAAAAACTTTTTAACATAAAAACACCAAAGTGCTTAGAATAGCTTCAAATCACATTTGGAGACATTTTAGACCATTTTGTGATTTTCGAAAAAACTTGTTAACATAAAAACACGAAAGTGCTTAGAATAGCTTCAAATCGCATTTGGAAACGTTTTAGACCATTTTGTGATTTTCGAAAAAAATTGTTAACATAAAAACACCAAAGTGCTTAGAATCACATTATAAACCGTTTTAGACCATTTTGAGCATTTCGATAACAATTTTCACACAAAAACATCAAAGAGCACAAAATAGCTTAATATCGTATTTAAAAATGTTTTAGACCATTTTGAGCATTTAGATAAAACTTTTTCACACAAAACACCAAAGTGCTTAGAATAGCTTCAAATCGCATTTGGAAACGTTTTAGACCATTTTGTGATTTTCGAAAAAAATTGTTAACATAAAAACACCAAAGTGCTTAGAATCACATTATAAACCGTTTTAGACCAATTTGAGCATTTCGATAACAATTTTCACACAAAAACATCAAAGAGCACAAAATAGCTTAATATCGTATTTAAAAATGTTTTAGACCATTTTGAGCATTTAGATAAAACTTTTTCACACAAAACACCAAAGTGCTTAGAATAGCTTCAAATCGCATTTGGAGACGTTTTAGACCATTTTGTGATTTTTGAAAAAAACTTGTTAACATAAAAACACCAAAGTGCTTAGAATAGCTTCAAATCACATTTGGAGACGTTTTAGACCATTTTGTGATTTTCGAAAAAACTTTTTAACATAAAAACACCAAAGTGCTTAGAATAGCTTCAAATCACATTTGGAGACGTTTTAGACCATTTTGTGATTTTTGAAAAAACTTGTTAACATAAAAACACGAAAGTGCTTAGAATAGCTTCAAATCGCATTTGGAAACGTTTTAGACCATTTTGTGATTTTCGAAAAAGATTGTTAACATAAAAACACCAAAGTGTTTAGAATAGCTTCAAATCGCATTTGGAGACGGTTTAGACCATTTTGTGATTTTGAAAAAACTTGTTAACATAAAAACACCAAAGTGCTTAGAATAGCTTCAAATCGCATTTGGAGACGTTTTAGACCATTTTGTGATTTTCGAAAAAACTTGTTAACATAAAAACACCAAAGTGCTTAGAATAGCTTCAAATCGTATTTGGAGACGTTTTAGACCATTTTGAGATTTTCGAAAAAACTTGGTTACACAAAAACATCAAAGTGCTTAAAATCACATTATAAACCGTTTTAGACCATTTTGAGCATTTCGATAACACTTTTCACACAAAAACATCAAAGAGCACAAAATAGCTTAATATCGTATTTAAAAACGTTTTAGACCATTTTGAGCATTTCGACAAAACTTTTTCACACAAAACACCAAAGTGCTTAGAATAGCTTCAAATCGCATTTGGAGACGTTTTAGACCAATTTGTGCATTTCGATGAAACTTGATTACACAAAAACATCAAAGTGCTTAAAATCACATTATAAACCGTTTTAGACCATTTTGAGCATTTCGATAACACTTTTCACACAAAAACATCAAAGAGCACAAAATAGCTTAATATCGTATTTAAAAATGTTTTAGACCATTTTGAGCATTTAGATAAAACTTTTTCACACAAAACACCAAAGTGCTTAGAATAGCTTCAAATCGCATTTGGAGACGTTTTAGACCATTTTATGATTTTTGAAAAAACTTGTTAACATAAAAACACCAAAGTGCTTAGAATAGCTTCAAATCACATTTGGAGACGTTTTAGACCATTTTGTGATTTTCGAAAAAACTTGTTAACATAAAAACACGAAAGTGCTTAGAATAGCTTCAAATCGCATTTGGAAACGTTTTAGACCATTTTGTGATTTTCGAAAAAACTTGTTAACATAAAAACACGAAAGTGCTTAGAATAGCTTCAAATCGCATTTGGAGACGTTTTAGACCATTTTGTGATTTTCGAAAAAACTTGTTAACATAAAAACACGAAAGTGCTTAGAATAGCTTCAAATCACATTTGGAGACGTTTTAGACCATTTTGTGATTTTTGAAAAAACTTGTTAACATAAAAACACGAAAGTGCTTAGAATAGCTTCAAATCGCATTTGGAAACGTTTTAGACCAATTTGTGCATTTCGATGAAACTTGATTACACAAAAACATCAAAGTGCTTAAAATCACATTATAAACCGTTTTAGACCATTTTGAGCATTTCGATAACACTTTTCACACAAAAACATTAAAGAGCACAAAATAGCTTAATATCGTATTTAAAAACGTTTTAGACCATTTTGAGCATTTAGACAAAACTTTTTCACACAAAACACCAAAGTGCTTAGAATAGCTTCAAATCGCATTTGGAGACGTTTTAGACCATTTTGTGCATTTCGATGAAACTTGGTTACACAAAAACATCAAAGTGCTTAAAATCACATTATAAATCGTTTTAGACCATTTTGAGCATTTCGACAAAACTTTTTCACACAAAATACCAAAGTGCTTAGAATAGCTTCAAATCGCATTTCGAGACGTTTTAGACCATTTTGTGATTTTCGAAAAAACTTTTTAACATAAAAACACCAAAGTGCTTAGAATAGCTTCAAATCACATTTGGAGACATTTTAGACCATTTTGTGATTTTCAAAAAAAACTTGTTAACATAAAAACACGAAAGTTCTTAGAATAGCTTCAAATCGCATTTGGAAACGTTTTAGACCATTTTGTGATTTTCGAAAAAAATTGTTAACATAAAAACACCAAAGTGCTTAGAATCACATTATAAACCGTTTTAGACCATTTTGAGCATTTCGATAACAATTTTCACACAAAAACATCAAAGAGCACAAAATAGCTTAATATCGTATTTAAAAATGTTTTAGACCATTTTGAGCATTTAGATAAAACTTTTTCACACAAAACACCAAAGTGCTTAGAATAGCTTCAAATCGCATTTGGAGACGTTTTAGACCATTTTGTGATTTTTGAAAAAACTTGTTAACATAAAAACACCAAAGTGCTTAGAATAGCTTCAAATCACATTTTGATACGTTTTAGCCCATTTTGTGATTTTCGAAAAAACATGTTAACATAAAAACACGAAAGTGCTTAGAATAGCTTCAAATCACATTTGGAGACGTTTTAGACCATTTTGTGATTTTTGAAAAAACTTGTTAACATAAAAACACGAAAGTGCTTAGAATAGCTTCAAATCGCATTTGGAAACGTTTTAGACCATTTTGTGATTTTCGAAAAAGATTGTTAACATAAAAACACCAAAGTGCTTAGAATCACATTATAAACCGTTTTAGACCATTTTGAGCATTTCGATAACAATTTTCACACAAAAACATCAAAGAGCACAAAATAGCTTAATATCGTATTTAAAAATGTTTTAGACCATTTTGAGCATTTAGATAAAACTTTTTCACACAAAACACCAAAGTGCTTAGAATAGCTTCAAATCGCATTTGGAGACGGTTTAGACCATTTTGTGATTTTGAAAAAACTTGTTAACATAAAAACACCAAAGTGCTTAGAATAGCTTCAAATCGCATTTGGAGACGTTTTAGACCATTTTGTGATTTTCGAAAAAACTTGTTAACATAAAAACACCAAAGTGCTTAGAATAGCTTCAAATCGTATTTGGAGACGTTTTAGACCATTTTGAGATTTTCGAAAAAACTTGGTTACACAAAAACATCAAAGTGCTTAAAATCACATTATAAACCGTTTTAGACCATTTTGAGCATTTCGATAACACTTTTCACACAAAAACATCAAAGAGCACAAAATAGCTTAATATCGTATTTAAAAACGTTTTAGACCATTTTGAGCATTTCGACAAAACTTTTTCACACAAAACACCAAAGTGCTTAGAATAGCTTCAAATCGCATTTGGAGACGTTTTAGACCAATTTGTGATTTTTGAAAAAACTTGTTAACATAAAAACACCAAAGTGCTTAGAATAGCTTCAAATCACATTTGGAGACGTTTTAGACCATTTTGTGATTTTCGAAAAAACTTGTTAACATAAAAACACGAAAGTGCTTAGAATAGCTTCAAATCGCATTTGGAGACGTTTTAGAACATTTTGTGTTTTTCGAAAAAAACTGTTAACATAAAAACACCAAAGTGCTTAGAATAGCTTCAAATCGCATTTGGAGACGTTTTAGACCATTTTGTGATTTTTGAAAAAACTTGTTAACATAAAAACACCAAAGTGCTTAGAATAGCTTCAAATCACATTTGGAGACGTTTTAGACCATTTTGTGATTTTCGAAAAAACTTGTTAACATAAAAACACGAAAGTGCTTAGAATAGCTTCAAATCGCATTTGGAAACGTTTTAGACCATTTTGTGATTTTCGAAAAAACTTGTTAACATAAAAACACCAAAGTGTTTAGAATAGCTTCAAATCGCATTTGGAGACGTTTTAGACCAATTTGTGATTTTCGAAAAAACTTATCAACATAAAAACACCAAAGTGCTTAGAATAGCTTCAAATCGCATTTGGAGACGGTTTAGACCATTTTGTGATTTTGAAAAAACTTGTTAACATAAAAACACCAAAGTGCTTAGAATAGCTTCAAATCGCATTTGGAGACGTTTTAGACCATTTTGTGATTTTCGAAAAAACTTGTTAACATAAAAACACCAAAGTGCTTAGAATAGCTTCAAATCGTATTTGGAGACGTTTTAGACCATTTTGAGATTTTCGAAAAAACTTGGTTACACAAAAACATCAAAGTGCTTAAAATCACATTATAAACCGTTTTAGACCATTTTGAACATTTCGATAACACTTTTCACACAAAAACATCAAAGAGCACAAAATAGCTTAATATCGTATTTAAAAACGTTTTGGACCATTTTGAGCATTTCGACAAAACTTTTTCACACAAAACACCAAAGTGCTTAGAATAGCTTCAAATCGCATTTGGAGACGTTTTAGACCAATTTGTGCATTTTGATGAAACTTGATTACACAAAAACATCAACGTGCTTAAAATCACATTATAAACCGTTTTAGACCATTTTGAGCATTTCGATAACACTTTTCACACAAAAACATCAAAGAGCACAAAATAGCTTAATATCGTATTTAAAAACGTTTTAGACCATTTTGAGCATTTAGACAAAACTTTTTCACACAAAACACCAAAGTGCTTAGAATAGCTTCAAATCGCATTTGGAGACGTTTTAGACCATTTTGTGCATTTCGATGAAACTTGGTTACACAAAAACATCAAAGTGCTTAAAATCACATTATAAATCGTTTTAGACCATTTTGAGGATTTCGACAAAACTTTTTCACACCAAATACCAAAGGGCTTAGAATAGCTTCAAATCGCATTTGGAGACGTTTTAGACCATTTTGTGATTTTCGAAAAAACTTTTTAACATAAAAACACCAAAGTGCTTAGAATAGCTTCAAATCACATTTGGAGACGTTTTAGACCATTTTGTGATTTTCGAAAAAACTTGTTAACATAAAAACACGAAAGTGCTTAGAATAGCTTCAAATCGCAATTGGAAACGTTTTAGACCATTTTGTGATTTTCGAAAAAAATTGTTAACATAAAAACACCAAAGTGCTTAGAATCACATTATAAACCGTTTTAGACCATTTTGAGCATTTCGATAACAATTTTCACACAAAAACATCAAAGAGCACAAAATAGCTTAATATCGTATTTAAAAATGTTTTAGACCATTTTGAGCATTTAGATAAAACTTTTTCACACAAAACACCAAAGTGCTTAGAATAGCTTCAAATCGCATTTGGAGACGTTTTAGACCATTTTGTGATTTTTGAAAAAACTTGTTAACATAAAAACACCAAAGTGTTTAGAATAGCTTCAAATCGCATTTGGAGACGTTTTAGACCAATTTGTGATTTTCGAAAAAACTTATCAACATAAAAACACCAAAGGGTTTAGAATAGCTTCAAATCGCATTTGGAGACGTTTTAGACCATTTTGTGATTTTGAAAAAACTTGTTAACATAAAAACACCAAAGTGCTTAGAATAGCTTCAAATCGCATTTGGAGACGTTTTAGACCATTTTGTGATTTTCGAAAAAACTTGTTAACATAAAAACACCAAAGTGCTTAGAATAGCTTCAAATCGTATTTGGAGACGTTTTAGACCATTTTGAGATTTTCGAAAAAACTTGGTTACACAAAAACATCAAAGTGCTTAAAATCACATTATAAACCGTTTTAGACCATTTTGAGTATTTCGATAACACTTTTCACACAAAAACATCAAAGAGCACAAAATAGCTTAATATCGTATTTAAAAACGTTTTAGACCATTTTGAGCATTTCGACAAAACTTTTTCACACAAAACACCAAAGTGCTTAGAATAGCTTCAAATCGCATTTGGAGACGTTTTAGACCAATTTGTGCATTTCGATGAAACTTGATTACACAAAAACATCAAAGTGCTTAAAATCACATTATAAACCGTTTTAGACCATTTTGAGCATTTCGATAACACTTTTCACACAAAAACATCAAAGAGCACAAAATAGCTTAATATCGTATTTAAAAACGTTTTAGACCATTTTGAGCATTTAGACAAAACTTTTTCACACAAAACACCAAAGTGCTTAGAAAAGCTTCAAATCGCATTTGGAGACGTTTTAGACCATTTTGTGCATTTCGATGGAACTTGGTTACACAAAAACATCAAAGTGCTTAAAATCACATTATAAATCGTTTTAGACCATTTTGAGCATTTCGACAAAACTTTTTCACACAAAATACAAAAGTGCTTAGAATAGCTTCAAATCGCATTTGGAGACGTTTTAGACCATTTTGTGATTTTCGAAAAAACTTTTTAACATAAAAACACCAAAGTGCTTAGAATAGCTTCAAATCACATTTGGAGACGTTTTAGACCATTTTGTGATTTTCGAAAAAACTTGTTAACATAAAAACACGAAAGTGCATAGAATAGCTTCAAATCGCATTTGGAAACGTTTTAGACCATTTTGTGATTTTCGAAAAAAATTGTTAACATAAAAACACCAAAGTGCTTAGAATCACATTATAAACCGTTTTAGACCATTTTGAGCATTTCGATAACAATTTTCACACAAAAACATCAAAGAGCACAAATTAGCTTAATATCGTATTTAAAAATGTTTTAGACCATTTTGAGCATTTAGATAAAACTTTTTCACACAAAACACCAAAGTGCTTAGAATAGCTTCAAATCGCATTTGGAGACGTTTTAGACCATTTTGTGATTTTTGAAAAAACTTGTTAACATAAAAACACCAAAGTGCTTAGAATAGCTTCAAATCACATTTGGAGACGTTTTAGACCATTTTGTGATTTTCGAAAAAACTTGTTAACATAAAAACACGAAAGTGCTTAGAATAGCTTCAAATCGCATTTGGAAACGTTTTAGACCATTTTGTGATTTTCGAAAAAACTTGTTAACATAAAAACACGAAAGTGCTTAGAATAGCTTCAAATCGCATTTGGAGACGTTTTAGACCATTTTGTGATTTTCGAAAAAACTTGTTAACATAAAAACACGAAAGTGCTTAGAATAGCTTCAAATCACATTTGGAGACGTTTTAGACCATTTTGTGATTTTTGAAAAAACTTGTTAACATAAAAACACGAAAGTGCTTAGAAAAACTTCAAATCGCATTTGGAAACGTTTTAGACCAATTTGTGCATTTCGATGAAACTTGATTACACAAAAACATCAAAGTGCTTAAAATCACATTATAAACCGTTTTAGACCATTTTGAGCATTTCGATAACACTTTTCACACAAAAACATTAAAGAGCACAAAATAGCTTAATATCGTATTTAAAAACGTTTTAGACCATTTTGAGCATTTAGACAAAACTTTTTCACACAAAACACCAAAGTGCTTAGAATAGCTTCAAATCGCATTTGGAGACGTTTTAGACCATTTTGTGCATTTCGATGAAACTTGGTTACACAAAAACATCAAAGTGCTTAAAATCACATTATAAATCGTTTTAGACCATTTTGAGCATTTCGACAAAACTTTTTCACACAAAATACCAAAGTGCTTAGAATAGCTTCAAATCGCATTTCGAGACGTTTTAGACCATTTTGTGATTTTCGAAAAAACTTTTTAACATAAAAACACCAAAGTGCTTAGAATAGCTTCAAATCACATTTGGAGACATTTTAGACCATTTTGTGATTTTCAAAAAAACTTGTTAACATAAAAACACGAAAGTTCTTAGAATAGCTTCAAATCGCATTTGGAAACGTTTTAGACCATTTTGTGATTTTCGAAAAAAATTGTTAACATAAAAACACCAAAGTGCTTAGAATCACATTATAAACCGTTTTAGACCATTTTGAGCATTTCGATAACAATTTTCACACAAAAACATCAAAGAGCACAAAATAGCTTAATATCGTATTTAAAAATGTTTTAGACCATTTTGAGCATTTAGATAAAACTTTTTCACACAAAACACCAAAGTGCTTAGAATAGCTTCAAATCGCATTTGGAGACGTTTTAGACCATTTTGTGATTTTTGAAAAAACTTGTTAACATAAAAACACGAAAGTGCTTAGAATAGCTTCAAATCACATTTGGAGACGTTTTAGACCATTTTGTGATTTTTGAAAAAACTTGTTAACATAAAAACACGAAAGTGCTTAGAATAGCTTCAAATCGCATTTGGAAACGTTTTAGACCATTTTGTGATTTTCGAAAAAGATTGTTAACATAAAAACACCAAAGTGCTTAGAATCACATTATAAACCGTTTTAGACCATTTTGAGCATTTCGATAACAATTTTCACACAAAAACATCAAAGAGCACAAAATAGCTTAATATCGTATTTAAAAATGTTTTAGACCATTTTGAGCATTTAGATAAAACTTTTTCACACAAAACACCAAAGTGCTTAGAATAGCTTCAAATCGCATTTGGAGACGTTTTAGACCATTTTGTGATTTTTGAAAAAACTTGTTAACATAAAAACACCAAAGTGCTTAGAATAGCTTCAAATCACATTTTGATACGTTTTAGCCCATTTTGTGATTTTCGAAAAAACTTGTTAACATAAAAACACGAAAGTGCTTAGAATAGCTTCAAATCACATTTGGAGACGTTTTAGACCATTTTGTGATTTTTGAAAAAACTTGTTAACATAAAAACACGAAAGTGCTTAGAATAGCTTCAAATCGCATTTGGAAACGTTTTAGACCATTTTGTGATTTTCGAAAAAGATTGTTAACATAAAAACACCAAAGTGCTTAGAATCACAATATAAACCGTTTTAGACCATTTTGAGCATTTCGATAACAATTTTCACACAAAAACATCAAAGAGCACAAAATAGCTTAATATCGTATTTAAAAATGTTTTAGACCATTTTGAGCATTTAGATAAAACTTTTTCACACAAAACACCAAAGTGCTTAGAATAGCTTCAAATCGCATTTGGAGACGTTTTAGACCATTTTGTGATTTTCGAAAAAACTTGTTAACATAAAAACACCAAAGTGCTTAGAATAGCTTCAAATCGTATTTGGAGACGTTTTAGACCATTTTGAGATTTTCGAAAAAACTTGGTTACACAAAAACATCAAAGTGCTTAAAATCACATTATAAACCGTTTTAGACCATTTTGAGCATTTCGATAACACTTTTCACACAAAAACATCAAAGAGCACAAAATAGCTTAATATCGTATTTAAAAACGTTTTAGACCATTTTGAGCATTTCGACAAAACTTTTTCACACAAAACACCAAAGTGCTTAGAATAGCTTCAAATCGCATTTGGAGACGTTTTAGACCAATTTGTGCATTTCGATGAAACTTGATTACACAAAAACATCAAAGTGCTTAAAATCACATTATAAACCGTTTTAGACCATTTTGAGCATTTCGATAACACTTTTCACACAAAAACATCAAAGAGCACAAAATAGCTTAATATCGTATTTAAAAACGTTTTAGACCATTTTGAGCATTTAGACAAAACTTTTTCACACAAAACACCAAAGTGCTTAGAATAGCTTCAAATCGCATTTGGAGACGTTTTAGACCATTTTGTGCATTTCGATGAAACTTGGTTACACAAAAACATCAAAGTGCTTAAAATCACATTATAAATCGTTTTAGACCATTTTGAGCATTTCGACAAAACTTTTTCACACAAAATACCAAAGTGCTTAAAAT
The DNA here is from genome assembly GCF_964355755.1 of Antedon mediterranea. Taxonomy (NCBI): domain Eukaryota; kingdom Metazoa; phylum Echinodermata; class Crinoidea; order Comatulida; family Antedonidae; genus Antedon; species Antedon mediterranea. Next base: position 13,560,153 of record NC_092675.1, read on the forward strand.
AGCTTCAAATCGCATTTCGAGACGTTTTAGACCATTTTGTGATTTTCGAAAAAACTTTTTAACATAAAAACACCAAAGTGCTTAGAATAGCTTCAAATCACATTTGGAGACATTTTAGACCATTTTGTGATTTTCGAAAAAACTTGTTAACATAAAAACACGAAAGTGCTTAGAATATCTTCAAATCGCATTTGGAAACGTTTTAGACCATTTTGTGATTTTCGAAAAAAATTGTTAACATAAAAACACCAAAGTGCTTAGAATCACATTATAAACCGTTTTAGACCATTTTGAGCATTTCGATAACAATTTTCACACAAAAACATCAAAGAGCACAAAATAGCTTAATATCGTATTTAAAAATGTTTTAGACCATTTTGAGCATTTAGATAAGACTTTTTCACACAAAACACCAAAGTCTTTAGAATAGCTTCAAATCGCATTTGGAGACGTTTTAGACCATTTTGTGATTTTTTAAAAAACTTGTTAACATAAAAACACCAAAGTGCTTAGAATAGCTTCAAATCACATTTGGAGACGTTTTAGACCATTTTGTGATTTTCGAAAAAACTTTTTAACATAAAAACACCAAAGTGCTTAGAATAGCTTCAAATCACATTTGGAGACGTTTTAGACCATTTTGTGATTTTTGAAAAAGATTGTTAACATAAAAACACCAAAGTGCTTAGAATCACATTATAAACCGTTTTAGACCATTTTGAGCATTTCGATAACACTTTTCACACAAAAACATCAAAGAGCACAAAATAGCTTAATATCGTATTTAAAAACGTTTTAGACCATTTTGAGCATTTCGACAAAACTTTTTCACACAAAACACCAAAGTGCTTAGAATAGCTTCAAATCGCATTTGGAGACGTTTTAGACCAATTTGTGCATTTCAATGAAACTTGATTACACAAAAACATCAAAGTGCTTAAAATCACATTATAAACCGTTTTAGACCATTTTGAGCATTTCGATAACACTTTTCACACAAAAACATCAAAGAGCACAAAATAGCTTAATATCGTATTTAAAAACGTTTTAGACCATTTTGAGCATTTAGACAAAACTTTTTCACACAAAAAACCAAAGTGCTTAGAATAGCTTCAAATCGCAATTGGAGACGTTTTAGACCATTTTGTGCATTTCGATGGAACTTGGTTACACAAAAACATCAAAGTGCTTAAAATCACATTATAAATCGTTTTAGACCATTTTGAGCATTTCGACAAAACTTTTTCACACAAAATACAAAAGTGCTTAGAATAGCTTCAAATCGCATTTGGAGACGTTTTAGACCATTTTGTGATTTTCGAAAAAACTTTTTAACATAAAAACACCAAAGTGCTTAGAATAGCTTCAAATCACATTTGGAGACGTTTTAGACCATTTTGTGATTTTCGAAAAAACTTGTTAACATAAAAACACGAAAGTGCTTAGAATAGCTTCAAATCGCATTTAGAAACGTTTTAGACCATTTTGTGATTTTCGAAAAAAATTGTTAACATAAAAACACCAAAGTGCTTAGAATCACATTATAAACCGTTTTAGACCATTTTGAGCATTTCGATAACAATTTTCACACAAAAACATCAAAGAGCACAAAATAGCTTAATATCGTATTTAAAAATGTTTTAGACCATTTTGAGCATTTAGATAAAACTTTTTCACACAAAACACCAAAGTGCTTAGAATAGCTTCAAATCGCATTTGGAGACGTTTTAGACCAATTTGTGATTTTTGAAAAAACTTGTTAACATAAAAACACCAAAGTGCTTAGAATAGCTTCAAATCACATTTGGAGACGTTTTAGACCATTTTGTGATTTTGAACAAACTTGTTAACATAAAAACACCAAAGTGCTTAGAATAGCTTCAAATCGCATTTGGAGACGTTTTAGACCATTTTGTGATTTTCGAAAAAACTTGTTGACATAAAAACACCAAAGTGCTTAGAATAGCTTCAAATCGTATTTGGAGACGTTTTAGACCATTTTGAGATTTTCGAAAAAACTTGGTTACACAAAAACATCAAAGTGCTTAAAATCACATTATAAACCGTTTTAGACCATTTTGAGCATTTCGATAACACTTTTCACACAAAAACATCAAAGAGCACAAAATAGCTTAATATCGTATTTAAAAACGTTTTAGACCATTTTGAGCATTTCGACAAAACTTTTTCACACAAAACACCAAAGTGCTTAGAATAGCTTCAAATCGCATTTGGAGACGTTTTAGACCAATTTGTGCATTTCGATGAAACTTGATTACACAAAAACATCAAAGTGCTTAAAATCACATTATAAACCGTTTTAGACCATTTTGAGCATTTCGATAACACTTTTCACACAAAAACATCAAAGAGCACAAAATAGCTTAATATCGTATTTAAAAACGTTTTAGACCATTTTGAGCATTTAGACAAAACTTTTTCACACAAAACACCAAAGTGCTTAGAATAGCTTCAAATCGCATTTGGAGACGTTTTAGAACATTTTGTGCATTTCGATGAAACTTGGTTACACAAAAACATCAAAGTGCTTAAAATCACATTATAAATCGTTTTAGACCATTTTGAGCATTTCGACAAAACTTTTTCACACAAAATACCAAAGTGCTTAGAATAGCTTCAAATCGCATTTCGAGACGTTCTAGACCATTTTGTGATTTTCGAAAAAACTTTTTAACATAAAAACACCAAAGTGCTTAGAATAGCTTCAAATCACATTTGGAGACATTTTAGACCATTTTGTGATTTTCGAAAAAACTTGTTAACATAAAAACACGAAAGTGCTTAGAATAGCTTCAAATCGCATTTGGAGACGTTTTAGACCATTTTGTGATTTTCGAAAAAACTTGTTAACATAAAAACACGAAAGTGCTTAGAATAGCTTCAAATCACATTTGGAGACGTTTTAGACCATTTTGTGATTTTTGAAAAAACTTGTTAACATAAAAACACGAAAGTGCTTAGAACAGCTTCAAATCGCATTTGGAAACGTTTTAGACCAATTTGTGCATTTCGATGAAACTTGATTACACAAAAACATCAAAGTGCTTAAAATCACATTATAAACCGTTTTAGACCATTTTGAGCATTTCGATAACACTTTTCACACAAAAACATTAAAGAGCACAAAATAGCTTAATATCGTATTTAAAAACGTTTTAGACCATTTTGAGCATTTAGACAAAACTTTTTCACACAAAACACCAAAGTGCTTAGAATAGCTTCAAATCGCATTTGGAGACGTTTTAGACCATTTTGTGCATTTCGATGAAACTTGGTTACACAAAAACATCAAAGTGCTTAAAATCACATTATAAATCGTTTTAGACCATTTTGAGCATTTCGACAAAACTTTTTCACACAAAATACCAAAGTGCTTAGAATAGCTTCAAATCGCATTTCGAGACGTTTTAGACCATTTTGTGATTTTCGAAAAAACTTTTTAACATAAAAACACCAAAGTGCTTAGAATAGCTTCAAATCACATTTGGAGACATTTTAGACCATTTTGTGATTTTCGAAAAAACTTGTTAACATAAAAACACGAAAGTTCTTAGAATAGCTTCAAATCGCATTTGGAAACGTTTTAGACCATTTTGTGATTTTCGAAAAAAATTGTTAACATAAAAACACCAAAGTGCTTAGAATCACATTATAAACCGTTTTAGACCATTTTGAGCATTTCGATAACAATTTTCACACAAAAACATCAAAGAGCACAAAATAGCTTAATATCGTATTTAAAAATGTTTTAGACCATTTTGAGCATTTAGATAAAACTTTTTCACACAAAACACCAAAGTGCTTAGAATAGCTTCAAATCGCATTTGGAGACGTTTTAGACCATTTTGTGATTTTTGAAAAAACTTGTTAACATAAAAACACCAAAGTGCTTAGAATAGCTTCAAATCACATTTGGAGACGTTTTAGACCATTTTGTGATTTTCGAAAAAACTTTTTAACATAAAAACACCAAAGTGCTTAGAATAGCTTCAAATCACATTTGGAGACGTTTTAGACCATTTTGTGATTTTTGAAAAAACTTGTTAACATAAAAACACGAAAGTGCTTAGAATAGCTTCAAATCGCATTTGGAAACGTTTTAGACCATTTTGTGATTTTCGAAAAAGATTGTTAACATAAAAACACCAAAGTGTTTAGAATAGCTTCAAATCGCATTTGGAGACGGTTTAGACCATTTTGTGATTTTGAAAAAACTTGTTAACATAAAAACACCAAAGTGCTTAGAATAGCTTCAAATCGCATTTGGAGACGTTTTAGACCATTTTGTGATTTTCGAAAAAACTTGTTAACATAAAAACACCAAAGTGCTTAGAATAGCTTCAAATCGTATTTGGAGACGTTTTAGACCATTTTGAGATTTTCGAAAAAACTTGGTTACACAAAAACATCAAAGTGCTTAAAATCACATTATAAACCGTTTTAGACCATTTTGAGCATTTCGATAACACTTTTCACACAAAAACATCAAAGAGCACAAAATAGCTTAATATCGTATTTAAAAACGTTTTAGACCATTTTGAGCATTTAGACAAAACTTTTTCACACAAAACACCAAAGTGCTTAGAATAGCTTCAAATCGCATTTGGAGACGTTTTAGACCATTTTGTGCATTTCGATGAAAGTTGGTTACACAAAAACATCAAAGTGCTTAAAATCACATTATAAATCGTTTTAGACCATTTTGAGCATTTCGACAAAACTTTTTCACACAAAATACCAAAGTGCTTAGAATAGCTTCAAATCGCATTTGGAGACGTTTTAGACCATTTTGTGATTTTCGAAAAAACTTTTTAACATAAAAACACCAAAGTGCTTAGAATAGCTTCAAATCACATTTGGAGACGTTTTAGACCATAAGTGCTTAGAATCACATTATAAACCGTTTTAGACCATTTTGAGCATTTCGATAACAATTTTAACACAAAAACATCAAAGAGCACAAAATAGCTTAATATCGTATTTAAAAATGTTTTAGACCATTTTGAGCATTTAGATAAAACTTTTTCACACAAAACACCAAAGTGCTTAGAATAGCTTCAAATCGCATTTGAAGACGTTTTAGACCAATTTGTGATTTTTGAAAAAACTTGTTAACATAAAAACACCAAAGTGCTTAGAATAGCTTCAAATCACATTTGGAGACGTTTTAGACCATTTTGTGATTTTGAACAAACTTGTTAACATAAAAACACCAAAGTGCTTAGAATAGCTTCAAATCGTATTTGGAGACGTTTTAGACCATTTTGAGATTTTCGAAAAAACTTGGTTACACAAAAACATCAAAGTGCTTAAAATCACATTATAAACCGTTTTAGACCATTTTGAGCATTTCGATAACACTTTTCACACAAAAACATCAAAGAGCACAAAATAGCTTAATATCGTATTTAAAAACGTTTTAGACCATTTTGAGCATTTAGACAAAACTTTTTCACACAAAACACCAAAGTGCTTAGAATAGCTTCAAATCGCATTTGGAGACGTTTTAGACCATTTTGTGCATTTCGATGAAAGTTGGTTACACAAAAACATCAAAGTGCTTAAAATCACATTATAAATCGTTTTAGACCATTTTGAGCATTTCGACAAAACTTTTTCACACAAAATACCAAAGTGCTTAGAATAGCTTCAAATCGCATTTGGAGACGTTTTAGACCATTTTGTGATTTTCGAAAAAACTTTTTAACATAAAAACACCAAAGTGCTTAGAATAGCTTCAAATCATATTTGGAGACGTTTTAGACCATAAGTGCTTAGAATCACATTATAAACCGTTTTAGACCATTTTGAGCATTTCGATAACAATTTTAACACAAAAACATCAAAGAGCACAAAATAGCTTAATATCGTATTTAAAAATGTTTTAGACCATTTTGAGCATTTAGATAAAACTTTTTCACACAAAACACCAAAGTGCTTAGAATAGCTTCAAATCGCATTTGGAGACGTTTTAGACCAATTTGTGATTTTTGAAAAAACTTGTTAACATAAAAACACCAAAGTGTTTAGAATAGCTTCAAATCGCATTTGGAGACGTTTTAGACCAATTTGTGATTTTCGAAAAAACTTATCAACATAAAAACACCAAAGGGTTTAGAATAGCTTCAAATCGCATTTGGAGACGTTTTAGACCATTTTGTGATTTTGAAAAAACTTGTTAACATAAAAACACGAAAGTGCTTAGAATAGCTTCAAATCGCATTTGGAGACGTTTTAGACCATTTTGTGATTTTCGAAAAAACTTGTTAACATAAAAACACGAAAGTGCTTAGAATAGCTTCAAATCACATTTGGAGACGTTTTAGACCATTTTGTGATTTTTGAAAAAACTTGTTAACATAAAAACACGAAAGTGCTTAGAATAGCTTCAAATCGCATTTGGAAACGTTTTAGACCAATTTGTGCATTTCGATGAAACTTGATTACACAAAAACATCAAAGTGCTTAAAATCACATTATAAACCGTTTTAGACCATTTTGAGCATTTCGATAACACTTTTCACACAAAAACATTAAAGAGCACAAAATAGCTTAATATCGTATTTAAAAACGTTTTAGACCATTTTGAGCATTTAGACAAAACTTTTTCACACAAAACACCAAAGTGCTTAGAATAGCTTCAAATCGCATTTGGAGACGTTTTAGACCATTTTGTGCATTTCGATGAAACTTGGTTACACAAAAACATCAAAGTGCTTAAAATCACATTATAAATCGTTTTAGACCATTTTGAGCATTTCGACAAAACTTTTTCACACAAAATACCAAAGTGCTTAGAATAGCTTCAAATCGCATTTCGAGACGTTTTAGACCATTTTGTGATTTTCGAAAAAACTTTTTAACATAAAAACACCAAAGTGCTTAGAATAGCTTCAAATCACATTTGGAGACATTTTAGACCATTTTGTGATTTTCAAAAAAACTTGTTAACATAAAAACACGAAAGTTCTTAGAATCACATTATAAACCGTTTTAGACCATTTTGAGCATTTCGATAACAATTTTCACACAAAAACATCAAAGAGCACAAAATAGCTTAATATCGTATTTAAAAATGTTTTAGACCATTTTGAGCATTTAGATAAAACTTTTTCACACAAAACACCAAAGTGCTTAGAATAGCTTCAAATCGCATTTGGAGACGTTTTAGACCATTTTGTGATTTTTGAAAAAACTTGTTAACATAAAAACACCAAAGTGCTTAGAATAGCTTCAAATCACATTTTGATACGTTTTAGCCCATTTTGTGATTTTCGAAAAAACTTGTTAACATAAAAACACGAAAGTGCTTAGAATAGCTTCAAATCACATTTGGAGACGTTTTAGACCATTTTGTGATTTTTGAAAAAACTTGTTAACATAAAAACACGAAAGTGCTTAGAATAGCTTCAAATCGCATTTGGAAACGTTTTAGACCATTTTGTGATTTTCGAAAAAGATTGTTAACATAAAAACACCAAAGTGCTTAGAATCACATTATAAACCGTTTTAGACCATTTTGAGCATTTCGATAACAATTTTCACACAAAAACATCAAAGAGCACAAAATAGCTTAATATCGTATTTAAAAATGTTTTAGACCATTTTGAGCATTTAGATCAAACTTTTTCACACAAAACACCAAAGTGCTTAGAATAGCTTCAAATCGCATTTGGAGACGGTTTAGACCATTTTGTGATTTTGAAAAAACTTGTTAACATAAAAACACCAAAGTGCTTAGAATAGCTTCAAATCGCATTTGGAGACGTTTTAGACCATTTTGTGATTTTCGAAAAAACTTGTTAACATAAAAACACCAAAGTGCTTAGAATAGCTTCAAATCGTATTTGGAGACGTTTTAGACCATTTTGAGATTTTCGAAAAAACTTGGTTACACAAAAACATCAAAGTGCTTAAAATCACATTATAAACCGTTTTAGACCATTTTGAGCATTTCGATAACACTTTTCACACAAAAACATTAAAGAGCACAAAATAGCTTAATATCGTATTTAAAAACGTTTTAGACCATTTTGAGCATTTCGACAAAACTTTTTCACACAAAACACCAAAGTGCTTCAAATCGCATTTGGAGACGTTTTAGACCAATTTGTGCATTTCGATGAAACTTGATTACACAAAAACATCAAAGTGCTTAAAATCACATTATAAACCGTTTTAGACCATTTTGAGCATTTCGATAACACTTTTCACACAAAAACATCAAAGAGCACAAAATAGCTTAATATCGTATTTAAAAACGTTTTAGACCATTTTGAGCATTTAGACAAAACTTTTTCACACAAAACACCAAAGTGCTTAGAATAGCTTCAAATCGCATTTGGAGACGTTTTAGACCATTTTGTGCATTTCGATGAAACTTGGTTACACAAAAAAATCAAAGTGCTTAAAATCACATTATAAATCGTTTTAGACCATTTTGAGCATTTCGACAAAACTTTTTCACACAAAATACAAAAGTGCTTAGAATAGCTTCAAATCGCATTTGGAGACGTTTTAGACAATTTTGTGATTTTCGAAAAAACTTTTTAACATAAAAACACCAAAGTGCTTAGAATAGCTTCAAATCACATTTGGAGACGTTTTAGACCATTTTGTGATTTTCGAAAAAACTTGTTAACATAAAAACACGAAAGTGCTTAGAATAGCTTCAAATCGCATTTAGAAACGTTTTAGACCATTTTGTGATTTTCGAAAAAAATTGTTAACATAAAAACACCAAAGTGCTTAGAATCACATTATAAACCGTTTTAGACCATTTTGAGCATTTCGATAACAATTTTCACACAAAAACATCAAAGAGCACAAAATAGCTTAATATCGTATTTAAAAATGTTTTAGACCATTTTGAGCATTTAGATAAAACTTTTTCACACAAAACACCAAAGTGCTTAGAATAGCTTCAAATCGCATTTGGAGACGTTTTAGACCATTTTGTGATTTTTGAAAAAACTTGTTAACATAAAAACACCAAAGTACTTAGAATAGCTTCAAATCACATTTGGAGACGTTTTAGACCATTTTGTGATTTTCGAAAAAACTTGTTAACATAAAAACACGAAAGTGCTTAGAATAGCTTCAAATCGCATTTGGAAACGTTTTAGACCATTTTGTGATTTTCGAAAAAACTTGTTAACATAAAAACACGAAAGTGCTTAGAATAGCTTCAAATCGCATTTGGAAACGTTTTAGACCATTTTGTGATTTTCGAAAAAACTTGTTAACATAAAAACACGAAAGTGCTTAGAATAGCTTCAAATCGCATTTGGAAACGTTTTAGACCATTTTGTGATTTTCGAAAAAAATTGTTAACATAAAAACACCAAAGTGTTTAGAATAGCTTCAAATCGCATTTGGAGACGTTTTAGACCAATTTGTGATTTTCGAAAAAACTTATCAACATAAAAACACCAAAGGGTTTAGAATAGCTTCAAATCGCATTTGGAGACGTTTTAGACCATTTTGTGATTTTGAAAAAACTTGTTAACATAAAAACACCAAAGTGCTTAGAATAGCTTCAAATCGCATTTGGAGACGTTTTAGACCATTTTGTGATTTTCGAAAAAACTTGTTAACATAAAAACACCAAAGTGCTTAGAATAGCTTCAAATCGTATTTGGAGACGTTTTAGACCATTTTGAGATTTTCGAAAAAACTTGGTTACACAAAAACATCAAAGTGCTTAAAATCACATTATAAACCGTTTTAGACCATTTTGAGCATTTCGATAACACTTTTCACACAAAAACATCAAAGAGCACAAAATAGCTTAATATCGTATTTAAAAACGTTTTAGACCATTTTGAGCATTTCGACAAAACTTTTTCACACAAAACACCAAAGTGCTTAGGATAGCTTCAAATCGCATTTGGAGACGTTTTAGACCAATTTGTGCATTTCGATGAAACTTGATTACACAAAAACATCAAAGTGCTTAAAATCACATTATAAACCGTTTTAGACCATTTTGAGCATTTCGATAACACTTTTCACACAAAAACATCAAAGAGCACAAAATAGCTTAATATCGTATTTAAAAACGTTTTAGACCATTTTGAGCATTTAGACAAAACTTTTTCACACAAAACACCAAAGTGCTTAGAATAGCTTCAAATCGCATTTGGAGACGTTTTAGACCATTTTGTGCATTTCGATGAAACTTGGTTACACAAAAACATCAAAGTGCTTAAAATCACATTATAAATCGTTTTAGACCAGTTTGAGCATTTCGACAAAACTTTTTCACACAAAATACCAAAGTGCTTAGAATAGCTTCAAATCGCATTTCGAGACGTTTTAGACCATTTTGTGATTTTCGAAAAAACTTTTTAACATAAAAACACCAAAGTGCTTAGATTAGCTTCAAATCACATTTGGAGACGTTTTAGACCATAAGTGCTTAGAATCACATTATAAACCGTTTTAGACCATTTTGAGCATTTCGATAACAATTTTCACACAAAAACATCAAAGAGCACAAAATAGCTTAATATCGTATTTAAAAATGTTTTAGACCATGTTGAGCATTTAGATAAAACTTTTTCACACAAAACACCAAAGTGCTTAGAATAGCTTCAAATCGCATTTGGAGACGTTTTAGACCATTTTGTGATTTTTGAAAAAACTTGTTAACATAAAAACGCCAAAGTGCTTAGAATAGCTTCAAATCACATTTGGAGACGTTTTAGACCATTTTGTGATTTTCGAAAAAACTTGTTAACATAAAAACACCAAAGTGTTTAGAATAGCTTCAAATCGCATTTGGAGACGTTTTAGACCAATTTGTGATTTTCGAAAAAACTTATCAACATAAAAACACCAAAGGGTTTAGAATAGCTTCAAATCGCATTTGGAGACGTTTTAGACCATTTTGTGATTTTCGAAAAAACTTGTTAACATAAAAACACGAAAGTGCTTAGAATAGCTTCAAATCGCATTTGGAAACGTTTTAGACCATTTTGTGATTTTCGAAAAAACTTGTTAACATAAAAACACGAAAGTGCTTAGAATAGCTTCAAATCGCATTTGGAAACGTTTTAGACCATTTTGTGATTTTCGAAAAAACTTGTTAACATAAAAACACGAAAGTGCTTAGAATAGCTTCAAATCGCATTTGGAAACGTTTTAGACCATTTTGTGATTTTCGAAAAAAATTGTTAACATAAAAACACCAAAGTGTTTAGAATAGCTTCAAATCGCATTTGGAGACGTTTTAGACCAATTTGTGATTTTCGAAAAAACTTATCAACATAAAAACACCAAAGGGTTTAGAATAGCTTCAAATCGCATTTGGAGACGTTTTAGACCATTTTGTGATTTTGAAAAAACTTGTTAACATAAAAACACCAAAGTGCTTAGAATAGCTTCAAATCGCATTTGGAGACGTTTTAGACCATTTTGTGATTTTCGAAAAAACTTGTTAACATAAAAACACCAAAGTGCTTAGAATAGCTTCAAATCGTATTTGGAGACGTTTTAGACCATTTTGAGATTTTCGAAAAAACTTGGTTACACAAAAACATCAAAGTGCTTAAAATCACATTATAAACCGTTTTAGACCATTTTGAGCATTTCGATAACACTTTTCACACAAAAACATCAAAGAGCACAAAATAGCTTAATATCGTATTTAAAAACGTTTTAGACCATTTTGAGCATTTCGACAAAACTTTTTCACACAAAACACCAAAGTGCTTAGAATAGCTTCAAATCGCATTTGGAGACGTTTTAGACCAATTTGTGCATTTCGATGAAACTTGATTACACAAAAACATCAAAGTGCTTAAAATCACATTATAAACCGTTTTAGACCATTTTGAGCATTTCGATAACACTTTTCACACAAAAACATCAAAGAGCACAAAATAGCTTAATATCGTATTTAAAAACGTTTTAGACCATTTTGAGCATTTAGACAAAACTTTTTCACACAAAACACCAAAGTGCTTAGAATAGCTTCAAATCGCATTTGGAGACGTTTTAGACCATTTTGTGCATTTCGATGAAACTTGGTTACACAAAAACATCAAAGTGCTTAAAATCACATTATAAATCGTTTTAGACCAGTTTGAGCATTTCGACAAAACTTTTTCACACAAAATACCAAAGTGCTTAGAATAGCTTCAAATCGCATTTCGAGACGTTTTAGACCATTTTGTGATTTTCGAAAAAACTTTTTAACATAAAAACACCAAAGTGCTTAGATTAGCTTCAAATCACATTTGGAGACGTTTTAGACCATAAGTGCTTAGAATCACATTATAAACCGTTTTAGACCATTTTGAGCATTTCGATAACAATTTTCACACAAAAACATCAAAGAGCACAAAATAGCTTAATATCGTATTTAAAAATGTTTTAGACCATGTTGAGCATTTAGATAAAACTTTTTCACACAAAACACCAAAGTGCTTAGAATAGCTTCAAATCGCATTTGGAGACGTTTTAGACCATTTTGTGATTTTTGAAAAAACTTGTTAACATAAAAACGCCAAAGTGCTTAGAATAGCTTCAAATCACATTTGGAGACGTTTTAGACCATTTTGTGATTTTCGAAAAAACTTGTTAACATAAAAACACCAAAGTGTTTAGAATAGCTTCAAATCGCATTTGGAGACGTTTTAGACCAATTTGTGATTTTCGAAAAAACTTATCAACATAAAAACACCAAAGGGTTTAGAATAGCTTCAAATCGCATTTGGAGACGTTTTAGACCATTTTGTGATTTTCGAAAAAACTTGTTAACATAAAAACACGAAAGTGCTTAGAATAGCTTCAAATCGCATTTGGAAACGTTTTAGACCATTTTGTGATTTTCGAAAAAACTTGTTAACATAAAAACATGAAAGTGCTTAGAATAGCTTCAAATCGTATTTGGAGACGTTTTAGACGATTTTGTGATTTTCGAAAAAACATTTTAACATAAAAACACCAAAGTGCTTAGAATAGCTTCAAATCGCATTTGGAGACGTTTTAGACCATTTTGTGCATTTCGATGAAACTTGGTTACACAAAAACATCAAAGTGCTTAAAATCACATTATAAACCATTTAGACCATTTTGAGCATTTCGATAACACTTTTCACACAAAAACATCAAAGAGCACAAAATAGCTTAATATCGTATTTAAAAACGTTTTAGACCATTTTGAGCATTTAGACAAAACTTTTTCACACAAAACTCCAAAGTGCTTAGAATAGCTTCAAATCGCATTTGGAGACGTTTTAGAACATTTTGTGTTTTTCGAAAAAACCTGTTAACATAAAAACACCAAAGTGCTTAGAATAGCTTCAAATCGCATTTGGAGACTATTTAGACCATTTTGTGATTTTTGAAAAAACTTGTTAACATAAAAACACGAAAGTGCTTAGAATAGCTTCAAATCGCATTTGGAAACGTTTTAGACCATTTTGTGATTTTCGAAAAAGATTGTTAACATAAAAACACCAATGTGCTTAGAATCACATTATACACCGTTTTAGACCATTTTGAGCATTTCGATAACAATTTTCACACAAAAACATCAAAGGGCACAAAATAGCTTAATATCGTATTTAAAAATGTTTTAGACCATTTTGAGCATTTAGATAAAACTTTTTCACACAAAACACCAAAGTGCTTAGAATAGCTTCAAATCGCATTTGGAGACGGTTTAGAACATTTTGTGATTTTGAAAAAACTTTTTAACATAAAAACACCAAAGTGCTTAGAATAGCTTCAAATCGCATTTGGAGACGTTTTAGACCATTTTGTGATTTTCGAAAAAACTTGTTAACATAAAAACACCAAAGTGCTTAGAATAGCTTCAAATCGTATTTGGAGACGTTTTAGACCATTTTGAGATTTTCGAAAAAACTTGGTTACACAAAAACATCAAAGTGCTTAAAATCACATTATAAACCGTTTTAGACCATTTTGAGCATTTCGATAACACTTTTCACACAAAAACATCAAAGAGCACAAAATAGCTTAATATCGTATTTAAAAACGTTTTAGACCATTTTGAGCATTTCGACAAAACTTTTTCACACAAAACACCAAAGTGCTTAGAATAGCTTCAAATCGCATTTGGAGACGTTTTAGACCAATTTGTGCATTTCGATGAAACTTGATTACACAAAAACATCAAAGTGCTTAAAATCACATTATAAACCGTTTTAGACCATTTTGAGCATTTCGATAACACTTTTCACACAAAAACATCAAAGAGCACAAAATAGCTTAATATCGTATTTAAAAACGTTTTAGACCATGATTTTCGAAAAAACTTGTTAACATAAAAACACCAAAGTGCTTAGAATAGCTTCAAATCACATTTGGAGACGTTTTAGACCAATTTGTGATTTTCGAAAAAACTTATCAACATAAAAACACCAAAGGGCTTAGAATAGCTTCAAATCGCATTTGGAGACTATTTAGACCATTTTGTGATTTTTGAAAAAACTTGTTAACATAAAAACACGAAAGTGCTTAGAATAGCTTCAAATCGCATTTGGAAACGTTTTATTCCATTTTGTGATTTTCGAAAAAGATTGTTAACATAAAAACACCAATGTGCTTAGAATCACATTATAAACCGTTTTAGACAATTTTGAGCATTTCGATAACAATTTTCACACAAAAACATCAAAGAGCACAAAATAGCTTAATATCGTATTTAAAAATGTTTTAGACCATTTTGAGCATTTAGATAAAACTTTTTCACACAAAACACCAAAGTGCTTAGAATAGCTTCAAATCGCATTTGGAGACGGTTTAGAACATTTTGTGATTTTGAAAAAACTTGTTAACATAAAAACACCAAAGTGCTTAGAATAGCTTCAAATCGCATTTGGAGACGTTTTAGACCATTTTGTGATTTTCGAAAAAACTTGTTAACATAAAAACACCAAAGTGCTTAGAATAGCTTCAAATCGTATTTGGAGACGTTTTAGACCATTTTGAGATTTTCGAAAAAACTTGGTTACACAAAAACATCAAAGTGCTTAAAATCACATTATAAACCGTTTTAGACCATTTTGAGCATTTCGATAACACTTTTCACACAAAAACATCAAAGAGCACAAAATAGCTTAATATCGTATTTAAAAACGTTTTAGACCATTTTGAGCATTTCGACAAAACTTTTTCACACAAAACACCAAAGTGCTTAGAATAGCTTCAAATCGCATTTGGAGACGTTTTAGACCAATTTGTGCATTTCGATGAAACTTGATTACACAAAAACATCAAAGTGCTTAAAATCACATTATAAACCGTTTTAGACCATTTTGAGCATTTCGATAACACTTTTCACACAAAAACATCAAAGAGCACAAAATAGCTTAATATCGTATTTAAAAACGTTTTAGACCATTTTGAGCATTTAGACAAAACTTTTTCACACAAAACACCAAAGTGCTTAGAATAGCTTCAAATCGCATTTGGAGACGTTTTAGACCATTTTGTGCATTTCGATGAAACTTAGTTACACAAAAACATCAAAGTGCTTAAAATCACATTATAAATCGTTTTAGACCATTTTGAGCATTTCGACAAAACTTTTTCACACAAAATACCAAAGTGCTTAGAATAGCTTCAAATCGCATTTGGAGACGTTTTAGACCATTTTGTGATTTTCGAAAAAAACTTTTTAACATAAAAACACCAAAGTGCTTAGAATAGCTTCAAATCACATTTGGAGACGTTTTAGACCATTTTGTGATTTTCGAAAAAACTTGTTAACATAAAAACACGAAAGTGCTTAGAATAGCTTCAAATCGCATTTGGAAACGTTTTAGACCATTTTGTGATTTTCGAAAAAAATTGTTAACATAAAAACACCAAAGTGCTTAGAATCACATTATAAACCGTTTTAGACCATTTTGAGCATTTCGATAACAATTTTCACACAAAAACATCAAAGAGCACAAAATAGCTTAATATCGTATTTAAAAATGTTTTAGACCATTTTGAGCATTTAGATAAAACTTTTTTACACAAAACACCAAAGTGCTTAGAATAGCTTCAAATCGCATTTGGAGACGTTTTAGACCATTTTGTGATTTTTGAAAAAACTTGTTAACATAAAAACACCAAAGTGCTTAGAATAGCTTCAAATCACATTTGGAGACGTTTTAGACCATTTTGTGATTTTCGAAAAAACTTGTTAACATAAAACACCAAAGTGCTTAGAATCACATTATAAACCGTTTTAGACCATTTTGAGCATTTCGATAACAATTTTCACACAAAAACATCAAAGAGCACAAAATAGCTTAATATCGTATTTAAAAATGTTTTAGACCATTTTGAGCATTTAGATAAAACTTTTTCACACAAAACACCAAAGTGCTTAGAATAGCTTCAAATCGCATTTGGAGACGTTTTAGACCAATTTGTGATTTTTGAAAAAACTTGTTAACATAAAAACACCAAAGTGCTTAGAATAGCTTCAAATCGCATTTGGAGACGTTTTAGACCATTTTGTGATTTTCGAAAAAACTTGTTAACATAAAAACACCAAAGTGCTTAGAATAGCTTCAAATCGTATTTGGAGACGTTTTAGACCATTTTGAGATTTTCGAAAAAACTTGGCTACACAAAAACATCAAAGTGCTTAAAATCACATTATAAACCGTTTTAGACCATTTTGAGCATTTCGATAACACTTTTCACACAAAAACATCAAAGAGCACAAAATAGCTTAATATCGTATTTAAAAACGTTTTAGACCATTTTGAGCATTTCGACAAAACTTTTTCACACAAAACACCAAAGTGCTTAGAATAGCTTCAAATCGCATTTGGAGACGTTTTAGACCAATTTGTGCATTTCGATGAAACTTGATTACACAAAAACATCAAAGTGCTTAAAATCACATTATAAACCGTTTTAGACCATTTTGAGCATTTCGATAACACTTTTCACACAAAAACATCAAAGAGCACAAAATAGCTTAATATCGTATTTAAAAACGTTTTAGACCATTTTGAGCATTTAGAAAAAACTTTTTCACACAAAACACCAAAGTGCTTAGAATAGCTTCAAATCGCATTTGAAGACGTTTTAGACCATTTTGTGATTTTTGAAAAAACTTGTTAACATAAAAACACCAAAGTGCTTAGAATAGCTTCAAATCACATTTGGAGATGTTTTAGACCATTTTGTGATTTTTGAAAAAACTTGTTAACATAAAAACACGAAAGTGCTTAGAATAGCTTCAAATCACATTTGGAGACGTTTTAGACCATTTTGTGATTTTTGAAAAAACTTGTTAACATAAAAACACGAAAGTGCTTAGAATAGCTTCAAATCGCATTTGGAAACGTTTTAGACCATTTTGTGATTTTCGAAAAAGATTGTTAACATAAAAACACCAATGTGCTTAGAATCACATTATAAACCGTTTTAGACCATTTTGAGCATTTCGATAACAATTTTCACACAAAAACATCAAAGAGCACAAAATAGCTTAATATCGTATTTATAAATGTTTTAGACCATTTTGAGCATTTCGACAAAACTTTTTCACACAAAACACCAAAGTGCTTAGAATAGCTTCAAATCGCATTTGGAGACGTTTTTTATACCATTTTGTGATTTCGATGAAACTTGATTACACAAAAACATCAAAGTGCTTAAAATCACATTATAAACCGTTTTAGACCATTTTGAGCATTTCGATAACACTTTTCACACAAAAACATCAAAGAGCACAAAATAGCTTAATATCGTATTTAAAAACGTTTTAGACCATTTTGAGCATTTAGACAAAACTTTTTCACACAAACCACCAAAGTGCTTAGAATAGCTTCAAATCGCATTTGGAGACGTTTTAGAACATTTTGTGTTTTTCGAAAAAAACTGTTAACATAAAAACACCAAAGTGCTTAGAATAGCTTCAAATCGCATTTGGAGAAACTTGATTACACAAAAACATCAAAGTGCTTAAAATCACATTATAAACCGTTTTAGACCATTTTGAGCATTTCGATAACACTTTTCACACAAAAACATCAAAGAGCACAAAATAGCTTAATATCGTATTTAAAAACGTTTTAGACCATTTTGAGCATTTCGACAAAACTTTTTCACACAAAACACCAAAGTGCTTAGAATAGCTTCAAATCGCATTTGGAGACGTTTTAGACCAATTTGTGCATTTCGATGAAACTTGATTACACAAAAACATCAAAGTGCTTAAAATCACATTATAAACCGTTTTAGACCATTTTGAGCATTTCGATAACACTTTTCACACAAAAACATCAAAGAGCACAAAATAGCTTAATATCGTATTTAAAAACGTTTTAGACCATTTTGAGCATTTAGACAAAACTTTTTCACACAAAACACCAAAGTGCTTAGAATAGCTTCAAATCGCATTTGGAGACGTTTTAGACCATTTTGTGCATTTCGATGGAACTTGGTTACACAAAAACATCAAAGTGCTTAAAATCACATTATAATTCGTTTTAGACCATTTTGAGCATTTCGACAAAACTTTTTCACACAAAATACAAAAGTGCTTAGAATAGCTTCAAATCGCATTTGGAGACGTTTTAGACCATTTTGTGATTTTCGAAAAAACTTTTTAACATAAAAACACCAAAGTGCTTAGAATAGCTTCAAATCACATTTGGAGACGTTTTAGACCATTTTGTGATTTTCGAAAAAACTTGTTAACATAAAAACACGAAAGTGCTTAGAATAGCTTCAAATCGCATTTAGAAACGTTTTAGACCATTTTGTGATTTTCGAAAAAAATTGTTAACATAAAAACACCAAAGTGCTTAGAATCACATTATAAACCGTTTTAGACCATTTTGAGCATTTCGATAACAATTTTCACACAAAAACATCAAAGAGCACAAAATAGCTTAATATCGTATTTAAAAATGTTTTAGACCATTTTGAGCATTTAGATAAAACTTTTTCACACAAAACACCAAAGTGCTTAGAATAGCTTCAAATCGCATTTGGAGACGTTTTAGACCAATTTGTGATTTTTGAAAAAACTTGTTAACATAAAAACACCAAAGTGCTTAGAATAGCTTCAAATCACATTTGGAGACGTTTTAGACCATTTTGTGATTTTGAACAAACTTGTTAACATAAAAACACCAAAGTGCTTAGAATAGCTTCAAATCGCATTTGGAGACGTTTTAGACCATTTTGTGATTTTCGAAAAAACTTGTTAACATAAAAACACCAAAGTGCTTAGAATAGCTTCAAATCGTATTTGGAGACGTTTTAGACCATTTTGAGATTTTCGAAAAAACTTGGTTACACAAAAACATCAAAGTGCTTAAAATCACATTATAAACCGTTTTAGACCATTTTGAGCATTTCGATAACACTTTTCACACAAAAACATCAAAGAGCACAAAATAGCTTAATATCGTATTTAAAAACGTTTTAGACCATTTTGAGCATTTCGACAAAACTTTTTCACACAAAACACCAAAGTGCTTAGAATAGCTTCAAATCGCATTTGGAGACGTTTTAGACCAATTTATGCATTTCGATGAAACTTGATTACACAAAAACATCAAAGTGCTTAAAATCACATTATAAACCGTTTTAGACCATTTTGAGCATTTCGATAACACTTTTCACACAAAAACATCAAAGAGCACAAAATAGCTTAATATCGTATTTAAAAACGTTTTAGACCATTTTGAGCATTTAGAAAAAACTTTTTCACACAAAACACCAAAGTGCTTAGAATAGCTTCAAATCGCATTTGAAGACGTTTTAGACCATTTTGTGATTTTTGAAAAAACTTGTTAACATAAAAACACCAAAGTGCTTAGAATAGCTTCAAATCACATTTGGAGATGTTTTAGACCATTTTGTGATTTTTGAAAAAACTTGTTAACATAAAAACACGAAAGTGCTTAGAATAGCTTCAAATCACATTTGGAGACGTTTTAGACCATTTTGTGATTTTTGAAAAAACTTGTTAACATAAAAACACGAAAGTGCATAGAATAGCTTCAAATCGCATTTGGAAACGTTTTAGACCATTTTGTGATTTTCGAAAAAGATTGTTAACATAAAAACACCAATGTGCTTAGAATCACATTATAAACCGTTTTAGACCATTTTGAGCATTTCGATAACAATTTTCACACAAAAACATCAAAGAGCACAAAATAGCTTAATATCGTATTTATAAATGTTTTAGACCATTTTGAGCATTTCGACAAAACTTTTTCACACAAAACACCAAAGTGCTTAGAATAGCTTCAAATCGCATTTGGAGACGTTTTTTATACCATTTTGTGATTTCGATGAAACTTGATTACACAAAAACATCAAAGTGCTTAAAATCACATTATAAACCGTTTTAGACCATTTTGAGCATTTCGATAACACTTTTCACACAAAAACATCAAAGAGCACAAAATAGCTTAATATCGTATTTAAAAACGTTTTAGACCATTTTGAGCATTTAGACAAAACTTTTTCACACAAAACACCAAAGTGCTTAGAATAGCTTCAAATCGCATTTGGAGACGTTTTAGAACATTTTGTGTTTTTCGAAAAAAACTGTTAACATAAAAACACCAAAGTGCTTAGAATAGCTTCAAATCGCATTTGGAGAAACTTGATTACACAAAAACATCAAAGTGCTTAAAATCACATTATAAACCGTTTTAGACCATTTTGAGCATTTCGATAACACTTTTCACACAAAAAAATCAAAGAGCACAAAATAGCTTAATATCGTATTTAAAAACGTTTTAGACCATTTTGAGCATTTAGACAAAACTTTTTCACACAAAACACCAAAGTGCTTAGAATAGCTTCAAATCGCATTTGGAGACGTTTTAGACCATTTTGTGCATTTCGATGAAACTTGGTTACACAAAAACATCAAAGTGCTTAAAATCACATTATAAATCGTTTTAGACCATTTTGAGCATTTCGACAAAACTTTTTCACACAAAATACCAAAGTGCTTAGAATAGCTTCAAATCGCATTTCGAGACGTTTTAGACCATTTTGTGATTTTCGAAAAAACTTTTTAACATAAAAACACCAAAGTGCTTAGAATAGCTTCAAATCACATTTGGAGACATTTTAGACCATTTTGTGATTTTCGAAAAAACTTGTTAACATAAAAACACGAAAGTGCTTAGAATAGCTTCAAATCGCATTTGGAAACGTTTTAGACCATTTTGTGATTTTCGAAAAAAATTGTTAACATAAAAACACCAAAGTGCTTAGAATCACATTATAAACCGTTTTAGACCATTTTGAGCATTTCGATAACAATTTTCACACAAAAACATCAAAGAGCACAAAATAGCTTAATATCGTATTTAAAAATGTTTTAGACCATTTTGAGCATTTAGATAAAACTTTTTCACACAAAACACCAAAGTGCTTAGAATAGCTTCAAATCGCATTTGGAGACGTTTTAGACCATTTTGTGATTTTCGAAAAAACTTTTTAACATAAAAACACCAAAGTGCTTAGAATAGCTTCAAATCACATTTGGAGACGTTTTAGACCATTTTGTGATTTTCGAAAAAACTTGTTAACATAAAAACACGAAAGTGCTTAGAATAGCTTCAAATCGCATTTAGAAACGTTTTAGACCATTTTGTGATTTTCGAAAAAAATTGTTAACATAAAAACACCAAAGTGCTTAGAATCACATTATAAACCGTTTTAGACCATTTTGAGCATTTCGATAACAATTTTCACACAAAAACATCAAAGAGCACAAAATAGCTTAATATCGTATTTAAAAACGTTTTAGACCATTTTGAGCATTTAGACAAAACTTTTTCACACAAAACACCAAAGTGCTTAGAATAGCTTCAAATCGCATTTGGAGACGTTTTAGACCATTTTGTGATTTTTGAAAAAACTTGTTAACATAAAAACACGAAAGTGCTTAGAATAGCTTCAAATCACATTTGGAGACGTTTTAGACCATTTTGTGATTTTTGAAAAAACTTGTTAATATAAAAACACGAAAGTGCTTAGAATAGCTTCAAATCGCATTTGGAAACGTTTTAGACCATTTTGTGATTTTCGAAAAAGATTGTTAACATAAAAACACCAAAGTGCTTAGAATCACATTATAAACCGTTTTAGACCATTTTGAGCATTTCGATAAAAATTTTCACACAAAAACATCAAAGAGCACAAAAAGCTTAATATCGTATTTAAAAATGTTTTAGACCATTTTGAGCATTTAGATAAAACTTTTTCACACAAAACACCAAAGTGCTTAGAATAGCTTCAAATCGCATTTGGAGACGGTTTAGACCATTTTGTGATTTTGAAAAAACTTGTTAACATAAAAACACCAAAGTGCTTAGAATAGCTTCAAATCGCATTTGGAGACGTTCTAGACCATTTTGTGATTTTCGAAAAAACTTGTTAACATAAAAACACCAAAGTGCTTAGAAAAGCTTCAAATCGTATTTGGAGACGTTTTAGACCATTTTGAGATTTTCGAAAAAACTTGGTTACACAAAAACATCAAAGTGCTTAAAATCACATTATAAACCGTTTTAGACCATTTTGAGCATTTCGATAACACTTTTCACACAAAAACATCAAAGAGCACAAAATAGCTTAATATCGTATTTAAAAACGTTTTAGACCATTTTGAGCATTTCGACAAAACTTTTTCACACAAAACACCAAAGTGCTTAGAATAGCTTCAAATCGCATTTGGAGACGTTTTAGACCAATTTGTGCATTTCGATGAAACTTGATTACACAAAAACATCAAAGTGCTTAAAATCACATTATAAACCGTTTTAGACCATTTTGAGCATTTCGATAACACTTTTCACACAAAAACATCAAAGAGCACAAAATAGCTTAATATCGTATTTAAAAACGTTTTAGACCATTTTGAGCATTTAGACAAAACTTTTTCACACAAAACACCAAAGTGCTTAGAATAGCTTCAAATCGCATTTGGAGACGTTTTAGACCATTTTGTGCATTTCGATGAAACTTGGTTACACAAAAACATCAAAGTGCTTAAAATCACATTATAAATCGTATTAGACCATTTTGAGCATTTAGATAAAACTTTTTCACACAAAACACCAAAGTGCTTAGAATAGCTTCAAATCGCATTTGGAGACGTTTTAGACCATTTTGTGATTTTTGAAAAAACTTGTTAACATAAAAACACCAAAGTGCTTAGAATAGCTTCAAATCACATTTGGAGACGTTTTAGACCATTTTGTGATTTTCGAAAAAACTTGTTAACATAAAAACACGAAAGTGCTTAGAATAGCTTCAAATCGCATTTGGAGACGTTTTAGACCATTTTGTGATTTTCGAAAAAACTTGTTAACATAAAAACACGAAAGTGCTTAGAATAGCTTCAAATCGCATTTGGAAACGTTTTAGACCATTTTGTGATTTTCGAAAAAAATTGTTAACATAAAAACACCAAAGTGCTTAGAATCACATTATAAACCGTTTTAGACCATTTTGAGCATTTCGATAACAATTTTCACACAAAAACATCAAAGAGCACAAAATAGCTTAATATCGTATTTAAAAATGTTTTAGACCATTTTGAGCATTTAGATAAAACTTTTTCACACAAAACACCAAAGTGCTTAGAATAGCTTCAAATCGCATTTGGAGACGTTTTAGACCATTTTGTGATTTTCGAAAAAACTTTTTAACATAAAAACACCAAAGTGCTTAGAATAGCTTCAAATCACATTTGGAGACGTTTTAGACCATTTTGTGATTTTCGAAAAAACTTGTTAACATAAAAACACGAAAGTGCTTAGAATAGCTTCAAATCGCATTTAGAAACGTTTTAGACCATTTTGTGATTTTCGAAAAAAATTGTTAACATAAAAACACCAAAGTGCTTAGAATCACATTATAAACCGTTTTAGACCATTTTGAGCATTTCGATAACAATTTTCACACAAAAACATCAAAGAGCACAAAATAGCTTAATATCGTATTTAAAAACGTTTTAGACCATTTTGAGCATTTAGACAAAACTTTTTCACACAAAACACCAAAGTGCTTAGAATAGCTTCAAATCGCATTTGGAGACGTTTTAGACCATTTTGTGATTTTTGAAAAAACTTGTTAACATAAAAACACGAAAGTGCTTAGAATAGCTTCAAATCACATTTGGAGACGTTTTAGACCATTTTGTGATTTTTGAAAAAACTTGTTAATATAAAAACACGAAAGTGCTTAGAATAGCTTCAAATCGCATTTGGAAACGTTTTAGACCATTTTGTGATTTTCGAAAAAGATTGTTAACATAAAAACACCAAAGTGCTTAGAATCACATTATAAACCGTTTTAGACCATTTTGAGCATTTCGATAAAAATTTTCACACAAAAACATCAAAGAGCACAAAAAGCTTAATATCGTATTTAAAAATGTTTTAGACCATTTTGAGCATTTAGATAAAACTTTTTCACACAAAACACCAAAGTGCTTAGAATAGCTTCAAATCGCATTTGGAGACGGTTTAGACCATTTTGTGATTTTGAAAAAACTTGTTAACATAAAAACACCAAAGTGCTTAGAATAGCTTCAAATCGCATTTGGAGACGTTCTAGACCATTTTGTGATTTTCGAAAAAACTTGTTAACATAAAAACACCAAAGTGCTTAGAAAAGCTTCAAATCGTATTTGGAGACGTTTTAGACCATTTTGAGATTTTCGAAAAAACTTGGTTACACAAAAACATCAAAGTGCTTAAAATCACATTATAAACCGTTTTAGACCATTTTGAGCATTTCGATAACACTTTTCACACAAAAACATCAAAGAGCACAAAATAGCTTAATATCGTATTTAAAAACGTTTTAGACCATTTTGAGCATTTCGACAAAACTTTTTCACACAAAACACCAAAGTGCTTAGAATAGCTTCAAATCGCATTTGGAGACGTTTTAGACCAATTTGTGCATTTCGATGAAACTTGATTACACAAAAACATCAAAGTGCTTAAAATCACATTATAAACCGTTTTAGACCATTTTGAGCATTTCGATAACACTTTTCACACAAAAACATCAAAGAGCACAAAATAGCTTAATATCGTATTTAAAAACGTTTTAGACCATTTTGAGCATTTAGACAAAACTTTTTCACACAAAACACAAAAGTGCTTAGAATAGCTTCAAATCGCATTTGGAGACGTTTTAGACCATTTTGTGCATTTCGATGAAACTTGGTTACACAAAAACATCAAAGTGCTTAAAATCACATTATAAATCGTTTTAGACCATTTTGAGCATTTCGACAAAACTTTTTCACACAAAATACAAAAGTGCTTAGAATAGCTTCAAATCGCATTTGGAGACGTTTTAGACCATTTTGTGATTTTCGAAAAAACTTTTTAACATAAAAACACCAAAGTGCTTAGAATAGCTTCAAATCACATTTGGAGACGTTTTAGACCATTTTGTGATTTTCGAAAAAACTTGTTAACATAAAAACACGTGCTTTGAATAGCTTCAAATCGCATTTAGAAACGTTTTAGACCATTTTGTGATTTTCGAAAAAAATTGTTAACATAAAAACACCAAAGTGCTTAGAATCACATTATAAACCGTTTTAGACCATTTTGAGCATTTCGATAACAATTTTCACACAAAAACATCAAAGAGCACAAAATAGCTTAATATCGTATTTAAAAATGTTTTAGACCATTTTGAGCATTTAGATAAAACTTTTTCTCACAAAACACCAAAGTGCTTAAAATAGCTTCAAATCGCATTTGGAGACGTTTTAGACCATTTTGTGATTTTTGAAAAAACTTGTTAACATAAAAACACCAAAGTGCTTAGAATAGCTTCAAATCACATTTGGAGACGTTTTAGACCATTTTGTGATTTTCGAAAAAACTTGTTAACATAAAAACACGAAAGTGCTTAGAATAGCTTCAAATCGCATTTGGAGACGGTTTAGACCATTTTGTGATTTTGAAAAAACTTGTTAACATAAAAACACGAAAGTGCTTAGAATAGCTTCAAATCGCATTTGGAAACGTTTTAGACCATTTTGTGATTTTCGAAAAAAATTGTTAACATAAAAACACCAAAGTGTTTAGAATAGCTTCAAATCGCATTTGGAGACGTTTTAGACCTATTTGTGATTTTCGAAAAAACTTATCAACATAAAAACACCAAAGGGTTTAGAATAGCTTCAAATCGCATTTGGAGACGTTTTAGACCATTTTGTGATTTTGAAAAAACTTGTTAACATAAAAACACCAAAGTGCTTAGAATAGCTTCAAATCGTATTTGGAGACGTTTTAGACCATTTTGTGATTTTGAAAAAACTTGTTAACATAAAAACACCAAAGTGCTTAGAATAGCTTCAAATCGCATTTGGAGACGTTTTAGACCATTTTGTGATTTTCGAAAAAACTTGTTAACATAAAAACACCAAAGTGCTTAGAATAGCTTCAAATCGTATTTGGAGACGTTTTAGACCATTTTGAGATTTTCGAAAAAACTTGGTTACACAAAAACATCAAAGTGCTTAAAATCACATTATAAACCGTTTTAGACCATTTTGAGCATTTCGATAACACTTTTCACACAAAAACATCAAAGAGCAAAAAATAGCTTAATATCGTATTTAAAAACGTTTTAGACCATTTTGAGCATTTAGACAAAACTTTTTCACACAAAACACCAAAGTGCTTAGAATAGCTTCAAATCGCATTTGGAGACGTTTTAGAACATTTTGTGTTTTTCGAAAAAACTGTTAACATAAAAACACCAAAGTGCTTAGAATAGCTTCAAATCGCATTTGGAGACGTTTTAGAACATTTTGTGTTCTTCGAAAAAACCTGTTAACATAAAAACACCAAAGTGCTTAGAATAGCTTCAAATCGCATTTGGAGACGTTTTAGACCATTTTGTGATTTTTGAAAAAACTTGTTAACATAAAAACACCAAAGTGCTTAGAATAGCTTCAAATCACATTTGGAGACGTTTTAGACCATTTTGTGATTTTCGAAAAAACTTGTTAACATAAAAACACGAAAGTGCTTAGAATAGCTTCAAATCGCATTTGGAAACGTTTTAGACCATTTTGTGATTTTCGAAAAAGATTGTTAACATAAAAACACCAAAGTGCTTAGAATCACAATATAAACCATTTTAGACCATTTTGAGCATTTCGATAACAATTTTCACATAAAAACATCAAAGAGCACAAAATAGCTTAATATCGTATTTAAAAATGTTTTAGACCATTTTGAGCATTTAGATAAAACTTTTTCACACAAAACACCAAAGTGCTTAGAATAGCTTCAAATCGCATTTGGAGACGGTTTAGACCATTTTGTGATTTTGAAAAAACTTGTTAACATAAAAACACCAAAGTGCTTAGAATAGCTTCAAATCGCATTTGGAGACGTTTTAGACCATTTTGTGATTTTCGAAAAAACTTGTTAACATAAAAACACCAAAGTGCTTAGAATAGCTTCAAATCGTATTTGGAGACGTTTTAGACCATTTTGAGATTTTCGAAAAAACTTGGTTACACAAAAACATAAAAGTGCTTAAAATCACATTATAAACCGTTTTAGACCATTTTGAACATTTCGATAACACTTTTCACACAAAAACATCAAAGAGCACAAAATAGCTTAATATCGTATTTAAAAACGTTTTAGACCATTTTGAGCATTTCGACAAAACTTTTTCACACAAAACACCAAAGTGCTTAGAATAGCTTCAAATCGCATTTGGAGACGTTTTAGACCAATTTGTGCATTTCGATGAAACTTGATTACACAAAAACATCAAAGTGCTTAAAATCACATTATAAACCGTTTTAGACCATTTTGAGCATTTCGATAACACTTTTCACACAAAAACATCAAAGAGCACAAAATAGCTTAATATCGTATTTAAAAACGTTTTAGACCATTTTGAGCATTTAGACAAAACTTTTTCACACAAAACACCAAAGTGCTTAGAATAGCTTCAAATCGCATTTGGAGACGTTTTAGACCATTTTGTGCATTTCGATGAAACTTGGTTACACAAAAACATCAAAGTGCTTAAAATCACATTATAAATCGTTTTAGACCATTTTGAGCATTTCGACAAAACTTTTTCACACAAAATACCAAAGTGCTTAGAATAGCTTCAAATCGCATTTGGAGACATTTTAGACCATTTTGTGATTTTCGAAAAAACTTTTTAACATAAAAACACCAAAGTGCTTAGAATAGCTTCAAATCACATTTGGAGACGTTTTAGACCATAAGTGCTTAGAATCACATTATAAACCGTTTTAGACCATTTTGAGCATTTCGATAACAATTTTAACACAAAAACATCAAAGAGCACAAAATAGCTTAATATCGTATTTAAAAATGTTTTAGACCATTTTGAGCATTTAGATAAAACTTTTTCACACAAAACACCAAAGTGCTTAGAATAGCTTCAAATCGCATTTGGAGACGTTTTAGACCAATTTGTGATTTTTGAAAAAACTTGTTAACATAAAAACACCAAAGTGCTTAGAATAGCTTCAAATCACATTTGGAGACGTTTTAGACCATTTTGTGATTTTGAACAAACTTGTTAACATAAAAACACCAAAGTGCTTAGAATAGCTTCAAATCGCATTTGGAGACGTTTTAGACCATTTTGTGATTTTCGAAAAAACTTGTTAACATAAAAACACCAAAGTGCTTAGAATAGCTTCAAATCGTATTTGGAGACGTTTTAGACCATTTTGAGATTTTCGAAAAAACTTGGTTACACAAAAACATCAAAGTGCTTAAAATCACATTATAAACCGTTTTAGACCATTTTGAGCATTTCGATAACACTTTTCACACAAAAACATCAAAGAGCACAAAATAGCTTAATATCGTATTTAAAAACGTTTTAGACCATTTTGAGCATTTCGACAAAACTTTTTCACACAAAACACCAAAGTGCTTAGAATAGCTTCAAATCGCATTTGGAGACGTTTTAGACCAATTTGTGCATTTCGATGAAACTTGATTACACAAAAACATCAAAGTGCTTAAAATCACATTATAAACCGTTTTAGACCATTTTGAGCATTTCGATAACACTTTTCACACAAAAACATCAAAGAGCACAAAATAGCTTAATATCGTATTTAAAAACGTTTTAGACCATTTTGAGCATTTAGACAAAACTTTTTCACACAAAACACCAAAGTGCTTAGAATAGCTTCAAATCGCATTTGGAGACGTTTTAGACCATTTTGTGCATTTCGATGAAACTTGGTTACACAAAAACATCAAAGTGCTTAAAATCACATTATAAATCGTTTTAGACCATTTTGAGCATTTCGACAAAACTTTTTCACACAAAATACCAAAGTGCTTAGAATAGCTTCAAATCGCATTTCGAGACGTTCTAGACCATTTTGTGATTTTCGAAAAAACTTTTTAACATAAAAACACCAAAGTGCTTAGAATAGCTTCAAATCACATTTGGAGACATTTTAGACCATTTTGTGATTTTCGAAAAAACTTGTTAACATAAAAACACGAAAGTGCTTAGAATAGCTTCAAATCGCATTTGGAAACGTTTTAGACCATTTTGTGATTTTCGAAAAAAATTGTTAACATAAAAACACCAAAGTGCTTAGAATCACATTATAAACCGTTTTAGACCATTTTGAGCATTTCGATAACAATTTTCACACAAAAA
Source organism: Antedon mediterranea (assembly GCF_964355755.1). NCBI lineage: Eukaryota > Metazoa > Echinodermata > Crinoidea > Comatulida > Antedonidae > Antedon > Antedon mediterranea. The sequence goes on from NC_092675.1 coordinate 13,589,871, forward strand.
CATCAAAGAGCACAAAATAGCTTAATATCGTATTTAAAAATGTTTTAGACCATTTTGAGCATTTAGATAAAACTTTTTCACACAAAACACCAAAGTGCTTAGAATAGCTTCAAATCGCATTTGGAGACGTTTTAGACCATTTTGTGATTTTTGAAAAAACTTGTTAACATAAAAACACCAAAGTGCTTAGAATAGCTTCAAATCACATTTGGAGACGTTTTAGACCATTTTGTGATTTTCGAAAAAACTTTTTAACATAAAAACACCAAAGTGCTTAGAATAGCTTCAAATCACATTTGGAGACGTTTTAGACCATTTTGTGATTTTTGAAAAAACTTGTTAACATAAAAACACGAAAGTGCTTAGAATAGCTTCAAATCGCATTTGGAAACGTTTTAGACCATTTTGTGATTTTCGAAAAAGATTGTTAACATAAAAACACCAAAGTGTTTAGAATAGCTTCAAATCGCATTTGGAGACGGTTTAGACCATTTTGTGATTTTGAAAAAACTTGTTAACATAAAAACACCAAAGTGCTTAGAATAGCTTCAAATCGCATTTGGAGACGTTTTAGACCATTTTGTGATTTTCGAAAAAACTTGTTAACATAAAAACACCAAAGTGCTTAGAATAGCTTCAAATCGTATTTGGAGACGTTTTAGACCATTTTGAGATTTTCGAAAAAACTTGGTTACACAAAAACATCAAAGTGCTTAAAATCACATTATAAACCGTTTTAGACCATTTTGAGCATTTCGATAACACTTTTCACACAAAAACATCAAAGAGCACAAAATAGCTTAATATCGTATTTAAAAACGTTTTAGACCATTTTGAGCATTTCGACAAAACTTTTTCACACAAAACACCAAAGTGCTTAGAATAGCTTCAAATCGCATTTGGAGACGTTTTAGACCAATTTGTGCATTTCGATGAAACTTGATTACACAAAAACATCAAAGTGCTTAAAATCACATTATAAACCGTTTTAGACCATTTTGAGCATTTCGATAACACTTTTCACACAAAAACATCAAAGAGCACAAAATAGCTTAATATCGTATTTAAAAACGTTTTAGACCATTTTGAGCATTTAGACAAAACTTTTTCACACAAAACACCAAAGTGTTTTAGACCAATTTGTGCATTTCGATGAAACTTGATTACACAAAAACATCAAAGTGCTTAAAATCACATTATAAACCGTTTTAGACCATTTTGAGCATTTCGATAACACTTTTCACACAAAAACATCAAAGAGCACAAAATAGCTTAATATCGTATTTAAAAACGTTTTAGACCATTTTGAGCATTTAGACAAAACTTTTTCACACAAAACACCAAAGTGCTTAGAAAAGCTTCAAATCGAATTTGGAGACGTTTTAGACCATTTTGTGCATTTCGATGGAACTTGGTTACACAAAAACATCAAAGTGCTTACAATCACATTATAAATCGTTTTAGACCATTTTGAGCATTTCGACAAAACTTTTTCACACAAAATACAAAAGTGCTTAGAATAGCTTCAAATCGCATTTGGAGACGTTTTAGACCATTTTGTGATTTTCGAAAAAACTTTTTAACATAAAAACACCAAAGTGCTTAGAATAGCTTCAAATCACATTTGGAGACGTTTTAGACCATTTTGTGATTTTCGAAAAAACTTGTTAACATAAAAACACGAAAGTGCATAGAATAGCTTCAAATCGCATTTGGAAACGTTTTAGACCATTTTGTGATTTTCGAAAAAAATTGTTGATATAAAAACACCAAAGTGCTTAGAATCACATTATAAACCGTTTTAGACCATTTTGAGCATTTCGATAAAAATTTTCACAAAAAAACATCAAAGAGCACAAAATAGCTTAATATCGTATTTAAAAATGTTTTAGACCATTTTGAGCATTTAGATAAAACTTTTTCACACAAAACACCAAAGTGCTTAGAATAGCTTCAAATCGCATTTGGAGACGTTTTAGACCATTTTGTGATTTTTGAAAAAACTTGTTAACATAAAAACACCAAAGTGCTTAGAATAGCTTCAAATCACATTTGGAGACGTTTTAGACCATTTTGTGATTTTCGAAAAAACTTGTTAACATAAAAACACGAAAGTGCTTAGAATAGCTTCAAATCGCATTTGGAAACGTTTTAGACCATTTTGTGATTTTCGAAAAAACTTGTTAACATAAAAACACGAAAGTGCTTAGAATAGCTTCAAATCGCATTTGGAGACGTTTTAGACCATTTTGTGATTTTCGAAAAAACTTGTTAACATAAAAACACGAAAGTGCTTAGAATAGCTTCAAATCACATTTGGAGACGTTTTAGACCATTTTGTGATTTTTGAAAAAACTTGTTAACATAAAAACACGAAAGTGCTTAGAACAGCTTCAAATCGCATTTGGAAACGTTTTAGACCAATTTGTGCATTTCGATGAAACTTGATTACACAAAAACACCAAAGGGTTTAGAATAGCTTCAAATCGCATTTGGAGACGTTTTAGACCATTTTGTGATTTTGAAAAAACTTGTTAACATAAAAACACCAAAGTGCTTAGAATAGCTTCAAATCGCATTTGGAGACGTTTTAGACCATTTTGTGATTTTCGAAAAAACTTGTTAACATAAAAACACCAAAGTGCTTAGAATAGCTTCAAATCGTATTTGGAGACGTTTTAGACCATTTTGAGATTTTCGAAAAAACTTGGTTACACAAAAACATCAAAGTGCTTAAAATCACATTATAAACCGTTTTAGACCATTTTGAGCATTTCGATAACACTTTTCACACAAAAACATCAAAGAGCACAAAATAGCTTAATATCGTATTTAAAAACGTTTTAGACCATTTTGAGCATTTCGACAAAACTTTTTCACACAAAACACCAAAGTGCTTAGAATAGCTTCAAATCGCATTTGGAGACGTTTTAGACCAATTTGTGATTTTTGAAAAAACTTGTTAACATAAAAACACCAAAGTGTTTAGAATAGCTTCAAATCGCATTTGGAGACGTTTTAGACCAATTTGTGATTTTCGAAAAAACTTATCAACATAAAAACACCAAAGGGTTTAGAATAGCTTCAAATCGCATTTGGAGACGTTTTAGACCATTTTGTGATTTTGAAAAAACTTGTTAACATAAAAACACCAAAGTGCTTAGAATAGCTTCAAATCGCATTTGGAGACGTTTTAGACCATTTTGTGATTTTCGAAAAAACTTGTTAACATAAAAACACCAAAGTGCTTAGAATAGCTTCAAATCGTATTTGGAGACGTTTTAGACCATTTTGAGATTTTCGAAAAAAGTTGGTTACACAAAAACATCAAAGTGCTTAAAATAACATTATAAACCGTTTTAGACCATTTTGAGCATTTCGGTAACACTTTTCACACAAAAACATCAAAGAGCACAAAATAGCTTAATATCGTATTTAAAAACGTTTTAGACCATTTTGAGCATTTAGACAAAACTTTTTCACACAAAACACCAAAGTGCTTAGAATAGCTTCAAATCGCATTTGGAGACGTTTTAGACCATTTTGTGCATTTCGATGAAACTTGGTTACACAAAAACATCAAAGTGCTTAAAATCACATTATAAATCGTTTTAGACCATTTTGAGCATTTCGACAAAACTTTTTCACACAAAATACCAAAGTGCTTAGAATAGCTTCAAATCGCATTTGGAGACGTTTTAGACCATTTTGTGATTTTCGAAAAAACTTTTTAACATAAAAACACCAAAGTGCTTAGAATAGCTTCAAATCACATTTGGAGACGTTTTAGACCATAAGTGCTTAGAATCACATTATAAACCGTTTTAGACCATTTTGAGCATTTCGATAACAATTTTCACACAAAAACATCAAAGAGCACAAAATAGCTTAATATCGTATTTAAAAACGTTTTAGACCATTTTGAGCATTTAGACAAAACTTTTTCACACAAAACACCAAAGTGCTTAGAATAGCTTCAAATCGCATTTGGAGACGTTTTAGACCAATTTGTGATTTTTGAAAAAACTTGTTAACATAAAAACACCAAAGTGCTTAGAATAGCTTCAAATCACATTTGGAGACGTTTTAGACCATTTTGTGATTTTGAACAAACTTGTTAACATAAAAACACCAAAGTGCTTAGAATAGCTTCAAATCGCATTTGGCGACGTTTTAGACCATTTTGTGATTTTCGAAAAAACTTGTTAACATAAAAACACCAAAGTGCTTAGAATAGCTTCAAATCGTATTTGGAGACGTTTTAGATCATTTTGAGATTTTCGAAAAAACTTGGTTACACAAAAACATCAAAGTGCTTAAAATAACATTATAAACCGTTTTAGACCATTTTGAGCATTTCGATAACACTTTTCACACAAAAACATCAAAGAGCACAAAATAGCTTAATATCGTATTTAAAAACGTTTTAGACCATTTTGAGCATTTCGACAAAACTTTTTCACACAAAACACCAAAGTGCTTAGAATAGCTTCAAATCGCATTTGGGGACGTTTTAGACCAATTTGTGCATTTCGATGAAACTTGATTACACAAAAACATCAAAGTGCTTAAAATCACATTATAAACCGTTTTAGACCATTTTGAGCATTTCGATAACACTTTTCACACAAAAACATCAAAGAGCACAAAATAGCTTAATATCGTATTTAAAAACGTTTTAGACCATTTTGAGCATTTAGACAAAACTTTTTCACACAAAACACCAAAGTGCTTAGAATAGCTTCAAATCGCATTTGGAGACGTTTTAGACCATTTTGTGCATTTCGATGAAAGTTGGTTACACAAAAACTTCAAAGTGCTTAAAATCACATTATAAATCGTTTTAGACCATTTTGAGCATTTCGACAAAACTTTTTCACACAAAATACCAAAGTGCTTAGAATAGCTTCAAATCGCATTTGGAGACGTTTTAGACCATTTTGTGATTTTCGAAAAAACTTTTTAACATAAAAACACCAAAGTGCTTAGAATAGCTTCAAATCACATTTGGAGACGTTTTAGACCATAAGTGCTTAGAATCACATTATAAACCGTTTTAGACCATTTTGAGCATTTCGATAACAATTTTAACACAAAAACATCAAAGAGCACAAAATAGCTTAATATCGTATTTAAAAATGTTTTAGACCATTTTGAGCATTTAGATAAAACTTTTTCACACAAAACACCAAAGTGCTTAGAATAGCTTCAAATCGCATTTGGAGACGTTTTAGACCAATTTGTGATTTTTGAAAAAACTTGTTAACATAAAAACACCAAAGTGCTTAGAATAGCTTCAAATCACATTTGGAGACGTTTTAGACCATTTTGTGATTTTGAACAAACTTGTTAACATAAAAACACCAAAGTGCTTAGAATAGCTTCAAATCGCATTTGGAGACGTTTTAGACCATTTTGTGATTTTCGAAAAAACTTGTTAACATAAAAACACCAAAGTGCTTAGAATAGCTTCAAATCGTATTTGGAGACGTTTTAGACCATTTTGAGATTTTCGAAAAAACTTGGTTACACAAAAACATCAAAGTGCTTAAAATCACATTATAAACCGTTTTAGACCATTTTGAGCATTTCGATAACACTTTTCACACAAAAACATCAAAGAGCACAAAATAGCTTAATATCGTATTTAAAAACGTTTTAGACCATTTTGAGCATTTCGACAAAACTTTTTCACACAAAACACCAAAGTGCTTAGAATAGCTTCAAATCGCATTTGGAGACGTTTTAGACCAATTTGTGCATTTCGATGAAACTTGATTACACAAAAACATCAAAGTGCTTAAAATCACATTATAAACCGTTTTAGACCATTTTGAGCATTTCGATAACACTTTTCACACAAAAACATCAAAGAGCACAAAATAGCTTAATATCGTATTTAAAAACGTTTTAGACCATTTTGAGCATTTAGACAAAACTTTTTCACACAAAACACCAAAGTGCTTAGAATAGCTTCAAATCGCATTTGGAGACGTTTTAGACCATTTTGTGCATTTCGATGAAACTTGGTTACACAAAAACATCAAAGTGCTTAAAATCATATTATAAATCGTTTTAGACCATTTTGAGCATTTCGACAAAACTTTTTCACACAAAATACCAAAGTGCTTAGAATAGCTTCAAATCGCATTTCGAGACGTTCTAGACCATTTTGTGATTTTCGAAAAAACTTTTTAACATAAAAACACCAAAGTGCTTAGAATAGCTTCAAATCACATTTGGAGACATTTTAGACCATTTTGTGATTTTCGAAAAAACTTGTTAACATAAAAACACGAAAGTGCTTAGAATAGCTTCAAATCGCATTTGGAAACGTTTTAGACCATTTTGTGATTTTCGAAAAAAATTGTTAACATAAAAACACCAAAGTGCTTAGAATCACATTATAAACCGTTTTAGACCATTTTGAGCATTTCGATAACAATTTTCACACAAAAACATCAAAGAGCACAAAATAGCTTAATATCGTATTTAAAAATGTTTTAGACCATTTTGAGCATTTAGATAAAACTTTTTCACACAAAACACCAAAGTGCTTAGAATAGCTTCAAATCGCATTTGGAGACGTTTTAGACCATTTTGTGATTTTTGAAAAAACTTGTTAACATAAAAACACCAAAGTGCTTAGAATAGCTTCAAATCACATTTGGAGACGTTTTAGACCATTTTGTGATTTTCGAAAAAACTTTTTAACATAAAAACACCAAAGTGCTTAGAATAGCTTCAAATCACATTTGGAGACGTTTTAGACCATTTTTGTGATTTTTGAAAAAACTTGTTAACATAAAAACACGAAAGTGCTTAGAATAGCTTCAAATCGCATTTGGAAACGTTTTAGACCATTTTGTGATTTTCGAAAAAGATTGTTAACATAAAAACACCAAAGTGTTTAGAATAGCTTCAAATCGCATTTGGAGACGGTTTAGACCATTTTGTGATTTTGAAAAAACTTGTTAACATAAAAACACCAAAGTGCTTAGAATAGCTTCAAATCGCATTTGGAGACGTTTTAGACCATTTTGTGATTTTCGAAAAAACTTGTTAACATAAAAACACCAAAGTGCTTAGAATAGCTTCAAATCGTATTTGGAGACGTTTTAGACCATTTTGAGATTTTCGAAAAAACTTGGTTACACAAAAACATCAAAGTGCTTAAAATCACATTATAAACCGTTTTAGACCATTTTGAGCATTTCGATAACACTTTTCACACAAAAACATCAAAGAGCACAAAATAGCTTAATATCGTATTTAAAAACGTTTTAGACCATTTTGAGCATTTCGACAAAACTTTTTCACACAAAACACCAAAGTGCTTAGAATAGCTTCAAATCGCATTTGGAGACGTTTTAGACCAATTTGTGCATTTCGATGAAACTTGATTACACAAAAACATCAAAGTGCTTAAAATCACATTATAAACCGTTTTAGACCATTTTGAGCATTTCGATAACACTTTTCACACAAAAACATCAAAGAGCACAAAATAGCTTAATATCGTATTTAAAAACGTTTTAGACCATTTTGAGCATTTAGACAAAACTTTTTCACACAAAACACCAAAGTGCTTAGAAAAGCTTCAAATCGCATTTGGAGACGTTTTAGACCATTTTGTGCATTTCGATGGAACTTGGTTACACAAAAACATCAAAGTGCTTAAAATCACATTATAAATCGTTTTAGACCATTTTGAGCATTTCGACAAAACTTTTTCACACAAAATACAAAAGTGCTTAGAATAGCTTCAAATCGCATTTGGAGACGTTTTAGACCATTTTGTGATTTTCGAAAAAACTTTTTAACATAAAAACACCAAAGTGCTTAGAATAGCTTCAAATCACATTTGGAGACGTTTTAGACCATTTTGTGATTTTCGAAAAAACTTGTTAACATAAAAACACGAAAGTGCATAGAATAGCTTCAAATCGCATTTGGAAACGTTTTAGACCATTTTGTGATTTTCGAAAAAAATTGTTGACATAAAAACACCAAAGTGCTTAGAATCACATTATAAACCGTTTTAGACCATTTTGAGCATTTCGATAAAAATTTTCACAAAAAAACATCAAAGAGCACAAAATAGCTTAATATCGTATTTAAAAATGTTTTAGACCATTTTGAGCATTTAGATAAAACTTTTTCACACAAAACACCAAAGTGCTTAGAATAGCTTCAAATCGCATTTGGAGACGTTTTAGACCATTTTGTGATTTTTGAAAAAACTTGTTAACATAAAAACACCAAAGTGCTTAGAATAGCTTCAAATCACATTTGGAGACGTTTTAGACCATTTTGTGATTTTCGAAAAAACTTGTTAACATAAAAACACGAAAGTGCTTAGAATAGCTTCAAATCGTATTTGGAAACGTTTTAGACCATTTTGTGATTTTCGAAAAAACTTGTTAACATAAAAACACGAAAGTGCTTAGAATAGCTTCAAATCGCATTTGGAGACGTTTTAGACCATTTTGTGATTTTCGAAAAAACTTGTTAACATAAAAACACGAAAGTGCTTAGAATAGCTTCAAATCACATTTGGAGACGTTTTAGACCATTTTGTGATTTTTGAAAAAACTTGTTAACATAAAAACACGAAAGTGCTTAGAATAGCTTCAAATCGCATTTGGAAACGTTTTAGACCAATTTGTGCATTTCGATGAAACTTGATTACACAAAAACATCAAAGTGCTTAAAATCACATTATAAACCGTTTTAGACCATTTTGAGCATTTCGATAACACTTTTCACACAAAAACATTAAAGAGCACAAAATAGCTTAATATCGTATTTAAAAACGTTTTAGACCATTTTGAGCATTTAGACAAAACTTTTTCACACAAAACACCAAAGTGCTTAGAATAGCTTCAAATCGCATTTGGAGACGTTTTAGACCATTTTGTGCATTTCGATGAAACTTGGTTACACAAAAACATCAAAGTGCTTAAAATCACATTATAAATCGTTTTAGACCATTTTGAGCATTTCGACAAAACTTTTTCACACAAAATACCAAAGTGCTTAGAATAGCTTCAAATCGCATTTCGAGACGTTTTAGACCATTTTGTGATTTTCGAAAAAACTTTTTAACATAAAAACACCAAAGTGCTTAGAATAGCTTCAAATCACATTTGGAGACATTTTAGACCATTTTGTGATTTTCAAAAAAACTTGTTAACATAAAAACACGAAAGTTCTTAGAATAGCTTCAAATCGCATTTGGAAACGTTTTAGACCATTTTGTGATTTTCGAAAAAAATTGTTAACATAAAAACACCAAAGTGCTTAGAATCACATTATAAACCGTTTTAGACCATTTTGAGCATTTCGATAACAATTTTCACACAAAAACATCAAAGAGCACAAAATAGCTTAATATCGTATTTAAAAATGTTTTAGACCATTTTGAGCATTTAGATAAAACTTTTTCACACAAAACACCAAAGTGCTTAGAATAGCTTCAAATCGCATTTGGAGACGTTTTAGACCATTTTGTGATTTTTGAAAAAACTTGTTAACATAAAAACACCAAAGTGCTTAGAATAGCTTCAAATCACATTTTGATACGTTTTAGCCCATTTTGTGATTTTCGAAAAAACTTGTTAACATAAAAACACCAAAGTGCTTAGAATAGCTTCAAATCGTATTTGGAGACGTTTTAGACCATTTTGAGATTTTCGAAAAAACTTGGTTACACAAAAACATCAAAGTGCTTAAAATCACATTATAAACCGTTTTAGACCATTTTGAGCATTTCGATAACACTTTTCACACAAAAACATCAAAGAGCACAAAATAGCTTAATATCGTATTTAAAAACGTTTTAGACCATTTTGAGCATTTCGACAAAACTTTTTCACACAAAACACCAAAGTGCTTAGAATAGCTTCAAATCGCATTTGGAGACGTTTTAGACCAATTTGTGATTTTTGAAAAAACTTGTTAACATAAAAACACCAAAGTGCTTAGAATAGCTTCAAATCACATTTGGAGACGTTTTAGACCATTTTGTGATTTTCGAAAAAACTTGTTAACATAAAAACACGAAAGTGCTTAGAATAGCTTCAAATCGCATTTGGAGACGTTTTAGAACATTTTGTGTTTTTCGAAAAAAACTGTTAACATAAAAACACCAAAGTGCTTAGAATAGCTTCAAATCGCATTTGGAGACGTTTTAGACCATTTTGTGATTTTTGAAAAAACTTGTTAACATAAAAACACCAAAGTGCTTAGAATAGCTTCAAATCACATTTGGAGACGTTTTAGACCATTTTGTGATTTTCGAAAAAACTTGTTAACATAAAAACACGAAAGTGCTTAGAATAGCTTCAAATCGCATTTGGAAACGTTTTAGACCATTTTGTGATTTTCGAAAAAACTTGTTAACATAAAAACACCAAAGTGTTTAGAATAGCTTCAAATCGCATTTGGAGACGTTTTAGACCAATTTGTGATTTTCGAAAAAACTTATCAACATAAAAACACCAAAGTGCTTAGAATAGCTTCAAATCGCATTTGGAGACGGTTTAGACCATTTTGTGATTTTCGAAAAAACTTGGTTACACAAAAACATCAAAGTGCTTAAAATCACATTATAAACCGTTTTAGACCATTTTGAACATTTCGATAACACTTTTCACACAAAAACATCAAAGAGCACAAAATAGCTTAATATCGTATTTAAAAACGTTTTGGACCATTTTGAGCATTTCGACAAAACTTTTTCACACAAAACACCAAAGTGCTTAGAATAGCTTCAAATCGCATTTGGAGACGTTTTAGACCAATTTGTGCATTTCGATGAAACTTGATTACACAAAAACATCAACGTGCTTAAAATCACATTATAAACCGTTTTAGACCATTTTGAGCATTTCGATAACAATTTTCACACAAAAACATCAAAGAGCACAAAATAGCTTAATATCGTATTTAAAAACGTTTTAGACCATTTTGAGCATTTAGACAAAACTTTTTCACACAAAACACCAAAGTGCTTAGAATAGCTTCAAATCGCATTTGGAGACGTTTTAGACCATTTTGTGCATTTCGATGAAACTTGGTTACACAAAAACATCAAAGTGCTTAAAATCACATTATAAATCGTTTTAGACCATTTTGAGGATTTCGACAAAACTTTTTCACACCAAATACCAAAGGGCTTAGAATAGCTTCAAATCGCATTTGGAGACGTTTTAGACCATTTTGTGATTTTCGAAAAAACTTTTTAACATAAAAACACCAAAGTGCTTAGAATAGCTTCAAATCACATTTGGAGACGTTTTAGACCATTTTGTGATTTTCGAAAAAACTTGTTAACATAAAAACACGAAAGTGCTTAGAATAGCTTCAAATCGCAATTGGAAACGTTTTAGACCATTTTGTGATTTTCGAAAAAAATTGTTAACATAAAAACACCAAAGTGCTTAGAATCACATTATAAACCGTTTTAGACCATTTTGAGCATTTCGATAACAATTTTCACACAAAAACATCAAAGAGCACAAAATAGCTTAATATCGTATTTAAAAATGTTTTAGACCATTTTGAGCATTTAGATAAAACTTTTTCACACAAAACACCAAAGTGCTTAGAATAGCTTCAAATCGCATTTGGAGACGTTTTAGACCATTTTGTGATTTTTGAAAAAACTTGTTAACATAAAAACACCAAAGTGCTTAGAATAGCTTCAAATCACATTTGGAGACGTTTTAGACCATTTTGTGATTTTCGAAAAAACTTGTTAACATAAAAACACGAAAGTGCTTAGAATAGCTTCAAATCGCATTTGGAAACGTTTTAGACCATTTTGTGATTTTCGAAAAAACTTGTTAACATAAAAACACGAAAGTGCTTAGAATAGCTTCAAATCGCATTTGGAAACGTTTTAGACCATTTTGTGATTTTCGAAAAAAATTTTTAACATAAAAACACCAAAGTGTTTAGAATAGCTTCAAATCGCATTTGGAGACGTTTTAGACCAATTTGTGATTTTCGAAAAAACTTATCAACATAAAAACACCAAAGGGTTTAGAATAGCTTCAAATCGCATTTGGAGACGTTTTAGACCATTTTGTGATTTTGAAAAAACTTGTTAACATAAAAACACCAAAGTGCTTAGAATAGCTTCAAATCGCATTTGGAGACGTTTTAGACCATTTTGTGATTTTCGAAAAAACTTGTTAACATAAAAACACCAAAGTGCTTAGAATAGCTTCAAATCGTATTTGGAGACGTTTTAGACCATTTTGAGATTTTCGAAAAAACTTGGTTACACAAAAACATCAAAGTGCTTAAAATCACATTATAAACCGTTTTAGACCATTTTGAGCATTTCGATAACACTTTTCACACAAAAACATCAAAGAGCACAAAATAGCTTAATATCGTATTTAAAAACGTTTTAGACCATTTTGAGCATTTCGACAAAACTTTTTCACACAAAACACCAAAGTGCTTAGAATAGCTTCAAATCGCATTTGGAGACGTTTTAGACCAATTTGTGCATTTCGATGAAACTTGATTACACAAAAACATCAAAGTGCTTAAAATCACATTATAAACCGTTTTAGACCATTTTGAGCATTTCGATAACACTTTTCACACAAAAACATCAAAGAGCACAAAATAGCTTAATATCGTATTTAAAAACGTTTTAGACCATTTTGAGCATTTAGACAAAACTTTTTCACACAAAACACCAAAGTGCTTAGAATAGCTTCAAATCGCATTTGGAGACGTTTTAGACCATTTTGTGCATTTCGATGAAACTTGGTTACGCAAAAACATCAAAGTGCTTAAAATCACATTATAAATCGTTTTAGACCATTTTGAGCATTTCGACAGAACTTTTTCACACAAAATACCAAAGTGCTTAGAATAGCTTCAAATCGCATTTGGAGACGTTTTAGACCATTTTGTGATTTTCGAAAAAACTTTTTAACATAAAAACACCAAAGTGCTTAGAATAGCTTCAAATCACATTTGGAGACGTTTTAGACCATAAGTGCTTAGAATCACATTATAAACCGTTTTAGACCATTTTGAGCATTTCGATAACAATTTTAACACAAAAACATCAAAGAGCACAAAATAGCTTAATATCGTATTTAAAAATGTTTTAGACCATTTTGAGCATTTAGATAAAACTTTTTCACACAAAACACCAAAGTGCTTAGAATAGCTTCAAATCGCATTTGGAGACGTTTTAGACCAATTTGTGATTTTTGAAAAAACTTGTTAACATAAAAACACCAAAGTGCTTAGAATAGCTTCAAATCACATTTGGAGACGTTTTAGACCATTTTGTGATTTTGAACAAACTTGTTAACATAAAAACACCAAAGTGCTTAGAATAGCTTCAAATCGCATTTGGAGACGTTTTAGACCATTTTGTGATTTTCGAAAAAACTTGTTAACATAAAAACACCAAAGTGCTTAGAATAGCTTCAAATCGTATTTGGAGACGTTTTAGACCATTTTGAGATTTTCGAAAAAACTTGGTTACACAAAAACATCAAAGTGCTTAAAATCACATTATAAACCGTTTTAGACCATTTTGAGCATTTCGATAACACTTTTCACACAAAAACATCAAAGAGCACAAAATAGCTTAATATCGTATTTAAAAACGTTTTAGACCATTTTGAGCATTTCGACAAAACTTTTTCACACAAAACACCAAAGTGCTTAGAATAGCTTCAAATCGCATTTGGAGACGTTTTAGACCAATTTGTGCATTTCGATGAAACTTGATTACACAAAAACATCAAAGTGCTTAAAATCACATTATAAACCGTTTTAGACCATTTTGAGCATTTCGATAACACTTTTCACACAAAACCATCAAAGAGCACAAAATAGCTTAATATCGTATTTAAAAACGTTTTAGACCATTTTGAGCATTTAGACAAAACTTTTTCACACAAAACACCAAAGTGCTTAGAATAGCTTCAAATCGCATTTGGAGACGTTTTAGACCATTTTGTGCATTTCGATGAAACTTGGTTACACAAAAAACAAAGTGCTTAAAATCACATTATAAATCGTTTTAGACCATTTTGAGCATTTCGACAAAACTTTTTCACACAAAATACCAAAGTGCTTAGAATAGCTTCAAATCGCATTTGGAGACGTTTTAGACCATTTTGTGATTTTCGAAAAAACTTTTTAACATAAAAACACCAAAGTGCTTAGAATAGCTTCAAATCACATTTGGAGACGTTTTAGACCATAAGTGCTTAGAATCACATTATAAACCGTTTTAGACCATTTTGAGCATTTCGATAACAATTTTAACACAAAAACATCAAAGAGCACAAAATAGCTTAATATCGTATTTAAAAATGTTTTAGACCATTTTGAGCATTTAGATAAAACTTTTTCACACAAAACACCAAAGTGCTTAGAATAGCTTCAAATCGCATTTGGAGACGTTTTAGACCAATTTGTGATTTTTGAAAAAACTTGTTAACATAAAAACACCAAAGTGCTTAGAATAGCTTCAAATCACATTTGGAGACGTTTTAGACCATTTTGTGATTTTGAACAAACTTGTTAACATAAAAACACCAAAGTGCTTAGAATAGCTTCAAATCGTATTTGGAGACGTTTTAGACCATTTTGAGATTTTCGAAAAAACTTGGTTACACAAAAACATCAAAGTGCTTAAAATCACATTATAAACCGTTTTAGACCATTTTGAGCATTTCGATAACACTTTTCACACAAAAACATCAAAGAGCACAAAATAGCTTAATATCGTATTTAAAAACGTTTTAGACCATTTTGAGCATTTCGACAAAACTTTTTCACACAAAACACCAAAGTGCTTAGAATAGCTTCAAATCGCATTTGGAGACGTTTTAGACCAATTTGTGCATTTCGATGAAACTTGATTACACAAAAACATCAAAGTGCTTAAAATCACATTATAAACCGTTTTAGACCATTTTGAGCATTTCGATAACACTTTTCACACAAAAACATCAAAGAGCACAAAATAGCTTAATATCGTATTTAAAAACGTTTTAGACCATTTTGAGCATTTAGACAAAACTTTTTCACACAAAACACCAAAGTGCTTAGAATAGCTTCAAATCGCATTTGGAGACGTTTTAGACCATTTTGTGCATTTCGATGAAACTTGGTTACACAAAAACATCAAAGTGCTTAAAATCACATTATAAATCGTTTTAGACCATTTTGAGCATTTCGACAAAACTTTTTCACACAAAATACCAAAGTGCTTAGAATAGCTTCAAATCGCATTTCGAGACGTTCTAGACCATTTTGTGATTTTCGAAAAAACTTGTTAACATAAAAACACGAAAGTGCTTAGAATAGCTTCAAATCGCATTTGGAAACGTTTTAGACCATTTTGTGATTTTCGAAAAAAATTGTTAACATAAAAACACCAAAGTGCTTAGAATCACATTATAAACCGTTTTAGACCATTTTGAGCATTTCGATAACAATTTTCACACAAAAACATCAAAGAGCACAAAATAGCTTAATATCGTATTTAAAAATGTTTTAGACCATTTTGAGCATTTAGATAAAACTTTTTCACACAAAACACCAAAGTGCTTAGAATAGCTTCAAATCGCATTTGGAGACGTTTTAGACCATTTTGTGATTTTTGAAAAAACTTGTTAACATAAAAACACCAAAGTGCTTAGAATAGCTTCAAATCACATTTGGAGACGTTTTAGACCATTTTGTGATTTTCGAAAAAACTTTTTAACATAAAAACACCAAAGTGCTTAGAATAGCTTCAAATCACATTTGGAGACGTTTTAGACCATTTTGTGATTTTTGAAAAAACTTGTTAACATAAAAACACGAAAGTGCTTAGAATAGCTTCAAATCGCATTTGGAAACGTTTTAGACCATTTTGTGATTTTCGAAAAAGATTGTTAACATAAAAACACCAAAGTGTTTAGAATAGCTTCAAATCGCATTTGGAGACGGTTTAGACCATTTTGTGATTTTGAAAAAACTTGTTAACATAAAAACACCAAAGTGCTTAGAATAGCTTCAAATCGCATTTGGAGACGTTTTAGACCATTTTGTGATTTTCGAAAAAACTTGTTAACATAAAAACACCAAAGTGCTTAGAATAGCTTCAAATCGTATTTGGAGACGTTTTAGACCATTTTGAGATTTTCAAAAAAACTTGGTTACACAAAAACATCAAAGTGCTTAAAATCACATTATAAACCGTTTTAGACCATTTTGAGCATTTCGATAACACTTTTCACACAAAAACATCAAAGAGCACAAAATAGCTTAATATCGTATTTAAAAACGTTTTAGACCATTTTGAGCATTTCGACAAAACTTTTTCACACAAAACACCAAAGTGCTTAGAATAGCTTCAAATCGCATTTGGAGACGTTTTAGACCAATTTGTGCATTTCGATGAAACTTGATTACACAAAAACATCAAAGTGCTTAAAATCACATTATAAACCGTTTTAGACCATTTTGAGCATTTCGATAACACTTTTCACACAAAAACATCAAAGAGCACAAAATAGCTTAATATCGTATTTAAAAACGTTTTAGACCATTTTGAGCATTTAGACAAAACTTTTTCACACAAAACACCAAAGTGCTTAGAAAAGCTTCAAATCGCATTTGGAGACGTTTTAGACCATTTTGTGCATTTCGATGGAACATTATAAATCGTTTTAGACCATTTTGAGCATTTCGACAAAACTTTTTCACACAAAATACAAAAGTGCTTAGAATAGCTTCAAATCGCATTTGGAGACGTTTTAGACCATTTTGTGATTTTCGAAAAAACTTTTTAACATAAAAACACCAAAGTGCTTAGAATAGCTTCAAATCACATTTGGAGACGTTTTAGACCATTTTGTGATTTTCGAAAAAACTTGTTAACATAAAAACACGAAAGTGCATAGAATAGCTTCAAATCGCATTTGGAAACGTTTTAGACCATTTTGTGATTTTCGAAAAAAATTGTTGACATAAAAACACCAAAGTGCTTAGAATCACATTATAAACCGTTTTAGACCATTTTGAGCATTTCGATAAAAATTTTCACAAAAAAACATCAAAGAGCACAAAATAGCTTAATATCGTATTTAAAAATGTTTTAGACCATTTTGAGCATTTAGATAAAACTTTTTCACACAAAACACCAAAGTGCTTAGAATAGCTTCAAATCGCATTTGGAGACGTTTTAGACCATTTTGTGATTTTTGAAAAAACTTGTTAACATAAAAACACCAAAGTGCTTAGAATAGCTTCAAATCACATTTGGAGACGTTTTAGACCATTTTGTGATTTTCGAAAAAACTTGTTAACATAAAAACACGAAAGTGCTTAGAATAGCTTCAAATCGCATTTGGAAACGTTTTAGACCATTTTGTGATTTTCGAAAAAACTTGTTAACATAAAAACACGAAAGTGCTTAGAATAGCTTCAAATCGCATTTGGAGACGTTTTAGACCATTTTGTGATTTTCGAAAAAAACTTGTTAACATAAAAACACGAAAGTGCTTAGAATAGCTTCAAATCACATTTGGAGACGTTTTAGACCATTTTGTGATTTTTGAAAAAACTTGTTAACATAAAAACACGAAAGTGCTTAGAACAGCTTCAAATCGCATTTGGAAACGTTTTAGACCAATTTGTGCATTTCGATGAAACTTGATTACACAAAAACACCAAAGGATTTAGAATAGCTTCAAATCGCATTTGGAGACGTTTTAGACCATTTTGTGATTTTGAAAAAACTTGTTAACATAAAAACACCAAAGTGCTTAGAATAGCTTCAAATCGCATTTGGAGACGTTTTAGACCATTTTGTGATTTTCGAAAAAACTTGTTAACATAAAAACACCAAAGTGCTTAGAATAGCTTCAAATCGTATTTGGAGACGTTTTAGACCATTTTGAGATTTTCGAAAAAACTTGGTTACACAAAAACATCAAAGTGCTTAAAATCACATTATAAACCGTTTTAGACCATTTTGAGCATTTCGATAACACTTTTCACACAAAAACATCAAAGAGCACAAAATAGCTTAATATCGTATTTAAAAACGTTTTAGACCATTTTGAGCATTTCGACAAAACTTTTTCACACAAAACACCAAAGTGCTTAGAATAGCTTCAAATCGCATTTGGAGACGTTTTAGACCAATTTGTGATTTTTGAAAAAACTTGTTAACATAAAAACACCAAAGTGTTTAGAATAGCTTCAAATCGCATTTGGAGACGTTTTAGACCAATTTGTGATTTTCGAAAAAACTTATCAACATAAAAACACCAAAGGGTTTAGAATAGCTTCAAATCGCATTTGGAGACGTTTTAGACCATTTTGTGATTTTGAAAAAACTTGTTAACATAAAAACACCAAAGTGCTTAGAATAGCTTCAAATCGCATTTGGAGACGTTTTAGACCATTTTGTGATTTTCGAAAAAACTTGTTAACATAAAAACACCAAAGTGCTTAGAATAGCTTCAAATCGTATTTGGAGACGTTTTAGACCATTTTGAGATTTTCGAAAAAAGTTGGTTACACAAAAACATCAAAGTGCTTAAAATCACATTATAAACCGTTTTAGACCATTTTGAGCATTTCGGTAACACTTTTCACACAAAAACATCAAAGAGCACAAAATAGCTTAATATCGTATTTAAAAACGTTTTAGACCATTTTGAGCATTTAGACAAAACTTTTTCACACAAAACACCAAAGTGCTTAGAATAGCTTCAAATCGCATTTGGAGACGTTTTAGACCATTTTGTGCATTTCGATGAAACTTGGTTACACAAAAACATCAAAGTGCTTAAAATCACATTATAAATCGTTTTAGACCATTTTGAGCATTTCGACAAAACTTTTTCACACAAAATACCAAAGTGCTTAGAATAGCTTCAAATCGCATTTGGAGACGTTTTAGACCATTTTGTGATTTTCGAAAAAACTTTTTAACATAAAAACACCAAAGTGCTTAGAATAGCTTCAAATCACATTTGGAGACGTTTTAGACCATAAGTGCTTAGAATCACATTATAAACCGTTTTAGACCATTTTGAGCATTTCGATAACAATTTTCACACAAAAACATCAAAGAGCACAAAATAGCTTAATATCGTATTTAAAAACGTTTTAGACCATTTTGAGCATTTAGACAAAACTTTTTCACACAAAACACCAAAGTGCTTAGAATAGCTTCAAATCGCATTTGGAGACGTTTTAGACCAATTTGTGATTTTTGAAAAAACTTGTTAACATAAAAACACCAAAGTGCTTAGAATAGCTTCAAATCACATTTGGAGACGTTTTAGACCATTTTGTGATTTTGAACAAACTTGTTAACATAAAAACACCAAAGTGCTTAGAATAGCTTCAAATCGCATTTGGCGACGTTTTAGACCATTTTGTGATTTTCGAAAAAACTTGTTAACATAAAAACACCAAAGTGCTTAGAATAGCTTCAAATCGTATTTGGAGACGTTTTAGATCATTTTGAGATTTTCGAAAAAACTTGGTTACACAAAAACATCAAAGTGCTTAAAATAACATTATAAACCGTTTTAGACCATTTTGAGCATTTCGATAACACTTTTCACACAAAAACATCAAAGAGCACAAAATAGCTTAATATCGTATTTAAAAACGTTTTAGACCATTTTGAGCATTTCGACAAAACTTTTTCACACAAAACACCAAAGTGCTTAGAATAGCTTCAAATCGCATTTGGGGACGTTTTAGACCAATTTGTGCATTTCGATGAAACTTGATTACACAAAAATATCAAAGTGCTTAAAATCACATTATAAACCGTTTTAGACCATTTTGAGCATTTCGATAAACACTTTTCACACAAAAACATCAAAGAGCACAAAATAGCTTAATATCGTATTTAAAAACGTTTTAGACCATTTTGAGCATTTAGACAAAACTTTTTCACACAAAACACCAAAGTGCTTAGAATAGCTTCAAATCGCATTTGGAGACGTTTTAGACCATTTTGTGCATTTCGATGAAAGTTGGTTACACAAAAACATCAAAGTGCTTAAAATCACATTATAAATCGTTTTAGACCATTTTGAGCATTTCGACAAAACTTTTTCACACAAAATACCAAAGTGCTTAGAATAGCTTCAAATCGCATTTGGAGACGTTTTAGACCATTTTGTGATTTTCGAAAAAACTTTTTAACATAAAAACACCAAAGTGCTTAGAATAGCTTCAAATCACAATTGGAGACGTTTTAGACCATAAGTGCTTAGAATCACATTATAAACCGTTTTAGACCATTTTGAGCATTTCGATAACAATTTTAACACAAAAACATCAAAGAGCACAAAATAGCTTAATATCGTATTTAAAAATGTTTTAGACCATTTTGAGCATTTAGATAAAACTTTTTCACACAAAACACCAAAGTGCTTAGAATAGCTTCAAATCGCATTTGAAGACGTTTTAGACCAATTTGTGATTTTTGAAAAAACTTGTTAACATAAAAACACCAAAGTGCTTAGAATAGCTTCAAATCACATTTGGAGACGTTTTAGCCCATTTTGTGATTTTGAACAAACTTGTTAACATAAAAACACCAAAGTGCTTAGAATAGCTTCAAATCGCATTTGGAGACGTCTTAGACCATTTTGTGATTTTCGAAAAAACTTGTTAACATAAAAACACCAAAGTGCTTAAAATCACATTATAAACCGTTTTAGACCATTTTGAGTATTTCGATAACACTTTTCACACAAAAACATCAAAGAGCACAAAATAGCTTAATATCGTATTTAAAAACGTTTTAGACCATTTTGAGCATTTCGACAAAACTTTTTCACACAAAACACCAAAGTGCTTAGAATAGCTTCAAATCGCATTTGGAGACGTTTTAGACCAATTTGTGCATTTCGATGAAACTTGATTACACAAAAACATCAAAGTGCTTAAAATCACATTATAAACCGTTTTAGACCATTTTGAGCATTTCGATAACACTTTTCACACAAAAACATCAAAGAGCACAAAATAGCTTAATATCGTATTTAAAAACGTTTTAGACCATTTTGAGCATTTAGACAAAACTTTTTCACACAAAACACCAAAGTGCTTAGAATAGCTTCAAATCGCATTTGGAGACGTTTTAGACCATTTTGTGCATTTCGATGAAACTTGGTTACACAAAAACATCAAAGTGCTTAAAATCACATTATAAATCGTTTTAGACCATTTTGAGCATTTCGACAAAACTTTTTCACACAAAATACCAAAGTGCTTAGAATAGCTTCAAATCGCATTTCGAGACGTTTTAGACCATTTTGTGATTTTCGAAAAAACTTTTTAACATAAAAACACCAAAGTGCTTAGAATAGCTTCAAATCACATTTGGAGACATTTTAGACCATTTTGTGATTTTCGAAAAAACTTGTTAACATAAAAACACGAAAGTGCTTAGAATAGCTTCAAATCGCATTTGGAAACGTTTTAGACCATTTTGTGATTTTCGAAAAAAATTGTTAACATAAAAACACCAAAGTGCTTAGAATCACATTATAAACCGTTTTAGACCATTTTGAGCATTTCGATAACAATTTTCACACAAAAACATCAAAGAGCACAAAATAGCTTAATATCGTATTTAAAAATGTTTTAGACCATTTTGAGCATTTAGATAAAACTTTTTCACACAAAACACCAAAGTGCTTAGAATAGCTTCAAATCGCATTTGGAAACGTTTTAGACCATTTTGTGATTTTCGAAAAAAATTGTTAACATAAAAACACCAAAGTGCTTAGAATCACATTATAAACCGTTTTAGACCAATTTGAGCATTTCGATAACAATTTTCACACAAAAACATCAAAGAGCACAAAATAGCTTAATATCGTATTTAAAAATGTTTTAGACCATTTTGAGCATTTAGATAAAACTTTTTCACACAAAACACCAAAGTGCTTAGAATAGCTTCAAATCGCATTTGGAGACGTTTTAGACCATTTTGTGATTTTTGAAAAAAACTTGTTAACATAAAAACACCAAAGTGCTTAGAATAGCTTCAAATCACATTTGGAGACGTTTTAGACCATTTTGTGATTTTCGAAAAAACTTTTTAACATAAAAACACCAAAGTGCTTAGAATAGCTTCAAATCACATTTGGAGACGTTTTAGACCATTTTGTGATTTTTGAAAAAACTTGTTAACATAAAAACACGAAAGTGCTTAGAATAGCTTCAAATCGCATTTGGAAACGTTTTAGACCATTTTGTGATTTTCGAAAAAGATTGTTAACATAAAAACACCAAAGTGTTTAGAATAGCTTCAAATCGCATTTGGAGACGGTTTAGACCATTTTGTGATTTTGAAAAAACTTGTTAACATAAAAACACCAAAGTGCTTAGAATAGCTTCAAATCGCATTTGGAGACGTTTTAGACCATTTTGTGATTTTCGAAAAAACTTGTTAACATAAAAACACCAAAGTGCTTAGAATAGCTTCAAATCGTATTTGGAGACGTTTTAGACCATTTTGAGATTTTCGAAAAAACTTGGTTACACAAAAACATCAAAGTGCTTAAAATCACATTATAAACCGTTTTAGACCATTTTGAGCATTTCGATAACACTTTTCACACAAAAACATCAAAGAGCACAAAATAGCTTAATATCGTATTTAAAAACGTTTTAGACCATTTTGAGCATTTCGACAAAACTTTTTCACACAAAACACCAAAGTGCTTAGAATAGCTTCAAATCGCATTTGGAGACGTTTTAGACCAATTTGTGCATTTCGATGAAACTTGATTACACAAAAACATCAAAGTGCTTAAAATCACATTATAAACCGTTTTAGACCATTTTGAGCATTTCGATAACACTTTTCACACAAAAACATCAAAGAGCACAAAATAGCTTAATATCGTATTTAAAAATGTTTTAGACCATTTTGAGCATTTAGATAAAACTTTTTCACACAAAACACCAAAGTGCTTAGAATAGCTTCAAATCGCATTTGGAGACGTTTTAGACCATTTTGTGATTTTTGAAAAAACTTGTTAACATAAAAACACCAAAGTGCTTAGAATAGCTTCAAATCACATTTGGAGACGTTTTAGACCATTTTGTGATTTTCGAAAAAACTTGTTAACATAAAAACACGAAAGTGCTTAGAATAGCTTCAAATCGCATTTGGAAACGTTTTAGACCATTTTGTGATTTTCGAAAAAACTTGTTAACATAAAAACACGAAAGTGCTTAGAATAGCTTCAAATCGCATTTGGAGACGTTTTAGACCATTTTGTGATTTTCGAAAAAACTTGTTAACATAAAAACACGAAAGTGCTTAGAATAGCTTCAAATCACATTTGGAGACGTTTTAGACCATTTTGTGATTTTTGAAAAAACTTGTTAACATAAAAACACGAAAGTGCTTAGAATAGCTTCAAATCGCATTTGGAAACGTTTTAGACCAATTTGTGCATTTCGATGAAACTTGATTACACAAAAACATCAAAGTGCTTAAAATCACATTATAAACCGTTTTAGACCATTTTGAGCATTTCGATAACACTTTTCACACAAAAAAAATTAAAGAGCACAAAATAGCTTAATATCGTATTTAAAAACGTTTTAGACCATTTTGAGCATTTAGACAAAACTTTTTCACACAAAACACCAAAGTGCTTAGAATAGCTTCAAATCGCATTTGGAGACGTTTTAGACCATTTTGTGCATTTCGATGAAACTTGGTTACACAAAAACATCAAAGTGCTTAAAATCACATTATAAATCGTTTTAGACCATTTTGAGCATTTCGACAAAACTTTTTCACACAAAATACCAAAGTGCTTAGAATAGCTTCAAATCGCATTTCGAGACGTTTTAGACCATTTTGTGATTTTCGAAAAAACTTTTTAACATAAAAACACCAAAGTGCTTAGAATAGCTTCAAATCACATTTGGAGACATTTTAGACCATTTTGTGATTTTCAAAAAAACTTGTTAACATAAAAACACGAAAGTTCTTAGAATAGCTTCAAATCGCATTTGGAAACGTTTTAGACCATTTTGTGATTTTCGAAAAAAATTGTTAACATAAAAACACCAAAGTGCTTAGAATCACATTATAAACCGTTTTAGACCATTTTGAGCATTTCGATAACAATTTTCACACAAAAACATCAAAGAGCACAAAATAGCTTAATATCGTATTTAAAAATGTTTTAGACCATTTTGAGCATTTAGATAAAACTTTTTCACACAAAACACCAAAGTGCTTAGAATAGCTTCAAATCGCATTTGGAGACGTTTTAGACCATTTTGTGATTTTTGAAAAAACTTGTTAACATAAAAACACCAAAGTGCTTAGAATAGCTTCAAATCACATTTTGATACGTTTTAGCCCATTTTGTGATTTTCGAAAAAACATGTTAACATAAAAACACGAAAGTGCTTAGAATAGCTTCAAATCACATTTGGAGACGTTTTAGACCATTTTGTGATTTTTGAAAAAACTTGTTAACATAAAAACACGAAAGTGCTTAGAATAGCTTCAAATCGCATTTGGAAACGTTTTAGACCATTTTGTGATTTTCGAAAAAGATTGTTAACATAAAAACACCAAAGTGCTTAGAATCACATTATAAACCGTTTTAGACCATTTTGAGCATTTCGATAACAATTTTCACACAAAAACATCAAAGAGCACAAAATAGCTTAATATCGTATTTAAAAATGTTTTAGACCATTTTGAGCATTTAGATAAAACTTTTTCACACAAAACACCAAAGTGCTTAGAATAGCTTCAAATCGCATTTGGAGACGGTTTAGACCATTTTGTGATTTTGAAAAAACTTGTTAACATAAAAACACCAAAGTGCTTAGAATAGCTTCAAATCGCATTTGGAGACGTTTTAGACCATTTTGTGATTTTCGAAAAAACTTGTTAACATAAAAACACCAAAGTGCTTAGAATAGCTTCAAATCGTATTTGGAGACGTTTTAGACCATTTTGAGATTTTCGAAAAAACTTGGTTACACAAAAACATCAAAGTGCTTAAAATCACATTATAAACCGTTTTAGACCATTTTGAGCATTTCGATAACACTTTTCACACAAAAACATCAAAGAGCACAAAATAGCTTAATATCGTATTTAAAAACGTTTTAGACCATTTTGAGCATTTCGACAAAACTTTTTCACACAAAACACCAAAGTGCTTAGAATAGCTTCAAATCGCATTTGGAGACGTTTTAGACCAATTTGTGATTTTTGAAAAAACTTGTTAACATAAAAACACCAAAGTGCTTAGAATAGCTTCAAATCACATTTGGAGACGTTTTAGACCATTTTGTGATTTTCGAAAAAACTTGTTAACATAAAAACACGAAAGTGCTTAGAATAGCTTCAAATCGCATTTGGAGACGTTTTAGAACATTTTGTGTTTTTCGAAAAAAACTGTTAACATAAAAACACCAAAGTGCTTAGAATAGCTTCAAATCGCATTTGGAGACGTTTTAGACCATTTTGTGATTTTTGAAAAAACTTGTTAACATAAAAACACCAAAGTGCTTAGAATAGCTTCAAATCACATTTGGAGACGTTTTAGACCATTTTGTGATTTTCGAAAAAACTTGTTAACATAAAAACACGAAAGTGCTTAGAATAGCTTCAAATCGCATTTGGAAACGTTTTAGACCATTTTGTGATTTTCGAAAAAACTTGTTAACATAAAAACACCAAAGTGTTTAGAATAGCTTCAAATCGCATTTGGAGACGTTTTAGACCAATTTGTGATTTTCGAAAAAACTTATCAACATAAAAACACCAAAGTGCTTAGAATAGCTTCAAATCGCATTTGGAGACGTTTTAGACCATTTTGTGATTTTTGAAAAAACTTGTTAACATAAAAACACCAAAGTGCTTAGAATAGCTTCAAATCACATTTGGAGACGTTTTAGACCATTTTGTGATTTTCGAAAAAACTTTTTAACATAAAAACACCAAAGTGCTTAGAATAGCTTCAAATCACATTTGGAGACGTTTTAGACCATTTTGTGATTTTTGAAAAAACTTGTTAACATAAAAACACGAAAGTGCTTAGAATAGCTTCAAATCGCATTTGGAAACGTTTTAGACCATTTTGTGATTTTCGAAAAAGATTGTTAACATAAAAACACCAAAGTGTTTAGAATAGCTTCAAATCGCATTTGGAGACGGTTTAGACCATTTTGTGATTTTGAAAAAACTTGTTAACATAAAAACACCAAAGTGCTTAGAATAGCTTCAAATCGCATTTGGAGACGTTTTAGACCACTTTGTGATTTTCGAAAAAACTTGTTAACATAAAAACACCAAAGTGCTTAGAATAGCTTCAAATCGTATTTGGAGACGTTTTAGACCATTTTGAGATTTTCAAAAAAACTTGGTTACACAAAAACATCAAAGTGCTTAAAATCACATTATAAACCGTTTTAGACCATTTTGAGCATTTCGATAACACTTTTCACACAAAAACATCAAAGAGCACAAAATAGCTTAATATCGTATTTAAAAACGTTTTAGACCATTTTGAGCATTTCGACAAAACTTTTTCACACAAAACACCAAAGTGCTTAGAATAGCTTCAAATCGCATTTGGAGACGTTTTAGACCAATTTGTGCATTTCGATGAAACTTGATTACACAAAAACATCAAAGTGCTTAAAATCACATTATAAACCGTTTTAGACCATTTTGAGCATTTCGATAACACTTTTCACACAAAAACATCAAAGAGCACAAAATAGCTTAATATCGTATTTAAAAACGTTTTAGACCATTTTGAGCATTTAGACAAAACTTTTTCACACAAAACACCAAAGTGCTTAGAAAAGCTTCAAATCGCATTTGGAGACGTTTTAGACCATTTTGTGCATTTCGATGGAACTTGGTTACACAAAAACATCAAAGTGCTTAAAATCACATTATAAATCGTTTTAGACCATTTTGAGCATTTCGACAAAACTTTTTCACACAAAATACAAAAGTGCTTAGAATAGCTTCAAATCGCATTTGGAGACGTTTTAGACCATTTTGTGATTTTCGAAAAAACTTTTTAACATAAAAACACCAAAGTGCTTAGAATAGCTTCAAATCACATTTGGAGACGTTTTAGACCATTTTGTGATTTTCGAAAAAACTTGTTAACATAAAAACACGAAAGTGCATAGAATAGCTTCAAATCGCATTTGGAAACGTTTTAGACCATTTTGTGATTTTCGAAAAAAATTGTTGACATAAAAACATCAAAGTGCTTAAAATCACATTATAAACCGTTTTAGACCATTTTGAGCATTTCGATAACACTTTTCACACAAAAACATCAAAGAGCACAAAATAGCTTAATATCGTATTTAAAAACGTTTTAGACCATTTTGAGCATTTCGACAAAACTTTTTCTCACAAAACACCAAAGTGCTTAGAATAGCTTCAAATCGCATTTGGAGACGTTTTAGACCAATTTGTGCATTTCGATGAAACTTGATTACACAAAAACATCAAAGTGCTTAAAATCACATTATAAACCGTTTTAGACCATTTTGAGCATTTCGATAACACTTTTCACACAAAAACATCAAAGAGCACAAAATAGCTTAATATCGTATTTAAAAACGTTTTAGACCATTTTGAGCATTTAGACAAAACTTTTTCACACAAAACACCAAAGTGCTTAGAAAAGCTTCAAATCGCATTTGGAGACGTTTTAGACCATTTTGTGCATTTCGATGGAACTTGGTTACACAAAAACATCAAAGTGCTTAAAATCACATTATAAATCGTTTTAGACCATTTTGAGCATTTCGACAAAACTTTTTCACACAAAATACAAAAGTGCTTAGAATAGCTTCAAATCGCATTTGGAGACGTTTTAGACCATTTTGTGATTTTCGAAAAAACTTTTTAACATAAAAACACCAAAGTGCTTAGAATAGCTTCAAATCACATTTGGAGACGTTTTAGACCATTTTGTGATTTTCGAAAAAACTTGTTAACATAAAAACACGAAAGTGCATAGAATAGCTTCAAATCGCATTTGGAAACGTTTTAGACCATTTTGTGATTTTCGAAAAAAATTGTTGACATAAAAACACCAAAGTGCTTAGAATCACATTATAAACCGTTTTAGACCATTTTGAGCATTTCGATAAAAATTTTCACAAAAAAACATCAAAGAGCACAAAATAGCTTAATATCGTATTTAAAAATGTTTTAGACCATTTTGAGCATTTAGATAAAACTTTTTCACACAAAACACCAAAGTGCTTAGAATAGCTTCAAATCGCATTTGGAGACGTTTTAGACCATTTTGTGATTTTTGAAAAAACTTGTTAACATAAAAACACCAAAGTGCTTAGAATAGCTTCAAATCACATTTGGAGACGTTTTAGACCATTTTGTGATTTTCGAAAAAACTTGTTAACATAAAAACACGAAAGTGCTTAGAATAGCTTCAAATCGCATTTGGAAACGTTTTAGACCATTTTGTGATTTTCGAAAAAACTTGTTAACATAAAAACACGAAAGTGCTTAGAATAGCTTCAAATCGCATTTGGAGACGTTTTAGACCATTTTGTGATTTTCGAAAAAAACTTGTTAACATAAAAACACGAAAGTGCTTAGAATAGCTTCAAATCACATTTGGAGACGTTTTAGACCATTTTGTGATTTTTGAAAAAACTTGTTAACATAAAAACACGAAAGTGCTTAGAACAGCTTCAAATCGCATTTGGAAACGTTTTAGACCAATTTGTGCATTTCGATGAAACTTGATTACACAAAAACACCAAAGGATTTAGAATAGCTTCAAATCGCATTTGGAGACGTTTTAGACCATTTTGTGATTTTGAAAAAACTTGTTAACATAAAAACACTAAAGTGCTTAGAATAGCTTCAAATCGCATTTGGAGACGTTTTAGACCATTTTGTGATTTTCGAAAAAACTTGTTAACATAAAAACACCAAAGTGCTTAGAATAGCTTCAAATCGTATTTGGAGACGTTTTAGACCATTTTGAGATTTTCGAAAAAACTTGGTTACACAAAAACATCAAAGTGCTTAAAATCACATTATAAACCGTTTTAGACCATTTTGAGCATTTCGATAACACTTTTCACACAAAAACATCAAAGAGCACAAAATAGCTTAATATCGTATTTAAAAACGTTTTAGACCATTTTGAGCATTTCGACAAAACTTTTTCACACAAAACACCAAAGTGCTTAGAATAGCTTCAAATCGCATTTGGAGACGTTTTAGACCAATTTGTGATTTTTGAAAAAACTTGTTAACATAAAAACACCAAAGTGTTTAGAATAGCTTCAAATCGCATTTGGAGACGTTTTAGACCAATTTGTGATTTTCGAAAAAACTTATCAACATAAAAACACCAAAGGGTTTAGAATAGCTTCAAATCGCATTTGGAGACGTTTTAGACCATTTTGTGATTTTGAAAAAACTTGTTAACATAAAAACACCAAAGTGCTTAGAATAGCTTCAAATCGCATTTGGAGACGTTTTAGACCATTTTGTGATTTTCGAAAAAACTTGTTAACATAAAAACATCAAAGAGCACAAAATAGCTTAATATCGTATTTAAAAACGTTTTAGACCATTTTGAGCATTTAGACAAAACTTTTTCACACAAAACACCAAAGTGCTTAGAATAGCTTCAAATCGCATTTGGAGACGTTTTAGACCATTTTGTGCATTTCGATGAAACTTGGTTACACAAAAACATCAAAGTGCTTAAAATCACATTATAAATCGTTTTAGACCATTTTGAGCATTTCGACAAAACTTTTTCACACAAAATACCAAAGTGCTTAGAATAGCTTCAAATCGCATTTGGAGACGTTTTAGACCATTTTGTGATTTTCGAAAAAACTTTTTAACATAAAAACACCAAAGTGCTTAGAATAGCTTCAAATCACATTTGGAGACGTTTTAGACCATAAGTGCTTAGAATCACATTATAAACCGTTTTAGACCATTTTGAGCATTTCGATAACAATTTTCACACAAAAACATCAAAGAGCACAAAATAGCTTAATATCGTATTTAAAAACGTTTTAGACCATTTTGAGCATTTAGACAAAACTTTTTCACACAAAACACCAAAGTGCTTAGAATAGCTTCAAATCGCATTTGGAGACGTTTTAGACCAATTTGTGATTTTTGAAAAAACTTGTTAACATAAAAACACCAAAGTGCTTAGAATAGCTTCAAATCACATTTGGAGACGTTTTAGACCATTTTGTGATTTTGAACAAACTTGTTAACATAAAAACACCAAAGTGCTTAGAATAGCTTCAAATCGCATTTGGCGACGTTTTAGACCATTTTGTGATTTTCGAAAAAACTTGTTAACATAAAAACACCAAAGTGCTTAGAATAGCTTCAAATCGTATTTGGAGACGTTTTAGATCATTTTGAGATTTTCGAAAAAACTTGGTTACACAAAAACATCAAAGTGCTTAAAATAACATTATAAACCGTTTTAGACCATTTTGAGCATTTCGATAACACTTTTCACACAAAAACATCAAAGAGCACAAAATAGCTTAATATCGTATTTAAAAACGTTTTAGACCATTTTGAGCATTTCGACAAAACTTTTTCACACAAAACACCAAAGTGCTTAGAATAGCTTCAAATCGCATTTGGGGACGTTTTAGACCAATTTGTGCATTTCGATGAAACTTGATTACACAAAAACATCAAAGTGCTTAAAATCACATTATAAACCGTTTTAGACCATTTTGAGCATTTCGATAACACTTTTCACACAAAAACATCAAAGAGCACAAAATAGCTTAATATCGTATTTAAAAACGTTTTAGACCATTTTGAGCATTTAGACAAAACTTTTTCACACAAAACACCAAAGTGCTTAGAATAGCTTCAAATCGCATTTGGAGACGTTTTAGACCATTTTGTGCATTTCGATGAAAGTTGGTTACACAAAAACATCAAAGTGCTTAAAATCACATTATAAATCGTTTTAGACCATTTTGAGCATTTCGACAAAACTTTTTCACACAAAATACCAAAGTGCTTAGAATAGCTTCAAATCGCATTTGGAGACGTTTTAGACCATTTTGTGATTTTCGAAAAAACTTTTTAACATAAAAACACCAAAGTGCTTAGAATAGCTTCAAATCACATTTGGAGACGTTTTAGACCATAAGTGCTTAGAATCACATTATAAACCGTTTTAGACCATTTTGAGCATTTCGATAACAATTTTAACACAAAAACATCAAAGAGCACAAAATAGCTTAATATCGTATTTAAAAATGTTTTAGACCATTTTGAGCATTTAGATAAAACTTTTTCACACAAAACACCAAAGTGCTTAGAATAGCTTCAAATCGCATTTGAAGACGTTTTAGACCAATTTGTGATTTTTGAAAAAACTTGTTAACATAAAAACACCAAAGTGCTTAGAATAGCTTCAAATCACATTTGGAGACGTTTTAGCCCATTTTGTGATTTTGAACAAACTTGTTAACATAAAAACACCAAAGTGCTTAGAATAGCTTCAAATCGCATTTGGAGACGTCTTAGACCATTTTGTGATTTTCGAAAAAACTTGTTAACATAAAAACACCAAAGTGCTTAAAATCACATTATAAACCGTTTTAGACCATTTTGAGTATTTCGATAACACTTTTCACACAAAAACATCAAAGAGCACAAAATAGCTTAATATCGTATTTAAAAACGTTTTAGACCATTTTGAGCATTTCGACAAAACTTTTTCACACAAAACACCAAAGTGCTTAGAATAGCTTCAAATCGCATTTGGAGACGTTTTAGACCAATTTGTGCATTTCGATGAAACTTGATTACACAAAAACATCAAAGTGCTTAAAATCACATTATAAACCGTTTTAGACCATTTTGAGCATTTCGATAACACTTTTCACACAAAAACATCAAAGAGCACAAAATAGCTTAATATCGTATTTAAAAACGTTTTAGACCATTTTGAGCATTTAGACAAAACTTTTTCACACAAAACACCAAAGTGCTTAGAATAGCTTCAAATCGCATTTGGAGACGTTTTAGACCATTTTGTGCATTTCGATGAAACTTGGTTACACAAAAACATCAAAGTGCTTAAAATCACATTATAAATCGTTTTAGACCATTTTGAGCATTTCGACAAAACTTTTTCACACAAAATACCAAAGTGCTTAGAATAGCTTCAAATCGCATTTCGAGACGTTTTAGACCATTTTGTGATTTTCGAAAAAACTTTTTAACATAAAAACACCAAAGTGCTTAGAATAGCTTCAAATCACATTTGGAGACGTTTTAGACCATTTTGTGATTTTCGAAAAAACTTGTTAACATAAAAACACGAAAGTGCATAGAATAGCTTCAAATCGCATTTGGAAACGTTTTAGACCATTTTGTGATTTTCGAAAAAAATTGTTGACATAAAAACACCAAAGTGCTTAGAATCACATTATAAACCGTTTTAGACCATTTTGAGCATTTCGATAAAAATTTTCACAAAAAAACATCAAAGAGCACAAAATAGCTTAATATCGTATTTAAAAATGTTTTAGACCATTTTGAGCATTTAGATAAAACTTTTTCACACAAAACACCAAAGTGCTTAGAATAGCTTCAAATCGCATTTGGAGACGTTTTAGACCATTTTGTGATTTTTGAAAAAACTTGTTAACATAAAAACACCAAAGTGCTTAGAATAGCTTCAAATCACATTTGGAGACGTTTTAGACCATTTTGTGATTTTCGAAAAAACTTGTTAACATAAAAACACGAAAGTGCTTAGAATAGCTTCAAATCGCATTTGGAAACGTTTTAGACCATTTTGTGATTTTCGAAAAAACTTGTTAACATAAAAACACGAAAGTGCTTAGAATAGCTTCAAATCGCATTTGGAGACGTTTTAGACCATTTTGTGATTTTCGAAAAAAACTTGTTAACATAAAAACACGAAAGTGCTTAGAATAGCTTCAAATCACATTTGGAGACGTTTTAGACCATTTTGTGATTTTTGAAAAAACTTGTTAACATAAAAACACGAAAGTGCTTAGAACAGCTTCAAATCGCATTTGGAAACGTTTTAGACCAATTTGTGCATTTCGATGAAACTTGATTACACAAAAACACCAAAGGATTTAGAATAGCTTCAAATCGCATTTGGAGACGTTTTAGACCATTTTGTGATTTTGAAAAAACTTGTTAACATAAAAACACCAAAGTGCTTAGAATAGCTTCAAATCGCATTTGGAGACGTTTTAGACCATTTTGTGATTTTCGAAAAAAACTTGTTAACATAAAAACACCAAAGTGCTTAGAATAGCTTCAAATCGTATTTGGAGACGTTTTAGACCATTTTGAGATTTTCGAAAAAACTTGGTTACACAAAAACATCAAAGTGCTTAAAATCACATTATAAACCGTTTTAGACCATTTTGAGCATTTCGATAACACTTTTCACACAAAAACATCAAAGAGCACAAAATAGCTTAATATCGTATTTAAAAACGTTTTAGACCATTTTGAGCATTTCGACAAAACTTTTTCACACAAAACACCAAAGTGCTTAGAATAGCTTCAAATCGCATTTGGAGACGTTTTAGACCAATTTGTGATTTTTGAAAAAACTTGTTAACATAAAAACACCAAAGTGTTTAGAATAGCTTCAAATCGCATTTGGAGACGTTTTAGACCAATTTGTGATTTTCGAAAAAACTTATCAACATAAAAACACCAAAGGGTTTAGAATAGCTTCAAATCGCATTTGGAGACGTTTTAGACCATTTTGTGATTTTGAAAAAACTTGTTAACATAAAAACACCAAAGTGCTTAGAATAGCTTCAAATCGCATTTGGAGACGTTTTAGACCATTTTGTGATTTTCGAAAAAACTTGTTAACATAAAAACACCAAAGTGCTTAGAATAGCTTCAAATCGTATTTGGAGACGTTTTAGACCATTTTGAGATTTTCGAAAAAAGTTGGTTACACAAAAACATCAAAGTGCTTAAAATCACATTATAAACCGTTTTAGACCATTTTGAGCATTTCGGTAACACTTTTCACACAAAAACATCAAAGAGCACAAAATAGCTTAATATCGTATTTAAAAACGTTTTAGACCATTTTGAGCATTTAGACAAAACTTTTTCACACAAAACACCAAAGTGCTTAGAATAGCTTCAAATCGCATTTGGAGACGTTTTAGACCATTTTGTGCATTTCGATGAAACTTGGTTACACAAAAACATCAAAGTGCTTAAAATCACATTATAAATCGTTTTAGACCATTTTGAGCATTTCGACAAAACTTTTTCACACAAAATACCAAAGTGCTTAGAATAGCTTCAAATCGCATTTGGAGACGTTTTAGACCATTTTGTGATTTTCGAAAAAACTTTTTAACATAAAAACACCAAAGTGCTTAGAATAGCTTCAAATCACATTTGGAGACGTTTTAGACCATAAGTGCTTAGAATCACATTATAAACCGTTTTAGACCATTTTGAGCATTTCGATAACAATTTTCACACAAAAACATCAAAGAGCACAAAATAGCTTAATATCGTATTTAAAAACGTTTTAGACCATTTTGAGCATTTAGACAAAACTTTTTCACACAAAACACCAAAGTGCTTAGAATAGCTTCAAATCGCATTTGGAGACGTTTTAGACCAATTTGTGATTTTTGAAAAAACTTGTTAACATAAAAACACCAAAGTGCTTAGAATAGCTTCAAATCACATTTGGAGACGTTTTAGACCATTTTGTGATTTTGAACAAACTTGTTAACATAAAAACACCAAAGTGCTTAGAATAGCTTCAAATCGCATTTGGCGACGTTTTAGACCATTTTGTGATTTTCGAAAAAACTTGTTAACATAAAAACACCAAAGTGCTTAGAATAGCTTCAAATCGTATTTGGAGACGTTTTAGATCATTTTGAGATTTTCGAAAAAACTTGGTTACACAAAAACATCAAAGTGCTTAAAATAACATTCTAAACCGTTTTAGACCATTTTGAGCATTTCGATAACACTTTTCACACAAAAACATCAAAGAGCACAAAATAGCTTAATATCGTATTTAAAAACGTTTTAGACCATTTTGAGCATTTCGACAAAACTTTTTCACACAAAACACCAAAGTGCTTAGAATAGCTTCAAATCGCATTTGGGGACGTTTTAGACCAATTTGTGCATTTCGATGAAACTTGATTACACAAAAACATCAAAGTGTTTAAAATCACATTATAAACCGTTTTAGACCATTTTGAGCATTTCGATAACACTTTTCACACAAAAACATCAAAGAGCACAAAATAGCTTAATATCGTATTTAAAAACGTTTTAGACCATTTTGAGCATTTAGACAAAACTTTTTCACACAAAACACCAAAGTGCTTAGAATAGCTTCAAATCGCATTTGGAGACGTTTTAGACCATTTTGTGCATTTCGATGAAAGTTGGTTACACAAAAACATCAAAGTGCTTAAAATCACATTATAAATCGTTTTAGACCATTTTGAGCATTTCGACAAAACTTTTTCACACAAAATACCAAAGTGCTTAGAATAGCTTCAAATCGCATTTGGAGACGTTTTAGACCATTTTGTGATTTTCGAAAAAACTTTTTAACATAAAAACACCAAAGTGCTTAGAATAGCTTCAAATCACATTTGGAGACGTTTTAGACCATAAGTGCTTAGAATCACATTATAAACCGTTTTAGACCATTTTGAGCATTTCGATAACAATTTTAACACAAAAACATCAAAGAGCACAAAATAGCTTAATATCGTATTTAAAAATGTTTTAGACCATTTTGAGCATTTAGATAAAACTTTTTCACACAAAACACCAAAGTGCTTAGAATAGCTTCAAATCGCATTTGAAGACGTTTTAGACCAATTTGTGATTTTTGAAAAAACTTGTTAACATAAAAACACCAAAGTGCTTAGAATAGCTTCAAATCACATTTGGAGACGTTTTAGCCCATTTTGTGATTTTGAACAAACTTGTTAACATAAAAACACCAAAGTGCTTAGAATAGCTTCAAATCGCATTTGGAGACGTCTTAGACCATTTTGTGATTTTCGAAAAAACTTGTTAACATAAAAACACCAAAGTGCTTAAAATCACATTATAAACCGTTTTAGACCATTTTGAGTATTTCGATAACACTTTTCACACAAAAACATCAAAGAGCACAAAATAGCTTAATATCGTATTTAAAAACGTTTTAGACCATTTTGAGCATTTCGACAAAACTTTTTCACACAAAACACCAAAGTGCTTAGAATAGCTTCAAATCGCATTTGGAGACGTTTTAGACCAATTTGTGCATTTCGATGAAACTTGATTACACAAAAACATCAAAGTGCTTAAAATCACATTATAAACCGTTTTAGACCATTTTGAGCATTTCGATAACACTTTTCACACAAAAACATCAAAGAGCACAAAATAGCTTAATATCGTATTTAAAAACGTTTTAGACCATTTTGAGCATTTAGACAAAACTTTTTCACACAAAACACCAAAGTGCTTAGAATAGCTTCAAATCGCATTTGGAGACGTTTTAGACCATTTTGTGCATTTCGATGAAACTTGGTTACACAAAAACATCAAAGTGCTTAAAATCACATTATAAATCGTTTTAGACCATTTTGAGCATTTCGACAAAACTTTTTCACACAAAATACCAAAGTGCTTAGAATAGCTTCAAATCGCATTTCGAGACGTTTTAGACCATTTTGTGATTTTCGAAAAAACTTTTTAACATAAAAACACCAAAGTGCTTAGAATAGCTTCAAATCACATTTGGAGACATTTTAGACCATTTTGTGATTTTCGAAAAAACTTGTTAACATAAAAACACGAAAGTGCTTAGAATAGCTTCAAATCGCATTTGGAAACGTTTTAGACCATTTTGTGATTTTCGAAAAAAATTGTTAACATAAAAACACCAAAGTGCTTAGAATCACATTATAAACCGTTTTAGACCATTTTGAGCATTTCGATAACAATTTTCACACAAAAACATCAAAGAGCACAAAATAGCTTAATATCGTATTTAAAAATGTTTTAGACCATTTTGAGCATTTAGATAAAACTTTTTCACACAAAACACCAAAGTGCTTAGAATAGCTTCAAATCGCATTTGGAAACGTTTTAGACCATTTTGTGATTTTCGAAAAAAATTGTTAACATAAAAACACCAAAGTGCTTAGAATCACATTATAAACCGTTTTAGACCAATTTGAGCATTTCGATAACAATTTTCACACAAAAACATCAAAGAGCACAAAATAGCTTAATATCGTATTTAAAAATGTTTTAGACCATTTTGAGCATTTAGATAAAACTTTTTCACACAAAACACCAAAGTGCTTAGAATAGCTTCAAATCGCATTTGGAGACGTTTTAGACCATTTTGTGATTTTTGAAAAAAACTTGTTAACATAAAAACACCAAAGTGCTTAGAATAGCTTCAAATCACATTTGGAGACGTTTTAGACCATTTTGTGATTTTCGAAAAAACTTTTTAACATAAAAACACCAAAGTGCTTAGAATAGCTTCAAATCACATTTGGAGACGTTTTAGACCATTTTGTGATTTTTGAAAAAACTTGTTAACATAAAAACACGAAAGTGCTTAGAATAGCTTCAAATCGCATTTGGAAACGTTTTAGACCATTTTGTGATTTTCGAAAAAGATTGTTAACATAAAAACACCAAAGTGTTTAGAATAGCTTCAAATCGCATTTGGAGACGGTTTAGACCATTTTGTGATTTTGAAAAAACTTGTTAACATAAAAACACCAAAGTGCTTAGAATAGCTTCAAATCGCATTTGGAGACGTTTTAGACCATTTTGTGATTTTCGAAAAAACTTGTTAACATAAAAACACCAAAGTGCTTAGAATAGCTTCAAATCGTATTTGGAGACGTTTTAGACCATTTTGAGATTTTCGAAAAAACTTGGTTACACAAAAACATCAAAGTGCTTAAAATCACATTATAAACCGTTTTAGACCATTTTGAGCATTTCGATAACACTTTTCACACAAAAACATCAAAGAGCACAAAATAGCTTAATATCGTATTTAAAAACGTTTTAGACCATTTTGAGCATTTCGACACAACTTTTTCACACAAAACACCAAAGTGCTTAGAATAGCTTCAAATCGCATTTGGAGACGTTTTAGACCAATTTGTGCATTTCGATGAAACTTGATTACACAAAAACATCAAAGTGCTTAAAATCACATTATAAACCGTTTTAGACCATTTTGAGCATTTCGATAACACTTTTCACACAAAAACATCAAAGAGCACAAAATAGCTTAATATCGTATTTAAAAATGTTTTAGACCATTTTGAGCATTTAGATAAAACTTTTTCACACAAAACACCAAAGTGCTTAGAATAGCTTCAAATCGCATTTGGAGACGTTTTAGACCATTTTGTGATTTTTGAAAAAACTTGTTAACATAAAAACACCAAAGTGCTTAGAATAGCTTCAAATCACATTTGGAGACGTTTTAGACCATTTTGTGATTTTCGAAAAAACTTGTTAACATAAAAACACGAAAGTGCTTAGAATAGCTTCAAATCGCATTTGGAAACGTTTTAGACCATTTTGTGATTTTCGAAAAAACTTGTTAACATAAAAACACGAAAGTGCTTAGAATAGCTTCAAATCGCATTTGGAGACGTTTTAGACCATTTTGTGATTTTCGAAAAAACTTGTTAACATAAAAACACGAAAGTGCTTAGAATAGCTTCAAATCACATTTGGAGACGTTTTAGACCATTTTGTGATTTTTGAAAAAACTTGTTAACATAAAAACACGAAAGTGCTTAGAATAGCTTCAAATCGCATTTGGAAACGTTTTAGACCAATTTGTGCATTTCGATGAAACTTGATTACACAAAAACATCAAAGTGCTTAAAATCACATTATAAACCGTTTTAGACCATTTTGAGCATTTCGATAACACTTTTCACACAAAAACATTAAAGAGCACAAAATAGCTTAATATCGTATTTAAAAACGTTTTAGACCATTTTGAGCATTTAGACAAAACTTTTTCACACAAAACACCAAAGTGCTTAGAATAGCTTCAAATCGCATTTGGAGACGTTTTAGACCATTTTGTGCATTTCGATGAAACTTGGTTACACAAAAACATCAAAGTGCTTAAAATCACATTATAAATCGTTTTAGACCATTTTGAGCATTTCGACAAAACTTTTTCACACAAAATACCAAAGTGCTTAGAATAGCTTCAAATCGCATTTCGAGACGTTTTAGACCATTTTGTGATTTTCGAAAAAACTTTTTAACATAAAAACACCAAAGTGCTTAGAATAGCTTCAAATCACATTTGGAGACATTTTAGACCATTTTGTGATTTTCAAAAAAACTTGTTAACATAAAAACACGAAAGTTCTTAGAATAGCTTCAAATCGCATTTGGAAACGTTTTAGACCATTTTGTGATTTTCGAAAAAAATTGTTAACATAAAAACACCAAAGTGCTTAGAATCACATTATAAACCGTTTTAGACCATTTTGAGCATTTCGATAACAATTTTCACACAAAAACATCAAAGAGCACAAAATAGCTTAATATCGTATTTAAAAATGTTTTAGACCATTTTGAGCATTTAGATAAAACTTTTTCACACAAAACACCAAAGTGCTTAGAATAGCTTCAAATCGCATTTGGAGACGTTTTAGACCATTTTGTGATTTTTGAAAAAACTTGTTAACATAAAAACACCAAAGTGCTTAGAATAGCTTCAAATCACATTTTGATACGTTTTAGCCCATTTTGTGATTTTCGAAAAAACATGTTAACATAAAAACACGAAAGTGCTTAGAATAGCTTCAAATCACATTTGGAGACGTTTTAGACCATTTTGTGATTTTTGAAAAAACTTGTTAACATAAAAACACGAAAGTGCTTAGAATAGCTTCAAATCGCATTTGGAAACGTTTTAGACCATTTTGTGATTTTCGAAAAAGATTGTTAACATAAAAACACCAAAGTGCTTAGAATCACATTATAAACCGTTTTAGACCATTTTGAGCATTTCGATAACAATTTTCACACAAAAACATCAAAGAGCACAAAATAGCTTAATATCGTATTTAAAAATGTTTTAGACCATTTTGAGCATTTAGATAAAACTTTTTCACACAAAACACCAAAGTGCTTAGAATAGCTTCAAATCGCATTTGGAGACGGTTTAGACCATTTTGTGATTTTGAAAAAACTTGTTAACATAAAAACACCAAAGTGCTTAGAATAGCTTCAAATCGCATTTGGAGACGTTTTAGACCATTTTGTGATTTTCGAAAAAACTTGTTAACATAAAAACACCAAAGTGCTTAGAATAGCTTCAAATCGTATTTGGAGACGTTTTAGACCATTTTGAGATTTTCGAAAAAACTTGGTTACACAAAAACATCAAAGTGCTTAAAATCACATTATAAACCGTTTTAGACCATTTTGAGCATTTCGATAACACTTTTCACACAAAAACATCAAAGAGCACAAAATAGCTTAATATCGTATTTAAAAACGTTTTAGACCATTTTGAGCATTTCGACAAAACTTTTTCACACAAAACACCAAAGTGCTTAGAATAGCTTCAAATCGCATTTGGAGACGTTTTAGACCAATTTGTGATTTTTGAAAAAACTTGTTAACATAAAAACACCAAAGTGCTTAGAATAGCTTCAAATCACATTTGGAGACGTTTTAGACCATTTTGTGATTTTCGAAAAAACTTGTTAACATAAAAACACGAAAGTGCTTAGAATAGCTTCAAATCGCATTTGGAGACGTTTTAGAACATTTTGTGTTTTTCGAAAAAAACTGTTAACATAAAAACACCAAAGTGCTTAGAATAGCTTAAAATCGCATTTGGAGACGTTTTAGACCATTTTTTGATTTTTGAAAAAACTTGTTAACATAAAAACACCAAAGTGCTTAGAATAGCTTCAAATCACATTTGGAGACGTTTTAGACCATTTTGTGATTTTCGAAAAAAATTGTTGACATAAAAACACCAAAGTGCTTAGAATCACATTATAAACCGTTTTAGACCATTTTGAGCATTTCGATAAAAATTTTCACAAAAAAACATCAAAGAGCACAAAATAGCTTAATATCGTATTTAAAAATGTTTTAGACCATTTTGAGCATTTAGATAAAACTTTTTCACACAAAACACCAAAGTGCTTAGAATAGCTTCAAATCGCATTTGGAGACGTTTTAGACCATTTTGTGATTTTTGAAAAAACTTGTTAACATAAAAACACCAAAGTGCTTAGAATAGCTTCAAATCACATTTGGAGACGTTTTAGACCATTTTG
The DNA here is from genome assembly GCF_964355755.1 of Antedon mediterranea. Lineage (NCBI taxonomy): Eukaryota > Metazoa > Echinodermata > Crinoidea > Comatulida > Antedonidae > Antedon > Antedon mediterranea. The sequence goes on from NC_092675.1 coordinate 13,631,334, forward strand.
TGATTTTCGAAAAAACTTGTTAACATAAAAACACGAAAGTGCTTAGAATAGCTTCAAATCGCATTTGGAAACGTTTTAGACCATTTTGTGATTTTCGAAAAAACTTGTTAACATAAAAACACGAAAGTGCTTAGAATAGCTTCAAATCGCATTTGGAGACGTTTTAGACCATTTTGTGATTTTCGAAAAAAACTTGTTAACATAAAAACACGAAAGTGCTTAGAATAGCTTCAAATCACATTTGGAGACGTTTTAGACCATTTTGTGATTTTTGAAAAAACTTGTTAACATAAAAACACGAAAGTGCTTAGAACAGCTTCAAATCGCATTTGGAAACGTTTTAGACCAATTTGTGCATTTCGATGAAACTTGATTACACAAAAACACCAAAGGATTTAGAATAGCTTCAAATCGCATTTGGAGACGTTTTAGACCATTTTGTGATTTTGAAAAAACTTGTTAACATAAAAACACCAAAGTGCTTAGAATAGCTTCAAATCGCATTTGGAGACGTTTTAGACCATTTTGTGATTTTCGAAAAAACTTGTTAACATAAAAACACCAAAGTGCTTAGAATAGCTTCAAATCGTATTTGGAGACGTTTTAGACCATTTTGAGATTTTCGAAAAAACTTGGTTACACAAAAACATCAAAGTGCTTAAAATCACATTATAAACCGTTTTAGACCATTTTGAGCATTTCGATAACACTTTTCACACAAAAACATCAAAGAGCACAAAATAGCTTAATATCGTATTTAAAAACGTTTTAGACCATTTTGAGCATTTCGACAAAACTTTTTCACACAAAACACCAAAGTGCTTAGAATAGCTTCAAATCGCATTTGGAGACGTTTTAGACCAATTTGTGATTTTTGAAAAAACTTGTTAACATAAAAACACCAAAGTGTTTAGAATAGCTTCAAATCGCATTTGGAGACGTTTTAGACCAATTTGTGATTTTCGAAAAAACTTATCAACATAAAAACACCAAAGGGTTTAGAATAGCTTCAAATCGCATTTGGAGACGTTTTAGACCATTTTGTGATTTTGAAAAAACTTGTTAACATAAAAACACCAAAGTGCTTAGAATAGCTTCAAATCGCATTTGGAGACGTTTTAGACCATTTTGTGATTTTCGAAAAAACTTGTTAACATAAAAACACCAAAGTGCTTAGAATAGCTTCAAATCGTATTTGGAGACGTTTTAGACCATTTTGAGATTTTCGAAAAAAGTTGGTTACACAAAAACATCAAAGTGCTTAAAATCACATTATAAACCGTTTTAGACCATTTTGAGCATTTCGGTAACACTTTTCACACAAAAACATCAAAGAGCACAAAATAGCTTAATATCGTATTTAAAAACGTTTTAGACCATTTTGAGCATTTAGACAAAACTTTTTCACACAAAACACCAAAGTGCTTAGAATAGCTTCAAATCGCATTTGGAGACGTTTTAGACCATTTTGTGCATTTCGATGAAACTTGGTTACACAAAAACATCAAAGTGCTTAAAATCACATTATAAATCGTTTTAGACCATTTTGAGCATTTCGACAAAACTTTTTCACACAAAATACCAAAGTGCTTAGAATAGCTTCAAATCGCATTTGGAGACGTTTTAGACCATTTTGTGATTTTCGAAAAAACTTTTTAACATAAAAACACCAAAGTGCTTAGAATAGCTTCAAATCACATTTGGAGACGTTTTAGACCAATTTGTGATTTTCGAAAAAACTTATCAACATAAAAACACCAAAGGGTTTAGAATAGCTTCAAATCGCATTTGGAGACGTTTTAGACCATTTTGTGATTTTGAAAAAACTTGTTAACATAAAAACACGAAAGTGCTTAGAATAGCTTCAAATCGCATTTGGAGACGTTTTAGACCATTTTGTGATTTTCGAAAAAACTTGTTAACATAAAAACACGAAAGTGCTTAGAATAGCTTCAAATCACATTTGGAGACGTTTTAGACTATTTTGTGATTTTTGAAAAAACTTAACATAAAAACACGAAAGTGCTTAGAATAGCTTCAAATCGCATTTGGAAACGTTTTAGACCAATTTGTGCATTTCGATGAAACTTGATTACACAAAAACATCAAAGTGCTTAAAATCACATTATAAACCGTTTTAGACCATTTTGAGCATTTCGATAACACTTTTCACACAAAAACATTAAAGAGCACAAAATAGCTTAATATCGTATTTAAAAACGTTTTAGACCATTTTGAGCATTTAGACAAAACTTTTTCACACAAAACACCAAAGTGCTTAGAATAGCTTCAAATCGCATTTGGAGACGTTTTAGACCATTTTGTGCATTTCGATGAAACTTGGTTACACAAAAACATCAAAGTGCTTAAAATCACATTATAAATCGTTTTAGACCATTTTGAGCATTTCGACAAAACTTTTTCACACAAAATACCAAAGTGCTTAGAATAGCTTCAAATCGCATTTCGAGACGTTTTAGACCATTTTGTGATTTTCGAAAAAACTTTTTAACATAAAAACACCAAAGTGCTTAGAATAGCTTCAAATCACATTTGGAGACATTTTAGACCATTTTGTGATTTTCAAAAAAACTTGTTAACATAAAAACACGAAAGTTCTTAGAATAGCTTCAAATCGCATTTGGAAACGTTTTAGACCATTTTGTGATTTTCGAAAAAAATTGTTAACATAAAAACACCAAAGTGCTTAGAATCACATTATAAACCGTTTTAGACCATTTTGAGCATTTCGATAACAATTTTCACACAAAAACATCAAAGAGCACAAAATAGCTTAATATCGTATTTAAAAATGTTTTAGACCATTTTGAGCATTTAGATAAAACTTTTTCACACAAAACACCAAAGTGCTTAGAATAGCTTCAAATCGCATTTGGAGACGTTTTAGACCATTTTGTGATTTTTGAAAAAACTTGTTAACATAAAAACACCAAAGTGCTTAGAATAGCTTCAAATCACATTTTGATACGTTTTAGCCCATTTTGTGATTTTCGAAAAAACATGTTAACATAAAAACACGAAAGTGCTTAGAATAGCTTCAAATCACATTTGGAGACGTTTTAGACCATTTTGTGATTTTTGAAAAAACTTGTTAACATAAAAACACGAAAGTGCTTAGAATAGCTTCAAATCGCATTTGGAAACGTTTTAGACCATTTTGTGATTTTCGAAAAAGATTGTTAACATAAAAACACCAAAGTGCTTAGAATCACATTATAAACCGTTTTAGACCATTTTGAGCATTTCGATAACAATTTTCACACAAAAACATCAAAGAGCACAAAATAGCTTAATATCGTATTTAAAAATGTTTTAGACCATTTTGAGCATTTAGATAAAACTTTTTCACACAAAACACCAAAGTGCTTAGAATAGCTTCAAATCGCATTTGGAGACGGTTTAGACCATTTTGTGATTTTGAAAAAACTTGTTAACATAAAAACACCAAAGTGCTTAGAATAGCTTCAAATCGCATTTGGAGACGTTTTAGACCATTTTGTGATTTTCGAAAAAACTTGTTAACATAAAAACACCAAAGTGCTTAGAATAGCTTCAAATCGTATTTGGAGACGTTTTAGACCATTTTGAGATTTTCGAAAAAACTTGGTTACACAAAAACATCAAAGTGCTTAAAATCACATTATAAACCGTTTTAGACCATTTTGAGCATTTCGATAACACTTTTCACACAAAAACATCAAAGAGCACAAAATAGCTTAATATCGTATTTAAAAACGTTTTAGACCATTTTGAGCATTTCGACAAAACTTTTTCACACAAAACACCAAAGTGCTTAGAATAGCTTCAAATCGCATTTGGAGACGTTTTAGACCAATTTGTGATTTTTGAAAAAACTTGTTAACATAAAAACACCAAAGTGCTTAGAATAGCTTCAAATCACATTTGGAGACGTTTTAGACCATTTTGTGATTTTCGAAAAAACTTGTTAACATAAAAACACGAAAGTGCTTAGAATAGCTTCAAATCGCATTTGGAGACGTTTTAGAACATTTTGTGTTTTTCGAAAAAAACTGTTAACATAAAAACACCAAAGTGCTTAGAATAGCTTCAAATCGCATTTGGAGACGTTTTAGACCATTTTTTGATTTTTGAAAAAACTTGTTAACATAAAAACACCAAAGTGCTTAGAATAGCTTCAAATCACATTTGGAGACGTTTTAGACCATTTTGTGATTTTCGAAAAAAATTGTTGACATAAAAACACCAAAGTGCTTAGAATCACATTATAAACCGTTTTAGACCATTTTGAGCATTTCGATAAAAATTTTCACAAAAAAACATCAAAGAGCACAAAATAGCTTAATATCGTATTTAAAAATGTTTTAGACCATTTTGAGCATTTAGATAAAACTTTTTCACACAAAACACCAAAGTGCTTAGAATAGCTTCAAATCGCATTTGGAGACGTTTTAGACCATTTTGTGATTTTTGAAAAAACTTGTTAACATAAAAACACCAAAGTGCTTAGAATAGCTTCAAATCACATTTGGAGACGTTTTAGACCATTTTGTGATTTTCGAAAAAACTTGTTAACATAAAAACACGAAAGTGCTTAGAATAGCTTCAAATCGCATTTGGAAACGTTTTAGACCATTTTGTGATTTTCGAAAAAACTTGTTAACATAAAAACACGAAAGTGCTTAGAATAGCTTCAAATCGCATTTGGAGACGTTTTAGACCATTTTGTGATTTTCGAAAAAAACTTGTTAACATAAAAACACGAAAGTGCTTAGAATAGCTTCAAATCACATTTGGAGACGTTTTAGACCATTTTGTGATTTTTGAAAAAACTTGTTAACATAAAAACACGAAAGTGCTTAGAACAGCTTCAAATCGCATTTGGAAACGTTTTAGACCAATTTGTGCATTTCGATGAAACTTGATTACACAAAAACACCAAAGGATTTAGAATAGCTTCAAATCGCATTTGGAGACGTTTTAGACCATTTTGTGATTTTGAAAAAACTTGTTAACATAAAAACACCAAAGTGCTTAGAATAGCTTCAAATCGCATTTGGAGACGTTTTAGACCATTTTGTGATTTTCGAAAAAACTTGTTAACATAAAAACACCAAAGTGCTTAGAATAGCTTCAAATCGTATTTGGAGACGTTTTAGACCATTTTGAGATTTTCGAAAAAACTTGGTTACACAAAAACATCAAAGTGCTTAAAATCACATTATAAACCGTTTTAGACCATTTTGAGTATTTCGATAACACTTTTCACACAAAAACATCAAAGAGCACAAAATAGCTTAATATCGTATTTAAAAACGTTTTAGACCATTTTGAGCATTTCGACAAAACTTTTTCACACAAAACACCAAAGTGCTTAGAATAGCTTCAAATCGCATTTGGAGACGTTTTAGACCAATTTGTGCATTTCGATGAAACTTGATTACACAAAAACATCAAAGTGCTTAAAATCACATTATAAACCGTTTTAGACCATTTTGAGCATTTCGATAACACTTTTCACACAAAAACATCAAAGAGCACAAAATAGCTTAATATCGTATTTAAAAACGTTTTAGACCATTTTGAGCATTTAGACAAAACTTTTTCACACAAAACACCAAAGTGCTTAGAAAAGCTTCAAATCGCATTTGGAGACGTTTTAGACCATTTTGTGCATTTCGATGGAACTTGGTTACACAAAAACATCAAAGTGCTTAAAATCACATTATAAATCGTTTTAGACCATTTTGAGCATTTCGACAAAACTTTTTCACACAAAATACAAAAGTGCTTAGAATAGCTTCAAATCGCATTTGGAGACGTTTTAGACCATTTTGTGATTTTCGAAAAAACTTTTTAACATAAAAACACCAAAGTGCTTAGAATAGCTTCAAATCACATTTGGAGACGTTTTAGACCATTTTGTGATTTTCGAAAAAACTTGTTAACATAAAAACACGAAAGTGCATAGAATAGCTTCAAATCGCATTTGGAAACGTTTTAGACCATTTTGTGATTTTCGAAAAAAATTGTTAACATAAAAACACCAAAGTGCTTAGAATCACATTATAAACCGTTTTAGACCATTTTGAGCATTTCGATAACAATTTTCACACAAAAACATCAAAGAGCACAAATTAGCTTAATATCGTATTTAAAAATGTTTTAGACCATTTTGAGCATTTAGATAAAACTTTTTCACACAAAACACCAAAGTGCTTAGAATAGCTTCAAATCGCATTTGGAGACGTTTTAGACCATTTTGTGATTTTTGAAAAAACTTGTTAACATAAAAACACCAAAGTGCTTAGAATAGCTTCAAATCACATTTGGAGACGTTTTAGACCATTTTGTGATTTTCGAAAAAACTTGTTAACATAAAAACACGAAAGTGCTTAGAATAGCTTCAAATCGCATTTGGAAACGTTTTAGACCATTTTGTGATTTTCGAAAAAACTTGTTAACATAAAAACACGAAAGTGCTTAGAATAGCTTCAAATCGCATTTGGAGACGTTTTAGACCATTTTGTGATTTTCGAAAAAACTTGTTAACATAAAAACACGAAAGTGCTTAGAATAGCTTCAAATCACATTTGGAGACGTTTTAGACCATTTTGTGATTTTTGAAAAAACTTGTTAACATAAAAACACGAAAGTGCTTAGAAAAACTTCAAATCGCATTTGGAAACGTTTTAGACCAATTTGTGCATTTCGATGAAACTTGATTACACAAAAACATCAAAGTGCTTAAAATCACATTATAAACCGTTTTAGACCATTTTGAGCATTTCGATAACACTTTTCACACAAAAACATTAAAGAGCACAAAATAGCTTAATATCGTATTTAAAAACGTTTTAGACCATTTTGAGCATTTAGACAAAACTTTTTCACACAAAACACCAAAGTGCTTAGAATAGCTTCAAATCGCATTTGGAGACGTTTTAGACCATTTTGTGCATTTCGATGAAACTTGGTTACACAAAAACATCAAAGTGCTTAAAATCACATTATAAATCGTTTTAGACCATTTTGAGCATTTCGACAAAACTTTTTCACACAAAATACCAAAGTGCTTAGAATAGCTTCAAATCGCATTTCGAGACGTTTTAGACCATTTTGTGATTTTCGAAAAAACTTTTTAACATAAAAACACCAAAGTGCTTAGAATAGCTTCAAATCACATTTGGAGACATTTTAGACCATTTTGTGATTTTCAAAAAAACTTGTTAACATAAAAACACGAAAGTTCTTAGAATAGCTTCAAATCGCATTTGGAAACGTTTTAGACCATTTTGTGATTTTCGAAAAAAATTGTTAACATAAAAACACCAAAGTGCTTAGAATCACATTATAAACCGTTTTAGACCATTTTGAGCATTTCGATAACAATTTTCACACAAAAACATCAAAGAGCACAAAATAGCTTAATATCGTATTTAAAAATGTTTTAGACCATTTTGAGCATTTAGATAAAACTTTTTCACACAAAACACCAAAGTGCTTAGAATAGCTTCAAATCGCATTTGGAGACGTTTTAGACCATTTTGTGATTTTTGAAAAAACTTGTTAACATAAAAACACCAAAGTGCTTAGAATAGCTTCAAATCACATTTTGATACGTTTTAGCCCATTTTGTGATTTTCGAAAAAACTTGTTAACATAAAAACACGAAAGTGCTTAGAATAGCTTCAAATCACATTTGGAGACGTTTTAGACCATTTTGTGATTTTTGAAAAAACTTGTTAACATAAAAACACGAAAGTGCTTAGAATAGCTTCAAATCGCATTTGGAAACGTTTTAGACCATTTTGTGATTTTCGAAAAAGATTGTTAACATAAAAACACCAAAGTGCTTAGAATCACATTATAAACCGTTTTAGACCATTTTGAGCATTTCGATAACAATTTTCACACAAAAACATCAAAGAGCACAAAATAGCTTAATATCGTATTTAAAAATGTTTTAGACCATTTTGAGCATTTAGATAAAACTTTTTCACACAAAACACCAAAGTGCTTAGAATAGCTTCAAATCGCATTTGGAGACGGTTTAGACCATTTTGTGATTTTGAAAAAACTTGTTAACATAAAAACACCAAAGTGCTTAGAATAGCTTCAAATCGCATTTGGAGACGTTTTAGACCATTTTGTGATTTTCGAAAACACTTGTTAACATAAAAACACCAAAGTGCTTAGAATAGCTTCAAATCGTATTTGGAGACGTTTTAGACCATTTTGAGATTTTCGAAAAAACTTGGTTACACAAAAACATCAAAGTGCTTAAAATCACATTATAAACCGTTTTAGACCATTTTGAGCATTTCGATAACACTTTTCACACAAAAACATCAAAGAGCACAAAATAGCTTAATATCGTATTTAAAAACGTTTTAGACCATTTTGAGCATTTCGACAAAACTTTTTCACACAAAACACCAAAGTGCTTAGAATAGCTTCAAATCGCATTTGGAGACGTTTTAGACCAATTTGTGATTTTTGAAAAAACTTGTTAACATAAAAACACCAAAGTGCTTAGAATAGCTTCAAATCACATTTGGAGACGTTTTAGACCATTTTGTGATTTTCGAAAAAACTTGTTAACATAAAAACACGAAAGTGCTTAGAATAGCTTCAAATCGCCTTTGGAAACGTTTTAGACCATTTTGTGATTTTCGAAAAAACTTGTTAACATAAAAACACGAAAGTGCTTAGAATCACTTTATAAACCGTTTTAGACCATTTTGAGCATTTCGATAACAATTTTCACACAAAAACATCAAAGAGCACAAAATAGCTTAATATCGTATTTAAAAATGTTTTAGACCATTTTGAGCATTTAGATAAAACTTTTTCACACAAAACACCAAAGTGCTTAGAATAGCTTCAAATCGCATTTGGAGACGTTTTAGACCATTTTGTGATTTTTGAAAAAACTTGTTAACATAAAAACACGAAAGTGCTTAGAATAGCTTCAAATCGCATTTGGAAACGTTTTAGACCATTTTGTGATTTTCGAAAAATATTGTTAACATAAAAACACCAATGTGCTTAGAATCACATTATAAACCGTTTTAGACCATTTTGAGCATTTCGATAACAATTTTCACACAAAAACATCAAAGAGCACAAAATAGCTTAATATCGTATTTATAAATGTTTTAGACCATTTTGAGCATTTCGACAAAACTTTTTCACACAAAACACCAAAGTGCTTAGAATAGCTTCAAATCGCATTTGGAGACGTTTTTTATACCATTTTGTGATTTCGATGAAACTTGATTACACAAAAACATCAAAGTGCTTAAAATCACATTATAAACCGTTTTAGACCATTTTGAGCATTTCGATAACACTTTTCACACAAAAACATCAAAGAGCACAAAATAGCTTAATATCGTATTTAAAAACGTTTTAGACCATTTTGAGCATTTAGACAAAACTTTTTCACACAAAACACCAAAGTGCTTAGAATAGCTTCAAATCGCATTTGGAGACGTTTTAGAACATTTTGTGTTTTTCGAAAAAAACTGTTAACATAAAAACACCAAAGTGCTTAGAATAGCTTCAAATCGCATTTGGAGACGTTTTAGACCATTTTGTGATTTTTGAAAAAACTTGTTAACATAAAAACACCAAAGTGCTTAGAATAGCTTCAAATCACATTTGGAGACGTTTTAGACCATTTTGTGATTTTCGAAAAAACTTGTTAACATAAAAACACGAAAGTGCTTAGAATAGCTTCAAATCGCATTTGGAAACGTTTTAGACCATTTTGTGATTTTCGAAAAAGATTGTTAACATAAAAACACCAAAGTGCTTAGAATCACAATATAAACCGTTTTAGACCATTTTGAGCATTTCGATAACAATTTTCACACAAAAACATCAAAGAGCACAAAATAGCTTAATATCGTATTTAAAAATGTTTTAGACCATTTTGAGCATTTAGATAAAACTTTTTTCACACAAAACACCAAAGTGCTTAGAATAGCTTCAAATCGCATTTGGAGACGTTTTAGACCATTTTGTGATTTTCGAAAAAACTTGTTAACATAAAAACACCAAAGTGCTTAGAATAGCTTCAAATCGTATTTGGAGACGTTTTAGACCATTTTGAGATTTTCGAAAAAACTTGGTTACACAAAAACATCAAAGTGCTTAAAATCACATTATAAACCGTTTTAGACCATTTTGAGCATTTCGATAACACTTTTCACACAAAAACATCAAAGAGCACAAAATAGCTTAATATCGTATTTAAAAACGTTTTAGACCATTTTGAGCATTTCGACAAAACTTTTTCACACAAAACACCAAAGTGCTTAGAATAGCTTCAAATCGCATTTGGAGACGTTTTAGACCAATTTGTGCATTTCGATGAAACTTGATTACACAAAAACATCAAAGTGCTTAAAATCACATTATAAACCGTTTTAGACCATTTTGAGCATTTCGATAACACTTTTCACACAAAAACATCAAAGAGCACAAAATAGCTTAATATCGTATTTAAAAACGTTTTAGACCATTTTGAGCATTTAGACAAAACTTTTTCACACAAAACACCAAAGTGCTTAGAATAGCTTCAAATCGCATTTGGAGACGTTTTAGACCATTTTGTGCATTTCGATGAAACTTGGTTACACAAAAACATCAAAGTGCTTAAAATCACATTATAAATCGTTTTAGACCATTTTGAGCATTTCGACAAAACTTTTTCACACAAAATACCAAAGTGCTTAAAATAGCTTCAAATCGCATTTCGAGACGTTTTAGACCATTTTGTGATTTTCGAAAAAACTTTTTAACATAAAAACACCAAAGTGCTTAGAATAGCTTCAAATCACATTTGGAGACATTTTAGACCATTTTGTGATTTTCGAAAAAACTTGTTAACATAAAAACACGAAAGTGCTTAGAATATCTTCAAATCGCATTTGGAAACGTTTTAGACCATTTTGTGATTTTCGAAAAAAATTGTTAACATAAAAACACCAAAGTGCTTAGAATCACATTATAAACCGTTTTAGACCATTTTGAGCATTTCGATAACAATTTTCACACAAAAACATCAAAGAGCACAAAATAGCTTAATATCGTATTTAAAAATGTTTTAGACCATTTTGAGCATTTAGATAAGACTTTTTCACACAAAACACCAAAGTCCTTAGAATAGCTTCAAATCGCATTTGGAGACGTTTTAGACCATTTTGTGATTTTTTAAAAAACTTGTTAACATAAAAACACCAAAGTGCTTAGAATAGCTTCAAATCACATTTGGAGACGTTTTAGACCATTTTGTGATTTTCGAAAAAACTTTTTAACATAAAAACACCAAAGTGCTTAGAATAGCTTCAAATCACATTTGGAGACGTTTTAGACCATTTTGTGATTTTTGAAAAAGATTGTTAACATAAAAACACCAAAGTGCTTAGAATCACATTATAAACCGTTTTAGACCATTTTGAGCATTTCGATAACAATTTTCACACAAAAACATCAAAGAGCACAAAATAGCTTAATATCGTATTTAAAAATGTTTTAGACCATTTTGAGCATTTAGATAAAACTTTTTCACACAAAACACCAAAGTGCTTAGAATAGCTTCAAATCGCATTTGGAGACGGTTTAGACCATTTTGTGATTTTGAAAAAACTTGTTAACATAAAACACCAAAGTGCTTAGAATAGCTTCAAATCGCATTTGGAGACGTTTTAGACCATTTTGTGATTTTCGAAAAAACTTGTTAACATAAAAACACCAAAGTGCTTAGAATAGCTTCAAATCGTATTTGGAGACGTTTAAGACCATTTTGAGATTTTCGAAAAAACTTGGTTACACAAAAACATCAAAGTGCTTAAAATCACATTATAAACCGTTTTAGACCATTTTGAGCATTTCGATAACACTTTTCACACAAAAACATCAAAGAGCACAAAATAGCTTAATATCGTATTTAAAAACGTTTTAGACCATTTTGAGCATTTCGACAAAACTTTTTCACACAAAACACCAAAGTGCTTAGAATAGCTTCAAATCGCATTTGGAGACGTTTTAGACCAATTTGTGCATTTCGATGAAACTTGATTACACAAAAACATCAAAGTGCTTAAAATCACATTATAAACCGTTTTAGACCATTTTGAGCATTTCGATAACACTTTTCACACAAAAACATCAAAGAGCACAAAATAGCTTAATATCGTATTTAAAAACGTTTTAGACCATTTTGAGCATTTAGACAAAACTTTTTCACACAAAAAACCAAAGTGCTTAGAATAGCTTCAAATCGCAATTGGAGACGTTTTAGACCATTTTGTGCATTTCGATGGAACTTGGTTACACAAAAACATCAAAGTGCTTAAAATCACATTATAAATCGTTTTAGACCATTTTGAGCATTTCGACAAAACTTTTTCACACAAAATACAAAAGTGCTTAGAATAGCTTCAAATCGCATTTGGAGACGTTTTAGACCATTTTGTGATTTTCGAAAAAACTTTTTAACATAAAAACACCAAAGTGCTTAGAATAGCTTCAAATCACATTTGGAGACGTTTTAGACCATTTTGTGATTTTCGAAAAAACTTGTTAACATAAAAACACGAAAGTGCTTAGAATAGCTTCAAATCGCATTTAGAAACGTTTTAGACCATTTTGTGATTTTCGAAAAAAATTGTTAACATAAAAACACCAAAGTGCTTAGAATCACATTATAAACCGTTTTAGACCATTTTGAGCATTTCGATAACAATTTTCACACAAAAACATCAAAGAGCACAAAATAGCTTAATATCGTATTTAAAAATGTTTTAGACCATTTTGAGCATTTAGATAAAACTTTTTCACACAAAACACCAAAGTGCTTAGAATAGCTTCAAATCGCATTTGGAGACGTTTTAGACCAATTTGTGATTTTTGAAAAAACTTGTTAACATAAAAACACCAAAGTGCTTAGAATAGCTTCAAATCACATTTGGAGACGTTTTAGACCATTTTGTGATTTTGAACAAACTTGTTAACATAAAAACACCAAAGTGCTTAGAATAGCTTCAAATCGCATTTGGAGACGTTTTAGACCATTTTGTGATTTTCGAAAAAACTTGTTAACATAAAAACACCAAAGTGCTTAGAATAGCTTCAAATCGTATTTGGAGACGTTTTAGACCATTTTGAGATTTTCGAAAAAACTTGGTTACACAAAAACATCAAAGTGCTTAAAATCACATTATAAACCGTTTTAGACCATTTTGAGCATTTCGATAACACTTTTCACACAAAAACATCAAAGAGCACAAAATAGCTTAATATCGTATTTAAAAACGTTTTAGACCATTTTGAGCATTTCGACAAAACTTTTTCACACAAAACACCAAAGTGCTTAGAATAGCTTCAAATCGCATTTGGAGACGTTTTAGACCAATTTGTGCATTTCGATGAAACTTGATTACACAAAAACATCAAAGTGCTTAAAATCACATTATAAACCGTTTTAGACCATTTTGAGCATTTCGATAACACTTTTCACACAAAAACATCAAAGAGCACAAAATAGCTTAATATCGTATTTAAAAACGTTTTAGACCATTTTGAGCATTTAGACAAAACTTTTTCACACAAAACACCAAAGTGCTTAGAATAGCTTCAAATCGCATTTGGAGACGTTTTAGACCATTTTGTGCATTTCGATGAAACTTGGTTACACAAAAACATCAAAGTGCTTAAAATCACATTATAAATCGTTTTAGACCATTTTGAGCATTTCGACAAAACTTTTTCACACAAAATACCAAAGTGCTTAGAATAGCTTCAAATCGCATTTCGAGACGTTCTAGACCATTTTGTGATTTTCGAAAAAACTTTTTAACATAAAAACACCAAAGTGCTTAGAATAGCTTCAAATCACATTTGGAGACATTTTAGACCATTTTGTGATTTTCGAAAAAACTTGTTAACATAAAAACACGAAAGTGCTTAGAATAGCTTCAAATCGCATTTGGAGACGTTTTAGACCATTTTGTGATTTTCGAAAAAACTTGTTAACATAAAAACACGAAAGTGCTTAGAATAGCTTCAAATCACATTTGGAGACGTTTTAGACCATTTTGTGATTTTTGAAAAAACTTGTTAACATAAAAACACGAAAGTGCTTAGAACAGCTTCAAATCGCATTTGGAAACGTTTTAGACCAATTTGTGCATTTCGATGAAACTTGATTACACAAAAACATCAAAGTGCTTAAAATCACATTATAAACCGTTTTAGACCATTTTGAGCATTTCGATAACACTTTTCACACAAAAACATTAAAGAGCACAAAATAGCTTAATATCGTATTTAAAAACGTTTTAGACCATTTTGAGCATTTAGACAAAACTTTTTCACACAAAACACCAAAGTGCTTAGAATAGCTTCAAATCGCATTTGGAGACGTTTTAGACCATTTTGTGCATTTCGATGAAACTTGGTTACACAAAAACATCAAAGTGCTTAAAATCACATTATAAATCGTTTTAGACCATTTTGAGCATTTCGACAAAACTTTTTCACACAAAATACCAAAGTGCTTAGAATAGCTTCAAATCGCATTTCGAGACGTTTTAGACCATTTTGTGATTTTCGAAAAAACTTTTTAACATAAAAACACCAAAGTGCTTAGAATAGCTTCAAATCACATTTGGAGACATTTTAGACCATTTTGTGATTTTCGAAAAAACTTGTTAACATAAAAACACGAAAGTTCTTAGAATAGCTTCAAATCGCATTTGGAAACGTTTTAGACCATTTTGTGATTTTCGAAAAAAATTGTTAACATAAAAACACCAAAGTGCTTAGAATCACATTATAAACCGTTTTAGACCATTTTGAGCATTTCGATAACAATTTTCACACAAAAACATCAAAGAGCACAAAATAGCTTAATATCGTATTTAAAAATGTTTTAGACCATTTTGAGCATTTAGATAAAACTTTTTCACACAAAACACCAAAGTGCTTAGAATAGCTTCAAATCGCATTTGGAGACGTTTTAGACCATTTTGTGATTTTTGAAAAAACTTGTTAACATAAAAACACCAAAGTGCTTAGAATAGCTTCAAATCACATTTGGAGACGTTTTAGACCATTTTGTGATTTTCGAAAAAACTTTTTAACATAAAAACACCAAAGTGCTTAGAATAGCTTCAAATCACATTTGGAGACGTTTTAGACCATTTTGTGATTTTTGAAAAAACTTGTTAACATAAAAACACGAAAGTGCTTAGAATAGCTTCAAATCGCATTTGGAAACGTTTTAGACCATTTTGTGATTTTCGAAAAAGATTGTTAACATAAAAACACCAAAGTGTTTAGAATAGCTTCAAATCGCATTTGGAGACGGTTTAGACCATTTTGTGATTTTGAAAAAACTTGTTAACATAAAAACACCAAAGTGCTTAGAATAGCTTCAAATCGCATTTGGAGACGTTTTAGACCATTTTGTGATTTTCGAAAAAACTTGTTAACATAAAAACACCAAAGTGCTTAGAATAGCTTCAAATCGTATTTGGAGACGTTTTAGACCATTTTGAGATTTTCGAAAAAACTTGGTTACACAAAAACATCAAAGTGCTTAAAATCACATTATAAACCGTTTTAGACCATTTTGAGCATTTCGATAACACTTTTCACACAAAAACATCAAAGAGCACAAAATAGCTTAATATCGTATTTAAAAACGTTTTAGACCATTTTGAGCATTTAGACAAAACTTTTTCACACAAAACACCAAAGTGCTTAGAATAGCTTCAAATCGCATTTGGAGACGTTTTAGACCATTTTGTGCATTTCGATGAAAGTTGGTTACACAAAAACATCAAAGTGCTTAAAATCACATTATAAATCGTTTTAGACCATTTTGAGCATTTCGACAAAACTTTTTCACACAAAATACCAAAGTGCTTAGAATAGCTTCAAATCGCATTTGGAGACGTTTTAGACCATTTTGTGATTTTCGAAAAAACTTTTTAACATAAAAACACCAAAGTGCTTAGAATAGCTTCAAATCACATTTGGAGACGTTTTAGACCATAAGTGCTTAGAATCACATTATAAACCGTTTTAGACCATTTTGAGCATTTCGATAACAATTTTAACACAAAAACATCAAAGAGCACAAAATAGCTTAATATCGTATTTAAAAATGTTTTAGACCATTTTGAGCATTTAGATAAAACTTTTTCACACAAAACACCAAAGTGCTTAGAATAGCTTCAAATCGCATTTGAAGACGTTTTAGACCAATTTGTGATTTTTGAAAAAACTTGTTAACATAAAAACACCAAAGTGCTTAGAATAGCTTCAAATCACATTTGGAGACGTTTTAGACCATTTTGTGATTTTGAACAAACTTGTTAACATAAAAACACCAAAGTGCTTAGAATAGCTTCAAATCGTATTTGGAGACGTTTTAGAACATTTTGAGATTTTCGAAAAAACTTGGTTACACAAAAACATCAAAGTGCTTAAAATCACATTATAAACCGTTTTAGACCATTTTGAGCATTTCGATAACACTTTTCACACAAAAACATCAAAGAGCACAAAATAGCTTAATATCGTATTTAAAAACGTTTTAGACCATTTTGAGCATTTAGACCAAACTTTTTCACACAAAACACCAAAGTGCTTAGAATAGCTTCAAATCGCATTTGGAGACGTTTTAGACCATTTTGTGCATTTCGATGAAAGTTGGTTACACAAAAACATCAAAGTGCTTAAAATCACATTATAAATCGTTTTAGACCATTTTGAGCATTTCGACAAAACTTTTTCACACAAAATACCAAAGTGCTTAGAATAGCTTCAAATCGCATTTGGAGACGTTTTAGACCATTTTGTGATTTTCGAAAAAACTTTTTAACATAAAAACACCAAAGTGCTTAGAATAGCTTCAAATCACATTTGGAGACGTTTTAGACCATAAGTGCTTAGAATCACATTATAAACCGTTTTAGACCATTTTGAGCATTTCGATAACAATTTTAACACAAAAACATCAAAGAGCACAAAATAGCTTAATATCGTATTTAAAAATGTTTTAGACCATTTTGAGCATTTAGATAAAACTTTTTCACACAAAACACCAAAGTGCTTAGAATAGCTTCAAATCGCATTTGAAGACGTTTTAGACCAATTTGTGATTTTTGAAAAAACTTGTTAACATAAAAACACCAAAGTGCTTAGAATAGCTTCAAATCACATTTGGAGACGTTTTAGACCATTTTGTGATTTTGAACAAACTTGTTAACATAAAAACACCAAAGTGCTTAGAATAGCTTCAAATCGCATTTGGAGACGTCTTAGACCATTTTGTGATTTTCGAAAAAACTTGTTAACATAAAAACACCAAAGTGCTTAGAATAGCTTCAAATCGTATTTGGAGACGTTTTAGACCATTTTGAGATTTTCGAAAAAACTTGGTTACACAAAAACATCAAAGTGCTTAAAATCACATTATAAACCGTTTTAGACCATTTTGAGTATTTCGATAACACTTTTCACACAAAAACATCAAAGAGCACAAAATAGCTTAATATCGTATTTAAAAACGTTTTAGACCATTTTGAGCATTTCGACAAAACTTTTTCACACAAAACACCAAAGTGCTTAGAATAGCTTCAAATCGCATTTGGAGACGTTTTAGACCAATTTGTGATTTTTGAAAAAACTTGTTAACATAAAAACACCAAAGTGTTTAGAATAGCTTCAAATCGCATTTGGAGACGTTTTAGACCAATTTGTGATTTTCGAAAAAACTTATCAACATAAAAACACCAAAGGGTTTAGAATAGCTTCAAATCGCATTTGGAGACGTTTTAGACCATTTTGTGATTTTGAAAAAACTTGTTAACATAAAAACACGAAAGTGCTTAGAATAGCTTCAAATCGCATTTGGAGACGTTTTAGACCATTTTGTGATTTTCGAAAAAACTTGTTAACATAAAAACACGAAAGTGCTTAGAATAGCTTCAAATCACATTTGGAGACGTTTTAGACCATTTTGTGATTTTTGAAAAAACTTGTTAACATAAAAACACGAAAGTGCTTAGAATAGCTTCAAATCGCATTTGGAAACGTTTTAGACCAATTTGTGCATTTCGATGAAACTTGATTACACAAAAACATCAAAGTGCTTAAAATCACATTATAAACCGTTTTAGACCATTTTGAGCATTTCGATAACACTTTTCACACAAAAACATTAAAGAGCACAAAATAGCTTAATATCGTATTTAAAAACGTTTTAGACCATTTTGAGCATTTAGACAAAACTTTTTCACACAAAACACCAAAGTGCTTAGAATAGCTTCAAATCGCATTTGGAGACATTTTAGACCATTTTGTGCATTTCGATGAAACTTGGTTACACAAAAACATCAAAGTGCTTAAAATCACATTATAAATCGTTTTAGACCATTTTGAGCATTTCGACAAAACTTTTTCACACAAAATACCAAAGTGCTTAGAATAGCTTCAAATCGCATTTCGAGACGTTTTAGACCATTTTGTGATTTTCGAAAAAACTTTTTAACATAAAAACACCAAAGTGCTTAGAATAGCTTCAAATCACATTTGGAGACATTTTAGACCATTTTGTGATTTTCAAAAAAACTTGTTAACATAAAAACACGAAAGTTCTTAGAATAGCTTCAAATCGCATTTGGAAACGTTTTAGACCATTTTGTGATTTTCGAAAAAAATTGTTAACATAAAAACACCAAAGTGCTTAGAATCACATTATAAACCGTTTTAGACCATTTTGAGCATTTCGATAACAATTTTCACACAAAAACATCAAAGAGCACAAAATAGCTTAATATCGTATTTAAAAATGTTTTAGACCATTTTGAGCATTTAGATAAAACTTTTTCACACAAAACACCAAAGTGCTTAGAATAGCTTCAAATCGCATTTGGAGACGTTTTAGACCATTTTGTGATTTTTGAAAAAACTTGTTAACATAAAAACACCAAAGTGCTTAGAATAGCTTCAAATCACATTTTGATACGTTTTAGCCCATTTTGTGATTTTCGAAAAAACTTGTTAACATAAAAACACGAAAGTGCTTAGAATAGCTTCAAATCACATTTGGAGACGTTTTAGACCATTTTGTGATTTTTGAAAAAACTTGTTAACATAAAAACACGAAAGTGCTTAGAATAGCTTCAAATCGCATTTGGAAACGTTTTAGACCATTTTGTGATTTTCGAAAAAGATTGTTAACATAAAAACACCAAAGTGCTTAGAATCACATTATAAACCGTTTTAGACCATTTTGAGCATTTCGATAACAATTTTCACACAAAAACATCAAAGAGCACAAAATAGCTTAATATCGTATTTAAAAATGTTTTAGACCATTTTGAGCATTTAGATCAAACTTTTTCACACAAAACACCAAAGTGCTTAGAATAGCTTCAAATCGCATTTGGAGACGGTTTAGACCATTTTGTGATTTTGAAAAAACTTGTTAACATAAAAACACCAAAGTGCTTAGAATAGCTTCAAATCGCATTTGGAGACGTTTTAGACCATTTTGTGATTTTCGAAAAAACTTGTTAACATAAAAACACCAAAGTGCTTAGAATAGCTTCAAATCGTATTTGGAGACGTTTTAGACCATTTTGAGATTTTCGAAAAAACTTGGTTACACAAAAACATCAAAGTGCTTAAAATCACATTATAAACCGTTTTAGACCATTTTGAGCATTTCGATAACACTTTTCACACAAAAACATTAAAGAGCACAAAATAGCTTAATATCGTATTTAAAAACGTTTTAGACCATTTTGAGCATTTCGACAAAACTTTTTCACACAAAACACCAAAGTGCTTCAAATCGCATTTGGAGACGTTTTAGACCAATTTGTGCATTTCGATGAAACTTGATTACACAAAAACATCAAAGTGCTTAAAATCACATTATAAACCGTTTTAGACCATTTTGAGCATTTCGATAACACTTTTCACACAAAAACATCAAAGAGCACAAAATAGCTTAATATCGTATTTAAAAACGTTTTAGACCATTTTGAGCATTTAGACAAAACTTTTTCACACAAAACACCAAAGTGCTTAGAATAGCTTCAAATCGCATTTGGAGACGTTTTAGACCATTTTGTGCATTTCGATGAAACTTGGTTACACAAAAAAATCAAAGTGCTTAAAATCACATTATAAATCGTTTTAGACCATTTTGAGCATTTCGACAAAACTTTTTCACACAAAATACAAAAGTGCTTAGAATAGCTTCAAATCGCATTTGGAGACGTTTTAGACCATTTTGTGATTTTCGAAAAAACTTTTTAACATAAAAACACCAAAGTGCTTAGAATAGCTTCAAATCACATTTGGAGACGTTTTAGACCATTTTGTGATTTTCGAAAAAACTTGTTAACATAAAAACACGAAAGTGCTTAGAATAGCTTCAAATCGCATTTAGAAACGTTTTAGACCATTTTGTGATTTTCGAAAAAAATTGTTAACATAAAAACACCAAAGTGCTTAGAATCACATTATAAACCGTTTTAGACCATTTTGAGCATTTCGATAACAATTTTCACACAAAAACATCAAAGAGCACAAAATAGCTTAATATCGTATTTAAAAATGTTTTAGACCATGTTGAGCATTTAGATAAAACTTTTTCACACAAAACACCAAAGTGCTTAGAATAGCTTCAAATCGCATTTGGAGACGTTTTAGACCATTTTGTGATTTTTGAAAAAACTTGTTAACATAAAAACGCCAAAGTGCTTAGAATAGCTTCAAATCACATTTGGAGACGTTTTAGACCATTTTGTGATTTTCGAAAAAACTTGTTAACATAAAAACACCAAAGTGTTTAGAATAGCTTCAAATCGCATTTGGAGACGTTTTAGACCAATTTGTAATTTTCGAAAAAACTTATCAACATAAAAACACCAAAGGGTTTAGAATAGCTTCAAATCGCATTTGGAGACGTTTTAGACCATTTTGTGATTTTCGAAAAAACTTGTTAACATAAAAACACGAAAGTGCTTAGAATAGCTTCAAATCGCATTTGGAAACGTTTTAGACCATTTTGTGATTTTCGAAAAAACTTGTTAACATAAAAACATGAAAGTGCTTAGAATAGCTTCAAATCGTATTTGGAGACGTTTTAGACCATTTTGTGATTTTCGAAAAAACTTTTTAACATAAAAACACCAAAGTGCTTAGAATAGCTTCAAATCGCATTTGGAGACGTTTTAGACCATTTTGTGCATTTCGATGAAACTTGGTTACACAAAAACATCAAAGTGCTTAAAATCACATTATAAACCATTTAGACCATTTTGAGCATTTCGATAACACTTTTCACACAAAAACATCAAAGAGCACAAAATAGCTTAATATCGTATTTAAAAACGTTTTAGACCATTTTGAGCATTTAGACAAAACTTTTTCACACAAAACTCCAAAGTGCTTAGAATAGCTTCAAATCGCATTTGGAGACGTTTTAGAACATTTTGTGTTTTTCGAAAAAACCTGTTAACATAAAAACACCAAAGTGCTTAGAATAGCTTCAAATCGCATTTGGAGACTATTTAGACCATTTTGTGATTTTTGAAAAAACTTGTTAACATAAAAACACGAAAGTGCTTAGAATAGCTTCAAATCGCATTTGGAAACGTTTTAGACCATTTTGTGATTTTCGAAAAAGATTGTTAACATAAAAACACCAATGTGCTTAGAATCACATTATACACCGTTTTAGACCATTTTGAGCATTTCGATAACAATTTTCACACAAAAACATCAAAGGGCACAAAATAGCTTAATATCGTATTTAAAAATGTTTTAGACCATTTTGAGCATTTAGATAAAACTTTTTCACACAAAACACCAAAGTGCTTAGAATAGCTTCAAATCGCATTTGGAGACGGTTTAGAACATTTTGTGATTTTGAAAAAACTTTTTAACATAAAAACACCAAAGTGCTTAGAATAGCTTCAAATCGCATTTGGAGACGTTTTAGACCATTTTGTGATTTTCGAAAAAACTTGTTAACATAAAAACACCAAAGTGCTTAGAATAGCTTCAAATCGTATTTGGAGACGTTTTAGACCATTTTGAGATTTTCGAAAAAACTTGGTTACACAAAAACATCAAAGTGCTTAAAATCACATTATAAACCGTTTTAGACCATTTTGAGCATTTCGATAACACTTTTCACACAAAAACATCAAAGAGCACAAAATAGCTTAATATCGTATTTAAAAACGTTTTAGACCATTTTGAGCATTTCGACAAAACTTTTTCACACAAAACACCAAAGTGCTTAGAATAGCTTCAAATCGCATTTGGAGACGTTTTAGACCAATTTGTGCATTTCGATGAAACTTGATTACACAAAAACATCAAAGTGCTTAAAATCACATTATAAACCGTTTTAGACCATTTTGAGCATTTCGATAACACTTTTCACACAAAAACATCAAAGAGCACAAAATAGCTTAATATCGTATTTAAAAACGTTTTAGACCATGATTTTCGAAAAAACTTGTTAACATAAAAACACCAAAGTGCTTAGAATAGCTTCAAATCACATTTGGAGACGTTTTAGACCAATTTGTGATTTTCGAAAAAACTTATCAACATAAAAACACCAAAGGGCTTAGAATAGCTTCAAATCGCATTTGGAGACTATTTAGACCATTTTGTGATTTTTGAAAAAACTTGTTAACATAAAAACACGAAAGTGCTTAGAATAGCTTCAAATCGCATTTGGAAACGTTTTATTCCATTTTGTGATTTTCGAAAAAGATTGTTAACATAAAAACACCAATGTGCTTAGAATCACATTATAAACCGTTTTAGACAATTTTGAGCATTTCGATAACAATTTTCACACAAAAACATCAAAGAGCACAAAATAGCTTAATATCGTATTTAAAAATGTTTTAGACCATTTTGAGCATTTAGATAAAACTTTTTCACACAAAACACCAAAGTGCTTAGAATAGCTTCAAATCGCATTTGGAGACGGTTTAGAACATTTTGTGATTTTGAAAAAACTTGTTAACATAAAAACACCAAAGTGCTTAGAATAGCTTCAAATCGCATTTGGAGACGTTTTAGACCATTTTGTGATTTTCGAAAAAACTTGTTAACATAAAAACACCAAAGTGCTTAGAATAGCTTCAAATCGTATTTGGAGACGTTTTAGACCATTTTGAGATTTTCGAAAAAACTTGGTTACACAAAAACATCAAAGTGCTTAAAATCACATTATAAACCGTTTTAGACCATTTTGAGCATTTCGATAACACTTTTCACACAAAAACATCAAAGAGCACAAAATAGCTTAATATCGTATTTAAAAACGTTTTAGACCATTTTGAGCATTTCGACAAAACTTTTTCACACAAAACACCAAAGTGCTTAGAATAGCTTCAAATCGCATTTGGAGACGTTTTAGACCAATTTGTGCATTTCGATGAAACTTGATTACACAAAAACATCAAAGTGCTTAAAATCACATTATAAACCGTTTTAGACCATTTTGAGCATTTCGATAACACTTTTCACACAAAAACATCAAAGAGCACAAAATAGCTTAATATCGTATTTAAAAACGTTTTAGACCATTTTGAGCATTTAGACAAAACTTTTTCACACAAAACACCAAAGTGCTTAGAATAGCTTCAAATCGCATTTGGAGACGTTTTAGACCATTTTGTGCATTTCGATGAAACTTAGTTACACAAAAACATCAAAGTGCTTAAAATCACATTATAAATCGTTTTAGACCATTTTGAGCATTTCGACAAAACTTTTTCACACAAAATACCAAAGTGCTTAGAATAGCTTCAAATCGCATTTGGAGACGTTTTAGACCATTTTGTGATTTTCGAAAAAAACTTTTTAACATAAAAACACCAAAGTGCTTAGAATAGCTTCAAATCACATTTGGAGACGTTTTAGACCATTTTGTGATTTTCGAAAAAACTTGTTAACATAAAAACACGAAAGTGCTTAGAATAGCTTCAAATCGCATTTGGAAACGTTTTAGACCATTTTGTGATTTTCGAAAAAAATTGTTAACATAAAAACACCAAAGTGCTTAGAATCACATTATAAACCGTTTTAGACCATTTTGAGCATTTCGATAACAATTTTCACACAAAAACATCAAAGAGCACAAAATAGCTTAATATCGTATTTAAAAATGTTTTAGACCATTTTGAGCATTTAGATAAAACTTTTTTACACAAAACACCAAAGTGCTTAGAATAGCTTCAAATCGCATTTGGAGACGTTTTAGACCATTTTGTGATTTTTGAAAAAACTTGTTAACATAAAAACACCAAAGTGCTTAGAATAGCTTCAAATCACATTTGGAGACGTTTTAGACCATTTTGTGATTTTCGAAAAAACTTGTTAACATAAAACACCAAAGTGCTTAGAATAGCTTCAAATCGCATTTGGAGACGTTTTAGACCATTTTGTGATTTTCGAAAAAACTTGTTAACATAAAAACACGAAAGTGCTTAGAATCACATTATAAACCGTTTTAGACCATTTTGAGCATTTCGATAACAATTTTCACACAAAAACATCAAAGAGCACAAAATAGCTTAATATCGTATTTAAAAATGTTTTAGACCATTTTGAGCATTTAGAAAAAACTTTTTCACACAAAACACCAAAGTGCTTAGAATAGCTTCAAATCGTATTTGGAGACGTTTTAGACCATTTTGAGATTTTCGAAAAAACTTGGTTACACAAAAATATCAAAGTGCTTAAAATCACATTATAAACCGTTTTAGACCATTTTGAGCATTTCGATAACACTTTTCACACAAAAACATCAAAGAGCACAAAATAGCTTAATATCGTATTTAAAAACGTTTTAGACCATTTTGAGCATTTCGACAAAACTTTTTCACACAAAACACCAAAGTGCTTAGAATAGCTTCAAATCGCATTTGGAGACGTTTTAGACCAATTTGTGCATTTCGATGAAACTTGGTTACACAAAAACATCAAAGTGCTTAAAATCACATTATAAATCGTTTTAGACCATTTTGAGCATTTCGATAACACTTTTCACACAAAAACATCAAAGAGCACAAAATAGCTTAATATCTTATTTAAAAACGTTTTAGACCATTTTGAGCATTTAGACAAAACTTTTTCACACAAAACACCAAAGTGCTTAGAATAGCTTCAAATCGCATTTGGAGACGTTTTAGACCATTTTGTGATTTTCAAAAAAACTTGTTAACATAAAAACACCAAAGTGCTTAGAATAGCTTCAAATCGTATTTGGAGACGTTTTAGACCATTTTGTGATTTTCGAAAAAACTTGTTAACATAAAAACACCAAAGGGTTTAGAATAGCTTCAAATCGCATTTTGAGACGTTTTAGACCATTTTGTGATTTTCGAAAAAACTTGTTAACATAAAAACACGAAAGTGCTTAGAATAGCTTCAAATCGCATTTGGAAACGTTTTAGACCATTTTGTGATTTTCGAAAAAACTTGTTAACATAAAAACACGAAAGTGCTTAGAATAGCTTCAAATCGCATTTGGAAACGTTTTAGACCATTTTGTGATTTTCGAAAAAAATTGTTAACATAAAAACACCAAAGTGCTTAGAATCACATTATAAACCGTTTTAGACCATTTTGAGCATTTCGATAACAATTTTTACACAAAAACATCAAAGAGCACAAAATAGCTTAATATCGTATTTAAAAATGTTTTAGACCATTTTGAGCATTTGGATAAAACTTTTTCACACAAAACACCAAAGTGCTTAGAATAGCTTCAAATCGCATTTGGAGACGTTTTAGACCATTTTGTGATTTTTGAAAAAAACTGTTAACATAAAAACACCAAAGTGCTTAGAATAGCTTCAAATCACATTTGGAGACGTTTTAGACCATTTTGTGATATTCGAAAAAACTTGTTAACATAAAAACACGAAAGTGCTTAGAATAGCTTCAAATCGCATTTGGAAACGTTTTAGACCATTTTGTGATTTTCGAAAAAACTTGTTAACATAAAAACACCAAAGTGCTTAGAATAGCTTCAAATCGCATTTGGAAACGTTTTAGACCATTTTGTTATTTTCGAAAAAAATTGTTAACATAAAAACACCAAAGTGCTTAGAATCACATTATAAACTGTTTTAGACCATTTTGAGCATTTCGATAACAATTTTCACACAAAAACATCAAAGAGCACAAAATAGCTTAATATCGTATTTAAAAATGTTTTAGACCATTTTGAGCATTTAGATAAAACTTTTTCACACAAAACACCAAAGTGCTTAGAATAGCTTCAAATCGCATTTGGAGACGTTTTAGACCATTTTGTGATTTTTGAAAAAACTTGTTAACATAAAAACACCAAAGTGCTTAGAATAGCTTCAAATCACATTTGGAGACGTTTTAGACCATTTTGTGATTTTCGAAAAAACTTGTTAACATAAAAACACGAAAGTGCTTAGAATAGCTTCAAATCGCATTTGGAAACGTTTTAGACCATTTTGTGATTTTCGAAAAAACTTGTTAACATAAAAACACGAAAGTGCTTAGAATAGCTTCAAATCGCATTTGGAAACGTTTTAGACCATTTTGTGATTTTCGAAAAAAATTGTTAACATAAAAACACCAAAGTGTTTAGAATAGCTTCAAATCGCATTTGGAGACGTTTTAGACCAATTTGTGATTTTCGAAAAAACTTATCAACATAAAAACACCAAAGGGTTTAGAATAGCTTCAAATCGCATTTGGAGACGTTTTAGACCATTTTGTGATTTTCGAAAAAACTTGTTAACATAAAAACACGAAAGTGCTTAGAATAGCTTCAAATCGCATTTGGAAACGTTTTAGACCATTTTGTGATTTTCGAAAAAACTTGTTAACATAAAAACATGAAAGTGCTTAGAATAGCTTCAAATCGTATTTGGAGACGTTTTAGACCATTTTGTGATTTTCGAAAAAACTTGTTAACATAAAAACACCAAAGTGCTTAGAATAGCTTCAAATCGCATTTGGAGACGTTTTAGACCATTTTGTGCATTTCGATGAAACTTGGTTACACAAAAACATCAAAGTGCTTAAAATCACATTATAAACCATTTTAGACCATTTTGAGCATTTCGATAACACTTTTCACACAAAAACATCAAAGAGCACAAAATAGCTTAATATCGTATTTAAAAACGTTTTAGACCATTTTGAGCATTTCGACAAAACTTTTTCACACAAAACACCAAAGTGCTTAGAATAGCTTCAAATCGCATTTGGAAACGTTTTAGACCATTTTGTGATTTTCGAAAAAAATTGTTAACATAAAAACACCAAAGTGCTTAGAATCACATTATAAACCGTTTTAGACCATTTTGAGCATTTCGATAACAATTTTCACACAAAAACATCAAAGAGCACAAATTAGCTTAATATCGTATTTAAAAATGTTTTAGACCATTTTGAGCATTTGGATAAAACTTTTTCACACAAAACACCAAAGTGCTTAGAATAGCTTCAAATCGCATTTGGAGACGTTTTAGACCATTTTGTGATTTTTGAAAAAAATTGTTAACATAAAAACACCAAAGTGCTTAGAATAGCTTCAAATCACATTTGGAGACGTTTTAGACCATTTTGTGATATTCGAAAAAACTTGTTAACATAAAAACACGAAAGTGCTTAGAATAGCTTCAAATCGCATTTGGAAACGTTTTAGACCATTTTGTGATTTTCGAAAAAACTTGTTAACATAAAAACACCAAAGTGCTTAGAATAGCTTCAAATCGCATTTGGAAACGTTTTAGACCATTTTGTTATTTTCGAAAAAAATTGTTAACATAAAAACACCAAAGTGCTTAGAATCACATTATAAACCGTTTTAGACCATTTTGAGCATTTCGATAACAATTTTCACACAAAAACATCAAAGAGCACAAAATAGCTTAATATCGTATTTAAAAATGTTTTAGACCATTTTGAGCATTTAGATAAAACTTTTTCACACAAAACACCAAAGTGCTTAGAATAGCTTCAAATCGCATTTGGAGACGTTTTAGACCATTTTGTGATTTTTGAAAAAACTTGTTAACATAAAAACACCAAAGTGCTTAGAATAGCTTCAAATCGCATTTGGAAACGTTTTAGACCATTTTGTGATTTTCGAAAAAACTTGTTAACATAAAAACACGAAAGTGCTTAGAATAGCTTCAAATCGCATTTGGAAACGTTTTAGACCATTTTGTGATTTTCGAAAAAAATTGTTAACATAAAAACACCAAAGTGTTTAGAATAGCTTCAAATCGCATTTGGAGACGTTTTAGACCAATTTGTGATTTTCGAAAAAAGTTATCAACATAAAAACACCAAAGGGTTTAGAATAGCTTCAAATCGCATTTGGAGACGTTTTAGACCATTTTGTGATTTTCGAAAAAACTTGTTAACATAAAAACACGAAAGTGCTTAGAATAGCTTCAAATCGCATTCGGAAACGTTTTAGACCATTTTGTGATTTTCGAAAAAACTTGTTAACATAAAAACATGAAAGTGCTTAGAATAGCTTCAAATCGTATTTGGAGACGTTTTAGACCATTTTGTGATTTTCGAAAAAACTTGTTAACATAAAAACACCAAAGTGCTTAGAATAGCTTCAAATCGCATTTGGAGACGTTTTAGACCATGTTGTGCATTTCGATGAAACTTGGTTACACAAAAACATCAAAGTGCTTAAAATCACATTATAAACCATTTTAGACCATTTTGAGCATTTCGATAACACTTTTCACACAAAAACATCAAAGAGCACAAAATAGCTTAATATCGTATTTAAAAACGTTTTAGACCATTTTGAGCATTTCGACAAAACTTTTTCACACAAAACACCAAAGTGCTTAGAATAGCTTCAAATCGCATTTGGAGACGTTTTAGACCATTTTGTGATTTTCGAAAAAACTTGTTAACATAAAAACATCAAAGTGTACAGAATAACTTCAAATCGCATTTGGAGACCGTTTTAGGCCAATTTGTGATTTTCGAAAAAACTTGTTAACCTAAAAATACCAAAGTGTTTAGAATAGCTTCAAATCGCATTTGGAGACGTTTTAGACCATTTTGTGATTTTCGAAAAAACTTGTTAACATAAAAACACCAAAGTGCTTCAAATCGCATTTGGAGACATTTTAGACCAATTTGTGATTTTTGAAAAAACTTGTTAACATAAAAACACCAAAGTGCTTACAATAGCTTCAAATCGCATTTGGAGACGTTTTAGACCATTTTATGCATTTCGATGAAACTTGGTTACACAAAAACATCAAAGTGCTTAAAATCACATTATAATCCGTTTTAGACCATTTTGAGCATTTCGATAACACTTTTCACACAAAAACATCAAAGAGCACAAAATAGCTTAATATCGTATTTAAAAACGTTTTATACCATTTTGAGCATTTCGACAAAACTTTTTCACACAAAACACCAAAGTGCTTAGAATAGCTTCAAATCGCATTTGGAGACGTTTTAGACCATTTTGTGATTTTCGAAAAAACTTGTCAACATAAAAACACCAAAGTGTTTAGAATAGCTTCAAATCGCATTTGGAGACGTGTTAGACCAATTTGTGATTTTCGAAAAAACTTATCAACATAAAAACACCAAAGGGTTTAGAATATCTTCAAATCGCATTTGGAGACGTTTTAGACCATTTTGTGATTTTCGAAAAAACTTGTTAACATAAAAACACCAAAGTGCTTAGAATAGCTTCAAATCGCATTTGGAGACGTTTTAGACCATTTTGTGATTTTCAAAAAAAATTGTTAACATAAAAACACCAAAGTGCATAGAATCACATTATAAACCGTTTTAGACCATTTAGAGCATTTCGATAACAATTTTCACACAAAAACATCAATGAGCACAAATTAGCTTAATATCGTATTTAAAAATGTTTTAGACCATTTTGAGCATTTAGACAAAACTTTTTCACACAAAACACCAAAGTGCTTAGAATAGCTTCAAATCGCATTTGGAGACGTTTTAGACAATTTTGTGATTTTCGAAAAAAATTGTTAACATAAAAACACCAAAGTGCTTAGAATAGCTTCAAATCGCATTTGGAGACGTTTTAGACCATTTTGTGATTTTCGAAAAAACTTGGTTACACAAAAACATCAAAGTGCTTAAAATCACATTATAAACCGTTTTAGACCATTTTGAGCATTTCGATAACACTTTTCACACAAAAACATCATAGAGCACAAAAAAGCTTAATATCGTATTTAAAAACGTTTTAGACCATTTTGAGCATTTCGACAAAACTTGTTAACATAAAAACACCAAAGTGCTTAGAATGGCTTCAAATCGCATTTAGAAACGTTTTAGACCATTTTGTGATTTTCGAAAAAAATTGTTAACATAAAAACACCAAAGTGCTTAGAATCACATTATAAACCGTTTTAGACCATTTTGAGCATTTCGATAACAATTTTCACACAAAAACATCAAAGAGCACAAAATAGCTTAATATCGTATTTAAAAATGTTTTAGACCATTTTGAGCATTTAGATAAAACTTTTTCACACAAAACACCAAAGTGCTTAAAATAGCTTCAAATCGCATTTGGAGACGTTTTAGACCATTTTGTGATTTTTGAAAAAACTTGTTAACATAAAAACACCAAAGTGCTTAGAATAGCTTCAAATCACATTTGGAGACGTTTTAGACCATTTTGTGATTTTCGAAAAAACTTGTTAACATAAAAACACGAAAGTGCTTAGAATAGCTTCAAATCGCATTTGGAAACGTTTTAGACCATTTTGTGATTTTCGAAAAAACTTGTTAACATAAAAACACGAAAGTGCTTAGAATAGCTTCAAATCGCATTTGGAAACGTTTTAGACCATTTTGTGATTTTCGAAAAAACTTGTTAACATAAAAACACGAAAGTGCTTAGAATAGCTTCAAATCGCATTTGGAAACGTTTTAGACCATTTTGTGATTTTCGAAAAAAATTGTTAACATAAAAACACCAAAGTGTTTAGAATAGCTTCAAATCGCATTTGGAGACGTTTTAGACCAATTTGTGATTTTCGAAAAAACTTATCAACATAAAAACACCAAAGGGTTTAGAATAGCTTCAAATCGCATTTGGAGACGTTTTAGACCATTTTGTGATTTTGAAAAAACTTGTTAACATAAAAACACCAAAGTGCTTAGAATAGCTTCAAATCGCATTTGGAGACGTTTTAGACCATTTTGTGATTTTCGAAAAAACTTGTTAACATAAAAACACCAAAGTGCTTAGAATAGTTTCAAATCGTATTTGGAGACGTTTTAGACCATTTTGAGATTTTCGAAAAAACTTGGTTACACAAAAACATCAAAGTGCTTAAAATCACATTATAAACCGTTTTAGACCATTTTGAGCATTTCGGTAACACTTTTCACACAAAAACATCAAAGAGCACAAAATAGCTTAATATCGTATTTAAAAACGTTTTAGACCATTTTGAGCATTTAGACAAAACTTTTTCACACAAAACACCAAAGTGCTTAGAATAGCTTCAAATCGCATTTGGAGACGTTTTAGACCATTTTGTGCATTTCGATGAAACTTGGTTACACAAAAACATCAAAGTGCTTAAAATCACATTATAAATCGTTTTAGACCATTTTGTGATTTTCGAAAAAACTTGTTAACATAAAAACACGAAAGTGCTTAGAATAGCTTCAAATCGCATTTGGAAAGGTTTTAGACCATTTTGTGATTTTCGAAAAAAATTGTTAACATAAAAACACCAAAGTGTTTAGAATAGCTTCAAATCGCATTTGGAGACGTTTTAGACCAATTTGTGATTTTCGAAAAAACTTATCAACATAAAAACACCAAAGGGTTTAGAATAGCTTCAAATCGCATTTGGAGACGTTTTAGACCATTTTGTGATTTTCGAAAAAACTTGTTAACATAAAAACACGAAAGTGCTTAGAATAGCTTCAAATCGCATTTGGAAACGTTTTAGACCATTTTGTGATTTTCGAAAAAACTTGTTAACATAAAAACATGAAAGTGCTTAGAATAGCTTCAAATCGTATTTGGAGACGTTTTAGACCATTTTGTGATTTTCGAAAAAACTTGTTAACATAAAAACACAAATGTGCTTAGAATAGCTTCAAATCGCATTTGGAGACGTTTTAGACCATTTTGTGCATTTCGATGAAACTTGGTTACACAAAAACATCAAAGTGCTTAAAATCACATTATAAACCATTTTAGACCATTTTGAGCATTTCGATAACACTTTTCACACAAAAACATCAAAGAGCACAAAATAGCTTAATATCGTATTTAAAAACGTTTTAGACCATTTTGAGCATTTCGACAAAACTTTTTCACACAAAACACCAAAGTGCTTAGAATAGCTTCAAATCGCATTTGGAGACGTTTTAGACCATTTTGTGATTTTCGAAAAAACTTGTTAACATAAAAACATCAAAGTGTACAGAATAACTTCAAATCGCATTTGGAGACCGTTTTAGGCCAATTTGTGATTTTCGAAAAAACTTGTTAACCTAAAAATACCAAAGTGTTTAGAATAGCTTCAAATCGCATTTGGAGACGTTTTAGACCATTTTGTGATTTTCGAAAAAACTTGTTAACATAAAAACACCAAAGTGCTTCAAATCGCATTTGGAGACATTTTAGACCAATTTGTGATTTTTGAAAAAACTTGTTAACATAAAAACACCAAAGTGCTTACAATAGCTTCAAATCGCATTTGGAGACGTTTTAGACCATTTTATGCATTTCGATGAAACTTGGTTACACAAAAACATCAAAGTGCTTAAAATCACATTATAATCCGTTTTAGACCATTTTGAGCATTTCGATAACACTTTTCACACAAAAACATCAAAGAGCACAAAATAGCTTAATATCGTATTTAAAAACGTTTTATACCATTTTGAGCATTTCGACAAAACTTTTTCACACAAAACACCAAAGTGCTTAGAATAGCTTCAAATCGCATTTGGAGACGTTTTAGACCATTTTGTGATTTTCGAAAAAACTTGTCAACATAAAAACACCAAAGTGTTTAGAATAGCTTCAAATCGCATTTGGAGACGTGTTAGACCAATTTGTGATTTTCGAAAAAACTTATCAACATAAAAACACCAAAGGGTTTAGAATATCTTCAAATCGCATTTGGAGACGTTTTAGACCATTTTGTGATTTTCGAAAAAACTTGTTAACATAAAAACACCAAAGTGCTTAGAATAGCTTCAAATCGCATTTGGAGACGTTTTAGACCATTTTGTGATTTTCAAAAAAAATTGTTAACATAAAAACACCAAAGTGCATAGAATCACATTATAAACCGTTTTAGACCATTTAGAGCATTTCGATAACAATTTTCACACAAAAACATCAATGAGCACAAAATAGCTTAATATCGTATTTAAAAATGTTTTAGACCATTTTGAGCATTTAGACAAAACTTTTTCACACAAAACACCAAAGTGCTTAGAATAGCTTCAAATCGCATTTGGAGACGTTTTAGACAATTTTGTGATTTTCGAAAAAAATTGTTAACATAAAAACACCAAAGTGCTTAGAATAGCTTCAAATCGCATTTGGAGACGTTTTAGACCATTTTGTGATTTTCGAAAAAACTTGGTTACACAAAAACAGCAAAGTGCTTAAAATCACATTATAAACCGTTTTAGACCATTTTGAGCATTTCGATAACACTTTTCACACAAAAACATCATAGAGCACAAAAAAGCTTAATATCGTATTTAAAAACGTTTTAGACCATTTTGAGCATTTCGACAAAACTTGTTAACATAAAAACACCAAAGTGCTTAGAATGGCTTCAAATCGCATTTAGAAACGTTTTAGACCATTTTGTGATTTTCGAAAAAAATTGTTAACATAAAAACACCAAAGTGCTTAGAATCACATTATAAACCGTTTTAGACCATTTTGAGCATTTCGATAACAATTTTCACACAAAAACATCAAAGAGCACAAAATAGCTTAATATCGTATTTAAAAATGTTTTAGACCATTTTGAGCATTTAGATAAAACTTTTTCACACAAAACACCAAAGTGCTTAAAATAGCTTCAAATCGCATTTGGAGACGTTTTAGACCATTTTGTGATTTTTGAAAAAACTTGTTAACATAAAAACACCAAAGTGCTTAGAATAGCTTCAAATCACATTTGGAGACGTTTTAGACCATTTTGTGATTTTCGAAAAAACTTGTTAACATAAAAACACGAAAGTGCTTAGAATAGCTTCAAATCGCATTTGGAAACGTTTTAGACCATTTTGTGATTTTCGAAAAAACTTGTTAACATAAAAACACGAAAGTGCTTAGAATAGCTTCAAATCGCATTTGGAAACGTTTTAGACCATTTTGTGATTTTCGAAAAAACTTTTTAACATAAAAACACCAAAGTGCTTAGAATAGCTTCAAATCACATTTGGAGACGTTTTAGACCATTTTGTGATTTTTGAAAAAGATTGTTAACATAAAAACACCAAAGTGCTTAGAATCACATTATAAACCGTTTTAGACCATTTTGAGCATTTCGATAACAATTTTCACACAAAAACATCAAAGAGCACAAAATAGCTTAATATCGTATTTAAAAATGTTTTAGACCATTTTGAGCATTTCGACAAAACTTTTTCACACAAAATACAAAAGTGCTTAGAATAGCTTCAAATCGCATTTGGAGACGTTTTAGACCATTTTGTGATTTTCGAAAAAACTTTTTAACATAAAAACACCAAAGTGCTTAGAATAGCTTCAAATCACATTTGGAGACGTTTTAGACCATTTTGTGATTTTCGAAAAAACTTGTTAACATAAAAACACGAAAGTGCTTAGAATAGCTTCAAATCGCATTTAGAAACGTTTTAGACCATTTTGTGATTTTCGAAAAAAATTGTTAACATAAAAACACCAAAGTGCTTAGAATCACATTATAAACCGTTTTAGACCATTTTGAGCATTTCGATAACAATTTTCACACAAAAACATCAAAGAGCACAAAATAGCTTAATATCGTATTTAAAAATGTTTTAGACCATTTTGAGCATTTAGATAAAACTTTTTCACACAAAACACCAAAGTGCTTAGAATAGCTTCAAATCGCATTTGGAGACGTTTTAGACCAATTTGTGATTTTTGAAAAAACTTGTTAACATAAAAACACCAAAGTGCTTAGAATAGCTTCAAATCACATTTGGAGACGTTTTAGACCATTTTGTGATTTTGAACAAACTTGTTAACATAAAAACACCAAAGTGCTTAGAATAGCTTCAAATCGCATTTGGAGACGTTTTAGACCATTTTGTGATTTTCGAAAAAACTTGTTAACATAAAAACACCAAAGTGCTTAGAATAGCTTCAAATCGTATTTGGAGACGTTTTAGACCATTTTGAGATTTTCGAAAAAACTTGGTTACACAAAAACATCAAAGTGCTTAAAATCACATTATAAACCGTTTTAGACCATTTTGAGCATTTCGATAACACTTTTCACACAAAAACATCAAAGAGCACAAAATAGCTTAATATCGTATTTAAAAACGTTTTAGACCATTTTGAGCATTTCGACAAAACTTTTTCACACAAAACACCAAAGTGCTTAGAATAGCTTCAAATCGCATTTGGAGACGTTTTAGACCAATTTGTGCATTTCGATGAAACTTGATTACACAAAAACATCAAAGTGCTTAAAATCACATTATAAACCGTTTTAGACCATTTTGAGCATTTCGATAACACTTTTCACACAAAAACATCAAAGAGCACAAAATAGCTTAATATCGTATTTAAAAACGTTTTAGACCATTTTGAGCATTTAGACAAAACTTTTTCACACAAAACACCAAAGTGCTTAGAATAGCTTCAAATCGCATTTGGAGACGTTTTAGACCATTTTGTGCATTTCGATGAAACTTGGTTACACAAAAACATCAAAGTGCTTAAAATCACATTATAAATCGTTTTAGACCATTTTGAGCATTTCGACAAAACCTTTTCACACAAAATACCAAAGTGCTTAGAATAGCTTCAAATCGCATTTCGAGACGTTCTAGACCATTTTGTGATTTTCGAAAAAACTTTTTAACATAAAAACACCAAAGTGCTTAGAATAGCTTCAAATCACATTTGGAGACATTTTAGACCATTTTGTGATTTTCGAAAAAACTTGTTAACATAAAAACACGAAAGTGCTTAGAATAGCTTCAAATCGCATTTGGAGACGTTTTAGACCATTTTGTGATTTTCGAAAAAACTTGTTAACATAAAAACACGAAAGTGCTTAGAATAGCTTCAAATCACATTTGGAGACGTTTTAGACCATTTTGTGATTTTTGAAAAAACTTGTTAACATAAAAACACGAAAGTGCTTAGAACAGCTTCAAATCGCATTTGGAAACGTTTTAGACCAATTTGTGCATTTCGATGAAACTTGATTACACAAAAAAATCAAAGTGCTTAAAATCACATTATAAACCGTTTTAGACCATTTTGAGCATTTCGATAACACTTTTCACACAAAAACATTAAAGAGCACAAAATAGCTTAATATCGTATTTAAAAACGTTTTAGACCATTTTGAGCATTTAGACAAAACTTTTTCACACAAAACACCAAAGTGCTTAGAATAGCTTCAAATCGCATTTGGAGACGTTTTAGACCATTTTGTGCATTTCGATGAAACTTGGTTACACAAAAACATCAAAGTGCTTAAAATCACATTATAAATCGTTTTAGACCATTTTGAGCATTTCGACAAAACTTTTTCACACAAAATACCAAAGTGCTTAGAATAGCTTCAAATCGCATTTCGAGACGTTTTAGACCATTTTGTGATTTTCGAAAAAACTTTTTAACATAAAAACACCAAAGTGCTTAGAATAGCTTCAAATCACATTTGGAGACATTTTAGACCATTTTGTGATTTTCGAAAAAACTTGTTAACATAAAAACACGAAAGTTCTTAGAATAGCTTCAAATCGCATTTGGAAACGTTTTAGACCATTTTGTGATTTTCGAAAAAAATTGTTAACATAAAAACACCAAAGTGCTTAGAATCACATTATAAACCGTTTTAGACCATTTTGAGCATTTCGATAACAATTTTCACACAAAAACATCAAAGAGCACAAAATAGCTTAATATCGTATTTAAAAATGTTTTAGACCATTTTGAGCATTTAGATAAAACTTTTTCACACAAAACACCAAAGTGCTTAGAATAGCTTCAAATCGCATTTGGAGACGTTTTAGACCATTTTGTGATTTTGGAAAAAACTTGTTAACATAAAAACACCAAAGTGCTTAGAATAGCTTCAAATCACATTTGGAGACGTTTTAGACCATTTTGTGATTTTCGAAAAAACTTTTTAACATAAAAACACCAAAGTGCTTAGAATAGCTTCAAATCACATTTGGAGACGTTTTAGACCATTTTGTGATTTTTGAAAAAACTTGTTAACATAAAAACACGAAAGTGCTTAGAATAGCTTCAAATCGCATTTGGAAACGTTTTAGACCATTTTGTGATTTTCGAAAAAGATTGTTAACATAAAAACACCAAAGTGTTTAGAATAGCTTCAAATCGCATTTGGAGACGGTTTAGACCATTTTGTGATTTTGAAAAAACTTGTTAACATAAAAACACCAAAGTGCTTAGAATAGCTTCAAATCGCATTTGGAGACGTTTTAGACCATTTTGTGATTTTCGAAAAAACTTGTTAACATAAAAACACCAAAGTGCTTAGAATAGCTTCAAATCGTATTTGGAGACGTTTTAGACCATTTTGAGATTTTCGAAAAAACTTGGTTACACAAAAACATCAAAGTGCTTAAAATCACATTATAAACCGTTTTAGACCATTTTGAGCATTTCGATAACACTTTTCACACAAAAACATCAAAGAGCACAAAATAGCTTAATATCGTATTTAAAAACGTTTTAGACCATTTTGAGCATTTAGACAAAACTTTTTCACACAAAACACCAAAGTGCTTAGAATAGCTTCAAATCGCATTTGGAGACGTTTTAGACCATTTTGTGCATTTCGATGAAAGTTGGTTACACAAAAACATCAAAGTGCTTAAAATCACATTATAAATCGTTTTAGACCATTTTGAGCATTTCGACAAAACTTTTTCACACAAAATACCAAAGTGCTTAGAATAGCTTCAAATCGCATTTGGAGACGTTTTAGACCATTTTGTGATTTTCGAAAAAACTTTTTAACATAAAAACACCAAAGTGCTTAGAATAGCTTCAAATCACATTTGGAGACGTTTTAGACCATAAGTGCTTAGAATCACATTATAAACCGTTTTAGACCATTTTGAGCATTTCGATAACAATTTTAACACAAAAACATCAAAGAGCACAAAATAGCTTAATATCGTATTTAAAAATGTTTTAGACCATTTTGAGCATTTAGATAAAACTTTTTCACACAAAACACCAAAGTGCTTAGAATAGCTTCAAATCGCATTTGAAGACGTTTTAGACCAATTTGTGATTTTTGAAAAAACTTGTTAACATAAAAACACCAAAGTGCTTAGAATAGCTTCAAATCACATTTGGAGACGTTTTAGACCATTTTGTGATTTTGAACAAACTTGTTAACATAAAAACACCAAAGTGCTTAGAATAGCTTCAAATCGCATTTGGAGACGTCTTAGACCATTTTGTGATTTTCGAAAAAACTTGTTAACATAAAAACACCAAAGTGCTTAGAATAGCTTCAAATCGTATTTGGAGACGTTTTAGACCATTTTGAGATTTTCGAAAAAACTTGGTTACACAAAAACATCAAAGTGCTTAAAATCACATTATAAACCGTTTTAGACCATTTTGAGTATTTCGATAACACTTTTCACACAAAAACATCAAAGAGCACAAAATAGCTTAATATCGTATTTAAAAACGTTTTAGACCATTTTGAGCATTTCGACAAAACTTTTTCACACAAAACACCAAAGTGCTTAGAATAGCTTCAAATCGCATTTGGAGACGTTTTAGACCAATTTGTGATTTTTGAAAAAACTTGTTAACATAAAAACACCAAAGTGTTTAGAATAGCTTCAAATCGCATTTGGAGACGTTTTAGACCAATTTGTGATTTTCGAAAAAACTTATCAACATAAAAACACCAAAGGGTTTAGAATAGCTTCAAATCGCATTTGGAGACGTTTTAGACCATTTTGTGATTTTGAAAAAACTTGTTAACATAAAAACACGAAAGTGCTTAGAATAGCTTCAAATCGCATTTGGAGACGTTTTAGACCATTTTGTGATTTTCGAAAAAACTTGTTAACATAAAAACACGAAAGTGCTTAGAATAGCTTCAAATCACATTTGGAGACGTTTTAGACCATTTTGTGATTTTTGAAAAAACTTGTTAACATAAAAACACGAAAGTGCTTAGAATAGCTTCAAATCGCATTTGGAAACGTTTTAGACCAATTTGTGCATTTCGATGAAACTTGATTACACAAAAACATCAAAGTGCTTAAAATCACATTATAAACCGTTTTAGACCATTTTGAGCATTTCGATAACACTTTTCACACAAAAACATTAAAGAGCACAAAATAGCTTAATATCGTATTTAAAAACGTTTTAGACCATTTTGAGCATTTAGACAAAACTTTTTCACACAAAACACCAAAGTGCTTAGAATAGCTTCAAATCGCATTTGGAGACGTTTTAGACCATTTTGTGCATTTCGATGAAACTTGGTTACACAAAAACATCAAAGTGCTTAAAATCACATTATAAATCGTTTTAGACCATTTTGAGCATTTCGACAAAACTTTTTCACACAAAATACCAAAGTGCTTAGAATAGCTTCAAATCGCATTTCGAGACGTTTTAGACCATTTTGTGATTTTCGAAAAAACTTTTTAACATAAAAACACCAAAGTGCTTAGAATAGCTTCAAATCACATTTGGAGACATTTTAGACCATTTTGTGATTTTCAAAAAAACTTGTTAACATAAAAACACGAAAGTTCTTAGAATAGCTTCAAATCGCATTTGGAAACGTTTTAGACCATTTTGTGATTTTCGAAAAAAATTGTTAACATAAAAACACCAAAGTGCTTAGAATCACATTATAAACCGTTTTAGACCATTTTGAGTATTTCGATAACAATTTTCACACAAAAACATCAAAGAGCACAAAATAGCTTAATATCGTATTTAAAAATGTTTTAGACCATTTTGAGCATTTAGATAAAACTTTTTCACACAAAACACCAAAGTGCTTAGAATAGCTTCAAATCGCATTTGGAGACGTTTTAGACCATTTTGTGATTTTTGAAAAAACTTGTTAACATAAAAACACCAAAGTGCTTAGAATAGCTTCAAATCACATTTTGATACGTTTTAGCCCATTTTGTGATTTTCGAAAAAACTTGTTAACATAAAAACACGAAAGTGCTTAGAATAGCTTCAAATCACATTTGGAGACGTTTTAGACCATTTTGTGATTTTTGAAAAAACTTGTTAACATAAAAACACGAAAGTGCTTAGAATAGCTTCAAATCGCATTTGGAAACGTTTTAGACCATTTTGTGATTTTCGAAAAAGATTGTTAACATAAAAACACCAAAGTGCTTAGAATCACATTATAAACCGTTTTAGACCATTTTGAGCATTTCGATAACAATTTTCACACAAAAACATCAAAGAGCACAAAATAGCTTAATATCGTATTTAAAAATGTTTTAGACCATTTTGAGCATTTAGATCAAACTTTTTCACACAAAACACCAAAGTGCTTAGAATAGCTTCAAATCGCATTTGGAGACGTTTTAGACCATTTTGTGATTTTTGAAAAAACTTGTTAACATAAAAACGCCAAAGTGCTTAGAATAGCTTCAAATCACATTTGGAGACGTTTTAGACCATTTTGTGATTTTCGAAAAAACTTGTTAACATAAAAACACCAAAGTGTTTAGAATAGCTTCAAATCGCATTTGGAGACGTTTTAGACCAATTTGTGATTTTCGAAAAAACTTATCAACATAAAAACACCAAAGGGTTTAGAATAGCTTCAAATCGCATTTGGAGACGTTTTAGACCATTTTGTGATTTTCGAAAAAACTTGTTAACATAAAAACACGAAAGTGCTTAGAATAGCTTCAAATCGCATTTGGAAACGTTTTAGACCATTTTGTGATTTTCGAAAAAACTTGTTAACATAAAAACATGAAAGTGC
Organism: Antedon mediterranea; assembly: GCF_964355755.1. Classification (NCBI taxonomy): domain Eukaryota; kingdom Metazoa; phylum Echinodermata; class Crinoidea; order Comatulida; family Antedonidae; genus Antedon; species Antedon mediterranea. Next base: position 13,672,652 of record NC_092675.1, read on the forward strand.
TTAGAATAGCTTCAAATCGTATTTGGAGACGTTTTAGACCATTTTGTGATTTTCGAAAAAACTTTTTAACATAAAAACACCAAAGTGCTTAGAATAGCTTCAAATCGTATTTGGAGACGTTTTAGACCATTTTGAGATTTTCGAAAAAACTTGGTTACACAAAAACATCAAAGTGCTTAAAATCACATTATAAACCGTTTTAGACCATTTTGAGCATTTCGATAACACTTTTCACACAAAAACATCAAAGAGCACAAAATAGCTTAATATCGTATTTAAAAACGTTTTAGACCATTTTGAGCATTTCGACAAAACTTTTTCACACAAAACACCAAAGTGCTTAGAATAGCTTCAAATCGCATTTGGAGACGTTTTAGACCAATTTGTGCATTTCGATGAAACTTGATTACACAAAAACATCAAAGTGCTTAAAATCACATTATAAACCGTTTTAGACCATTTTGAGCATTTCGATAACACTTTTCACACAAAAACATCAAAGAGCACAAAATAGCTTAATATCGTATTTAAAAACGTTTTAGACCATGATTTTCGAAAAAACTTGTTAACATAAAAACACCAAAGTGCTTAGAATAGCTTCAAATCACATTTGGAGACGTTTTAGACCAATTTGTGATTTTCGAAAAAACTTATCAACATAAAAACACCAAAGGGCTTAGAATAGCTTCAAATCGCATTTGGAGACTATTTAGACCATTTTGTGATTTTTGAAAAAACTTGTTAACATAAAAACACGAAAGTGCTTAGAATAGCTTCAAATCGCATTTGGAAACGTTTTATTCCATTTTGTGATTTTCGAAAAAGATTGTTAACATAAAAACACCAATGTGCTTAGAATCACATTATAAACCGTTTTAGACAATTTTGAGCATTTCGATAACAATTTTCACACAAAAACATCAAAGAGCACAAAATAGCTTAATATCGTATTTAAAAATGTTTTAGACCATTTTGAGCATTTAGATAAAACTTTTTCACACAAAACACCAAAGTGCTTAGAATAGCTTCAAATCGCATTTGGAGACGGTTTAGAACATTTTGTGATTTTGAAAAAACTTGTTAACATAAAAACACCAAAGTGCTTAGAATAGCTTCAAATCGCATTTGGAGACGTTTTAGACCATTTTGTGATTTTCGAAAAAACTTGTTAACATAAAAACACCAAAGTGCTTAGAATAGCTTCAAATCGTATTTGGAGACGTTTTAGACCATTTTGAGATTTTCGAAAAAACTTGGTTACACAAAAACATCAAAGTGCTTAAAATCACATTATAAACCGTTTTAGACCATTTTGAGCATTTCGATAACACTTTTCACACAAAAACATCAAAGAGCACAAAATAGCTTAATATCGTATTTAAAAACGTTTTAGACCATTTTGAGCATTTCGACAAAACTTTTTCACACAAAACACAAAAGTGCTTAGAATAGCTTCAAATCGCATTTGGAGACGTTTTAGACCAATTTGTGCATTTCGATGAAACTTGATTACACAAAAACATCAAAGTGCTTAAAATCACATTATAAACCGTTTTAGACCATTTTGAGCATTTCGATAACACTTTTCACACAAAAACATCAAAGAGCACAAAATAGCTTAATATCGTATTTAAAAACGTTTTAGACCATTTTGAGCATTTAGACAAAACTTTTTCACACAAAACACCAAAGTGCTTAGAATAGCTTCAAATCGCATTTGGAGACGTTTTAGACCATTTTGTGCATTTCGATGAAACTTAGTTACACAAAAACATCAAAGTGCTTAAAATCACATTATAAATCGTTTTAGACCATTTTGAGCATTTCGACAAAACTTTTTCACACAAAATACCAAAGTGCTTAGAATAGCTTCAAATCGCATTTGGAGACGTTTTAGACCATTTTGTGATTTTCGAAAAAAACTTTTTAACATAAAAACACCAAAGTGCTTAGAATAGCTTCAAATCACATTTGGAGACGTTTTAGACCATTTTGTGATTTTCGAAAAAACTTGTTAACATAAAAACACGAAAGTGCTTAGAATAGCTTCAAATCGCATTTGGAAACGTTTTAGACCATTTTGTGATTTTCGAAAAAAATTGTTCACATAAAAACACCAAAGTGCTTAGAATCACATTATAAACCGTTTTAGACCATTTTGAGCATTTCGATAACAATTTTCACACAAAAACATCAAAGAGCACAAAATAGCTTAATATCGTATTTAAAAATGTTTTAGACCATTTTGAGCATTTAGATAAAACTTTTTTACACAAAACACCAAAGTGCTTAGAATAGCTTCAAATCGCATTTGGAGACGTTTTAGACCATTTTGTGATTTTTGAAAAAACTTGTTAACATAAAAACACCAAAGTGCTTAGAATAGCTTCAAATCACATTTGGAGACGTTTTAGACCATTTTGTGATTTTCGAAAAAACTTGTTAACATAAAACACCAAAGTGCTTAGAATAGCTTCAAATCGCATTTGGAGACGTTTTAGACCATTTTGTGATTTTCGAAAAAACTTGTTAACATAAAAACACGAAAGTGCTTAGAATCACATTATAAACCGTTTTAGACCATTTTGAGCATTTCGATAACAATTTTCACACAAAAACATCAAAGAGCACAAAATAGCTTAATATCATATTTAAAAATGTTTTAGACCATTTTGAGCATTTAGAAAAAACTTTTTCACACAAAACACCAAAGTGCTTAGAATAGCTTCAAATCGTATTTGGAGACGTTTTAGACCATTTTGAGATTTTCGAAAAAACTTGGTTACACAAAAATATCAAAGTGCTTAAAATCACATTATAAACCGTTTTAGACCATTTTGAGCATTTCGATAACACTTTTCACACAAAAACATCAAAGAGCACAAAATAGCTTAATATCGTATTTAAAAACGTTTTAGACCATTTTGAGCATTTCGACAAAACTTTTTCACACAAAACACCAAAGTGCTTAGAATAGCTTCAAATCGCATTTGGAGACGTTTTAGACCAATTTGTGCATTTCGATGAAACTTGGTTACACAAAAACATCAAAGTGCTTAAAATCACATTATAAATCGTTTTAGACCATTTTGAGCATTTCGATAACACTTTTCACACAAAAACATCAAAGAGCACAAAATAGCTTAATATCTTATTTAAAAACGTTTTAGACCATTTTGAGCATTTAGACAAAACTTTTTCACACAAAACACCAAAGTGCTTAGAATAGCTTCAAATCGCATTTGGAGACGTTTTAGACCATTTTGTGATTTTCAAAAAAACTTGTTAACATAAAAACACCAAAGTGCTTAGAATAGCTTCAAATCGTATTTGGAGACGTTTTAGACCATTTTGTGATTTTCGAAAAAACTTGTTAACATAAAAACACCAAAGGGTTTAGAATAGCTTTAAATCGCATTTTGAGACGTTTTAGACCATTTTGTGATTTTCGAAAAAACTTGTTAACATAAAAACACGAAAGTGCTTAGAATAGCTTCAAATCGCATTTGGAAACGTTTTAGACCATTTTGTGATTTTCGAAAAAACTTGTTAACATAAAAACACGAAAGTGCTTAGAATAGCTTCAAATCGCATTTGGAAACGTTTTAGACCATTTTGTGATTTTCGAAAAAAATTGTTAACATAAAAACACCAAAGTGCTTAGAATCACATTATAAACCGTTTTAGACCATTTTGAGCATTTCGATAACAATTTTTACACAAAAACATCAAAGAGCACAAAATAGCTTAATATCGTATTTAAAAATGTTTTAGACCATTTTGAGCATTTGGATAAAACTTTTTCACACAAAACACCAAAGTGCTTAGAATAGCTTCAAATCGCATTTGGAGACGTTTTAGACCATTTTGTGATTTTTGAAAAAAACTGTTAACATAAAAACACCAAAGTGCTTAGAATAGCTTCAAATCACATTTGGAGACGTTTTAGACCATTTTGTGATATTCGAAAAAACTTGTTAACATAAAAACACGAAAGTGCTTAGAATAGCTTCAAATCGCATTTGGAAACGTTTTAGACCATTTTGTGATTTTCGAAAAAACTTGTTAACATAAAAACACCAAAGTGCTTAGAATAGCTTCAAATCGCATTTGGAAACGTTTTAGACCATTTTGTTATTTTCGAAAAAAATTGTTAACATAAAAACACCAAAGTGCTTAGAATCACATTATAAACTGTTTTAGACCATTTTGAGCATTTCGATAACAATTTTCACACAAAAACATCAAAGAGCACAAAATAGCTTAATATCGTATTTAAAAATGTTTTAGACCATTTTGAGCATTTAGATAAAACTTTTTCACACAAAACACCAAAGTGCTTAGAATAGCTTCAAATCGCATTTGGAGACGTTTTAGACCATTTTGTGATTTTTGAAAAAACTTGTTAACATAAAAACACCAAAGTGCTTAGAATAGCTTCAAATCACATTTGGAGACGTTTTAGACCATTTTGTGATTTTCGAAAAAACTTGTTAACATAAAAACACGAAAGTGCTTAGAATAGCTTCAAATCGCATTTGGAAACGTTTTAGACCATTTTGTGATTTTCGAAAAAACTTGTTAACATAAAAACACGAAAGTGCTTAGAATAGCTTCAAATCGCATTTGGAAACGTTTTAGACCATTTTGTGATTTTCGAAAAAAATTGTTAACATAAAAACACCAAAGTGTTTAGAATAGCTTCAAATCGCATTTGGAGACGTTTTAGACCAATTTGTGATTTTCGAAAAAACTTATCAACATAAAAACACCAAAGGGTTTAGAATAGCTTCAAATCGCATTTGGAGACGTTTTAGACCATTTTGTGATTTTCGAAAAAACTTGTTAACATAAAAACACGAAAGTGCTTAGAATAGCTTCAAATCGCATTTGGAAACGTTTTAGACCATTTTGTGATTTTCGAAAAAACTTGTTAACATAAAAACATGAAAGTGCTTAGAATAGCTTCAAATCGTATTTGGAGACGTTTTAGACCATTTTGTGATTTTCGAAAAAACTTGTTAACATAAAAACACCAAAGTGCTTAGAATAGCTTCAAATCGCATTTGGAGACGTTTTAGACCATTTTGTGCATTTCGATGAAACTTGGTTACACAAAAACATCAAAGTGCTTAAAATCACATTATAAACCATTTTAGACCATTTTGAGCATTTCGATAACACTTTTCACACAAAAACATCAAAGAGCACAAAATAGCTTAATATCGTATTTAAAAACGTTTTAGACCATTTTGAGCATTTCGACAAAACTTTTTCACACAAAACACCAAAGTGCTTAGAATAGCTTCAAATCGCATTTGGAAACGTTTTAGACCATTTTGTGATTTTCGAAAAAAATTGTTAACATAAAAACACCAAAGTGCTTAGAATCACATTATAAACCGTTTTAGACCATTTTGAGCATTTCGATAACAATTTTCACACAAAAACATCAAAGAGCACAAATTAGCTTAATATCGTATTTAAAAATGTTTTAGACCATTTTGAGCATTTGGATAAAACTTTTTCACACAAAACACCAAAGTGCTTAGAATAGCTTCAAATCGCATTTGGAGACGTTTTAGACCATTTTGTGATTTTTGAAAAAAATTGTTAACATAAAAACACCAAAGTGCTTAGAATAGCTTCAAATCACATTTGGAGACGTTTTAGACCATTTTGTGATATTCGAAAAAACTTGTTAACATAAAAACACGAAAGTGCTTAGAATAGCTTCAAATCGCATTTGGAAACGTTTTAGACCATTTTGTGATTTTCGAAAAAACTTGTTAACATAAAAACACCAAAGTGCTTAGAATAGCTTCAAATCGCATTTGGAAACGTTTTAGACCATTTTGTTATTTTCGAAAAAAATTGTTAACATAAAAACACCAAAGTGCTTAGAATCACATTATAAACCGTTTTAGACCATTTTGAGCATTTCGATAACAATTTTCACACAAAAACATCAAAGAGCACAAAATAGCTTAATATCGTATTTAAAAATGTTTTAGACCATTTTGAGCATTTAGATAAAACTTTTTCACACAAAACACCAAAGTGCTTAGAATAGCTTCAAATCGCATTTGGAGACGTTTTAGACCATTTTGTGATTTTTGAAAAAACTTGTTAACATAAAAACACCAAAGTGCTTAGAATAGCTTCAAATCACATTTGGAGACGTTTTAGACCATTTTGTGATTTTCGAAAATACTTGTTAACATAAAAACACGAAAGTGCTTAGAATAGCTTCAAATCGCATTTGGAAACGTTTTAGACCATTTTGTGATTTTCGAAAAAACTTGTTAACATAAAAACACGAAAGTGCTTAGAATAGCTTCAAATCGCATTTGGAAACGTTTTAGACCATTTTGTGATTTTCGAAAAAAATTGTTAACATAAAAACACCAAAGTGTTTAGAATAGCTTCAAATCGCATTTGGAGACGTTTTAGACCAATTTGTGATTTTCGAAAAAAGTTATCAACATAAAAACACCAAAGGGTTTAGAATAGCTTCAAATCGCATTTGGAGACGTTTTAGACCATTTTGTGATTTTCGAAAAAACTTGTTAACATAAAAACACGAAAGTGCTTAGAATAGCTTCAAATCGCATTTGGAAACGTTTTAGACCATTTTGTGATTTTCGAAAAAACTTGTTAACATAAAAACATGAAAGTGCTTAGAATAGCTTCAAATCGTATTTGGAGACGTTTTAGACCATTTTGTGATTTTCGAAAAAACTTGTTAACATAAAAACACCAAAGTGCTTAGAATAGCTTCAAATCGCATTTGGAGACGTTTTAGACCATGTTGTGCATTTCGATGAAACTTGGTAACACAAAAACATCAAAGTGCTTAAAATCACATTATAAACCATTTTAGACCATTTTGAGCATTTCGATAACACTTTTCACACAAAAACATCAAAGAGCACAAAATAGCTTAATATCGTATTTAAAAACGTTTTAGACCATTTTGAGCATTTCGACAAAACTTTTTCACACAAAACACCAAAGTGCTTAGAATAGCTTCAAATCGCATTTGGAGACGTTTTAGACCATTTTGTGATTTTCGAAAAAACTTGTTAACATAAAAACATCAAAGTGTACAGAATAACTTCAAATCGCATTTGGAGACCGTTTTAGGCCAATTTGTGATTTTCGAAAAAACTTGTTAACCTAAAAATACCAAAGTGTTTAGAATAGCTTCAAATCGCATTTGGAGACGTTTTAGACCATTTTGTGATTTTCGAAAAAACTTGTTAACATAAAAACACCAAAGTGCTTCAAATCGCATTTGGAGACATTTTAGACCAATTTGTGATTTTTGAAAAAACTTGTTAACATAAAAACACCAAAGTGCTTACAATAGCTTCAAATCGCATTTGGAGACGTTTTAGACCATTTTATGCATTTCGATGAAACTTGGTTACACAAAAACATCAAAGTGCTTAAAATCACATTATAATCCGTTTTAGACCATTTTGAGCATTTCGATAACACTTTTCACACAAAAACATCAAAGAGCACAAAATAGCTTAATATCGTATTTAAAAACGTTTTATACCATTTTGAGCATTTCGACAAAACTTTTTCACACAAAACACCAAAGTGCTTAGAATAGCTTCAAATCGCATTTGGAGACGTTTTAGACCATTTTGTGATTTTCGAAAAAACTTGTCAACATAAAAACACCAAAGTGTTTAGAATAGCTTCAAATCGCATTGTGAGACGTGTTAGACCAATTTGTGATTTTCGAAAAAACTTATCAACATAAAAACACCAAAGGGTTTAGAATATCTTCAAATCGCATTTGGAGACGTTTTAGACCATTTTGTGATTTTCGAAAAAAATTGTTAACATAAAAACACCAAAGTGCTTAGAATCACATTATAAACCGTTTTAGACCATTTTGAGCATTTCGATAACAATTTTCACACAAAAACATCAAAGAGCACAAAATAGCTTAATATCGTATTTAAAAATGTTTTAGACCATTTTGAGCATTTGGATAAAACTTTTTCACACAAAACACCAAAGTGCTTAGAATAGCTTCAAATCGCATTTGGAGACGTTTTAGACCATTTTGTGATTTTTGAAAAAACTTGTTAACATAAAAACACCAAAGTGCTTAGAATAGCTTCAAATCACATTTTGATACGTTTTAGCCCATTTTGTGATTTTCGAAAAAACATGTTAACATAAAAACACGAAAGTGCTTAGAATAGCTTCAAATCACATTTGGAGACGTTTTAGACCATTTTGTGATTTTTGAAAAAACTTGTTAACATAAAAACACGAAAGTGCTTAGAATAGCTTCAAATCGCATTTGGAAACGTTTTAGACCATTTTGTGATTTTCGAAAAAGATTGTTAACATAAAAACACCAAAGTGCTTAGAATCACATTATAAACCGTTTTAGACCATTTTGAGCATTTCGATAACAATTTTCACACAAAAACATCAAAGAGCACAAAATAGCTTAATATCGTATTTAAAAATGTTTTAGACCATTTTGAGCATTTAGATAAAACTTTTTCACACAAAACACCAAAGTGCTTAGAATAGCTTCAAATCGCATTTGGAGACGGTTTAGACCATTTTGTGATTTTGAAAAAACTTGTTAACATAAAAACACCAAAGTGCTTAGAATAGCTTCAAATCGCATTTGGAGACGTTTTAGACCATTTTGTGATTTTCGAAAAAACTTGTTAACATAAAAACACCAAAGTGCTTAGAATAGCTTCAAATCGTATTTGGAGACGTTTTAGACCATTTTGAGATTTTCGAAAAAACTTGGTTACACAAAAACATCAAAGTGCTTAAAATCACATTATAAACCGTTTTAGACCATTTTGAGCATTTCGATAACACTTTTCACACAAAAACATCAAAGAGCACAAAATAGCTTAATATCGTATTTAAAAACGTTTTAGACCATTTTGAGCATTTCGACAAAACTTTTTCACACAAAACACCAAAGTGCTTAGAATAGCTTCAAATCGCATTTGGAGACGTTTTAGACCAATTTGTGATTTTTGAAAAAACTTGTTAACATAAAAACACCAAAGTGCTTAGAATAGCTTCAAATCACATTTGGAGACGTTTTAGACCATTTTGTGATTTTCGAAAAAACTTGTTAACATAAAAACACGAAAGTGCTTAGAATAGCTTCAAATCGCATTTGGAGACGTTTTAGAACATTTTGTGTTTTTCGAAAAAAACTGTTAACATAAAAACACCAAAGTGCTTAGAATAGCTTCAAATCGCATTTGGAGACGTTTTAGACCATTTTGTGATTTTTGAAAAAATTTGTTAACATAAAAACACCAAAGTGCTTAGAATAGCTTCAAATCACATTTGGAGACGTTTTAGACCATTTTGTGATTTTCGAAAAAACTTGTTAACATAAAAACACGAAAGTGCTTAGAATAGCTTCAAATCGCATTTGGAAACGTTTTAGACCATTTTGTGATTTTCGAAAAAACTTGTTAACATAAAAACACCAAAGTGTTTAGAATAGCTTCAAATCGCATTTGGAGACGTTTTAGACCAATTTGTGATTTTCGAAAAAACTTATCAACATAAAAACACCAAAGTGCTTAGAATAGCTTCAAATCGCATTTGGAGACGGTTTAGACCATTTTGTGATTTTGAAAAAACTTGTTAACATAAAAACACCAAAGTGCTTAGAATAGCTTCAAATCGCATTTGGAGACGTTTTAGACCATTTTGTGATTTTCGAAAAAACTTGTTAACATAAAAACACCAAAGTGCTTAGAATAGCTTCAAATCGTATTTGGAGACGTTTTAGACCATTTTGAGATTTTCGAAAAAACTTGGTTACACAAAAACATCAAAGTGCTTAAAATCACATTATAAACCGTTTTAGACCATTTTGAACATTTCGATAACACTTTTCACACAAAAACATCAAAGAGCACAAAATAGCTTAATATCGTATTTAAAAACGTTTTGGACCATTTTGAGCATTTCGACAAAACTTTTTCACACAAAACACCAAAGTGCTTAGAATAGCTTCAAATCGCATTTGGAGACGTTTTAGACCAATTTGTGCATTTCGATGAAACTTGATTACACAAAAACATCAACGTGCTTAAAATCACATTATAAACCGTTTTAGACCATTTTGAGCATTTCGATAACACTTTTCACACAAAAACATCAAAGAGCACAAAATAGCTTAATATCGTATTTAAAAACGTTTTAGACCATTTTGAGCATTTAGACAAAACTTTTTCACACAAAACACCAAAGTGCTTAGAATAGCTTCAAATCGCATTTGGAGACGTTTTAGACCATTTTGTGCATTTCGATGAAACTTGGTTACACAAAAACATCAAAGTGCTTAAAATCACATTATAAATCGTTTTAGACCATTTTGAGGATTTCGACAAAACTTTTTCACACCAAATACCAAAGGGCTTAGAATAGCTTCAAATCGCATTTGGAGACGTTTTAGACCATTTTGTGATTTTCGAAAAAACTTTTTAACATAAAAACACCAAAGTGCTTAGAATAGCTTCAAATCACATTTGGAGACGTTTTAGACCATTTTGTGATTTTCGAAAAAACTTGTTAACATAAAAACACGAAAGTGCTTAGAATAGCTTCAAATCGCAATTGGAAACGTTTTAGACCATTTTGTGATTTTCGAAAAAAATTGTTAACATAAAAACACCAAAGTGCTTAGAATCACATTATAAACCGTTTTAGACCATTTTGAGCATTTCGATAACAATTTTCACACAAAAACATCAAAGAGCACAAAATAGCTTAATATCGTATTTAAAAATGTTTTAGACCATTTTGAGCATTTAGATAAAACTTTTTCACACAAAACACCAAAGTGCTTAGAATAGCTTCAAATCGCATTTGGAGACGTTTTAGACCATTTTGTGATTTTTGAAAAAACTTGTTAACATAAAAACACCAAAGTGCTTAGAATAGCTTCAAATCACATTTGGAGACGTTTTAGACCATTTTGTGATTTTCGAAAAAACTTGTTAACATAAAAACACGAAAGTGCTTAGAATAGCTTCAAATCGCATTTGGAAACGTTTTAGACCATTTTGTGATTTTCGAAAAAACTTGTTAACATAAAAACACGAAAGTGCTTAGAATAGCTTCAAATCGCATTTGGAAACGTTTTAGACCATTTTGTGATTTTCGAAAAAAATTTTTAACATAAAAACACCAAAGTGTTTAGAATAGCTTCAAATCGCATTTGGAGACGTTTTAGACCAATTTGTGATTTTCGAAAAAACTTATCAACATAAAAACACCAAAGGGTTTAGAATAGCTTCAAATCGCATTTGGAGACGTTTTAGACCATTTTGTGATTTTGAAAAAACTTGTTAACATAAAAACACCAAAGTGCTTAGAATAGCTTCAAATCGCATTTGGAGACGTTTTTGACCATTTTGTGATTTTCGAAAAAACTTGTTAACATAAAAACACCAAAGTGCTTAGAATAGCTTCAAATCGTATTTGGAGACGTTTTAGACCATTTTGAGATTTTCGAAAAAACTTGGTTACACAAAAACATCAAAGTGCTTAAAATCACATTATAAACCGTTTTAGACCATTTTGAGTATTTCGATAACACTTTTCACACAAAAACATCAAAGAGCACAAAATAGCTTAATATCGTATTTAAAAACGTTTTAGACCATTTTGAGCATTTCGACAAAACTTTTTCACACAAAACACCAAAGTGCTTAGAATAGCTTCAAATCGCATTTGGAGACGTTTTAGACCAATTTGTGCATTTCGATGAAACTTGATTACACAAAAACATCAAAGTGCTTAAAATCACATTATAAACCGTTTTAGACCATTTTGAGCATTTCGATAACACTTTTCACACAAAAACATCAAAGAGCACAAAATAGCTTAATATCGTATTTAAAAACGTTTTAGACCATTTTGAGCATTTAGACAAAACTTTTTCACACAAAACACCAAAGTGCTTAGAATAGCTTCAAATCGCATTTGGAGACGTTTTAGACCATTTTGTGCATTTCGATGAAACTTGGTTACGCAAAAACATCAAAGTGCTTAAAATCACATTATAAATCGTTTTAGACCATTTTGAGCATTTCGACAAAACTTTTTCACACAAAATACCAAAGTGCTTAGAATAGCTTCAAATCGCATTTGGAGACGTTTTAGACCATTTTGTGATTTTCGAAAAAACTTTTTAACATAAAAACACCAAAGTGCTTAGAATAGCTTCAAATCACATTTGGAGACGTTTTAGACCATAAGTGCTTAGAATCACATTATAAACCGTTTTAGACCATTTTGAGCATTTCGATAACAATTTTAACACAAAAACATCAAAGAGCACAAAATAGCTTAATATCGTATTTAAAAATGTTTTAGACCATTTTGAGCATTTAGATAAAACTTTTTCACACAAAACACCAAAGTGCTTAGAATAGCTTCAAATCGCATTTGGAGACGTTTTAGACCAATTTGTGATTTTTGAAAAAACTTGTTAACATAAAAACACCAAAGTGCTTAGAATAGCTTCAAATCACATTTGGAGACGTTTTAGACCATTTTGTGATTTTGAACAAACTTGTTAACATAAAAACACCAAAGTGCTTAGAATAGCTTCAAATCGCATTTGGAGACGTTTTAGACCATTTTGTGATTTTCGAAAAAACTTGTTAACATAAAAACACCAAAGTGCTTAGAATAGCTTCAAATCGTATTTGGAGACGTTTTAGACCATTTTGAAATTTTCGAAAAAACTTGGTTACACAAAAACATCAAAGTGCTTAAAATCACATTATAAACCGTTTTAGACCATTTTGAGCATTTCGATAACACTTTTCACACAAAAACATCAAAGAGCACAAAATAGCTTAATATCGTATTTAAAAACGTTTTAGACCATTTTGAGCATTTCGACAAAACTTTTTCACACAAAACACCAAAGTGCTTAGAATAGCTTCAAATCGCATTTGGAGACGTTTTAGACCAATTTGTGCATTTCGATGAAACTTGATTACACAAAAACATCAAAGTGCTTAAAATCACATTATAAACCGTTTTAGACCATTTTGAGCATTTCGATAACACTTTTCACACAAAAACATCAAAGAGCACAAAATAGCTTAATATCGTATTTAAAAACGTTTTAGACCATTTTGAGCATTTAGACAAAACTTTTTCACACAAAACACCAAAGTGCTTAGAATAGCTTCAAATCGCATTTGGAGACGTTTTAGACCATTTTGTGCATTTCGATGAAACTTGGTTACACAAAAACATCAAAGTGCTTAAAATCACATTATAAATCGTTTTAGACCATTTTGAGCATTTCGACAAAACTTTTTCACACAAAATACCAAAGTGCTTAGAATAGCTTCAAATCGCATTTGGAGACGTTTTAGACCATTTTGTGATTTTCGAAAAAACTTTTTAACATAAAAACACCAAAGTGCTTAGAATAGCTTCAAATCACATTTGGAGACGTTTTAGACCATAAGTGCTTAGAATCACATTATAAACCGTTTTAGACCATTTTGAGCATTTCGATAACAATTTTAACACAAAAACATCAAAGAGCACAAAATAGCTTAATATCGTATTTAAAAATGTTTTAGACCATTTTGAGCATTTAGATAAAACTTTTTCACACAAAACACCAAAGTGCTTAGAATAGCTTCAAATCGCATTTGGAGACGTTTTAGACCAATTTGTGATTTTTGAAAAAACTTGTTAACATAAAAACACCAAAGTGCTTAGAATAGCTTCAAATCACATTTGGAGACGTTTTAGACCATTTTGTGATTTTGAACAAACTTGTTAACATAAAAACACCAAAGTGCTTAGAATAGCTTCAAATCGCATTTGGAGACGTTTTAGACCATTTTGTGATTTTCGAAAAAACTTGTTAACATAAAAACACCAAAGTGCTTAGAATAGCTTCAAATCGTATTTGGAGACGTTTTAGACCATTTTGAGATTTTCGAAAAAACTTGGTTACACAAAAACATCAAAGTGCTTAAAATCACATTATAAACCGTTTTAGACCATTTTGAGCATTTCGATAACACTTTTCACACAAAAACATCAAAGAGCACAAAATAGCTTAATATCGTATTTAAAAACGTTTTAGACCATTTTGAGCATTTCGACAAAACTTTTTCACACAAAACACCAAAGTGCTTAGAATAGCTTCAAATCGCATTTGGAGACGTTTTAGACCAATTTGTGCATTTCGATGAAACTTGATTACACAAAAACATCAAAGTGCTTAAAATCACATTATAAACCGTTTTAGACCATTTTGAGCATTTCGATAACACTTTTCACACAAAAACATCAAAGAGCACAAAATAGCTTAATATCGTATTTAAAAACGTTTTAGACCATTTTGAGCATTTAGACAAAACTTTTTCACACAAAACACCAAAGTGCTTAGAATAGCTTCAAATCGCATTTGGAGACGTTTTAGACCATTTTGTGCATTTCGATGAAACTTGGTTACACAAAAACATCAAAGTGCTTAAAATCACATTATAAATCGTTTTAGACCATTTTGAGCATTTCGACAAAACTTTTTCACACAAAATACCAAAGTGCTTAGAATAGCTTCAAATCGCATTTCGAGACGTTCTAGACCATTTTGTGATTTTCGAAAAAACTTTTTAACATAAAAACACCAAAGTGCTTAGAATAGCTTCAAATCACATTTGGAGACATTTTAGACCATTTTGTGATTTTCGAAAAAACTTGTTAACATAAAAACACGAAAGTGCTTAGAATAGCTTCAAATCGCATTTGGAGACGTTTTAGACCATTTTGTGATTTTCGAAAAAACTTGTTAACATAAAAACACGAAAGTGCTTAGAATAGCTTCAAATCACATTTGGAGACGTTTTAGACCATTTTGTGATTTTTGAAAAAACTTGTTAACATAAAAACACGAAAGTGCTTAGAACAGCTTCAAATCGCATTTGGAAACGTTTTAGACCAATTTGTGCATTTCGATGAAACTTGATTACACAAAAACATCAAAGTGCTTAAAATCACATTATAAACCGTTTTAGACCATTTTGAGCATTTCGATAACACTTTTCACACAAAAACATTAAAGAGCACAAAATAGCTTAATATCGTATTTAAAAACGTTTTAGACCATTTTGAGCATTTAGACAAAACTTTTTCACACAAAACACCAAAGTGCTTAGAATAGCTTCAAATCGCATTTGGAGACGTTTTAGACCATTTTGTGCATTTCGATGAAACTTGGTTACACAAAAACATCAAAGTGCTTAAAATCACATTATAAATCGTTTTAGACCATTTTGAGCATTTCGACAAAACTTTTTCACACAAAATACCAAAGTGCTTAGAATAGCTTCAAATCGCATTTCGAGACGTTTTAGACCATTTTGTGATTTTCGAAAAAACTTTTTAACATAAAAACACCAAAGTGCTTAGAATAGCTTCAAATCACATTTGGAGACATTTTAGACCATTTTGTGATTTTCGAAAAAACTTGTTAACATAAAAACACGAAAGTTCTTAGAATAGCTTCAAATCGCATTTGGAAACGTTTTAGACCATTTTGTGATTTTCGAAAAAAATTGTTAACATAAAAACACCAAAGTGCTTAGAATCACATTATAAACCGTTTTAGACCATTTTGAGCATTTCGATAACAATTTTCACACAAAAACATCAAAGAGCACAAAATAGCTTAATATCGTATTTAAAAATGTTTTAGACCATTTTGAGCATTTAGATAAAACTTTTTCACACAAAACACCAAAGTGCTTAGAATAGCTTCAAATCGCATTTGGAGACGTTTTAGACCATTTTGTGATTTTTGAAAAAACTTGTTAACATAAAAACACCAAAGTGCTTAGAATAGCTTCAAATCACATTTGGAGACGTTTTAGACCATTTTGTGATTTTCGAAAAAACTTTTTAACATAAAAACACCAAAGTGCTTAGAATAGCTTCAAATCACATTTGGAGACGTTTTAGACCATTTTGTGATTTTTGAAAAAACTTGTTAACATAAAAACACGAAAGTGCTTAGAATAGCTTCAAATCGCATTTGGAAACGTTTTAGACCATTTTGTGATTTTCGAAAAAGATTGTTAACATAAAAACACCAAAGTGTTTAGAATAGCTTCAAATCGCATTTGGAGACGGTTTAGACCATTTTGTGATTTTGAAAAAACTTGTTAACATAAAAACACCAAAGTGCTTAGAATAGCTTCAAATCGCATTTGGAGACGTTTTAGACCATTTTGTGATTTTCGAAAAAACTTGTTAACATAAAAACACCAAAGTGCTTAGAATAGCTTCAAATCGTATTTGGAGACGTTTTAGACCATTTTGAGATTTTCGAAAAAACTTGGTTACACAAAAACATCAAAGTGCTTAAAATCACATTATAAACCGTTTTAGACCATTTTGAGCATTTCGATAACACTTTTCACACAAAAACATCAAAGAGCACAAAATAGCTTAATATCGTATTTAAAAACGTTTTAGACCATTTTGAGCATTTAGACAAAACTTTTTCACACAAAACACCAAAGTGCTTAGAATAGCTTCAAATCGCATTTGGAGACGTTTTAGACCATTTTGTGCATTTCGATGAAAGTTGGTTACACAAAAACATCAAAGTGCTTAAAATCACATTATAAATCGTTTTAGACCATTTTGAGCATTTCGACAAAACTTTTTCACACAAAATACCAAAGTGCTTAGAATAGCTTCAAATCGCATTTGGAGACGTTTTAGACCATTTTGTGATTTTCGAAAAAACTTTTTAACATAAAAACACCAAAGTGCTTAGAATAGCTTCAAATCACATTTGGAGACGTTTTAGACCATAAGTGCTTAGAATCACATTATAAACCGTTTTAGACCATTTTGAGCATTTCGATAACAATTTTAACACAAAAACATCAAAGAGCACAAAATAGCTTAATATCGTATTTAAAAATGTTTTAGACCATTTTGAGCATTTAGATAAAACTTTTTCACACAAAACACCAAAGTGCTTAGAATAGCTTCAAATCGCATTTGAAGACGTTTTAGACCAATTTGTGATTTTTGAAAAAACTTGTTAACATAAAAACACCAAAGTGCTTAGAAAAGCTTCAAATCACATTTGGAGACGTTTTAGACCATTTTGTGATTTTGAACAAACTTGTTAACATAAAAACACCAAAGTGCTTAGAATAGCTTCAAATCGTATTTGGAGACGTTTTAGACCATTTTGAGATTTTCGAAAAAACTTGGTTACACAAAAACATCAAAGTGCTTAAAATCACATTATAAACCGTTTTAGACCATTTTGAGCATTTCGATAACACTTTTCACACAAAAACATCAAAGAGCACAAAATAGCTTAATATCGTATTTAAAAACGTTTTAGACCATTTTGAGCATTTAGACAAAACTTTTTCACACAAAACACCAAAGTGCTTAGAATAGCTTCAAATCGCATTTGGAGACGTTTTAGACCATTTTGTGCATTTCGATGAAAGTTGGTTACACAAAAACATCAAAGTGCTTAAAATCACATTATAAATCGTTTTAGACCATTTTGAGCATTTCGACAAAACTTTTTCACACAAAATACCAAAGTGCTTAGAATAGCTTCAAATCGCATTTGGAGACGTTTTAGACCATTTTGTGATTTTCGAAAAAACTTTTTAACATAAAAACACCAAAGTGCTTAGAATAGCTTCAAATCACATTTGGAGACGTTTTAGACCATAAGTGCTTAGAATCACATTATAAACCGTTTTAGACCATTTTGAGCATTTCGATAACAATTTTAACACAAAAACATCAAAGAGCACAAAATAGCTTAATATCGTATTTAAAAATGTTTTAGACCATTTTGAGCATTTAGATAAAACTTTTTCACACAAAACACCAAAGTGCTTAGAATAGCTTCAAATCGCATTTGAAGACGTTTTAGACCAATTTGTGATTTTTGAAAAAACTTGTTAACATAAAAACACCAAAGTGCTTAGAATAGCTTCAAATCACATTTGGAGACGTTTTAGACCATTTTGTGATTTTGAACAAACTTGTTAACATAAAAACACCAAAGTGCTTAGAATAGCTTCAAATCGCATTTGGAGACGTCTTAGACCATTTTGTGATTTTCGAAAAAACTTGTTAACATAAAAACACCAAAGTGCTTAGAATAGCTTCAAATCGTATTTGGAGACGTTTTAGACCATTTTGAGATTTTCGAAAAAACTTGGTTACACAAAAACATCAAAGTGCTTAAAATCACATTATAAACCGTTTTAGACCATTTTGAGTATTTCGATAACACTTTTCACACAAAAACATCAAAGAGCACAAAATAGCTTAATATCGTATTTAAAAACGTTTTAGACCATTTTGAGCATTTCGACAAAACTTTTTCACACAAAACACCAAAGTGCTTAGAATAGCTTCAAATCGCATTTGGAGACGTTTTAGACCAATTTGTGATTTTTGAAAAAACTTGTTAACATAAAAACACCAAAGTGTTTAGAATAGCTTCAAATCGCATTTGGAGACGTTTTAGACCAATTTGTGATTTTCGAAAAAACTTATCAACATAAAAACACCAAAGGGTTTAGAATAGCTTCAAATCGCATTTGGAGACGTTTTAGACCATTTTGTGATTTTGAAAAAACTTGTTAACATAAAAACACGAAAGTGCTTAGAATAGCTTCAAATCGCATTTGGAGACGTTTTAGACCATTTTGTGATTTTCGAAAAAACTTGTTAACATAAAAACACGAAAGTGCTTAGAATAGCTTCAAATCACATTTGGAGACGTTTTAGACCATTTTGTGATTTTTGAAAAAACTTGTTAACATAAAAACACGAAAGTGCTTAGAATAGCTTCAAATCGCATTTGGAAACGTTTTAGACCAATTTGTGCATTTCGATGAAACTTGATTACACAAAAACATCAAAGTGCTTAAAATCACATTATAAACCGTTTTAGACCATTTTGAGCATTTCGATAACACTTTTCACACAAAAACATTAAAGAGCACAAAATAGCTTAATATCGTATTTAAAAACGTTTTAGACCATTTTGAGCATTTAGACAAAACTTTTTCACACAAAACACCAAAGTGCTTAGAATAGCTTCAAATCGCATTTGGAGACGTTTTAGACCATTTTGTGCATTTCGATGAAACTTGGTTACACAAAAACATCAAAGTGCTTAAAATCACATTATAAATCGTTTTAGACCATTTTGAGCATTTCGACAAAACTTTTTCACACAAAATACCAAAGTGCTTAGAATAGCTTCAAATCGCATTTCGAGACGTTTTAGACCATTTTGTGATTTTCGAAAAAACTTTTTAACATAAAAACACCAAAGTGCTTAGAATAGCTTCAAATCACATTTGGAGACATTTTAGACCATTTTGTGATTTTCAAAAAAACTTGTTAACATAAAAACACGAAAGTTCTTAGAATAGCTTCAAATCGCATTTGGAAACGTTTTAGACCATTTTGTGATTTTCGAAAAAAATTGTTAACATAAAAACACCAAAGTGCTTAGAATCACATTATAAACCGTTTTAGACCATTTTGAGCATTTCGATAACAATTTTCACACAAAAACATCAAAGAGCACAAAATAGCTTAATATCGTATTTAAAAATGTTTTAGACCATTTTGAGCATTTAGATAAAACTTTTTCACACAAAACACCAAAGTGCTTAGAATAGCTTCAAATCGCATTTGGAGACGTTTTAGACCATTTTGTGATTTTTGAAAAAACTTGTTAACATAAAAACACCAAAGTGCTTAGAATAGCTTCAAATCACATTTTGATACGTTTTAGCCCATTTTGTGATTTTCGAAAAAACTTGTTAACATAAAAACACGAAAGTGCTTAGAATAGCTTCAAATCACATTTGGAGACGTTTTAGACCATTTTGTGATTTTTGAAAAAACTTGTTAACATAAAAACACGAAAGTGCTTAGAATAGCTTCAAATCGCATTTGGAAACGTTTTAGACCATTTTGTGATTTTCGAAAAAGATTGTTAACATAAAAACACCAAAGTGCTTAGAATCACATTATAAACCGTTTTAGACCATTTTGAGCATTTCGATAACAATTTTCACACAAAAACATCAAAGAGCACAAAATAGCTTAATATCGTATTTAAAAATGTTTTAGACCATTTTGAGCATTTAGATCAAACTTTTTCACACAAAACACCAAAGTGCTTAGAATAGCTTCAAATCGCATTTGGAGACGGTTTAGACCATTTTGTGATTTTGAAAAAACTTGTTAACATAAAAACACCAAAGTGCTTAGAATAGCTTCAAATCGCATTTGGAGACGTTTTAGACCATTTTGTGATTTTCGAAAAAACTTGTTAACATAAAAACACCAAAGTGCTTAGAATAGCTTCAAATCGTATTTGGAGACGTTTTAGACCATTTTGTGATTTTCGAAAAAACTTGTTAACATAAAAACACGAAAGTGCTTAGAATAGCTTCAAATCGTATTTGGAGACGTTTTAGACCATTTTGAGATTTTCGAAAAAACTTGGTTACACAAAAACATCAAAGTGCTTAAAATCACATTATAAACCGTTTTAGACCATTTTGAGCATTTCGATAACACTTTTCACACAAAAACATTAAAGAGCACAAAATAGCTTAATATCGTATTTAAAAACGTTTTAGACCATTTTGAGCATTTCGACAAAACTTTTTCACACAAAACACCAAAGTGCTTCAAATCGCATTTGGAGACGTTTTAGACCAATTTGTGCATTTCGATGAAACTTGATTACACAAAAACATCAAAGTGCTTAAAATCACATTATAAACCGTTTTAGACCATTTTGAGCATTTCGATAACACTTTTCACACAAAAACATCAAAGAGCACAAAATAGCTTAATATCGTATTTAAAAACGTTTTAGACCATTTTGAGCATTTAGACAAAACTTTTTCACACAAAACACCAAAGTGCTTAGAATAGCTTCAAATCGCATTTGGAGACGTTTTAGACCATTTTGTGCATTTCGATGAAACTTGGTTACACAAAAAAATCAAAGTGCTTAAAATCACATTATAAATCGTTTTAGACCATTTTGAGCATTTCGACAAAACTTTTTCACACAAAATACAAAAGTGCTTTGAATAGCTTCAAATCGCATTTGGAGACGTTTTAGACCATTTTGTGATTTTCGAAAAAACTTTTTAACATAAAAACACCAAAGTGCTTAGAATAGCTTCAAATCACATTTGGAGACGTTTTAGACCATTTTGTGATTTTCGAAAAAACTTGTTAACATAAAAACACGAAAGTGCTTAGAATAGCTTCAAATCGCATTTAGAAACGTTTTAGACCATTTTGTGATTTTCGAAAAAAATTGTTAACATAAAAACACCAAAGTGCTTAGAATCACATTATAAACCGTTTTAGACCATTTTGAGCATTTCGATAACAATTTTCACACAAAAACATCAAAGAGCACAAAATAGCTTAATATCGTATTTAAAAATGTTTTAGACCATTTTGAGCATTTAGATAAAACTTTTTCACACAAAACACCAAAGTGCTTAGAATAGCTTCAAATCGCATTTGGAGACGTTTTAGACCATTTTGTGATTTTTGAAAAAACTTGTTAACATAAAAACACCAAAGTACTTAGAATAGCTTCAAATCACATTTGGAGACGTTTTAGACCATTTTGTGATTTTCGAAAAAACTTGTTAACATAAAAACACGAAAGTGCTTAGAATAGCTTCAAATCGCATTTGGAAACGTTTTAGACCATTTTGTGATTTTCGAAAAAACTTGTTAACATAAAAACACGAAAGTGCTTAGAATAGCTTCAAATCGCATTTGGAAACGTTTTAGACCATTTTGTGATTTTCGAAAAAACTTGTTAACATAAAAACACGAAAGTGCTTAGAATAGCTTCAAATCGCATTTGGAGACGTTTTAGACCATTTTGTGATTTTGAAAAAACTTGTTAACATAAAAACACCAAAGTGCTTAGAATAGCTTCAAATCGCATTTGGAGACGTTTTAGACCAATTTGTGATTTTCGAAAAAACTTATCAACATAAAAACACCAAAGGGTTTAGAATAGCTTCAAATCGCATTTGGAGACGTTTTAGACCATTTTGTGATTTTGAAAAAACTTGTTAACATAAAAACACCAAAGTGCTTAGAATAGCTTCAAATCGCATTTGGAGACGTTTTAGACCATTTTGTGATTTTCGAAAAAACTTGTTAACATAAAAACACCAAAGTGCTTAGAATAGCTTCAAATCGTATTTGGAGACGTTTTAGACCATTTTGAGATTTTCGAAAAAACTTGGTTACACAAAAACATCAAAGTGCTTAAAATCACATTATAAACCGTTTTAGACCATTTTGAGCATTTCGATAACACTTTTCACACAAAAACATCAAAGAGCACAAAATAGCTTAATATCGTATTTAAAAACGTTTTAGACCATTTTGAGCATTTCGACAAAACTTTTTCACACAAAACACCAAAGTGCTTAGAATAGCTTCAAATCGCATTTGGAGAAGTTTTAGACCAATTTGTGCATTTCGATGAAACTTGATTACACAAAAACATCAAAGTGCTTAAAATCACATTATAAACCGTTTTAGACCATTTTGAGCATTTCGATAACACTTTTCACACAAAAACATCAAAGAGCACAAAATAGCTTAATATCGTATTTAAAAACGTTTTAGACCATTTTGAGCATTTAGACAAAACTTTTTCACACAAAACACCAAAGTGCTTAGAATAGCTTCAAATCGCATTTGGAGACGTTTTAGACCATTTTGTGCATTTCGATGAAACTTGGTTACACAAAAACATCAAAGTGCTTAAAATCACATTATAAATCGTTTTAGACCAGTTTGAGCATTTCGACAAAACTTTTTCACACAAAATACCAAAGTGCTTAGAATAGCTTCAAATCGCATTTCGAGACGTTTTAGACCATTTTGTGATTTTCGAAAAAACTTTTTAACATAAAAACACCAAAGTGCTTAGATTAGCTTCAAATCACATTTGGAGACGTTTTAGACCATAAGTGCTTAGAATCACATTATAAACCGTTTTAGACCATTTTGAGCATTTCGATAACAATTTTCACACAAAAACATCAAAGAGCACAAAATAGCTTAATATCGTATTTAAAAATGTTTTAGACCATGTTGAGCATTTAGATAAAACTTTTTCACACAAAACACCAAAGTGCTTAGAATAGCTTCAAATCGCATTTGGAGACGTTTTAGACCATTTTGTGATTTTTGAAAAAACTTGTTAACATAAAAACGCCAAAGTGCTTAGAATAGCTTCAAATCACATTTGGAGACGTTTTAGACCATTTTGTGATTTTCGAAAAAACTTGTTAACATAAAAACACCAAAGTGTTTAGAATAGCTTCAAATCGCATTTGGAGACGTTTTAGACCAATTTGTGATTTTCGAAAAAACTTATCAACATAAAAACACCAAAGGGTTTAGAATAGCTTCAAATCGCATTTGGAGACGTTTTAGACCATTTTGTGATTTTCGAAAAAACTTGTTAACATAAAAACACGAAAGTGCTTAGAATAGCTTCAAATCGCATTTGGAAACGTTTTAGACCATTTTGTGATTTTCGAAAAAACTTGTTAACATAAAAACATGAAAGTGCTTAGAATAGCTTCAAATCGTATTTGGAGACGTTTTAGACCATTTTGTGATTTTCGAAAAAACTTTTTAACATAAAAACACCAAAGTGCTTAGAATAGCTTCAAATCGCATTTGGAGACGTTTTAGACCATTTTGTGCATTTCGATGAAACTTGGTTACACAAAAACATCAAAGTGCTTAAAATCACATTATAAACCATTTAGACCATTTTGAGCATTTCGATAACACTTTTCACACAAAAACATCAAAGAGCACAAAATAGCTTAATATCGTATTTAAAAACGTTTTAGACCATTTTGAGCATTTAGACAAAACTTTTTCACACAAAACTCCAAAGTGCTTAGAATAGCTTCAAATCGCATTTGGAGACGTTTTAGAACATTTTGTGTTTTTCGAAAAAACCTGTTAACATAAAAACACCAAAGTGCTTAGAATAGCTTCAAATCGCATTTGGAGACTATTTAGACCATTTTGTGATTTTTGAAAAAACTTGTTAACATAAAAACACGAAAGTGCTTAGAATAGCTTCAAATCGCATTTGGAAACGTTTTAGACCATTTTGTGATTTTCGAAAAAGATTGTTAACATAAAAACACCAATGTGCTTAGAATCACATTATACACCGTTTTAGACCATTTTGAGCATTTCGATAACAATTTTCACACAAAAACATCAAAGGGCACAAAATAGCTTAATATCGTATTTAAAAATGTTTTAGACCATTTTGAGCATTTAGATAAAACTTTTTCACACAAAACACCAAAGTGCTTAGAATAGCTTCAAATCGCATTTGGAGACGGTTTAGAACATTTTGTGATTTTGAAAAAACTTTTTAACATAAAAACACCAAAGTGCTTAGAATAGCTTCAAATCGCATTTGGAGACGTTTTAGACCATTTTGTGATTTTCGAAAAAACTTGTTAACATAAAAACACCAAAGTGCTTAGAATAGCTTCAAATCGTATTTGGAGACGTTTTAGACCATTTTGAGATTTTCGAAAAAACTTGGTTACACAAAAACATCAAAGTGCTTAAAATCACATTATAAACCGTTTTAGACCATTTTGAGCATTTCGATAACACTTTTCACACAAAAACATCAAAGAGCACAAAATAGCTTAATATCGTATTTAAAAACGTTTTAGACCATTTTGAGCATTTCGACAAAACTTTTTCACACAAAACACCAAAGTGCTTAGAATAGCTTCAAATCGCATTTGGAGACGTTTTAGACCAATTTGTGCATTTCGATGAAACTTGATTACACAAAAACATCAAAGTGCTTAAAATCACATTATAAACCGTTTTAGACCATTTTGAGCATTTCGATAACACTTTTCACACAAAAACATCAAAGAGCACAAAATAGCTTAATATCGTATTTAAAAACGTTTTAGACCATGATTTTCGAAAAAACTTGTTAACATAAAAACACCAAAGTGCTTAGAATAGCTTCAAATCACATTTGGAGACGTTTTAGACCAATTTGTGATTTTCGAAAAAACTTATCAACATAAAAACACCAAAGGGCTTAGAATAGCTTCAAATCGCATTTGGAGACTATTTAGACCATTTTGTGATTTTTGAAAAAACTTGTTAACATAAAAACACGAAAGTGCTTAGAATAGCTTCAAATCGCATTTGGAAACGTTTTATTCCATTTTGTGATTTTCGAAAAAGATTGTTAACATAAAAACACCAATGTGCTTAGAATCACATTATAAACCGTTTTAGACAATTTTGAGCATTTCGATAACAATTTTCACACAAAAACATCAAAGAGCACAAAATAGCTTAATATCGTATTTAAAAATGTTTTAGACCATTTTGAGCATTTAGATAAAACTTTTTCACACAAAACACCAAAGTGCTTAGAATAGCTTCAAATCGCATTTGGAGACGGTTTAGAACATTTTGTGATTTTGAAAAAACTTGTTAACATAAAAACACCAAAGTGCTTAGAATAGCTTCAAATCGCATTTGGAGACGTTTTAGACCATTTTGTGATTTTCGAAAAAACTTGTTAACATAAAAACACCAAAGTGCTTAGAATAGCTTCAAATCGTATTTGGAGACGTTTTAGACCATTTTGAGATTTTCGAAAAAACTTGGTTACACAAAAACATCAAAGTGCTTAAAATCACATTATAAACCGTTTTAGACCATTTTGAGCATTTCGATAACACTTTTCACACAAAAACATCAAAGAGCACAAATAGCTTAATATCGTATTTAAAAACGTTTTAGACCATTTTGAGCATTTCGACAAAACTTTTTCACACAAAACACCAAAGTGCTTAGAATAGCTTCAAATCGCATTTGGAGACGTTTTAGACCAATTTGTGCATTTCGATGAAACTTGATTACACAAAAACATCAAAGTGCTTAAAATCACATTATAAACCGTTTTAGACCATTTTGAGCATTTCGATAACACTTTTCACACAAAAACATCAAAGAGCACAAAATAGCTTAATATCGTATTTAAAAACGTTTTAGACCATTTTGAGCATTTAGACAAAACTTTTTCACACAAAACACCAAAGTGCTTAGAATAGCTTCAAATCGCATTTGGAGACGTTTTAGACCATTTTGTGCATTTCGATGAAACTTGGTTACACAAAAACATCAAAGTGCTTAAAATCACATTATAAATCGTTTTAGACCATTTTGAGCATTTCGACAAAACTTTTTCACACAAAATACCAAAGTGCTTAGAATAGCTTCAAATCGCATTTCGAGACGTTCTAGACCATTTTGTGATTTTCGAAAAAACTTTTTAACATAAAAACACCAAAGTGCTTAGAATAGCTTCAAATCACATTTGGAGACATTTTAGACCATTTTGTGATTTTCGAAAAAACTTGTTAACATAAAAACACGAAAGTGCTTAGAATAGCTTCAAATCGCATTTGGAGACGTTTTAGACCATTTTGTGATTTTCGAAAAAACTTGTTAATATAAAAACACGAAAGTGCTTAGAATAGCTTCAAATCACATTTGGAGACGTTTTAGACCATTTTGTGATTTTTGAAAAAACTTGTTAACATAAAAACACGAAAGTGCTTAGAACAGCTTCAAATCGCATTTGGAAACGTTTTAGACCAATTTGTGCATTTCGATGAAACTTGATTACACAAAAAAATCAAAGTGCTTAAAATCACATTATAAACCGTTTTAGACCATTTTGAGCATTTCGATAACACTTTTCACACAAAAACATTAAAGAGCACAAAATAGCTTAATATCGTATTTAAAAACGTTTTAGACCATTTTGAGCATTTAGACAAAACTTTTTCACACAAAACACCAAAGTGCTTAGAATAGCTTCAAATCGCATTTGGAGACGTTTTAGACCATTTTGTGCATTTCGATGAAACTTGGTTACACAAAAACATCAAAGTGCTTAAAATCACATTATAAATCGTTTTAGACCATTTTGAGCATTTCGACAAAACTTTTTCACACAAAATACCAAAGTGCTTAGAATAGCTTCAAATCGCATTTCGAGACGTTTTAGACCATTTTGTGATTTTCGAAAAAACTTTTTAACATAAAAACACCAAAGTGCTTAGAATAGCTTCAAATCACATTTGGAGACATTTTAGACCATTTTGTGATTTTCGAAAAAACTTGTTAACATAAAAACACGAAAGTTCTTAGAATAGCTTCAAATCGCATTTGGAAACGTTTTAGACCATTTTGTGATTTTCGAAAAAAATTGTTAACATAAAAACACCAAAGTGCTTAGAATCACATTATAAACCGTTTTAGACCATTTTGAGCATTTCGATAACAATTTTCACACAAAAACATCAAAGAGCACAAAATAGCTTAATATCGTATTTAAAAATGTTTTAG
Organism: Antedon mediterranea; assembly: GCF_964355755.1. Taxonomy (NCBI): domain Eukaryota; kingdom Metazoa; phylum Echinodermata; class Crinoidea; order Comatulida; family Antedonidae; genus Antedon; species Antedon mediterranea. The sequence goes on from NC_092675.1 coordinate 13,700,243, forward strand.
ACCATTTTGAGCATTTAGATAAAACTTTTTCACACAAAACACCAAAGTGCTTAGAATAGCTTCAAATCGCATTTGGAGACGTTTTAGACCATTTTGTGATTTTTGAAAAAACTTGTTAACATAAAAACACCAAAGTGCTTAGAATAGCTTCAAATCACATTTGGAGACGTTTTAGACCATTTTGTGATTTTCGAAAAAACTTTTTAACATAAAAACACCAAAGTGCTTAGAATAGCTTCAAATCACATTTGGAGACGTTTTAGACCATTTTGTGATTTTTGAAAAAACTTGTTAACATAAAAACACGAAAGTGCTTAGAATAGCTTCAAATCGCATTTGGAAACGTTTTAGACCATTTTGTGATTTTCGAAAAAGATTGTTAACATAAAAACACCAAAGGGTTTAGAATAGCTTCAAATCGCATTTGGAGACGGTTTAGACCATTTTGTGATTTTGAAAAAACTTGTTAACATAAAAACACCAAAGTGCTTAGAATAGCTTCAAATCGCATTTGGAGACGTTTTAGACCATTTTGTGATTTTCGAAAAAACTTGTTAACATAAAAACACCAAAGTGCTTAGAATAGCTTCAAATCGTATTTGGAGACGTTTTAGACCATTTTGAGATTTTCGAAAAAACTTGGTTACACAAAAACATCAAAGTGCTTAAAATCACATTATAAACCGTTTTAGACCATTTTGAGCATTTCGATAACACTTTTCACACAAAAACATCAAAGAGCACAAAATAGCTGAATATCGTATTTAAAAACGTTTTAGACCATTTTGAGCATTTAGACAAAACTTTTTCACACAAAACACCAAAGTGCTTAGAATAGCTTCAAATCGCATTTGGAGACGTTTTAGACCATTTTGTGCATTTCGATGAAAGTTGGTTACACAAAAACATCAAAGTGCTTAAAATCACATTATAAATCGTTTTAGACCATTTTGAGCATTTCGACAAAACTTTTTCACACAAAATACCAAAGTGCTTAGAATAGCTTCAAATCGCATTTGGAGACGTTTTAGACCATTTTGTGATTTTCGAAAAAACTTTTTAACATAAAAACACCAAAGTGCTTAGAATAGCTTCAAATCACATTTGGAGACGTTTTAGACCATAAGTGCTTAGAATCACATTATAAACCGTTTTAGACCATTTTGAGCATTTCGATAACAATTTTAACACAAAAACATCAAAGAGCACAAAATAGCTTAATATCGTATTTAAAAATGTTTTAGACCATTTTGAGCATTTAGATAAAACTTTTTCACACAAAACACCAAAGTGCTTAGAATAGCTTCAAATCGCATTTGAAGACGTTTTAGACCAATTTGTGATTTTTGAAAAAACTTGTTAACATAAAAACACCAAAGTGCTTAGAATAGCTTCAAATCACATTTGGAGACGTTTTAGACCATTTTGTGATTTTGAACAAACTTGTTAACATAAAAACACCAAAGTGCTTAGAATAGCTTCAAATCGTATTTGGAGACGTTTTAGACCATTTTGAGATTTTCGAAAAAACTTGGTTACACAAAAACATCAAAGTGCTTAAAATCACATTATAAACCGTTTTAGACCATTTTGAGCATTTCGATAACACTTTTCACACAAAAACATCAAAGAGCACAAAATAGCTTAATATCGTATTTAAAAACGTTTTAGACCATTTTGAGCATTTAGACAAAACTTTTTCACACAAAACACCAAAGTGCTTAGAATAGCTTCAAATCGCATTTGGAGACGTTTTAGACCATTTTGTGCATTTCGATGAAAGTTGGTTACACAAAAACATCAAAGTGCTTAAAATCACATTATAAATCGTTTTAGACCATTTTGAGCATTTCGACAAAACTTTTTCACACAAAATACCAAAGTGCTTAGAATAGCTTCAAATCGCATTTGGAGACGTTTTAGACCATTTTGTGATTTTCGAAAAAACTTTTTAACATAAAAACACCAAAGTGCTTAGAATAGCTTCAAATCACATTTGGAGACGTTTTAGACCATAAGTGCTTAGAATCACATTATAAACCGTTTTAGACCATTTTGAGCATTTCGATAACAATTTTAACACAAAAACATCAAAGAGCACAAAATAGCTTAATATCGTATTTAAAAATGTTTTAGACCATTTTGAGCATTTAGATAAAACTTTTTCACACAAAACACCAAAGTGCTTAGAATAGCTTCAAATCGCATTTGAAGACGTTTTAGACCAATTTGTGATTTTTGAAAAAACTTGTTAACATAAAAACACCAAAGTGCTTAGAATAGCTTCAAATCACATTTGGAGACGTTTTAGACCATTTTGTGATTTTGAACAAACTTGTTAACATAAAAACACCAAAGTGCTTAGAATAGCTTCAAATCGCATTTGGAGACGTCTTAGACCATTTTGTGATTTTCGAAAAAACTTGTTAACATAAAAACACCAAAGTGCTTAGAATAGCTTCAAATCGTATTTGGAGACGTTTTAGACCATTTTGAGATTTTCGAAAAAACTTGGTTACACAAAAACATCAAAGTGCTTAAAATCACATTATAAACCGTTTTAGACCATTTTGAGTATTTCGATAACACTTTTCACACAAAAACATCAAAGAGCACAAAATAGCTTAATATCGTATTTAAAAACGTTTTAGACCATTTTGAGCATTTCGACAAAACTTTTTCACACAAAACACCAAAGTGCTTAGAATAGCTTCAAATCGCATTTGGAGACGTTTTAGACCAATTTGTGATTTTTGAAAAAACTTGTTAACATAAAAACACCAAAGTGTTTAGAATAGCTTCAAATCGCATTTGGAGACGTTTTAGACCAATTTGTGATTTTCGAAAAAACTTATCAACATAAAAACACCAAAGGGTTTAGAATAGCTTCAAATCGCATTTGGAGACGTTTTAGACCATTTTGTGATTTTGAAAAAACTTGTTAACATAAAAACACGAAAGTGCTTAGAATAGCTTCAAATCGCATTTGGAGACGTTTTAGACCATTTTGTGATTTTCGAAAAAACTTGTTAACATAAAAACACGAAAGTGCTTAGAATAGCTTCAAATCACATTTGGAGACGTTTTAGACCATTTTGTGATTTTTGAAAAAACTTGTTAACATAAAAACACGAAAGTGCTTAGAATAGCTTCAAATCGCATTTGGAAACGTTTTAGACCAATTTGTGCATTTCGATGAAACTTGATTACACAAAAACATCAAAGTGCTTAAAATCACATTATAAACCGTTTTAGACCATTTTGAGCATTTCGATAACACTTTTCACACAAAAACATTAAAGAGCACAAAATAGCTTAATATCGTATTTAAAAACGTTTTAGACCATTTTGAGCATTTAGACAAAACTTTTTCACACAAAACACCAAAGTGCTTAGAATAGCTTCAAATCGCATTTGGAGACGTTTTAGACCATTTTGTGCATTTCGATGAAACTTGGTTACACAAAAACATCAAAGTGCTTAAAATCACATTATAAATCGTTTTAGACCATTTTGAGCATTTCGACAAAACTTTTTCACACAAAATACCAAAGTGCTTAGAATAGCTTCAAATCGCATTTCGAGACGTTTTAGACCATTTTGTGATTTTCGAAAAAACTTTTTAACATAAAAACACCAAAGTGCTTAGAATAGCTTCAAATCACATTTGGAGACATTTTAGACCATTTTGTGATTTTCAAAAAAACTTGTTAACATAAAAACACGAAAGTTCTTAGAATAGCTTCAAATCGCATTTGGAAACGTTTTAGACCATTTTGTGATTTTCGAAAAAAATTGTTAACATAAAAACACCAAAGTGCTTAGAATCACATTATAAACCGTTTTAGACCATTTTGAGCATTTCGATAACAATTTTCACACAAAAACATCAAAGAGCAAAAAATAGCTTAATATCGTATTTAAAAATGTTTTAGACCATTTTGAGCATTTAGATAAAACTTTTTCACACAAAACACCAAAGTGCTTAGAATAGCTTCAAATCGCATTTGGAGACGTTTTAGACCATTTTGTGATTTTTGAAAAAACTTGTTAACATAAAAACACCAAAGTGCTTAGAATAGCTTCAAATCACATTTTGATACGTTTTAGCCCATTTTGTGATTTTCGAAAAAACTTGTTAACATAAAAACACGAAAGTGCTTAGAATAGCTTCAAATCACATTTGGAGACGTTTTAGACCATTTTGTGATTTTTGAAAAAACTTGTTAACATAAAAACACGAAAGTGCTTAGAATAGCTTCAAATCGCATTTGGAAACGTTTTAGACCATTTTGTGATTTTCGAAAAAGATTGTTAACATAAAAACACCAAAGTGCTTAGAATCACATTATAAACCGTTTTAGACCATTTTGAGCATTTCGATAACAATTTTCACACAAAAACATCAAAGAGCACAAAATAGCTTAATATCGTATTTAAAAATGTTTTAGACCATTTTGAGCATTTAGATCAAACTTTTTCACACAAAACACCAAAGTGCTTAGAATAGCTTCAAATCGCATTTGGAGACGGTTTAGACCATTTTGTGATTTTGAAAAAACTTGTTAACATAAAAACACCAAAGTGCTTAGAATAGCTTCAAATCGCATTTGGAGACGTTTTAGACCATTTTGTGATTTTCGAAAAAACTTGTTAACATAAAAACACGAAAGTGCTTAGAATAGCTTCAAATCGTATTTGGAGACGTTTTAGACCATTTTGAGATTTTCGAAAAAACTTGGTTACACAAAAACATCAAAGTGCTTAAAATCACATTATAAACCGTTTTAGACCATTTTGAGCATTTCGATAACACTTTTCACACAAAAACATTAAAGAGCACAAAATAGCTTAATATCGTATTTAAAAACGTTTTAGACCATTTTGAGCATTTCGACAAAACTTTTTCACACAAAACACCAAAGTGCTTCAAATCGCATTTGGAGACGTTTTAGACCAATTTGTGCATTTCGATGAAACTTGATTACACAAAAACATCAAAGTGCTTAAAATCACATTATAAACCGTTTTAGACCATTTTGAGCATTTCGATAACACTTTTCACACAAAAACATCAAAGAGCACAAAATAGCTTAATATCGTATTTAAAAACGTTTTAGACCATTTTGAGCATTTAGACAAAACTTTTTCACACAAAACACCAAAGTGCTTAGAATAGCTTCAAATCGCATTTGGAGACGTTTTAGACCATTTTGTGCATTTCGATGAAACTTGGTTACACAAAAAAATCAAAGTGCTTAAAATCACATTATAAATCGTTTTAGACCATTTTGAGCATTTCGACAAAACTTTTTCACACAAAATACAAAAGTGCTTAGAATAGCTTCAAATCGCATTTGGAGACGTTTTAGACCATTTTGTGATTTTCGAAAAAACTTTTTAACATAAAAACACCAAAGTGCTTAGAATAGCTTCAAATCACATTTGGAGACGTTTTAGACCATTTTGTGATTTTCGAAAAAACTTGTTAACATAAAAACACGAAAGTGCTTAGAATAGCTTCAAATCGCATTTAGAAACGTTTTAGACCATTTTGTGATTTTCGAAAAAAATTGTTAACATAAAAACACCAAAGTGCTTAGAATCACATTATAAACCGTTTTAGACCATTTTGAGCATTTCGATAACAATTTTCACACAAAAACATCAAAGAGCACAAAATAGCTTAATATCGTATTTAAAAATGTTTTAGACCATTTTGAGCATTTAGATAAAACTTTTTCACACAAAACACCAAAGTGCTTAGAATAGCTTCAAATCGCATTTGGAGACGTTTTAGACCATTTTGTGATTTTTGAAAAAACTTGTTAACATAAAAACACCAAAGTACTTAGAATAGCTTCAAATCACATTTGGAGACGTTTTAGACCATTTTGTGATTTTCGAAAAAACTTGTTAACATAAAAACACGAAAGTGCTTAGAATAGCTTCAAATCGCATTTGGAAACGTTTTAGACCATTTTGTGATTTTCGAAAAAACTTGTTAACATAAAAACACGAAAGTGCTTAGAATAGCTTCAAATCGCATTTGGAAACGTTTTAGACCATTTTGTGATTTTCGAAAAAACTTGTTAACATAAAAACACGAAAGTGCTTAGAATAGCTTCAAATCGCATTTGGAAACGTTTTAGACCATTTTGTGATTTTCGAAAAAAATTGTTAACATAAAAACACCAAAGTGTTTAGAATAGCTTCAAATCGCATTTGGAGACGTTTTAGACCAATTTGTGATTTTCGAAAAAACTTATCAACATAAAAACACCAAAGGGTTTAGAATAGCTTCAAATCGCATTTGGAGACGTTTTAGACCATTTTGTGATTTTGAAAAAACTTGTTAACATAAAAACACCAAAGTGCTTAGAATAGCTTCAAATCGCATTTGGAGACGTTTTAGACCATTTTGTGATTTTCGAAAAAACTTGTTAACATAAAAACACCAAAGTGCTTAGAATAGCTTCAAATCGTATTTGGAGACGTTTTAGACCATTTTGAGATTTTCGAAAAAACTTGGTTACACAAAAACATCAAAGTGCTTAAAATCACATTATAAACCGTTTTAGACCATTTTGAGCATTTCGATAACACTTTTCACACAAAAACATCAAAGAGCACAAAATAGCTTAATATCGTATTTAAAAACGTTTTAGACCATTTTGAGCATTTCGACAAAACTTTTTCACACAAAACACCAAAGTGCTTAGAATAGCTTCAAATCGCATTTGGAGACGTTTTAGACCAATTTGTGCATTTCGATGAAACTTGATTACACAAAAACATCAAAGTGCTTAAAATCACATTATAAACCGTTTTAGACCATTTTGAGCATTTCGATAACACTTTTCACACAAAAACATCAAAGAGCACAAAATAGCTTAATATCGTATTTAAAAACGTTTTAGACCATTTTGAGCATTTAGACAAAACTTTTTCACACAAAACACCAAAGTGCTTAGAATAGCTTCAAATCGCATTTGGAGACGTTTTAGACCATTTTGTGCATTTCGATGAAACTTGGTTACACAAAAACATCAAAGTGCTTAAAATCACATTATAAATCGTTTTAGACCAGTTTGAGCATTTCGACAAAACTTTTTCACACAAAATACCAAAGTGCTTAGAATAGCTTCAAATCGCATTTCGAGACGTTTTAGACCATTTTGTGATTTTCGAAAAAACTTTTTAACATAAAAACACCAAAGTGCTTAGATTAGCTTCAAATCACATTTGGAGACGTTTTAGACCATAAGTGCTTAGAATCACATTATAAACCGTTTTAGACCATTTTGAGCATTTCGATAACAATTTTCACACAAAAACATCAAAGAGCACAAAATAGCTTAATATCGTATTTAAAAATGTTTTAGACCATTTTGAGCATTTAGATAAAACTTTTTCACACAAAACACCAAAGTGCTTAGAATAGCTTCAAATCGCATTTGGAGACGTTTTAGACCATTTTGTGATTTTTGAAAAAACTTGTTAACATAAAAACGCCAAAGTGCTTAGAATAGCTTCAAATCACATTTGGAGACGTTTTAGACCATTTTGTGATTTTCGAAAAAACTTGTTAACATAAAAACACCAAAGTGTTTAGAATAGCTTCAAATCGCATTTGGAGACGTTTTAGACCAATTTGTGATTTTCGAAAAAACTTATCAACATAAAAACACCAAAGGGTTTAGAATAGCTTCAAATCGCATTTGGAGACGTTTTAGACCATTTTGTGATTTTCGAAAAAACTTGTTAACATAAAAACACGAAAGTGCTTAGAATAGCTTCAAATCGCATTTGGAAACGTTTTAGACCATTTTGTGATTTTCGAAAAAACTTGTTAACATAAAAACATGAAAGTGCTTAGAATAGCTTCAAATCGTATTTGGAGACGTTTTAGACCATTTTGTGATTTTCGAAAAAACTTTTTAACATAAAAACACCAAAGTGCTTAGAATAGCTTCAAATCGCATTTGGAGACGTTTTAGACCATTTTGTGCATTTCGATGAAACTTGGTTACACAAAAACATCAAAGTGCTTAAAATCACATTATAAACCATTTAGACCATTTTGAGCATTTCGATAACACTTTTCACACAAAAACATCAAAGAGCACAAAATAGCTTAATATCGTATTTAAAAACGTTTTAGACCATTTTGAGCATTTAGACAAAACTTTTTCACACAAAACTCCAAAGTGCTTAGAATAGCTTCAAATCGCATTTGGAGACGTTTTAGAACATTTTGTGTTTTTCGAAAAAACCTGTTAACATAAAAACACCAAAGTGCTTAGAATAGCTTCAAATCGCATTTGGAGACTATTTAGACCATTTTGTGATTTTTGAAAAAACTTGTTAACATAAAAACACGAAAGTGCTTAGAATAGCTTCAAATCGCATTTGGAAACGTTTTAGACCATTTTGTGATTTTCGAAAAAGATTGTTAACATAAAAACACCAATGTGCTTAGAATCACATTATACACCGTTTTAGACCATTTTGAGCATTTCGATAACAATTTTCACACAAAAACATCAAAGGGCACAAAATAGCTTAATATCGTATTTAAAAATGTTTTAGACCATTTTGAGCATTTAGATAAAACTTTTTCACACAAAACACCAAAGTACTTAGAATAGCTTCAAATCGCATTTGGAGATGGTTTAGAACATTTTGTGATTTTGAAAAAACTTTTTAACATAAAAACACCAAAGTGCTTAGAATAGCTTCAAATCGCATTTGGAGACGTTTTAGACCATTTTGTGATTTTCGAAAAAACTTGTTAACATAAAAACACCAAAGTGCTTAGAATAGCTTCAAATCGTATTTGGAGACGTTTTAGACCATTTTGAGATTTTCGAAAAAACTTGGTTACACAAAAACATCAAAGTGCTTAAAATCACATTATAAACCGTTTTAGACCATTTTGAGCATTTCGATAACACTTTTCACACAAAAACATCAAAGAGCACAAAATAGCTTAATATCGTATTTAAAAACGTTTTAGACCATTTTGAGCATTTCGACAAAACTTTTTCACACAAAACACCAAAGTGCTTAGAATAGCTTCAAATCGCATTTGGAGACGTTTTAGACCAATTTGTGCATTTCGATGAAACTTGATTACACAAAAACATCAAAGTGCTTAAAATCACATTATAAACCGTTTTAGACCATTTTGAGCATTTCGATAACACTTTTCACACAAAAACATCAAAGAGCACAAAATAGCTTAATATCGTATTTAAAAACGTTTTAGACCATGATTTTCGAAAAAACTTGTTAACATAAAAACACCAAAGTGCTTAGAATAGCTTCAAATCACATTTGGAGACGTTTTAGACCAATTTGTGATTTTCGAAAAAACTTATCAACATAAAAACACCAAAGGGCTTAGAATAGCTTCAAATCGCATTTGGAGACTATTTAGACCATTTTGTGATTTTTGAAAAAACTTGTTAACATAAAAACACGAAAGTGCTTAGAATAGCTTCAAATCGCATTTGGAAACGTTTTATTCCATTTTGTGATTTTCGAAAAAGATTGTTAACATAAAAACACCAATGTGCTTAGAATCACATTATAAACCGTTTTAGACAATTTTGAGCATTTCGATAACAATTTTCACACAAAAACATCAAAGAGCACAAAATAGCTTAATATCGTATTTAAAAATGTTTTAGACCATTTTGAGCATTTAGATAAAACTTTTTCACACAAAACACCAAAGTGCTTAGAATAGCTTCAAATCGCATTTGGAGACGGTTTAGAACATTTTGTGATTTTGAAAAAACTTGTTAACATAAAAACACCAAAGTGCTTAGAATAGCTTCAAATCGCATTTGGAGACGTTTTAGACCATTTTGTGATTTTCGAAAAAACTTGTTAACATAAAAACACCAAAGTGCTTAGAATAGCTTCAAATCGTATTTGGAGACGTTTTAGACCATTTTGAGATTTTCGAAAAAACTTGGTTACACAAAAACATCAAAGTGCTTAAAATCACATTATAAACCGTTTTAGACCATTTTGAGCATTTCGATAACACTTTTCACACAAAAACATCAAAGAGCACAAAATAGCTTAATATCGTATTTAAAAACGTTTTAGACCATTTTGAGCATTTCGACAAAACTTTTTCACACAAAACACCAAAGTGCTTAGAATAGCTTCAAATCGCATTTGGAGACGTTTTAGACCAATTTGTGCATTTCGATGAAACTTGATTACACAAAAACATCAAAGTGCTTAAAATCACATTATAAACCGTTTTAGACCATTTTGAGCATTTCGATAACACTTTTCACACAAAAACATCAAAGAGCACAAAATAGCTTAATATCGTATTTAAAAACGTTTTAGACCATTTTGAGCATTTAGACAAAACTTTTTCACACAAAACACCAAAGTGCTTAGAATAGCTTCAAATCGCATTTGGAGACGTTTTAGACCATTTTGTGCATTTCGATGAAACTTAGTTACACAAAAACATCAAAGTGCTTAAAATCACATTATAAATCGTTTTAGACCATTTTGAGCATTTCGACAAAACTTTTTCACACAAAATACCAAAGTGCTTAGAATAGCTTCAAATCGCATTTGGAGACGTTTTAGACCATTTTGTGATTTTCGAAAAAAACTTTTTAACATAAAAACACCAAAGTGCTTAGAATAGCTTCAAATCACATTTGGAGACGTTTTAGACCATTTTGTGATTTTCGAAAAAACTTGTTAACATAAAAACACGAAAGTGCTTAGAATAGCTTCAAATCGCATTTGGAAACGTTTTAGACCATTTTGTGATTTTCGAAAAAAATTGTTAACATAAAAACACCAAAGTGCTTAGAATCACATTATAAACCGTTTTAGACCATTTTGAGCATTTCGATAACAATTTTCACACAAAAACATCAAAGAGCACAAAATAGCTTAATATCGTATTTAAAAATGTTTTAGACCATTTTGAGCATTTAGATAAAACTTTTTTACACAAAACACCAAAGTGCTTAGAATAGCTTCAAATCGCATTTGGAGACGTTTTAGACCATTTTGTGATTTTTGAAAAAACTTGTTAACATAAAAACACCAAAGTGCTTAGAATAGCTTCAAATCACATTTGGAGACGTTTTAGACCATTTTGTGATTTTCGAAAAAACTTGTTAACATAAAACACCAAAGTGCTTAGAATAGCTTCAAATCGCATTTGGAGACGTTTTAGACCATTTTGTGATTTTCGAAAAAACTTGTTAACATAAAAACACGAAAGTGCTTAGAATCACATTATAAACCGTTTTAGACCATTTTGAGCATTTCGATAACAATTTTCACACAAAAACATCAAAGAGCACAAAATAGCTTAATATCGTATTTAAAAATGTTTTAGACCATTTTGAGCATTTAGAAAAAACTTTTTCACACAAAACACCAAAGTGCTTAGAATAGCTTCAAATCGTATTTGGAGACGTTTTAGACCATTTTGAGATTTTCGAAAAAACTTGGTTACACAAAAATATCAAAGTGCTTAAAATCACATTATAAACCGTTTTAGACCATTTTGAGCATTTCGATAACACTTTTCACACAAAAACATCAAAGAGCACAAAATAGCTTAATATCGTATTTAAAAACGTTTTAGACCATTTTGAGCATTTCGACAAAACTTTTTCACACAAAACACCAAAGTGCTTAGAATAGCTTCAAATCGCATTTGGAGACGTTTTAGACCAATTTGTGCATTTCGATGAAACTTGGTTACACAAAAACATCAAAGTGCTTAAAATCACATTATAAATCGTTTTAGACCATTTTGAGCATTTCGATAACACTTTTCACACAAAAACATCAAAGAGCACAAAATAGCTTAATATCTTATTTAAAAACGTTTTAGACCATTTTGAGCATTTAGACAAAACTTTTTCACACAAAACACCAAAGTGCTTAGAATAGCTTCAAATCGCATTTGGAGACGTTTTAGACCATTTTGTGATTTTCAAAAAAACTTGTTAACATAAAAACACCAAAGTGCTTAGAATAGCTTCAAATCGTATTTGGAGACGTTTTAGACCATTTTGTGATTTTCGAAAAAACTTGTTAACATAAAAACACCAAAGGGTTTAGAATAGCTTCAAATCGCATTTTGAGACGTTTTAGACCATTTTGTGATTTTCGAAAAAACTTGTTAACATAAAAACACGAAAGTGCTTAGAATAGCTTCAAATCGCATTTGGAAACGTTTTAGACCATTTTGTGATTTTCGAAAAAACTTGTTAACATAAAAACACGAAAGTGCTTAGAATAGCTTCAAATCGCATTTGGAAACGTTTTAGACCATTTTGTGATTTTCGAAAAAAATTGTTAACATAAAAACACCAAAGTGCTTAGAATCACATTATAAACCGTTTTAGACCATTTTGAGCATTTCGATAACAATTTTTACACAAAAACATCAAAGAGCACAAAATAGCTTAATATCGTATTTAAAAATGTTTTAGACCATTTTGAGCATTTGGATAAAACTTTTTCACACAAAACACCAAAGTGCTTAGAATAGCTTCAAATCGCATTTGGAGACGTTTTAGACCATTTTGTGATTTTTGAAAAAAACTGTTAACATAAAAACACCAAAGTGCTTAGAATAGCTTCAAATCACATTTGGAGACGTTTTAGACCATTTTGTGATATTCGAAAAAACTTGTTAACATAAAAACACGAAAGTGCTTAGAATAGCTTCAAATCGCATTTGGAAACGTTTTAGACCATTTTGTGATTTTCGAAAAAACTTGTTAACATAAAAACACCAAAGTGCTTAGAATAGCTTCAAATCGCATTTGGAAACGTTTTAGACCATTTTGTTATTTTCGAAAAAAATTGTTAACATAAAAACACCAAAGTGCTTAGAATCACATTATAAACTGTTTTAGACCATTTTGAGCATTTCGACAAAACTTTTTCACACAAAACACCAAAGTGCTTAGAATAGCTTCAAATCGCATTTGGAGACGTTTTAGACCAATTTGTGCATTTCGATGAAACTTGATTACACAAAAACATCAAAGTGCTTAAAATCACATTATAAACCGTTTTAGACCATTTTGAGCATTTCGATAACACTTTTCACACAAAAACATCAAAGAGCACAAAATAGCTTAATATCGTATTTAAAAACGTTTTAGACCATGATTTTCGAAAAAACTTGTTAACATAAAAACACCAAAGTGCTTAGAATAGCTTCAAATCACATTTGGAGACGTTTTAGACCAATTTGTGATTTTCGAAAAAACTTATCAACATAAAAACACCAAAGGGCTTAGAATAGCTTCAAATCGCATTTGGAGACTATTTAGACCATTTTGTGATTTTTGAAAAAACTTGTTAACATAAAAACACGAAAGTGCTTAGAATAGCTTCAAATCGCATTTGGAAACGTTTTATTCCATTTTGTGATTTTCGAAAAAGATTGTTAACATAAAAACACCAATGTGCTTAGAATCACATTATAAACCGTTTTAGACAATTTTGAGCATTTCGATAACAATTTTCACACAAAAACATCAAAGAGCACAAAATAGCTTAATATCGTATTTAAAAATGTTTTAGACCATTTTGAGCATTTAGATAAAACTTTTTCACACAAAACACCAAAGTGCTTAGAATAGCTTCAAATCGCATTTGGAGACGGTTTAGAACATTTTGTGATTTTGAAAAAACTTGTTAACATAAAAACACCAAAGTGCTTAGAATAGCTTCAAATCGCATTTGGAGACGTTTTAGACCATTTTGTGATTTTCGAAAAAACTTGTTAACATAAAAACACCAAAGTGCTTAGAATAGCTTCAAATCGTATTTGGAGACGTTTTAGACCATTTTGAGATTTTCGAAAAAACTTGGTTACACAAAAACATCAAAGTGCTTAAAATCACATTATAAACCGTTTTAGACCATTTTGAGCATTTCGATAACACTTTTCACACAAAAACATCAAAGAGCACAAAATAGCTTAATATCGTATTTAAAAACGTTTTAGACCATTTTGAGCATTTCGACAAAACTTTTTCACACAAAACACCAAAGTGCTTAGAATAGCTTCAAATCGCATTTGGAGACGTTTTAGACCAATTTGTGCATTTCGATGAAACTTGATTACACAAAAACATCAAAGTGCTTAAAATCACATTATAAACCGTTTTAGACCATTTTGAGCATTTCGATAACACTTTTCACACAAAAACATCAAAGAGCACAAAATAGCTTAATATCGTATTTAAAAACGTTTTAGACCATTTTGAGCATTTAGACAAAACTTTTTCACACAAAACACCAAAGTGCTTAGAATAGCTTCAAATCGCATTTGGAGACGTTTTAGACCATTTTGTGCATTTCGATGAAACTTAGTTACACAAAAACATCAAAGTGCTTAAAATCACATTATAAATCGTTTTAGACCATTTTGAGCATTTCGACAAAACTTTTTCACACAAAATACCAAAGTGCTTAGAATAGCTTCAAATCGCATTTGGAGACGTTTTAGACCATTTTGTGATTTTCGAAAAAAACTTTTTAACATAAAAACACCAAAGTGCTTAGAATAGCTTCAAATCACATTTGGAGACGTTTTAGACCATTTTGTGATTTTCGAAAAAACTTGTTAACATAAAAACACGAAAGTGCTTAGAATAGCTTCAAATCGCATTTGGAAACGTTTTAGACCATTTTGTGATTTTCGAAAAAAATTGTTAACATAAAAACACCAAAGTGCTTAGAATCACATTATAAACCGTTTTAGACCATTTTGAGCATTTCGATAACAATTTTCACACAAAAACATCAAAGAGCACAAAATAGCTTAATATCGTATTTAAAAATGTTTTAGACCATTTTGAGCATTTAGATAAAACTTTTTTACACAAAACACCAAAGTGCTTAGAATAGCTTCAAATCGCATTTGGAGACGTTTTAGACCATTTTGTGATTTTTGAAAAAACTTGTTAACATAAAAACACCAAAGTGCTTAGAATAGCTTCAAATCACATTTGGAGACGTTTTAGACCATTTTGTGATTTTCGAAAAAACTTGTTAACATAAAACACCAAAGTGCTTAGAATAGCTTCAAATCGCATTTGGAGACGTTTTAGACCATTTTGTGATTTTCGAAAAAACTTGTTAACATAAAAACACGAAAGTGCTTAGAATCACATTATAAACCGTTTTAGACCATTTTGAGCATTTCGATAACAATTTTCACACAAAAACATCAAAGAGCACAAAATAGCTTAATATCGTATTTAAAAATGTTTTAGACCATTTTGAGCATTTAGAAAAAACTTTTTCACACAAAACACCAAAGTGCTTAGAATAGCTTCAAATCGTATTTGGAGACGTTTTAGACCATTTTGAGATTTTCGAAAAAACTTGGTTACACAAAAATATCAAAGTGCTTAAAATCACATTATAAACCGTTTTAGACCATTTTGAGCATTTCGATAACACTTTTCACACAAAAACATCAAAGAGCACAAAATAGCTTAATATCGTATTTAAAAACGTTTTAGACCATTTTGAGCATTTCAACAAAACTTTTTCACACAAAACACCAAAGTGCTTAGAATAGCTTCAAATCGCATTTGGAGACGTTTTAGACCAATTTGTGCATTTCGATGAAACTTGGTTACACAAAAACATCAAAGTGCTTAAAATCACATTATAAATCGTTTTAGACCATTTTGAGCATTTCGATAACACTTTTCACACAAAAACATCAAAGAGCACAAAATAGCTTAATATCTTATTTAAAAACGTTTTAGACCATTTTGAGCATTTAGACAAAACTTTTTCACACAAAACACCAAAGTGCTTAGAATAGCTTCAAATCGCATTTGGAGACGTTTTAGACCATTTTGTGATTTTCAAAAAAACTTGTTAACATAAAAACACCAAAGTGCTTAGAATAGCTTCAAATCGTATTTGGAGACGTTTTAGACCATTTTGTGATTTTCGAAAAAACTTGTTAACATAAAAACACCAAAGGGTTTAGAATAGCTTCAAATCGCATTTTGAGACGTTTTAGACCATTTTGTGATTTTCGAAAAAACTTGTTAACATAAAAACACGAAAGTGCCTAGAATAGCTTCAAATCGCATTTGGAAACGTTTTAGACCATTTTGTGATTTTCGAAAAAACTTGTTAACATAAAAACACGAAAGTGCTTAGAATAGCTTCAAATCGCATTTGGAAACGTTTTAGACCATTTTGTGATTTTCGAAAAAAATTGTTAACATAAAAACACCAAAGTGCTTAGAATCACATTATAAACCGTTTTAGACCATTTTGAGCATTTCGATAACAATTTTTACACAAAAACATCAAAGAGCACAAAATAGCTTAATATCGTATTTAAAAATGTTTTAGACCATTTTGAGCATTTGGATAAAACTTTTTCACACAAAACACCAAAGTGCTTAGAATAGCTTCAAATCGCATTTGGAGACGTTTTAGACCATTTTGTGATTTTTGAAAAAAACTGTTAACATAAAAACACCAAAGTGCTTAGAATAGCTTCAAATCACATTTGGAGACGTTTTAGACCATTTTGTGATATTCGAAAAAACTTGTTAACATAAAAACACGAAAGTGCTTAGAATAGCTTCAAATCGCATTTGGAAACGTTTTAGACCATTTTGTGATTTTCGAAAAAACTTGTTAACATAAAAACACCAAAGTGCTTAGAATAGCTTCAAATCGCATTTGGAAACGTTTTAGACCATTTTGTTATTTTCGAAAAAAATTGTTAACATAAAAACACCAAAGTGCTTAGAATCACATTATAAACTGTTTTAGACCATTTTGAGCATTTCGATAACAATTTTCACACAAAAACATCAAAGAGCACAAAATAGCTTAATATCGTATTTAAAAATGTTTTAGACCATTTTGAGCATTTAGATAAAACTTTTTCACACAAAACACCAAAGTGCTTAGAATAGCTTCAAATCGCATTTGGAGACGTTTTAGACCATTTTGTGATTTTTGAAAAAACTTGTTAACATAAAAACACCAAAGTGCTTAGAATAGCTTCAAATCACATTTGGAGACGTTTTAGACCATTTTGTGATTTTCGAAAAAACTTGTTAACATAAAAACACGAAAGTGCTTAGAATAGCTTCAAATCGCATTTGGAAACGTTTTAGACCATTTTGTGATTTTCGAAAAAACTTGTTAACATAAAAACACGAAAGTGCTTAGAATAGCTTCAAATCGCATTTGGAAACGTTTTAGACCATTTTGTGATTTTCGAAAAAAATTGTTAACATAAAAACACCAAAGTGTTTAGAATAGCTTCAAATCGCATTTGGAGACGTTTTAGACCAATTTGTGATTTTCGAAAAAACTTATCAACATAAAAACACCAAAGGGTTTAGAATAGCTTCAAATCGCATTTGGAGACGTTTTAGACCATTTTGTGATTTTCGAAAAAACTTGTTAACATAAAAACACGAAAGTGCTTAGAATAGCTTCAAATCGCATTTGGAAACGTTTTAGACCATTTTGTGATTTTCGAAAAAACTTGTTAACATAAAAACATGAAAGTGCTTAGAATAGCTTCAAATCGTATTTGGAGACGTTTTAGACCATTTTGTGATTTTCGAAAAAACTTGTTAACATAAAAACACCAAAGTGCTTAGAATAGCTTCAAATCGCATTTGGAGACGTTTTAGACCATTTTGTGCATTTCGATGAAACTTGGTTACACAAAAACATCAAAGTGCTTAAAATCACATTATAAACCATTTTAGACCATTTTGAGCATTTCGATAACACTTTTCACACAAAAACATCAAAGAGCACAAAATAGCTTAATATCGTATTTAAAAACGTTTTAGACCATTTTGAGCATTTCGACAAAACTTTTTCACACAAAACACCAAAGTGCTTAGAATAGCTTCAAATCGCATTTGGAAACGTTTTAGACCATTTTGTGATTTTCGAAAAAAATTGTTAACATAAAAACACCAAAGTGCTTAGAATCACATTATAAACCGTTTTAGACCATTTTGAGCATTTCGATAACAATTTTCACACAAAAACATCAAAGAGCACAAATTAGCTTAATATCGTATTTAAAAATGTTTTAGACCATTTTGAGCATTTGGATAAAACTTTTTCACACAAAACACCAAAGTGCTTAGAATAGCTTCAAATCGCATTTGGAGACGTTTTAGACCATTTTGTGATTTTTGAAAAAAATTGTTAACATAAAAACACCAAAGTGCTTAGAATAGCTTCAAATCACATTTGGAGACGTTTTAGACCATTTTGTGATATTCGAAAAAACTTGTTAACATAAAAACACGAAAGTGCTTAGAATAGCTTCAAATCGCATTTGGAAACGTTTTAGACCATTTTGTGATTTTCGAAAAAACTTGTTAACATAAAAACACCAAAGTGCTTAGAATAGCTTCAAATCGCATTTGGAAACGTTTTAGACCATTTTGTTATTTTCGAAAAAAATTGTTAACATAAAAACACCAAAGTGCTTAGAATCACATTATAAACCGTTTTAGACCATTTTGAGCATTTCGATAACAATTTTCACACAAAAACATCAAAGAGCACAAAATAGCTTAATATCGTATTTAAAAATGTTTTAGACCATTTTGAGCATTTAGATAAAACTTTTTCACACAAAACACAAAAGTGCTTAGAATAGCTTCAAATCGCATTTGGAGACGTTTTAGACCATTTTGTGATTTTTGAAAAAACTTGTTAACATAAAAACACCAAAGTGCTTAGAATAGCTTCAAATCACATTTGGAGACGTTTTAGACCATTTTGTGATTTTCGAAAATACTTGTTAACATAAAAACACGAAAGTGCTTAGAATAGCTTCAAATCGCATTTGGAAACGTTTTAGACCATTTTGTGATTTTCGAAAAAACTTGTTAACATAAAAACACGAAAGTGCTTAGAATAGCTTCAAATCGCATTTGGAAACGTTTTAGACCATTTTGTGATTTTCGAAAAAAATTGTTAACATAAAAACACCAAAGTGTTTAGAATAGCTTCAAATCGCATTTGGAGACGTTTTAGACCAATTTGTGATTTTCGAAAAAAGTTATCAACATAAAAACACCAAAGGGTTTAGAATAGCTTCAAATCGCATTTGGAGACGTTTTAGACCATTTTGTGATTTTCGAAAAAACTTGTTAACATAAAAACACGAAAGTGCTTAGAATAGCTTCAAATCGCATTTGGAAACGTTTTAGACCATTTTGTGATTTTCGAAAAAACTTGTTAACATAAAAACATGAAAGTGCTTAGAATAGCTTCAAATCGTATTTGGAGACGTTTTAGACCATTTTGTGATTTTCGAAAAAACTTGTTAACATAAAAACACCAAAGTGCTTAGAATAGCTTCAAATCGCATTTGGAGACGTTTTAGACCATGTTGTGCATTTCGATGAAACTTGGTTACACAAAAACATCAAAGTGCTTAAAATCACATTATAAACCATTTTAGACCATTTTGAGCATTTCGATAACACTTTTCACACAAAAACATCAAAGAGCACAAAATAGCTTAATATCGTATTTAAAAACGTTTTAGACCATTTTGAGCATTTCGACAAAACTTTTTCACACAAAACACCAAAGTGCTTAGAATAGCTTCAAATCGCATTTGGAGACGTTTTAGACCATTTTGTGATTTTCGAAAAAACTTGTTAACATAAAAACATCAAAGTGTACAGAATAACTTCAAATCGCATTTGGAGACCGTTTTAGGCCAATTTGTGATTTTCGAAAAAACTTGTTAACCTAAAAATACCAAAGTGTTTAGAATAGCTTCAAATCGCATTTGGAGACGTTTTAGACCATTTTGTGATTTTCGAAAAAACTTGTTAACATAAAAACACCAAAGTGCTTCAAATCGCATTTGGAGACATTTTAGACCAATTTGTGATTTTTGAAAAAACTTGTTAACATAAAAACACCAAAGTGCTTACAATAGCTTCAAATCGCATTTGGAGACGTTTTAGACCATTTTATGCATTTCGATGAAACTTGGTTACACAAAAACATTAAAGTGCTTAAAATCACATTATAATCCGTTTTAGACCATTTTGAGCATTTCGATAACACTTTTCACACAAAAACATCAAAGAGCACAAAATAGCTTAATATCGTATTTAAAAACGTTTTATACCATTTTGAGCATTTCGACAAAACTTTTTCACACAAAACACCAAAGTGCTTAGAATAGCTTCAAATCGCATTTGGAGACGTTTTAGACCATTTTGTGATTTTCGAAAAAACTTGTCAACATAAAAACACCAAAGTGTTTAGAATAGCTTCAAATCGCATTTGGAGACGTGTTAGACCAATTTGTGATTTTCGAAAAAACTTATCAACATAAAAACACCAAAGGGTTTAGAATATCTTCAAATCGCATTTGGAGACGTTTTAGACCATTTTGTGATTTTCGAAAAAACTTGTTAACATAAAAACACCAAAGTGCTTAGAATAGCTTCAAATCGCATTTGGAGACGTTTTAGACCATTTTGTGATTTTCAAAAAAAATTGTTAACATAAAAACACCAAAGTGCATAGAATCACATTATAAACCGTTTTAGACCATTTAGAGCATTTCGATAACAATTTTCACACAAAAACATCAATGAGCACAAAATAGCTTAATATCGTATTTAAAAATGTTTTAGACCATTTTGAGCATTTAGACAAAACTTTTTCACACAAAACACCAAAGTGCTTAGAATAGCTTCAAATCGCATTTGGAGACGTTTTAGACAATTTTGTGATTTTCGAAAAAAATTGTTAACATAAAAACACCAAAGTGCTTAGAATAGCTTCAAATCGCATTTGGAGACGTTTTAGACCATTTTGTGATTTTCGAAAAAACTTGGTTACACAAAAACATCAAAGTGCTTAAAATCACATTATAAACCGTTTTAGACCATTTTGAGCATTTCGATAACACTTTTCACACAAAAACATCATAGAGCACGAAAAAGCTTAATATCGTATTTAAAAACGTTTTAGACCATTTTGAGCATTTCGACAAAACTTGTTAACATAAAAACACCAAAGTGCTTAGAATGGCTTCAAATCGCATTTAGAAACGTTTTAGACCATTTTGTGATTTTCGAAAAAAATTGTTAACATAAAAACACCAAAGTGCTTAGAATCACATTATAAACCGTTTTAGACCATTTTGAGCATTTCGATAACAATTTTCACACAAAAACATCAAAGAGCACAAAATAGCTTAATATCGTATTTAAAAATGTTTTAGACCATTTTGAGCATTTAGATAAAACTTTTTCACACAAAACACCAAAGTGCTTAAAATAGCTTCAAATCGCATTTGGAGACGTTTTAGACCATTTTGTGATTTTTGAAAAAACTTGTTAACATAAAAACACCAAAGTGCTTAGAATAGCTTCAAATCACATTTGGAGACGTTTTAGACCATTTTGTGATTTTCGAAAAAACTTGTTAACATAAAAACACGAAAGTGCTTAGAATAGCTTCAAATCGCATTTGGAAACGTTTTAGACCATTTTGTGATTTTCGAAAAAACTTGTTAACATAAAAACACCAAAGTGTTTAGAATAGCTTCAAATCGCATTTGGAGACGTGTTAGACCAATTTGTGATTTTCGAAAAAACTTATCAACATAAAAACACCAAAGGGTTTAGAATATCTTCAAATCGCATTTGGAGACGTTTTAGACCATTTTGTGATTTTCGAAAAAACTTGTTAACATAAAAACACCAAAGTGCTTAGAATAGCTTCAAATCGCATTTGGAGACGTTTTAGACCATTTTGTGATTTTCAAAAAAAATTGTTAACATAAAAACACCAAAGTGCATAGAATCACATTATAAACCGTTTTAGACCATTTAGAGCATTTCGATAACAATTTTCACACAAAAACATCAATGAGCACAAAATAGCTTAATATCGTATTTAAAAATGTTTTAGACCATTTTGAGCATTTAGACAAAACTTTTTCACACAAAACACCAAAGTGCTTAGAATAGCTTCAAATCGCATTTGGAGACGTTTTAGACAATTTTGTGATTTTCGAAAAAAATTGTTAACATAAAAACACCAAAGTGCTTAGAATAGCTTCAAATCGCATTTGGAGACGTTTTAGACCATTTTGTGATTTTCGAAAAAACTTGGTTACACAAAAACATCAAAGTGCTTAAAATCACATTATAAACCGTTTTAGACCATTTTGAGCATTTCGATAACACTTTTCACACAAAAACATCATAGAGCACAAAAAAGCTTAATATCGTATTTAAAAACGTTTTAGACCATTTTGAGCATTTCGACAAAACTTGTTAACATAAAAACACCAAAGTGCTTAGAATGGCTTCAAATCGCATTTAGAAACGTTTTAGACCATTTTGTGATTTTCGAAAAAAATTGTTAACATAAAAACACCAAAGTGCTTAGAATCACATTATAAACCGTTTTAGACCATTTTGAGCATTTCGATAACAATTTTCACACAAAAACATCAAAGAGCACAAAATAGCTTAATATCGTATTTAAAAATGTTTTAGACCATTTTGAGCATTTAGATAAAACTTTTTCACACAAAACACCAAAGTGCTTAAAATAGCTTCAAATCGCATTTGGAGACGTTTTAGACCATTTTGTGATTTTTGAAAAAACTTGTTAACATAAAAACACCAAAGTGCTTAGAATAGCTTCAAATCACATTTGGAGACGTTTTAGACCATTTTGTGATTTTCGAAAAAACTTGTTAACATAAAAACACGAAAGTGCTTAGAATAGCTTCAAATCGCATTTGGAAACGTTTTAGACCATTTTGTGATTTTCGAAAAAACTTGTTAACATAAAAACACGAAAGTGCTTAGAATAGCTTCAAATCGCATTTGGAAACGTTTTAGACCATTTTGTGATTTTCGAAAAAACTTGTTAACATAAAAACACGAAAGTGCTTAGAATAGCTTCAAATCGCATTTGGAAACGTTTTAGACCATTTTGTGATTTTCGAAAAAAATTGTTAACATAAAAACACCAAAGTGTTTAGAATAGCTTCAAATCGCATTTGGAGACGTTTTAGACCAATTTGTGATTTTCGAAAAAACTTATCAACATAAAAACACCAAAGGGTTTAGAATAGCTTCAAATCGCATTTGGAGACGTTTTAGACCATTTTGTGATTTTGAAAAAACTTGTTAACATAAAAACACCAAAGTGCTTAGAATAGCTTCAAATCGCATTTGGAGACGTTTTAGACCATTTTGTGATTTTCGAAAAAACTTGTTAACATAAAAACACCAAAGTGCTTAGAATAGTTTCAAATCGTATTTGGAGACGTTTTAGACCATTTTGAGATTTTCGAAAAAACTTGGTTACACAAAAACATCAAAGTGCTTAAAATCACATTATAAACCGTTTTAGACCATTTTGAGCATTTCGGTAACACTTTTCACACAAAAACATCAAAGAGCACAAAATAGCTTAATATCGTTTTTAAAAACGTTTTAGACCATTTTGAGCATTTAGACAAAACTTTTTCACACAAAACACCAAAGTGCTTAGAATAGCTTCAAATCGCATTTGGAGACGTTTTAGACCATTTTGTGCATTTCGATGAAACTTGGTTACACAAAAACATCAAAGTGCTTAAAATCACATTATAAATCGTTTTAGACCATTTTGTGATTTTTGAAAAAACTTGTTAACATAAAAACACCAAAGTGCTTAGAATAGCTTCAAATCACATTTGGAGACGTTTTAGACCATTTAGTGATTTTCGAAAAAACTTGTTAACATAAAAACACGAAAGTGCTTAGAATAGCTTCAAATCGCATTTGGAAAGGTTTTAGACCATTTTGTGATTTTCGAAAAAAATTGTTAACATAAAAACACCAAAGTGTTTAGAATAGCTTCAAATCGCATTTGGAGACGTTTTAGACCAATTTGTGATTTTCGAAAAAACTTATCAACATAAAAACACCAAAGGGTTTAGAATAGCTTCAAATCGCATTTGGAGACGTTTTAGACCATTTTGTGATTTTCGAAAAAACTTGTTAACATAAAAACACGAAAGTGCTTAGAATAGCTTCAAATCGCATTTGGAAACGTTTTAGACCATTTTGTGATTTTCGAAAAAACTTGTTAACATAAAAACATGAAAGTGCTTAGAATAGCTTCAAATCGTATTTGGAGACGTTTTAGACCATTTTGTGATTTTCGAAAAAACTTGTTAACATAAAAACACAAATGTGCTTAGAATAGCTTCAAATCGCATTTGGAGACGTTTTAGACCATTTTGTGCATTTCGATGAAACTTGGTTACACAAAAACATCAAAGTGCTTAAAATCACATTATAAACCATTTTAGACCATTTTGAGCATTTCGATAACACTTTTCACACAAAAACATCAAAGAGCACAAAATAGCTTAATATCGTATTTAAAAACGTTTTAGACCATTTTGAGCATTTCGACAAAACTTTTTCACACAAAACACCAAAGTGCTTAGAATAGCTTCAAATCGCATTTGGAGACGTTTTAGACCATTTTGTGATTTTCGAAAAAACTTGTTAACATAAAAACATCAAAGTGTACAGAATAACTTCAAATCGCATTTGGAGACCGTTTTAGGCCAATTTGTGATTTTCGAAAAAACTTGTTAACCTAAAAATACCAAAGTGTTTAGAATAGCTTCAAATCGCATTTGGAGACGTTTTAGACCATTTTGTGATTTTCGAAAAAACTTGTTAACATAAAAACACCAAAGTGCTTCAAATCGCATTTGGAGACATTTTAGACCAATTTGTGATTTTTGAAAAAACTTGTTAACATAAAAACACCAAAGTGCTTACAATAGCTTCAAATCGCATTTGGAGACGTTTTAGACCATTTTATGCATTTCGATGAAACTTGGTTACACAAAAACATCAAAGTGCTTAAAATCACATTATAATCCGTTTTAGACCATTTTGAGCATTTCGATAACACTTTTCACACAAAAACATCAAAGAGCACAAAATAGCTTAATATCGTATTTAAAAACGTTTTATACCATTTTGAGCATTTCGACAAAACTTTTTCACACAAAACACCAAAGTGCTTAGAATAGCTTCAAATCGCATTTGGAGACGTTTTAGACCATTTTGTGATTTTCGAAAAAACTTGTCAACATAAAAACACCAAAGTGTTTAGAATAGCTTCAAATCGCATTTGGAGACGTGTTAGACCAATTTGTGATTTTCGAAAAAACTTATCAACATAAAAACACCAAAGGGTTTAGAATATCTTCAAATCGCATTTGGAGACGTTTTAGACCATTTTGTGATTTTCGAAAAAACTTGTTAACATAAAAACACCAAAGTGCTTAGAATAGCTTCAAATCGCATTTGGAGACGTTTTAGACCATTTTGTGATTTTCAAAAAAAATTGTTAACATAAAAACACCAAAGTGCATAGAATCACATTATAAACCGTTTTAGACCATTTAGAGCATTTCGATAACAATTTTCACACAAAAACATCAATGAGCACAAAATAGCTTAATATCGTATTTAAAAATGTTTTAGACCATTTTGAGCATTTAGACAAAACTTTTTCACACAAAACACCAAAGTGCTTAGAATAGCTTCAAATCGCATTTGGAGACGTTTTAGACAATTTTGTGATTTTCGAAAAAAATTGTTAACATAAAAACACCAAAGTGCTTAGAATAGCTTCAAATCGCATTTGGAGACGTTTTAGACCATTTTGTGATTTTCGAAAAAACTTGGTTACACAAAAACATCAAAGTGCTTAAAATCACATTATAAACCGTTTTAGACCATTTTGAGCATTTCGATAACACTTTTCACACAAAAACATCATAGAGCACAAAAAAGCTTAATATCGTATTTAAAAACGTTTTAGACCATTTTGAGCATTTCGACAAAACTTGTTAACATAAAAACACCAAAGTGCTTAGAATGGCTTCAAATCGCATTTAGAAACGTTTTAGACCATTTTGTGATTTTCGAAAAAAATTGTTAACATAAAAACACCAAAGTGCTTAGAATCACATTATAAACCGTTTTAGACCATTTTGAGCATTTCGATAACAATTTTCACACAAAAACATCAAAGAGCACAAAATAGCTTAATATCGTATTTAAAAATGTTTTAGACCATTTTGAGCATTTAGATAAAACTTTTTCACACAAAACACCAAAGTGCTTAAAATAGCTTCAAATCGCATTTGGAGACGTTTTAGACCATTTTGTGATTTTTGAAAAAACTTGTTAACATAAAAACACCAAAGTGCTTAGAATAGCTTCAAATCACATTTGGAGACGTTTTAGACCATTTTGTGATTTTCGAAAAAACTTGTTAACATAAAAACACGAAAGTGCTTAGAATAGCTTCAAATCGCATTTGGAAACGTTTTAGACCATTTTGTGATTTTCGAAAAAACTTGTTAACATAAAAACACGAAAGTGCTTAGAATAGCTTCAAATCGCATTTGGAAACGTTTTAGACCATTTTGTGATTTTCGAAAAAACTTGTTAACATAAAAACACGAAAGTGCTTAGAATAGCTTCAAATCGCATTTGGAAACGTTTTAGACCATTTTGTGATTTTCGAAAAAAATTGTTAACATAAAAACACCAAAGTGTTTAGAATAGCTTCAAATCGCATTTGGAGACGTTTTTGACCAATTTGTGATTTTCGAAAAAACTTATCAACATAAAAACACCAAAGGGTTTAGAATAGCTTCAAATCGCATTTGGAGACGTTTTAGACCATTTTGTGATTTTGAAAAAACTTGTTAACATAAAAACACCAAAGTGCTTAGAATAGCTTCAAATCGCATTTGGAGACGTTTTAGACCATTTTGTGATTTTCGAAAAAACTTGTTAACATAAAAACACCAAAGTGCTTAGAATAGCTTCAAATCGTATTTGGAGACGTTTTAGACCATTTTGAGATTTTCGAAAAAACTTGGTTACACAAAAACATCAAAGTGCTTAAAATCACATTATAAACCGTTTTAGACCATTTTGAGCATTTCGGTAACACTTTTCACACAAAAACATCAAAGAGCACAAAATAGCTTAATATCGTATTTAAAAACGTTTTAGACCATTTTGAGCATTTAGACAAAACTTTTTCACACAAAACACCAAAGTGCTTAGAATAGCTTCAAATCGCATTTGGAGACGTTTTAGACCATTTTGTGCATTTCGATGAAACTTGGTTACACAAAAACATCAAAGTGCTTAAAATCACATTATAAATCGTTTTAGACCATTTTGTGATTTTTGAAAAAACTTGTTAACATAAAAACACCAAAGTGCTTAGAATAGCTTCAAATCACATTTGGAGACGTTTTAGACCATTTAGTGATTTTCGAAAAAACTTGTTAACATAAAAACACGAAAGTGCTTAGAATAGCTTCAAATCGCATTTGGAAAGGTTTTAGACCATTTTGTGATTTTCGAAAAAAATTGTTAACATAAAAACACCAAAGTGTTTAGAATAGCTTCAAATCGCATTTGGAGACGTTTTAGACCAATTTGTGATTTTCGAAAAAACTTATCAACATAAAAACACCAAAGGGTTTAGAATAGCTTCAAATCGCATTTGGAGACGTTTTAGACCATTTTGTGATTTTCGAAAAAACTTGTTAACATAAAAACACGAAAGTGCTTAGAATAGCTTCAAATCGTATTTGGAAACGTTTTAGACCATTTTGTGATTTTCGAAAAAACTTGTTAACATAAAAACATGAAAGTGCTTAGAATAGCTTCAAATCGTATTTGGAGACGTTTTAGACCATTTTGTGATTTTCGAAAAAACTTGTTAACATAAAAACACAAATGTGCTTAGAATAGCTTCAAATCGCATTTGGAGACGTTTTAGACCATTTTGTGCATTTCGATGAAACTTGGTTACACAAAAACATCAAAGTGCTTAAAATCACATTATAAACCATTTTAGACCATTTTGAGCATTTCGATAACACTTTTCACACAAAAACATCAAAGAGCACAAAATAGCTTAATATCGTATTTAAAAACGTTTTAGACCATTTTGAGCATTTCGACAAAACTTTTTCACACAAAACACCAAAGTGCTTAGAATAGCTTCAAATCGCATTTGGAGACGTTTTAGACCATTTTGTGATTTTCGAAAAAACTTGTTAACATAAAAACATCAAAGTGTACAGAATAACTTCAAATCGCATTTGGAGACCGTTTTAGGCCAATTTGTGATTTTCGAAAAAACTTGTTAACCTAAAAATACCAAAGTGTTTAGAATAGCTTCAAATCGCATTTGGAGACGTTTTAGACCATTTTGTGATTTTCGAAAAAACTTGTTAACATAAAAACACCAAAGTGCTTCAAATCGCATTTGGAGACATTTTAGACCAATTTGTGATTTTTGAAAAAACTTGTTAACATAAAAACACCAAAGTGCTTACAATAGCTTCAAATCGTATTTGGAGACGTTTTAGACCATTTTGTGATTTTCGAAAAAACTTGTTAACATAAAAACACCAAAGTACTTAGAATAGCTTCAAATCGCATTTGGAGACGTTTTAGACCATTTTATGCATTTCGATGAAACTTGGTTACACAAAAACATCAAAGTGCTTAAAATCACATTATAATCCGTTTTAGACCATTTTGAGGATTTCGATAACACTTTTCACACAAAAACATCAAAGAGCACAAAATAGCTTAATATCGTATTTAAAAACTTTTTAGACCATTTTGAGCATTTCGACAAAACTTTTTCACACAAAACACCAAAGTGCTTAGAATAGCTTCAAATCGCATTTGGAGACGTTTTAGACCATTTTGTGATTTTCGAAAAAAATTGTTAACATAAAAACATCAAAGTGTACAGAATAGCTTCAAATCGCATTTGGAGACCGTTTTAGGCCAATTTGTGATTTTCGAAAAAACTTGTTAACCTAAAAATACCAAAGTGTTTAGAATAGCTTCAAATCGCATTTGGAGACGTTTTAGACCATTTTGTGATTTTCGAAAAAACTTGTTAACATAAAAACACCAAAGTGCTTAGAATAGCTTCAAATCGCATTTGGAGACATTTTAGACCAATTTGTGATTTTCGAAAAAACTTATCAACATAAAAACACCAAAGGGTTTAGAATATCTTCAAATCGCATTTGGAGACGTTTTAGACCATTTTGTGATTTTCGAAAAAACTTGTTAACATAAAAACACCAAAGTGCTTAGAATAGCTTCAAATCGCATTTGGAGACGTTTTAGACCAATTTGTGATTTTCGAAAAAACTTATCAACATAAAAACACCAAAGGGTTTAGAATAGCTTCAAATCGCATTTGGAGACGTTTTAGACCATTTTGTGATTTTGAAAAAACTTGTTAACATAAAAACACCAAAGTGCTTAGAATAGCTTCAAATCGCATTTGGAGACGTTTTAGACCATTTTGTGATTTTCGAAAAAACTTGTTAACATAAAAACACCAAAGTGCTTAGAATAGCTTCAAATCGTATTTGGAGACTTTTTAGACCATTTTGAGATTTTCGAAAAAACTTGGTTACACAAAAACATCAAAGTGCTTAAAATCACATTATAAACCGTTTTAGACCATTTTGAGCATTTCGATAACACTTTTCACACAAAAACATCAAAGAGCACAAAATAGCTTAATATCGTATTTAAAAACGTTTTAGACCATTTTGAGCATTTCGACAAAACTTTTTCACACAAAACACCAAAGTGCTTAGAATAGCTTCAAATCGCATTTGGAGACGTTTTAGACCAATTTGTGATTTTTGAAAAAACTTGTTAACATAAAAACACCAAAGTGCTTAGAATAGCTTCAAATCACATTTGGAGACGTTTTAGACCATTTTGTGATTTTCGAAAAAACTTGTTAACATAAAAACACGAAAGTGCTTAGAATAGCTTCAAATCGCCTTTGGAAACGTTTTAGACCATTTTGTGATTTTCGAAAAAACTTGTTAACATAAAAACACGAAAGTGCTTAGAATCACATTATAAACCGTTTTAGACCATTTTGAGCATTTCGATAACAATTTTCACACAAAAACATCAAAGAGCACAAAATAGCTTAATATCGTATTTAAAAATGTTTTAGACCATTTTGAGCATTTAGATAAAACTTTTTCACACAAAACACCAAAGTGCTTAGAATAGCTTCAAATCGCATTTGGAGACGTTTTAGACCATTTTGTGATTTTTGAAAAAACTTGTTAACATAAAAACACCAAAGTGCTTAGAATAGCTTCAAATCACATTTGGAGATGTTTTAGACCATTTTGTGATTTTTGAAAAAACTTGTTAACATAAAAACACGAAAGTGCTTAGAATAGCTTCAAATCGCATTTGGAAACGTTTTAGACCATTTTGTGATTTTCGAAAAAGATTGTTAACATAAAAACACCAATGTGCTTAGAATCACATTATAAACCGTTTTAGACCATTTTGAGCATTTCGATAACAATTTTCACACAAAAACATCAAAGAGCACAAAATAGCTTAATATCGTATTTATAAATGTTTTAGACCATTTTGAGCATTTCGACAAAACTTTTTCACACAAAACACCAAAGTTCTTAGAATAGCTTCAAATCGCATTTGGAGACGTTTTTTATACCATTTTGTGATTTCGATGAAACTTGATTACACAAAAACATCAAAGTGCTTAAAATCACATTATAAACCGTTTTAGACCATTTTGAGCATTTCGATAACACTTTTCACACAAAAACATCAAAGAGCACAAAATAGCTTAATATCGTATTTAAAAACGTTTTAGACCATTTTGAGCATTTAGACAAAACTTTTTCACACAAAACACCAAAGTGCTTAGAATAGCTTCAAATCGCATTTGGAGACGTTTTAGAACATTTTGTGTTTTTCGAAAAAAACTGTTAACATAAAAACACCAAAGTGCTTAGAATAGCTTCAAATCGCATTTGGAGACGTTTTAGAACATTTTGTGTTCTTCGAAAAAACCTGTTAACATAAAAACACCAAAGTGCTTAGAATAGCTTCAAATCGCATTTGGAGACGTTTTAGACCATTTTGTGATTTTTGAAAAAACTTGTTAACATAAAAACACCAAAGTGCTTAGAATAGCTTCAAATCACATTTGGAGACGTTTTAGACCATTTTGTGATTTTCGAAAAAAATTGTTAACATAAAAACACGAAAGTGCTTAGAATAGCTTCAAATCGCATTTGGAAACGTTTTAGACCATTTTGTGATTTTCGAAAAAGATTGTTAACATAAAAACACCAAAGTGCTTAGAAAAGCTTCAAATCGCATTTGGAGACGTTTTAGACCATTTTGTGCATTTCGATGAAACTTGGTTACACAAAAACATCAAAGTGCTTAAAATCACATTATAAACCATTTTAGACCATTTTGAGCATTTCGATAACACTTTTCACACAAAAACATCAAAGAGCACAAAATAGCTTAATATCTTATTTAAAAACGTTTTAGACCATTTTGAGCATTTCGACAAAACTTTTTCACACAAAACACCAAAGTGCTTAGAATAGCTTCAAATCGCATTTGGAGACGTTTTAGACCATTTTGTGATTTTCGAAAAAACTTGTTAACATAAAAACATCAAAGTGTACAGAATAACTTCAAATCGCATTTGGAGACCGTTTTAGGCCAATTTGTGATTTCCGAAAAAACTTGTTAACCTAAAAATACCAAAGTGTTTAGAATAGCTTCAAATCGCATTTGGAGACGTTTTAGACCATTTTGTGATTTTCGAAAAAACTTGTTAACATAA
Source organism: Antedon mediterranea (assembly GCF_964355755.1). Taxonomy (NCBI): domain Eukaryota; kingdom Metazoa; phylum Echinodermata; class Crinoidea; order Comatulida; family Antedonidae; genus Antedon; species Antedon mediterranea. The sequence continues at coordinate 13,732,091 of NC_092675.1, forward strand.
AAACACCAAAGTGCTTCAAATCGCATTTGGAGACATTTTAGACCAATTTGTGATTTTTGAAAAAACTTGTTAACATAAAAACACCAAAGTGCTTACAATAGCTTCAAATCGTATTTGGAGACGTTTTAGACCATTTTGTGATTTTCGAAAAAACTTGTTAACATAAAAACACCAAAGTACTTAGAATAGCTTCAAATCGCATTTGGAGACGTTTTAGACCATTTTATGCTTTTCGATGAAACTTGGTTACACAAAAACATCAAAGTGCTTAAAATCACATTATAATCCGTTTTAGACCATTTTGAGCATTTCGATAACACTTTTCACACAAAAACATCAAAGAGCACAAAATAGCTTAATATCGTATTTAAAAACGTTTTAGACCATTTTGAGCATTTCGACAAAACTTTTTCACACAAAACACCAAAGTGCTTAGAATAGCTTCAAATCGCATTTGGAGACGTTTTAGACCATTTTGTGATTTTCGAAAAAAATTGTTAACATAAAAACATCAAAGTGTACAGAATAGCTTCAAATCGCATTTGGAGACCGTTTTAGGCCAATTTGTGATTTTCGAAAAAACTTGTTAACCTAAAAATACCAAAGTGTTTAGAATAGCTTCAAATCGCATTTGGAGACGTTTTAGACCATTTTGTGATTTTCGAAAAAACTTGTTAACATAAAAACACCAAAGTGCTTAGAATAGCTTCAAATCGCATTTGGAGACATTTTAGACCAATTTGTGATTTTCGAAAAAACTTGTCAACATAAAAACATCAAAGTGCTTAAAATCACATTATAATCCGTTTTAGACCATTTTGAGCATTTCGATAACACTTTTCACACAAAAACATCAAAGAGCACAAAATAGCTTAATATCGTATTTAAAAACGTTTTAACCATTTTGAGCATTTCGACAAAACTTTTTCACACAAAACACCAAAGTGCTTAGAATAGCTTCAAATCGCATTTGGAGACGTTTTAGACCATTTTGTGATTTTCGAAAAAAATTGTTAACATAAAAACATCAAAGTGTACATAATAGCTTCAAATCGCATTTGGAGACCGTTTTAGGCCAATTTGTGATTTTCGAAAAAACTTGTTAACCTAAAAATACCAAAGTGTTTAGAATAGCTTCAAATCGCATTTGGAGACGTTTTAGACCATTTTGTGATTTTCGAAAAAACTTGTTAACATAAAAACACCAAAGTGCTTAGAATAGCTTCAAATCGCATATGGAGACATTTTAGACCAATTTGTGATTTTCGAAAAAACTTGTCAACATAAAAACACCAAAGGGTTTAGAATATCTTCAAATCGCATTTGGAGACGTTTTAGACCATTTTGTGATTTTCGAAAAAACTTGTTAACATAAAAACACCAAAGTGCTTAGAATAGCTTCAAATCGCATTTGGAGACGTTTTAGACCAATTTGTGATTTTCGAAAAAACTTATCAACATAAAAACACCAAAGGGTTTAGAATAGCTTCAAATCGCATTTGGAGACGTTTTAGACCATTTTGTGATTTTGAAAAAACTTGTTAACATAAAAACACCAAAGTGCTTAGAATAGCTTCAAATCGCATTTGGAGACGTTTTAGACCATTTTGTGATTTTCGAAAAAACTTGTTAACATAAAAACACCAAAGTGCTTAGAATAGCTTCAAATCGTATTTGGAGACGTTTTAGACCATTTTGAGATTTTCGAAAAAACTTGGTTACACAAAAACATCAAAGTGCTTAAAATCACATTATAAACCGTTTTAGACCATTTTGAGCATTTCGATAACACTTTTCACACAAAAACATCAAAGAGCACAAAATAGCTTAATATCGTATTTAAAAACGTTTTAGACCATTTTGAGCATTTCGACAAAACTTTTTCACACAAAACACCAAAGTGCTTAGAATAGCTTCAAATTGCATTTGGAGACGTTTTAGACCAATTTGTGCATTTCGATGAAACTTGATTACACAAAAACATCAAAGTGCTTAAAATCACATCATAAACCGTTTTAGACCATTTTGAGCATTTCGATAACACTTTTCACACAAAAACATGAAAGAGCACAAAATAGCTTAATATCGTATTTAAAAACGTTTTAGACCATTTTGAGCATTTCGACAAAACTTTTTTACACAAAACACCAAAGTGCTTAGAATAGCTTCAAATCGCATATGGAGACGTTTTAGACCAATTTGTGCATTTCGATGAAACTTGATTACACAAAAACATCAAAGTGCTTAAAATCACATTATAAACCGTTTTAGACCATTTTGAGCATTTCGATAACACTTTTCACACAAAAACATCAAAGAGCACAAAATAGCTTAATATCGTATTTAAAAACGTTTTAGACCATTTTGAGCATTTAGACAAAACTTTTTCACACAAAACACCAAAGTGCTTAGAATAGCTTCAAATCGCATTTGGAGACGTTTTAGACCATTTTGTGCATTTCGATGAAACTTGGTTACACAAAAACATCAAAGTGCTTAAAATCACATTATAAATCGTTTTAGACCATTTTGAGCATTTCGACAAAACTTTTTCACACAAAATACCAAAGTGCTTAGAATAGCTTCAAATCGCATTTCGAGACGTTTTAGACCATTTTGTGATTTTCGAAAAAACTTTTTAACATAAAAACACCAAAGTGCTTAGAATAGCTTCAAATCACATTTGGAGACATTTTAGACCATTTTGTGATTTTCGAAAAAACTTGTTAACATAAAAACACGAAAGTGCTTAGAATAGCTTCAAATCGCATTTGGAAACGTTTTAGACCATTTTGTGATTTTCGAAAAAAATTGTTAACATAAAAACACCAAAGTGCTTAGAATCACATTATAAACCGTTTTAGACCATTTTGAGCATTTCGATAACAATTTTCACACAAAAACATCAAAGAGCACAAAATAGCTTAATATCGTATTTAAAAATGTTTTAGACCATTTTGAGCATTTAGATAAAACTTTTTCACACAAAACACCAAAGTGCTTAGAATAGCTTCAAATCGCATTTGGAGACGTTTTAGACCATTTTGTGATTTTTGAAAAAACTTGTTAACATAAAAACACCAAAGTGCTTAGAATAGCTTCAAATCACATTTGGAGACGTTTTAGACCATTTTGTGATTTTTGAAAAAACTTGTTAACATAAAAACACGAAAGTGCTTAGAATAGCTTCAAATCGCATTTGGAAACGTTTTAGACCATTTTGTGATTTTCGAAAAAGATTGTTAACATAAAAACACGAAAGTGCTTAGAATAGCTTCAAATCGCATTTGGAAACGTTTTAGACCATTTTGTGATTTTCGAAAAAGATTGTTAACATAAAAACACCAAAGTGCTTAGAAAAGCTTCAAATCGCATTTGGAGACGTTTTAGACCATTTTGTGCATTTCGATGAAACTTGGTTACACAAAAACATCAAAGTGCTTAAAATCACATTATAAACCATTTTAGACCATTTTGAGCATTTCGATAACACTTTTCACACAAAAACATCAAAGAGCACAAAATAGCTTAATATCTTATTTAAAAACGTTTTAGACCATTTTGAGCATTTCGACAAAACTTTTTCACACAAAACACCAAAGTGCTTAGAATAGCTTCAAATCGCATTTGGAGACGTTTTAGACCATTTTGTGATTTCCGAAAAAACTTGTTAACCTAAAAATACCAAAGTGTTTAGAATAGCTTCAAATCGCATTTGGAGACGTTTTAGACCATTTTGTGATTTTCGAAAAAACTTGTTAACATAAAAACACCAAAGTGCTTCAAATCGCATTTGGAGACATTTTAGACCAATTTGTGATTTTTGAAAAAACTTGTTAACATAAAAACACCAAAGTGCTTACAATAGCTTCAAATCGTATTTGGAGACGTTTTAGACCATTTTGTGATTTTCGAAAAAACTTGTTAACATAAAAACACCAAAGTACTTAGAATAGCTTCAAATCGCATTTGGAGACGTTTTAGACCATTTTATGCTTTTCGATGAAACTTGGTTACACAAAAACATCAAAGTGCTTAAAATCACATTATAATCCGTTTTAGACCATTTTGAGCATTTCGATAACACTTTTCACACAAAAACATCAAAGAGCACAAAATAGCTTAATATCGTATTTAAAAACGTTTTAGACCATTTTGAGCATTTCGACAAAACTTTTTCACACAAAACACCAAAGTGCTTAGAATAGCTTCAAATCGCATTTGGAGACGTTTTAGACCATTTTGTGATTTTCGAAAAAACTTGTTAACATAAAAACACGAAAGTGCTTAGAATAGCTTCAAATCGCATTTGGAAACGTTTTAGACCATTTTGTGATTTTCGAAAAAAATTGTTAACATAAAAACACCAAAGTGCTTAGAATCACATTATAAACCGTTTTAGACCATTTTGAGCATTTCGATAACAATTTTCACACAAAAACATCAAAGAGCACAAAATAGCTTAATATCGTATTTAAAAATGTTTTAGACCATTTTGAGCATTTAGATAAAACTTTTTCACACAAAACACCAAAGTGCTTAGAATAGCTTCAAATCGCATTTGGAGACGTTTTAGACCATTTTGTGATTTTTGAAAAAACTTGTTAACATAAAAACACCAAAGTGCTTAGAATAGCTTCAAATCACATTTGGAGACGTTTTAGACCATTTTGTGATTTTTGAAAAAACTTGTTAACATAAAAACACGAAAGTGCTTAGAATAGCTTCAAATCGCATTTGGAAACGTTTTAGACCATTTTGTGATTTTCGAAAAAGATTGTTAACATAAAAACACGAAAGTGCTTAGAATAGCTTCAAATCGCATTTGGAAACGTTTTAGACCATTTTGTGATTTTCGAAAAAGATTGTTAACATAAAAACACCAAAGTGCTTAGAAAAGCTTCAAATCGCATTTGGAGACGTTTTAGACCATTTTGTGCATTTCGATGAAACTTGGTTACACAAAAACATCAAAGTGCTTAAAATCACATTATAAACCATTTTAGACCATTTTGAGCATTTCGATAACACTTTTCACACAAAAACATCAAAGAGCACAAAATAGCTTAATATCTTATTTAAAAACGTTTTAGACCATTTTGAGCATTTCGACAAAACTTTTTCACACAAAACACCAAAGTGCTTAGAATAGCTTCAAATCGCATTTGGAGACGTTTTAGACCATTTTGTGATTTCCGAAAAAACTTGTTAACCTAAAAATACCAAAGTGTTTAGAATAGCTTCAAATCGCATTTGGAGACGTTTTAGACCATTTTGTGATTTTCGAAAAAACTTGTTAACATAAAAACACCAAAGTGCTTCAAATCGCATTTGGAGACATTTTAGACCAATTTGTGATTTTTGAAAAAACTTGTTAACATAAAAACACCAAAGTGCTTACAATAGCTTCAAATCGTATTTGGAGACGTTTTAGACCATTTTGTGATTTTCGAAAAAACTTGTTAACATAAAAACACCAAAGTACTTAGAATAGCTTCAAATCGCATTTGGAGACGTTTTAGACCATTTTATGCTTTTCGATGAAACTTGGTTACACAAAAACATCAAAGTGCTTAAAATCACATTATAATCCGTTTTAGACCATTTTGAGCATTTCGATAACACTTTTCACACAAAAACATCAAAGAGCACAAAATAGCTTAATATCGTATTTAAAAACGTTTTAGACCATTTTGAGCATTTCGACAAAACTTTTTCACACAAAACACCAAAGTGCTTAGAATAGCTTCAAATCGCATTTGGAGACGTTTTAGACCATTTTGTGATTTTCGAAAAAAATTGTTAACATAAAAACATCAAAGTGTACAGAATAGCTTCAAATCGCATTTGGAGACCGTTTTAGGCCAATTTGTGATTTTCGAAAAAACTTGTTAACCTAAAAATACCAAAGTGTTTAGAATAGCTTCAAATCGCATTTGGAGACGTTTTAGACCATTTTGTGATTTTCGAAAAAACTTGTTAACATAAAAACACCAAAGTGCTTAGAATAGCTTCAAATCGCATTTGGAGACATTTTAGACCAATTTGTGATTTTCGAAAAAACTTGTCAACATAAAAACATCAAAGTGCTTAAAATCACATTATAATCCGTTTTAGACCATTTTGAGCATTTCGATAACACTTTTCACACAAAAACATCAAAGAGCACAAAATAGCTTAATATCGTATTTAAAAACGTTTTAACCATTTTGAGCATTTCGACAAAACTTTTTCACACAAAACACCAAAGTGCTTAGAATAGCTTCAAATCGCATTTGGAGACGTTTTAGACCATTTTGTGATTTTCGAAAAAAATTGTTAACATAAAAACATCAAAGTGTACATAATAGCTTCAAATCGCATTTGGAGACCGTTTTAGGCCAATTTGTGATTTTCGAAAAAACTTGTTAACCTAAAAATACCAAAGTGTTTAGAATAGCTTCAAATCGCATTTGGAGACGTTTTAGACCATTTTGTGATTTTCGAAAAAACTTGTTAACATAAAAACACCAAAGTGCTTAGAATAGCTTCAAATCGCATATGGAGACATTTTAGACCAATTTGTGATTTTCGAAAAAACTTGTCAACATAAAAACACCAAAGGGTTTAGAATATCTTCAAATCGCATTTGGAGACGTTTTAGACCATTTTGTGATTTTCGAAAAAACTTGTTAACATAAAAACACCAAAGTGCTTAGAATAGCTTCAAATCGCATTTGGAGACGTTTTAGACCAATTTGTGATTTTCGAAAAAACTTATCAACATAAAAACACCAAAGGGTTTAGAATAGCTTCAAATCGCATTTGGAGACGTTTTAGACCATTTTGTGATTTTGAAAAAACTTGTTAACATAAAAACACCAAAGTGCTTAGAATAGCTTCAAATCGCATTTGGAGACGTTTTAGACCATTTTGTGATTTTCGAAAAAACTTGTTAACATAAAAACACCAAAGTGCTTAGAATAGCTTCAAATCGTATTTGGAGACGTTTTAGACCATTTTGAGATTTTCGAAAAAACTTGGTTACACAAAAACATCAAAGTGCTTAAAATCACATTATAAACCGTTTTAGACCATTTTGAGCATTTCGATAACACTTTTCACACAAAAACATCAAAGAGCACAAAATAGCTTAATATCGTATTTAAAAACGTTTTAGACCATTTTGAGCATTTCGACAAAACTTTTTCACACAAAACACCAAAGTGCTTAGAATAGCTTCAAATTGCATTTGGAGACGTTTTAGACCAATTTGTGCATTTCGATGAAACTTGATTACACAAAAACATCAAAGTGCTTAAAATCACATCATAAACCGTTTTAGACCATTTTGAGCATTTCGATAACACTTTTCACACAAAAACATGAAAGAGCACAAAATAGCTTAATATCGTATTTAAAAACGTTTTAGACCATTTTGAGCATTTCGACAAAACTTTTTTACACAAAACACCAAAGTGCTTAGAATAGCTTCAAATCGCATTTGGAGACGTTTTAGACCAATTTGTGCATTTCGATGAAACTTGATTACACAAAAACATCAAAGTGCTTAAAATCACATTATAAACCGTTTTAGACCATTTTGAGCATTTCGATAACACTTTTCACACAAAAACATCAAAGAGCACAAAATAGCTTAATATCGTATTTAAAAACGTTTTAGACCATTTTGAGCATTTAGACAAAACTTTTTCACACAAAACACCAAAGTGCTTAGAATAGCTTCAAATCGCATTTGGAGACGTTTTAGACCATTTTGTGCATTTCGATGAAACTTGGTTACACAAAAACATCAAAGTGCTTAAAATCACATTATAAATCGTTTTAGACCATTTTGAGCATTTCGACAAAACTTTTTCACACAAAATACCAAAGTGCTTAGAATAGCTTCAAATCGCATTTCGAGACGTTTTAGACCATTTTGTGATTTTCGAAAAAACTTTTTAACATAAAAACACCAAAGTGCTTAGAATAGCTTCAAATCACATTTGGAGACATTTTAGACCATTTTGTGATTTTCGAAAAAACTTGTTAACATAAAAACACGAAAGTGCTTAGAATAGCTTCAAATCGCATTTGGAAACGTTTTAGACCATTTTGTGATTTTCGAAAAAAATTGTTAACATAAAAACACCAAAGTGCTTAGAATCACATTATAAACCGTTTTAGACCATTTTGAGCATTTCGATAACAATTTTCACACAAAAACATCAAAGAGCACAAAATAGCTTAATATCGTATTTAAAAATGTTTTAGACCATTTTGAGCATTTAGATAAAACTTTTTCACACAAAACACCAAAGTGCTTAGAATAGCTTCAAATCGCATTTGGAGACGTTTTAGACCATTTTGTGATTTTTGAAAAAACTTGTTAACATAAAAACACCAAAGTGCTTAGAATAGCTTCAAATCACATTTGGAGACGTTTTAGACCATTTTGTGATTTTTGAAAAAACTTGTTAACATAAAAACACGAAAGTGCTTAGAATAGCTTCAAATCGCATTTGGAAACGTTTTAGACCATTTTGTGATTTTCGAAAAAGATTGTTAACATAAAAACACCAAAGTGCTTAGAATCACATTATAAACCGTTTTAGACCATTTTGAGCATTTCGATAACAATTTTCACACAAAAACATCAAAGAGCACAAAATAGCTTAATATCGTATTTAAAAATGTTTTAGACCATTTTGAGCATTTAGATAAAACTTTTTCACACAAAACACCAAAGTGCTTAGAATAGCTTTAAATCGCATTTGGAGACGGTTTAGACCATTTTGTGATTTTGAAAAAACTTGTTAACATAAAAACACCAAAGTGCTTAGAATAGCTTCAAATCGCATTTGGAGACGTTTTAGACCATTTTGTGATTTTCGAAAAAACTTGTTAACATAAAAACACCAAAGTGCTTAGAATAGCTTCAAATCGTATTTGGAGACGTTTTAGACCATTTTGAGATTTTCGAAAAAACTTGGTTACACAAAAACATCAAAGTGCTTAAAATCACATTATAAACCGTTTTAGACCATTTTGAGCATTTCGATAACACTTTTCACACAAAAACATCAAAGAGCACAAAATAGCTTAATATCGTATTTAAAAACGTTTTAGACCATTTTGAGCATTTCGACAAAACTTTTTCACACAAAACACCAAAGTGCTTAGAATAGCTTCAAATCGCATTTGGAGACGTTTTAGACCAATTTGTGCATTTCGATGAAACTTGATTACACAAAAACATCAAAGTGCTTAAAATCACATTATAAACCGTTTTAGACCATTTTGAGCATTTCGATAACACTTTTCACACAAAAACATCAAAGAGCACAAAATAGCTTAATATCGTATTTAAAAACGTTTTAGACCATTTTGAGCATTTAGACAAAACTTTTTCACACAAAACACCAAAGTGCTTAGAATAGCTTCAAATCGCATTTGGAGACGTTTTAGACCATTTTGTGCATTTCGATGGAACTTGGTTACACAAAAACATCAAAGTGCTTAAAATCACATTATAAATCGTTTTAGACCATTTTGAGAATTTCGACAAAACTTTTTCACACAAAATACAAAAGTGCTTAGAATAGCTTCAAATCGTATTTGGAGACGTTTTAGACCTTTTTGTGCATTTCGATGGAACTTGGTTACACAAAAACATCAAAGTGCTTAAAATCACATTATAAATCGTTTTAGACCATTTTGAGAATTTCGACAAAACTTTTTCACACAAAATACAAAAGTGCTTAGAATAGCTTCAAATCGCATTTGGAGACGTTTTAGACCATTTTGTGATTTTCGAAAAAACTTGTTAACATAAAAACACGAAAGTGCTTAGAATAGCTTCAAATCGCATTTAGAAACGTTTTAGACCATTTTGTGATTTTCGAAAAAAATTGTTAACATAAAAACACCAAAGTGCTTAGAATCACATTATAAACCGTTTTAGACCATTTTGAGCATTTCGATAACAATTTTCACACAAAAACATCAAAGAGCACAAAATAGCTTAATATCGTATTTAAAAATGTTTTAGACCATTTTGAGCATTTAGATAAAACTTTTTCACACAAAACACCAAAGTGCTTAGAATAGCTTCAAATCGCATTTGGAGACGTTTTAGACCAATTTGTGATTTTTGAAAAAACTTGTTAACACAAAAACATCAAAGTGCTTAGAATAGCTTCAAATCGCATTTGAAGACGTTTTAGACCATTTTCTGATTTTTGAAAAAACTTGTTAACATAAAAACACCAAAGTGCTTAGAATAGCTTCAAATCACATTTGGAGACGTTTTAGACCATTTTGTGATTTTCGAAAAAACTTGTTAACATAAAAACACGAAAGTGCTTAGAATAGCTTCAAATCGCATTTGGAAACGTTTTAGACCATTTTGTGATTTTCGAAAAAACTTGTTAACATAAAAACACGAAAGTGCTTAGAATAGCTTCAAATCGCATTTGGAAACGTTTTAGACCATTTTGTGATTTTCGAAAAAAATTGTTAACATAAAAACACCAAAGTGTTTAGAATAGCTTCAAATCGCATTTGGAGACGTTTTAGACCAATTTGTGATTTTCGAAAAAACTTATCAACATAAAAACACCAAAGGGTTTAGAATAGCTTCAAATCGCATTTGGAGACGTTTTAGACCATTTTGTGATTTTCGAAAAAACTTGTTAACATAAAAACACCAAAGTGCTTAGAATAGCTTCAAATCGTATTTGGAGACGTTTTAGACCATTTTGAGATTTTCGAAAAAACTTGGTTACACAAAAACATCAAAGTGCTTAAAATCACATTATAAACCGTTTTAGACCATTTTGAACATTTCGATAACACTTTTCACACAAAAACATCAAAGAGCACAAAAAAGCTTAATATCGTATTTAAAAACGTTTTAGACCATTTTGAGCATTTCGACAAAACTTTTTCACACAAAACACCAAAGTGCTTAGAATAGCTTCAAATCGCATTTGGAGACGTTTTAGACCAATTTGTGCATTTCGATGAAACTTGATTACACAAAAACATCAACGTGCTTAAAATCACATTATAAACCGTTTTAGACCATTTTGAGCATTTCGATAACACTTTTCACACAAAAACATCAAAGAGCACAAAATAGCTTAATATCGTATTTAAAAACGTTTTAGACCATTTTGAGCATTTGGACAAAACTTTTTCACACAAAACACCAAAGTGCTTAGAATAGCTTCAAATAACATTTGGAGACGTTTTAGACCATTTTGTGCATTTCGATGAAACTTGGTTACACAAAAACATCAAAGTGCTTAAAATCACATTATAAATCGTTTTAGACCATTTTGAGCATTTCGACAAAACTTTTTCACACAAAATATCAAAGGGCTTAGAATAGCTTCAAATCGCATTTGGAGACGTTTTAGACCATTTTGTGATTTTCGAAAAAACTTTTTAACATAAAAACACCAAAGTGCTTAGAATAGCTTCAAATCACATTTGGAGACGTTTTAGACCATTTTGTGATTTTCGAAAAAACTTGTTAACATAAAAACACGAAAGTGCTTAGAATAGCTTCAAATCGCATTTGGAAACGTTTTAGACCATTTTGTGATTTTCGAAAAAAATTGTTAACATAAAAACACCAAAGTGCTTAGAATCACATTATAAACCGTTTTAGACCATTTTGAGCATTTCGATAACAATTTTCACACAAAAACATCAAAGAGCACAAAATAGCTTAATATCGTATTTAAAAATGTTTTAGACCATTTTGAGCATTTAGAAAAAACTTTTTCACACAAAACACCAAAGTGCTTAGAATAGCTTCAAATCGCATTTGGAGACGTTTTAGACCATTTTGTGATTTTTGAAAAAACTTGTTAACATAAAAACACCAAAGTGCTTAGAATAGCTTCAAATCACATTTGGAGACGTTTTAGACCATTTTGTGATTTTCGAAAAAACTTGTTAACATAAAAACACGAAAGTGCTTAGAATAGCTTCAAATCGCATTTGGAAGCGTTTTAGACCATTTTGTGATTTTCGAAAAAACTTGTTAACATAAAAACACGAAAGTGCTTAGAATAGCTTCAAATCGCATTTGGAAACGTTTTAGACCATTTTGTGATTTTCGAAAAAAATTGTTAACATAAAAACACCAAAGTGTTTAGAATAGCTTCAAATCGCATTTGGAGACGTTTTAGACCAATTTGTGATTTTCGAAAAAACTTATCAACATAAAAACACCAAAGGGTTTAGAATAGCTTCAAATCGCATTTGGAAACGTTTTAGACCATTTTGTGATTTTGAAAAAACTTGTTAACATAAAAACACCAAAGTGCTTAGAATAGCTTCAAATCGCATTTGGAGACGTTTTAGACCAATTTGTGCATTTCGATGAAACTTGATTACACAAAAACATCAACGTGCTTAAAATCACATTATAAACCGTTTTAGACCATTTTGAGCATTTCGATAACACTTTTCACACAAAAACATCAAAGAGCACAAAATAGCTTAATATCGTATTTAAAAACGTTTTAGACCATTTTTAGCATTTGGACAAAACTTTTTCACACAAAACACCAAAGTGCTTAGAATAGCTTCAAATAACATTTGGAGACGTTTTAGACCATTTTGTGCATTTCGATGAAACTTGGTTACACAAAAACATCAAAGTGCTTAAAATCACATTATAAATCGTTTTAGACCATTTTGAGCATTTCGACAAAACTTTTTCACACAAAATATCAAAGGGCTTAGAATAGCTTCAAATCGCATTTGGAGACGTTTTAGACCATTTTGTGATTTTCGAAAAAACTTTTTAACATAAAAACACCAAAGTGCTTAGAATAGCTTCAAATCACATTTGGAGACGTTTTAGACCATTTTGTGATTTTCGAAAAAACTTGTTAACATAAAAACACGAAAGTGCTTAGAATAGCTTCAAATCGCATTTGGAAACGTTTTAGACCATTTTGTGATTTTCGAAAAAAATTGTTAACATAAAAACACCAAAGTGCTTAGAATCACATTATAAACCGTTTTAGACCATTTTGAGCATTTCGATAACAATTTTCACACAAAAACATCAAAGAGCACAAAATAGCTTAATATCGTATTTAAAAATGTTTTAGACCATTTTGAGCATTTAGATAAAACTTTTTCACACAAAACACCAAAGTGCTTAGAATAGCTTCAAATCGCATTTGGAGACGTTTTAGACCATTTTGTGATTTTTGAAAAAACTTGTTAACATAAAAACACCAAAAGTGCTTAGAATAGCTTCAAATCACATTTGGAGACGTTTTAGACCATTTTGTGATTTTCGAAAAAACTTGTTAACATAAAAACACGAAAGTGCTTAGAATAGCTTCAAATCGCATTTGGAAACGTTTTAGACCATTTTGTGATTTTCGAAAAAACTTGTTAACATAAAAACACGAAAGTGCTTAGAATAGCTTCAAATCGCATTTGGAAACGTTTTAGACCATTTTGTGATTTTCGAAAAAAATTGTTAACATAAAAACACCAAAGTGTTTAGAATAGCTTCAAATCGCATTTGGAGACGTTTTAGACCAATTTGTGATTTTCGAAAAAACTTATCAACATAAAAACACCAAAGGGTTTAGAATAGCTTCAAATCGCATTTGGAAACGTTTTAGACAATTTTGTGATTTTGAAAAAACTTGTTAACATAAAAACACCAAAGTGCTTAGAATAGCTTCAAATCGCATTTGGAGACGTTTTAGACCATTTTGTGATTTTCGAAAAAACTTGTTAACATAAAAACACCAAAGTGCTTAGAATAGCTTCAAATCGTATTTGGAGACGTTTTAGACCATTTTGAGATTTTCGAAAAAACTTGGTTACACAAAAACATCAAAGTGCTTAAAATCACATTATAAACCGTTTTAGACCATTTTGAGCATTTCGATAACACTTTTGACACAAAAACATCAAAGAGCACAAAATAGCTTAATATCGTATTTAAAAACGTTTTAGACCATTTTGAGCATTTCGACAAAACTTTTTCACACAAAACACCAAAGTGCTTAGAATAGCTTCAAATCGCATTTGGAGACGTTTTAGACCAATTTGTGCATTTCGATGAAACTTGATTACACAAAAACATCAAAGTGCTTAAAATCACATCATAAACCGTTTTAGACCATTTTGAGCATTTCGATAACACTTTTCACACAAAAACATCAAAGAGCACAAAATAGCTTAATATCGTATTTAAAAACGTTTTAGACCATTTTGAGCATTTCGACAAAACTTTTTCACACAAAACACCAAAGTGCTTAGAATAGCTTCAAATCGCATTTGGAGACGTTTTAGACCAATTTGTGCATTTCGATGAAACTTGATTACACAAAAACATCAAAGTGCTTAAAATCACATTATAAACCGTTTTAGACCATTTTGAGCATTTCGATAACACTTTTCACACAAAAATATCAAAGAGCACAAAATAGCTTAATATCGTATTTAAAAACGTTTTAGACCATTTTGAGCATTTAGACAAAACTTTTTCACACAAAACACCAAAGTGCTTAGAATAGCTTCAAATCGCATTTGGAGACGTTTTAGACCATTTTGTGATTTTTGAAAAAACTTGTTAACATAAAAACACCAAAGTGCTTAGAATAGCTTCAAATCACATTTGGAGACGTTTTAGACCATTTTGTGATTTTCGAAAAAACTTGTTAACATAAAAACACGAAAGTGCTTAGAATAGCTTCAAATCGCATTTGGAAACGTTTTAGACCATTTTGTGATTTTCGAAAAAACTTGTTAACATAAAAACACGAAAGTGCTTAGAATCACATTATAAACCGTTTTAGACCATTTTGAGCATTTCGATAACAATTTTCACACAAAAACATCAAAGAGCACAAAATAGCTTAATATCGTATTTAAAAATGTTTTAGACCATTTTGAGCATTTAGATAAAACTTTTTCACACAAAACACCAAAGTGTTTAGAATAGCTTCAAATCGCATTTGGAGACGTTTTAGACCATTTTGTGATTTTTGAAAAAACTTGTTAACATAAAAACACCAAAGTGCTTAGAATAGCTTCAAATCACATTTGGAGATGTTTTAGACCATTTTGTGATTTTTGAAAAAACTTGTTAACATAAAAACACGAAAGTGCTTAGAATAGCTTCAAATCACATTTGGAGACGTTTTAGACCATTTTGTGATTTTTGAAAAAACTTGTTAACATAAAAACACGAAAGTGCTTAGAATAGCTTCAAATCGCATTTGGAAACGTTTTAGACCATTTTGCGATTTTCGAAAAAGATTGTTAACATAAAAACACCAATGTGCTTAGAATCACATTATAAACCGTTTTAGACCATTTTGAGCATTTCGATAACAATTTTCACACAAAAACATCAAAGAGCACAAAATAACTTAATATCGTATTTATAAATGTTTTAGACCATTTTGAGCATTTCGACAAAACTTTTTCACACAAAACACCAAAGTGCTTAGAATAGCTTCAAATCGCATTTGGAGACGTTTTAGACCATTTTGTGATTTCGATGAAACTTGATTACACAAAAACATCAAAGTGCTTAAAATCACATTATAAACCGTTTTAGACCATTTTGAGCATTTCGATAACACTTTTCACACAAAAACATCAAAGAGCAAAAAATAGCTTATTATCGTATTTAAAAACGTTTTAGACCATTTTGAGCATTTAGACAAAACTTTTTCACACAAAACACCAAAGTGCTTAGAATAGCTTCAAATCGCATTTGGAGACGTTTTAGAACATTTTGTGTTTTTCGAAAAAAACTGTTAACATAAAAACACCAAAGTGCTTAGAATAGCTTCAAATCACATTTGGAGACGTTTTAGACCATTTTGTGATTTTCGAAAAAACTTGTTAACATAAAAACACCAAAGTGCTTAGAATAGCGTCAAATCGTATTTGGAGACGTTTTAGACCATTTTGTGATTTTCGAAAAAACTTGTTAACATAAAAACACCAAAGTGCTTAGAATAGCTTCAAATCGCATTTGGAGACGGTTTAGACCATTTTATGATTTTGAAAAAACTTGTTAACATAAAAACACCAAAGTGCTTAGAATAGCTTCAAATCGCATTTGGAGACGTTTTAGACCATTTTGTGATTTTCGAAAAAACTTGTTAACATAAAAACACCAAAGTGCTTAGAATAGCTTCAAATCGTATTTGGAGACGTTTTAGACCATTTTGAGATTTTCGAAAAAACTTGGTTACACAAAAACATCAAAGTGCTTAAAATCACATTATAAACCGTTTTAGACCATTTTGAGCATTTCGATAACACTTTTCACACAAAAACATCAAAGAGCACAAAATAGCTTAATATCGTATTTAAAAACGTTTTAGACCATTTTGAGCATTTCGACAAAACTTTTTCACACAAAACACCAAAGTGCTTAGAATAGCTTCAAATCGCATTTGGAGACGTTTTAGACCAATTTGTGCATTTCGATGAAACTTGATTACACAAAAACATCAAAGTGCTTAAAATCACATCATAAACCGTTTTAGACCATTTTGAGCATTTCGATAACACTTTTCACACAAAAACATCAAAGAGCACAAAATAGCTTAATATCGTATTTAAAAACGTTTTAGACCATTTTGAGCATTTCGACAAAACTTTTTCACACAAAACACCAAAGTGCTTAGAATAGCTTCAAATCGCATTTGGAGACGTTTTAGACCAATTTGTGCATTTCGATGAAACTTGATTACACAAAAACATCAAAGTGCTTAAAATCACATTATAAACCGTTTTAGACCATTTTGAGCATTTCGATAACACTTTTCACACAAAAACATCAAAGTGCTTAAAATCACATTATAAACCGTTTTAGACCATTTTGAGCATTTCGATAACACTTTTCACACAAAAACATCAAAGAGCACAAAATTGCTTAATATCGTATTTAAAAACGTTTTAGACCATTTTGAGCATTTCGACAAAACTTTTTCACACAAAACACCAAAGTGCTTAGAATAGCTTCAAATCGCATTTGGAGACGTTTTAGACCACTTTGTGATTTTTGAAAAAACTTGTTAACATAAAAACACCAAAGTGCTTAGAATAGCTTCAAATCACATTTGGAGACGTTTTAGACCATTTTGTGATTTTCGAAAAAACTTGTTAACATAAAAACACGAAAGTGCTTAGAATAGCTTCAAATCGCATTTGGAAACGTTTTAGACCATTTTGTGATTTTCGAAAAAAATTGTTAACATAAAAACACCAAAGTGCTTAGAATCACATTATAAACCGTTTTAGACCATTTTGAGCATTTCGATAACAATTTTCACACAAAAACATCAAAGAGCACAAAATAGCTTAATATCGTATTTAAAAATGTTTTAGACCATTTTGAGCATTTAGATAAAACTTTTTCACACAAAACACCAAAGTGCTTAGAATAGCTTCAAATCGCATTTGGAGACGTTTTAGACCATTTTGTGATTTTTGAAAAAACTTGTTAACATAAAAACACCAAAAGTGCTTAGAATAGCTTCAAATCACATTTGGAGACGTTTTAGACCATTTTGTGATTTTCGAAAAAACTTGTTAACATAAAAACACGAAAGTGCTTAGAATAGCTTCAAATCGCATTTGGAAACGTTTTAGACCATTTTGTGATTTTCGAAAAAACTTGTTAACATAAAAACACGAAAGTGCTTAGAATAGCTTCAAATCGCATTTGGAAACGTTTTAGACCATTTTGTGATTTTCGAAAAAAATTGTTAACATAAAAACACCAAAGTGTTTAGAATAGCTTCAAATCGCATTTGGAGACGTTTTAGACCAATTTGTGATTTTCGAAAAAACTTATCAACATAAAAACACCAAAGGGTTTAGAATAGCTTCAAATCGCATTTGGAAACGTTTTAGACAATTTTGTGATTTTGAAAAAACTTGTTAACATAAAAACACCAAAGTGCTTAGAATAGCTTCAAATCGCATTTGGAGACGTTTTAGACCATTTTGTGATTTTCGAAAAAACTTGTTAACATAAAAACACCAAAGTGCTTAGAATAGCTTCAAATCGTATTTGGAGACGTTTTAGACCATTTTGAGATTTTCGAAAAAACTTGGTTACACAAAAACATCAAAGTGCTTAAAATCACATTATAAACCGTTTTAGACCATTTTGAGCATTTCGATAACACTTTTGACACAAAAACATCAAAGAGCACAAAATAGCTTAATATCGTATTTAAAAACGTTTTAGACCATTTTGAGCATTTCGACAAAACTTTTTCACACAAAACACCAAAGTGCTTAGAATAGCTTCAAATCGCATTTGGAGACGTTTTAGACCAATTTGTGCATTTCGATGAAACTTGATTACACAAAAACATCAAAGTGCTTAAAATCACATCATAAACCGTTTTAGACCATTTTGAGCATTTCGATAACACTTTTCACACAAAAACATCAAAGAGCACAAAATAGCTTAATATCGTATTTAAAAACGTTTTAGACCATTTTGAGCATTTCGACAAAACTTTTTCACACAAAACACCAAAGTGCTTAGAATAGCTTCAAATCGCATTTGGAGACGTTTTAGACCAATTTGTGCATTTCGATGAAACTTGATTACACAAAAACATCAAAGTGCTTAAAATCACATTATAAACCGTTTTAGACCATTTTGAGCATTTCGATAACACTTTTCACACAAAAACATCAAAGAGCACAAAATAGCTTAATATCGTATTTAAAAACGTTTTAGACCATTTTGAGCATTTAGACAAAACTTTTTCACACAAAACACCAAAGTGCTTAGAATAGCTTCAAATCGCATTTGGAGACGTTTTAGACCATTTTGTGATTTTTGAAAAAACTTGTTAACATAAAAACACCAAAGTGCTTAGAATAGCTTGAAATCACATTTGGAGACGTTTTAGACCATTTTGTGATTTTCGAAAAAACTTGTTAACATAAAAACACGAAAGTGCTTAGAATAGCTTCAAATCGCATTTGGAAACGTTTTAGACCATTTTGTGATTTTCGAAAAAACTTGTTAACATAAAAACACGAAAGTGCTTAGAATCACATTATAAACCGTTTTAGACCATTTTGAGCATTTCGATAACAATTTTCACACAAAAACATCAAAGAGCACAAAATAGCTTAATATCGTATTTAAAAATGTTTTAGACCATTTTGAGCATTTAGATAAAACTTTTTCACACAAAACACCAAAGTGTTTAGAATAGCTTCAAATCGCATTTGGAGACGTTTTAGACCATTTTGTGATTTTTGAAAAAACTTGTTAACATAAAAACACCAAAGTGCTTAGAATAGCTTCAAATCACATTTGGAGATGTTTTAGACCATTTTGTGATTTTTGAAAAAACTTGTTAACATAAAAACACGAAAGTGCTTAGAATAGCTTCAAATCACATTTGGAGACGTTTTAGACCATTTTGTGATTTTTGAAAAAACTTGTTAACATAAAAACACGAAAGTGCTTAGAATAGCTTCAAATCGCATTTGGAAACGTTTTAGACCATTTTGCGATTTTCGAAAAAGATTGTTAACATAAAAACACCAATGTGCTTAGAATCACATTATAAACCGTTTTAGACCATTTTGAGCATTTCGATAACAATTTTCACACAAAAACATCAAAGAGCACAAAATAACTTAATATCGTATTTATAAATGTTTTAGACCATTTTGAGCATTTCGACAAAACTTTTTCACACAAAACACCAAAGTGCTTAGAATAGCTTCAAATCGCATTTGGAGACGTTTTAGACCATTTTGTGATTTCGATGAAACTTGATTACACAAAAACATCAAAGTGCTTAAAATCACATTATAAACCGTTTTAGACCATTTTGAGCATTTCGATAACACTTTTCACACAAAAACATCAAAGAGCAAAAAATAGCTTATTATCGTATTTAAAAACGTTTTAGACCATTTTGAGCATTTAGACAAAACTTTTTCACACAAAACACCAAAGTGCTTAGAATAGCTTCAAATCGCATTTGGAGACGTTTTAGAACATTTTGTGTTTTTCGAAAAAAACTGTTAACATAAAAACACCAAAGTGCTTAGAATAGCTTCAAATCGCATTTGGAGACGTTTTAGAACATTTTGTGTTCTTCGAAAAAACTTGTTACCATAAAAACACCAAAGTGCTTAGAATAGCTTCAAATCGCATTTGGAGACGTTTTAGACCATTTTGTGATTTTTGAAAAAACTTGTTAACATAAAAACACCAAAGTGCTTAGAATAGCTTCAAATCACATTTGGAGACGTTTTAGACCATTTTGTGATTTTCGAAAAAACTTGTTAACATAAAAACACCAAAGTGCTTAGAATAGCGTCAAATCGTATTTGGAGACGTTTTAGACCATTTTGTGATTTTCGAAAAAACTTGTTAACATAAAAACACCAAAGTGCTTAGAATAGCTTCAAATCGCATTTGGAGACGGTTTAGACCATTTTATGATTTTGAAAAAACTTGTTAACATAAAAACACCAAAGTGCTTAGAATAGCTTCAAATCGCATTTGGAGACGTTTTAGACCATTTTGTGATTTTCGAAAAAACTTGTTAACATAAAAACACCAAAGTGCTTAGAATAGCTTCAAATCGTATTTGGAGACGTTTTAGACCATTTTGAGATTTTCGAAAAAACTTGGTTACACAAAAACATCAAAGTGCTTAAAATCACATTATAAACCGTTTTAGACCATTTTGAGCATTTCGATAACACTTTTCACACAAAAACATCAAAGAGCACAAAATAGCTTAATATCGTATTTAAAAACGTTTTAGACCATTTTGAGCATTTCGACAAAACTTTTTCACACAAAACACCAAAGTGCTTAGAATAGCTTCAAATCGCATTTGGAGACGTTTTAGACCAATTTGTGCATTTCGATGAAACTTGATTACACAAAAACATCAAAGTGCTTAAAATCACATTATAAACCGTTTAAGACCATTTTGAGCATTTCGATAACACTTTTCACACAAAAACATCAAAGTGCTTAAAATCACATTATAAACCGTTTTAGACCATTTTGAGCATTTCGATAACACTTTTCACACAAAAACATCAAAGAGCACAAAATTGCTTAATATCGTATTTAAAAACGTTTTAGACCATTTTGAGCATTTCGACAAAACTTTTTCACACAAAACACCAAAGTGCTTAGAATAGCTTCAAATCGCATTTGGAGACGTTTTAGACCAATTTGTGCATTTCGATGAAACTTGATTACACAAAAACATCAAAGTGCTTAAAATCACATCATAAACCGATTTAGACCATTTTGAGCATTTCGATAACACTTTTCACACAAAAACATCAAAGAGCACAAAATAGCTTAATATCGTATTTAAAAACGTTTTAGACCATTTTGAGCATTTCGACAAAACTTTTTCACACAAAACACCAAAGTGCTTAGAATAGCTTCAAATCGCATTTGGAGACGTTTTAGACCAATTTGTGCATTTCGATGAAACTTGATTACACAAAAACATCAAAGTGCTTAAAATCACATTATAAACCGTTTTAGACCATTTTGAGCATTTCGATAACACTTTTCACACAAAAACATCAAAGAGCACAAAATAGCTTAATATCGTATTTAAAAACGTTTTAGACCATTTTGAGCATTTAGACAAAACTTTTTCACACAAAACACCAAAGTGCTTAGAATAGCTTCAAATCGCATTTGGAGACGTTTTAGACCATTTTGTGATTTTTGAAAAAACTTGTTAACATAAAAACACCAATGTGCTTAGAATCACATTATAAACCGTTTTAGACCATTTTGAGCATTTCGATAACAATTTTCACACAAAAACATCAAAGAGCACAAAATAGCTTAATATCGTATTTATAAATGTTTTAGACCATTTTGAGCATTTCGACAAAACTTTTTCACACAAAACACCAAAGTTCTTAGAATAGCTTCAAATCGCATTTGGAGACGTTTTTTATACCATTTTGTGATTTCGATGAAACTTGATTACACAAAAACATCAAAGTGCTTAAAATCACATTATAAACCGTTTTAGACCATTTTGAGCATTTCGATAACACTTTTCACACAAAAACATCAAAGAGCACAAAATAGCTTAATATCGTATTTAAAAACGTTTTAGACCATTTTGAGCATTTAGACAAAACTTTTTCACACAAAACACCAAAGTGCTTAGAATAGCTTCAAATCGCATTTGGAGACGTTTTAGAACATTTTGTGTTTTTCGAAAAAAACTGTTAACATAAAAACACCAAAGTGCTTAGAATAGCTTCAAATCGCATTTGGAGACGTTTTAGAACATTTTGTGTTCTTCGAAAAAACCTGTTAACATAAAAACACCAAAGTGCTTAGAATAGCTTCAAATCGCATTTGGAGACGTTTTAGACCATTTTGTGATTTTTGAAAAAACTTGTTAACATAAAAACACCAAAGTGCTTAGAATAGCTTCAAATCACATTTGGAGACGTTTTAGACCATTTTGTGATTTTCGAAAAAAATTGTTAACATAAAAACACGAAAGTGCTTAGAATAGCTTCAAATCGCATTTGGAAACGTTTTAGACCATTTTGTGATTTTCGAAAAAGATTGTTAACATAAAAACACCAAAGTGCTTAGAAAAGCTTCAAATCGCATTTGGAGACGTTTTAGACCATTTTGTGCATTTCGATGAAACTTGGTTACACAAAAACATCAAAGTGCTTAAAATCACATTATAAACCATTTTAGACCATTTTGAGCATTTCGATAACACTTTTCACACAAAAACATCAAAGAGCACAAAATAGCTTAATATCTTATTTAAAAACGTTTTAGACCATTTTGAGCATTTCGACAAAACTTTTTCACACAAAACACCAAAGTGCTTAGAATAGCTTCAAATCGCATTTGGAGACGTTTTAGACCATTTTGTGATTTTCGAAAAAACTTGTTAACATAAAAACATCAAAGTGTACAGAATAACTTCAAATCGCATTTGGAGACCGTTTTAGGCCAATTTGTGATTTCCGAAAAAACTTGTTAACCTAAAAATACCAAAGTGTTTAGAATAGCTTCAAATCGCATTTGGAGACGTTTTAGACCATTTTGTGATTTTCGAAAAAACTTGTTAACATAAAAACACCAAAGTGCTTCAAATCGCATTTGGAGACATTTTAGACCAATTTGTGATTTTTGAAAAAACTTGTTAACATAAAAACACCAAAGTGCTTACAATAGCTTCAAATCGTATTTGGAGACGTTTTAGACCATTTTGTGATTTTCGAAAAAACTTGTTAACATAAAAACACCAAAGTACTTAGAATAGCTTCAAATCGCATTTGGAGACGTTTTAGACCATTTTATGCTTTTCGATGAAACTTGGTTACACAAAAACATCAAAGTGCTTAAAATCACATTATAATCCGTTTTAGACCATTTTGAGCATTTCGATAACACTTTTCACACAAAAACATCAAAGAGCACAAAATAGCTTAATATCGTATTTAAAAACGTTTTAGACCATTTTGAGCATTTCGACAAAACTTTTTCACACAAAACACCAAAGTGCTTAGAATAGCTTCAAATCGCATTTGGAGACGTTTTAGACCATTTTGTGATTTTCGAAAAAAATTGTTAACATAAAAACATCAAAGTGTACAGAATAGCTTCAAATCGCATTTGGAGACCGTTTTAGGCCAATTTGTGATTTTCGAAAAAACTTGTTAACCTAAAAATACCAAAGTGTTTAGAATAGCTTCAAATCGCATTTGGAGACGTTTTAGACCATTTTGTGATTTTCGAAAAAACTTGTTAACATAAAAACACCAAAGTGCTTAGAATAGCTTCAAATCGCATTTGGAGACATTTTAGACCAATTTGTGATTTTCGAAAAAACTTGTCAACATAAAAACATCAAAGTGCTTAAAATCACATTATAATCCGTTTTAGACCATTTTGAGCATTTCGATAACACTTTTCACACAAAAACATCAAAGAGCACAAAATAGCTTAATATCGTATTTAAAAACGTTTTAACCATTTTGAGCATTTCGACAAAACTTTTTCACACAAAACACCAAAGTGCTTAGAATAGCTTCAAATCGCATTTGGAGACGTTTTAGACCATGTTGTGCATTTCGATGAAACTTGGTTACACAAAAACATCAAAGTGCTTAAAATCACATTATAAACCATTTTAGACCATTTTGAGCATTTCGATAACACTTTTCACACAAAAACATCAAAGAGCACAAAATAGCTTAATATCGTATTTAAAAACGTTTTAGACCATTTTGAGCATTTCGACAAAACTTTTTCACACAAAACACCAAAGTGCTTAGAATAGCTTCAAATCGCATTTGGAGACGTTTTAGACCATTTTGTGATTTTCGAAAAAACTTGTTAACATAAAAACATCAAAGTGTACAGAATAACTTCAAATCGCATTTGGAGACCGTTTTAGGCCAATTTGTGATTTTCGAAAAAACTTGTTAACCTAAAAATACCAAAGTGTTTAGAATAGCTTCAAATCGCATTTGGAGACGTTTTAGACCATTTTGTGATTTTCGAAAAAACTTGTTAACATAAAAACACCAAAGTGCTTCAAATCGCATTTGGAGACATTTTAGACCAATTTGTGATTTTTGAAAAAACTTGTTAACATAAAAACACCAAAGTGCTTACAATAGCTTCAAATCGTATTTGGAGACGTTTTAGACCATTTTGTGATTTTCGAAAAAACTTGTTAACATAAAAACACCAAAGTACTTAGAATAGCTTCAAATCGCATTTGGAGACGTTTTAGACCATTTTATGCATTTCGATGAAACTTGGTTACACAAAAACATCAAAGTGCTTAAAATCACATTATAATCCGTTTTAGACCATTTTGAGCATTTCGATAACACTTTTCACACAAAAACATCAAAGAGCACAAAATAGCTTAATATCGTATTTAAAAACTTTTTAGACCATTTTGAGCATTTCGACAAAACTTTTTCACACAAAACACCAAAGTGCTTAGAATAGCTTCAAATCGCATTTGGAGACGTTTTAGACCATTTTGTGATTTTCGAAAAAAATTGTTAACATAAAAACATCAAAGTGTACAGAATAGCTTCAAATCGCATTTGGAGACCGTTTTAGGCCAATTTGTGATTTTCGAAAAAACTTGTTAACCTAAAAATACCAAAATGTTTAGAATTGCTTCAAATCGCATTTGGAGACGTTTTAGACCATTTTGTGATTTTCGAAAAAACTTGTTAACATAAAAACACCAAAGTGCTTAGAATAGCTTCAAATCGCATTTGGAGACATTTTAGACCAATTTGTGATTTTCGAAAAAACTTATCAACATAAAAACACCAAAGGGTTTAGAATATCTTCAAATCGCATTTGGAGACGTTTTAGACCATTTTGTGATTTTCGAAAAAACTTGTTAACATAAAAACACCAAAGTGCTTAGAATAGCTTCAAATCGCATTTGGAGACGTTTTAGACCAATTTGTGATTTTCGAAAAAACTTATCAACATAAAAACACCAAAGGGTTTAGAATAGCTTCAAATCGCATTTGGAGACGTTTTAGACCATTTTGTGATTTTGAAAAAACTTGTTAACATAAAAACACCAAAGTGCTTAGAATAGCTTCAAATCGCATTTGGAGACGTTTTAGACCATTTTGTGATTTTCGAAAAAACTTGTTAACATAAAAACACCAAAGTGCTTAGAATAGCTTCAAATCGTATTTGGAGACTTTTTAGACCATTTTGAGATTTTCGAAAAAACTTGGTTACACAAAAACATCAAAGTGCTTAAAATCACATTATAAACCGTTTTAGACCATTTTGAGCATTTCGATAACACTTTTCACACAAAAACATCAAAGAGCACAAAATAGCTTAATATCGTATTTAAAAACGTTTTAGACCATTTTGAGCATTTCGACAAAACTTTTTCACACAAAACACCAAAGTGCTTAGAATAGCTTCAAATCGCATTTGGAGACGTTTTAGACCAATTTGTGATTTTTGAAAAAACTTGTTAACATAAAAACACCAAAGTGCTTAGAATAGCTTCAAATCACATTTGGAGACGTTTTAGACCATTTTGTGATTTTCGAAAAAACTTGTTAACATAAAAACACGAAAGTGCTTAGAATAGCTTCAAATCGCCTTTGGAAACGTTTTAGACCATTTTGTGATTTTCGAAAAAACTTGTTAACATAAAAACACGAAAGTGCTTAGAATCACATTATAAACCGTTTTAGACCATTTTGAGCATTTCGATAACAATTTTCACACAAAAACATCAAAGAGCACAAAATAGCTTAATATCGTATTTAAAAATGTTTTAGACCATTTTGAGCATTTAGATAAAACTTTTTCACACAAAACACCAAAGTGCTTAGAATAGCTTCAAATCGCATTTGGAGACGTTTTAGACCATTTTGTGATTTTTGAAAAAACTTGTTAACATAAAAACACCAAAGTGCTTAGAATAGCTTCAAATCACATTTGGAGATGTTTTAGACCATTTTGTGATTTTTGAAAAAACTTGTTAACATAAAAACACGAAAGTGCTTAGAATAGCTTCAAATCGCATTTGGAAACGTTTTAGACCATTTTGTGATTTTCGAAAAAGATTGTTAACATAAAAACACCAATGTGCTTAGAATCACATTATAAACCGTTTTAGACCATTTTGAGCATTTCGATAACAATTTTCACACAAAAACATCAAAGAGCACAAAATAGTATTATAGATATCTGAAAAAAAATAATAATCGGTTAGCCCAAAGTAATTTCAAATTTGCTCGCGCGTCTTTTAAAAAAATGTGCAATAAAAAGTACAAAGATTACTTGGACTCTTTGGCTAAGCAAATTGTCACTAACAGTAAAAGATTCTGGAGCTGGATGAAAACTAAATACAAGTCAAATAATCTTCCTTCTGTCATGAGTCACGATAACATTTCATTCCAGTCTAATTATGATAAAGCTACCACATTTAATTCTTATTTTCATTCTTTTTTCAGTGAGCCTTCTCCGGACGTTCCCCGGGACTATCCAGGTCTTCCTGACTATGCGGTGGATAACTTAAGTTCTCTGTCTGTGAATCAGCATTCTGTGGAAAAGGCACTTAGTAACATTGATATCAATAAAGCTACTGGCATTGATCAGATTAGTAACGTTGTCTTAAAGGGTGCCTCCTCCTCACTCTCTTATCCGCTTTGCAAATTGTTTCAGCTATCTATTAATTCTGGGGTTTTTCCTTCATCTTGGAAACACGCTAATATTGTCCCAATTCACAAGAGTGGTCCCAAAAAACTAATCTGTAACTATCGTCCTATTTCGTTATTGCCTACTATGTCTAAGATTTTTGAGCGCATTGTGCATGATGGTTTGTCATCACATGTTGCTAATGCTTTAAGTCCTAGGCAGCATGGTTTTGTCTCTGGGAGATCATGTCAAACCAACCTCGCACTGCTTCTTGCTACATCATACGATGCAATTAACAGCAAGAAGCAGTGCGATGTGATTTACACTGATTTCTCTAAGGCTTTTGATTCCGTTTCCCATGATTTGCTTATTTTTAAACTTTCAAAATTTGGTTTATCCGGTTCACTGTTAAGTTGGTTTAAAAGCTATTTAACTAATAGACAACAGCGTGTTGTCATTGGGGGAGAGACATCTGATTGGCTCCCTGTGTTATCGGGCGTTCCGCAGGGCTCGATCCTGGGCCCGCTTTTGTTTAATTTATTTATCAACGATCTTCCTTTAAAATTTAATCATTCCGAGTCTCTTTTATTTGCTGACGATCTGAAATTGTTTAAAGTGATTACCACTCCACAGGATGCTTTTTCACTTCAGGAGGATCTGGATGGTCTCGTGGAATGGACGGAGAAGTGGGGGATAAAACTTAATGCTAATAAATGCAAATATTTATCTATAACACTTAAAAAAAGGCCTGTGCTCTTCAATTATAATCTGAGTGGACATGATCTTGAGATGGTTTATGTATGGAAAGATTTAGGTATTTTTATTGATAGTAAATTAAATTTTTGTTCACATATTAATCATGTGTTGTCAAAAGCTAATAGAATGATGGGCTTAATATGGAGAAATTGTAGGTTTATGAACGACGGCAGGGCACTTTTATCTTTATACAAATCTATTATACGTCCTCACCTTGAATATTGTTCCGCAATTTTCAATTCAATTTCTCCATGTCAGGCCCGTCGAATCGACACTGTTCAACGGAAGTTTGTTCGATTCCTGTCTTATAACTGTGTTAATTTTGCCTTTTCCATTGATTCTGTCAGCAATCGTCGAACGATATCTGATATGGTTTTTTTATATAATATTTTAAATTCTAAATATGACTGTTCATTAATTTCACTATTTAGTTTAAATGTTCCTGGTCGTACACGAAATAGACATTTATTGCATATTCCTTTTAGCCGTGTCGACTGTACTAAGAGGGGACTTTTTCATAGACTACCTTATACATTTAATAATCTAAATAGCAATCATATCGATATTTTTAATGATAGACTTGGTTATTTTAAGAGGACGATGATGTGTTCACTTCTTGAACAGTCTGCATAACCTGTTTTAATTGAAATTTTTTATGGCATGCCAATCTATGTTTTTTATATATATATATATATTTTATCTGTATTTTATTGTTAACCGTTTTTGCTGTTGTATTGTTTTATGTTTCAAACCTGTTAGTGGCGGTATTTATCGCTGTTGGTTTTGATTGAATAAAATAAAAATAAAATAAAAATAAAATAAAATAGCTTAATATCGTATTTATAAATGTTTTAGACCATTTTGAGCATTTCGACAAAACTTTTTCACACAAAACACCAAAGTTCTTAGAATAGCTTCAAATCGCATTTGGAGACGTTTTTTATACCATTTTGTGATTTCGATGAAACTTGATTACACAAAAACATCAAAGTTCTTAAAATCACATTATAAACCGTTTTAGACCATTTTGAGCATTTCGATAACACTTTTCACACAAAAACATCAAAGAGCACAAAATAGCTTAATATCGTATTTAAAAACGTTTTAGACCATTTTGAGCATTTAGACAAAACTTTTTCACACAAAACACCAAAGTGCTTAGAATAGCTTCAAATCGCATTTGGAGACGTTTTAGAACATTTTGTGTTTTTCGAAAAAAACTGTTAACATAAAAACACCAAAGTGCTTAGAATAGCTTCAAATCGCATTTGGAGACGTTTTAGAACATTTTGTGTTCTTCGAAAAAACCTGTTAACATAAAAACACCAAAGTGCTTAGAATAGCTTCAAATCGCATTTGGAGACGTTTTAGACCATTTTGTGATTTTTGAAAAAACTTGTTAACATAAAAACACCAAAGTGCTTAGAATAGCTTCAAATCACATTTGGAGACGTTTTAGACCATTTTGTGATTTTCGAAAAAAATTGTTAACATAAAAACACGAAAGTGCTTAGAATAGCTTCAAATCGCATTTGGAAACGTTTTAGACCATTTTGTGATTTTCGAAAAAGATTGTTAACATAAAAACACCAAAGTGCTTAGAAAAGCTTCAAATCGCATTTGGAGACGTTTTAGACCATTTTGTGCATTTCGATGAAACTTGGTTACACAAAAACATCAAAGTGCTTAAAATCACATTATAAACCATTTTAGACCATTTTGAGCATTTCGATAACACTTTTCACACAAAAACATCAAAGAGCACAAAATAGCTTAATATCTTATTTAAAAACGTTTTAGACCATTTTGAGCATTTCGACAAAACTTTTTCACACAAAACACCAAAGTGCTTAGAATAGCTTCAAATCGCATTTGGAGACGTTTTAGACCATTTTGTGATTTTCGAAAAAACTTGTTAACATAAAAACATCAAAGTGTACAGAATAACTTCAAATCGCATTTGGAGACCGTTTTAGGCCAATTTGTGATTTCCGAAAAAACTTGTTAACCTAAAAATACCAAAGTGTTTAGAATAGCTTCAAATCGCATTTGGAGACGTTTTAGACCATTTTGTGATTTTCGAAAAAACTTGTTAACATAAAAACACCAAAGTGCTTCAAATCGCATTTGGAGACATTTTAGACCAATTTGTGATTTTTGAAAAAACTTGTTAACATAAAAACACCAAAGTGCTTACAATAGCTTCAAATCGTATTTGGAGACGTTTTAGACCATTTTGTGATTTTCGAAAAAACTTGTTAACATAAAAACACCAAAGTACTTAGAATAGCTTCAAATCGCATTTGGAGACGTTTTAGACCATTTTATGCTTTTCGATGAAACTTGGTTACACAAAAACATCAAAGTGCTTAAAATCACATTATAATCCGTTTTAGACCATTTTGAGCATTTCGATAACACTTTTCACACAAAAACATCAAAGAGCACAAAATAGCTTAATATCGTATTTAAAAACGTTTTAGACCATTTTGAGCATTTCGACAAAACTTTTTCACACAAAACACCAAAGTGCTTAGAATAGCTTCAAATCGCATTTGGAGACGTTTTAGACCATTTTGTGATTTTCGAAAAAAATTGTTAACATAAAAACATCAAAGTGTACAGAATAGCTTCAAATCGCATTTGGAGACCGTTTTAGGCCAATTTGTGATTTTCGAAAAAACTTGTTAACCTAAAAATACCAAAGTGTTTAGAATAGCTTCAAATCGCATTTGGAGACGTTTTAGACCATTTTGTGATTTTCGAAAAAACTTGTTAACATAAAAACACCAAAGTGCTTAGAATAGCTTCAAATCGCATTTGGAGACATTTTAGACCAATTTGTGATTTTCGAAAAAACTTGTCAACATAAAAACATCAAAGTGCTTAAAATCACATTATAATCCGTTTTAGACCATTTTGAGCATTTCGATAACACTTTTCACACAAAAACATCAAAGAGCACAAAATAGCTTAATATCGTATTTAAAAACGTTTTAACCATTTTGAGCATTTCGACAAAACTTTTTCACACAAAACACCAAAGTGCTTAGAATAGCTTCAAATCGCATTTGGAGACGTTTTAGACCATGTTGTGCATTTCGATGAAACTTGGTTACACAAAAACATCAAAGTGCTTAAAATCACATTATAAACCATTTTAGACCATTTTGAGCATTTCGATAACACTTTTCACACAAAAACATCAAAGAGCACAAAATAGCTTAATATCGTATTTAAAAACGTTTTAGACCATTTTGAGCATTTCGACAAAACTTTTTCACACAAAACACCAAAGTGCTTAGAATAGCTTCAAATCGCATTTGGAGACGTTTTAGACCATTTTGTGATTTTCGAAAAAACTTGTTAACATAAAAACATCAAAGTGTACAGAATAACTTCAAATCGCATTTGGAGACCGTTTTAGGCCAATTTGTGATTTTCGAAAAAACTTGTTAACCTAAAAATACCAAAGTGTTTAGAATAGCTTCAAATCGCATTTGGAGACGTTTTAGACCATTTTGTGATTTTCGAAAAAACTTGTTAACATAAAAACACCAAAGTGCTTCAAATCGCATTTGGAGACATTTTAGACCAATTTGTGATTTTTGAAAAAACTTGTTAACATAAAAACACCAAAGTGCTTACAATAGCTTCAAATCGTATTTGGAGACGTTTTAGACCATTTTGTGATTTTCGAAAAAACTTGTTAACATAAAAACACCAAAGTACTTAGAATAGCTTCAAATCGCATTTGGAGACGTTTTAGACCATTTTATGCATTTCGATGAAACTTGGTTACACAAAAACATCAAAGTGCTTAAAATCACATTATAATCCGTTTTAGACCATTTTGAGCATTTCGATAACACTTTTCACACAAAAACATCAAAGAGCACAAAATAGCTTAATATCGTATTTAAAAACTTTTTAGACCATTTTGAGCATTTCGACAAAACTTTTTCACACAAAACACCAAAGTGCTTAGAATAGCTTCAAATCGCATTTGGAGACGTTTTAGACCATTTTGTGATTTTCGAAAAAAATTGTTAACATAAAAACATCAAAGTGTACAGAATAGCTTCAAATCGCATTTGGAGACCGTTTTAGGCCAATTTGTGATTTTCGAAAAAACTTGTTAACCTAAAAATACCAAAGTGTTTAGAATTGCTTCAAATCGCATTTGGAGACGTTTTAGACCATTTTGTGATTTTCGAAAAAACTTGTTAACATAAAAACACCAAAGTGCTTAGAATAGCTTCAAATCGCATTTGGAGACATTTTAGACCAATTTGTGATTTTCGAAAAAACTTATCAACATAAAAACACCAAAGGGTTTAGAATATCTTCAAATCGCATTTGGAGACGTTTTAGACCATTTTGTGATTTTCGAAAAAACTTGTTAACATAAAAACACCAAAGTGCTTAGAATAGCTTCAAATCGCATTTGGAGACGTTTTAGACCAATTTGTGATTTTCGAAAAAACTTATCAACATAAAAACACCAAAGGGTTTAGAATAGCTTCAAATCGCATTTGGAGACGTTTTAGACCATTTTGTGATTTTGAAAAAACTTGTTAACATAAAAACACCAAAGTGCTTAGAATAGCTTCAAATCGCATTTGGAGACGTTTTAGACCATTTTGTGATTTTCGAAAAAACTTGTTAACATAAAAACACCAAAGTGCTTAGAATAGCTTCAAATCGTATTTGGAGACTTTTTAGACCATTTTGAGATTTTCGAAAAAACTTGGTTACACAAAAACATCAAAGTGCTTAAAATCACATTATAAACCGTTTTAGACCATTTTGAGCATTTCGATAACACTTTTCACACAAAAACATCAAAGAGCACAAAATAGCTTAATATCGTATTTAAAAACGTTTTAGACCATTTTGAGCATTTCGACAAAACTTTTTCACACAAAACACCAAAGTGCTTAGAATAGCTTCAAATCGCATTTGGAGACGTTTTAGACCAATTTGTGATTTTTGAAAAAACTTGTTAACATAAAAACACCAAAGTGCTTAGAATAGCTTCAAATCACATTTGGAGACGTTTTAGACCATTTTGTGATTTTCGAAAAAACTTGTTAACATAAAAACACGAAAGTGCTTAGAATAGCTTCAAATCGCCTTTGGAAACGTTTTAGACCATTTTGTGATTTTCGAAAAAACTTGTTAACATAAAAACACGAAAGTGCTTAGAATCACATTATAAACCGTTTTAGACCATTTTGAGCATTTCGATAACAATTTTCACACAAAAACATCAAAGAGCACAAAATAGCTTAATATCGTATTTAAAAATGTTTTAGACCATTTTGAGCATTTAGATAAAACTTTTTCACACAAAACACCAAAGTGCTTAGAATAGCTTCAAATCGCATTTGGAGACGTTTTAGACCATTTTGTGATTTTTGAAAAAACTTGTTAACATAAAAACACCAAAGTGCTTAGAATAGCTTCAAATCACATTTGGAGATGTTTTAGACCATTTTGTGATTTTTGAAAAAACTTGTTAACATAAAAACACGAAAGTGCTTAGAATAGCTTCAAATCGCATTTGGAAACGTTTTAGACCATTTTGTGATTTTCGAAAAAGATTGTTAACATAAAAACACCAATGTGCTTAGAATCACATTATAAACCGTTTTAGACCATTTTGAGCATTTCGATAACAATTTTCACACAAAAACATCAAAGAGCACAAAATAGTATTATAGATATCTGAAAAAAAATAATAATCGGTTAGCCCAAAGTAATTTCAAATTTGCTCGCGCGTCTTTTAAAAAAATGTGCAATAAAAAGTACAAAGATTACTTGGACTCTTTGGCTAAGCAAATTGTCACTAACAGTAAAAGATTCTGGAGCTGGATGAAAACTAAATACAAGTCAAATAATCTTCCTTCTGTCATGAGTCACGATAACATTTCATTCCAGTCTAATTATGATAAAGCTACCACATTTAATTCTTATTTTCATTCTTTTTTCAGTGAGCCTTCTCCGGACGTTCCCCGGGACTATCCAGGTCTTCCTGACTATGCGGTGGATAACTTAAGTTCTCTGTCTGTGAATCAGCATTCTGTGGAAAAGGCACTTAGTAACATTGATATCAATAAAGCTACTGGCATTGATCAGATTAGTAACGTTGTCTTAAAGGGTGCCTCCTCCTCACTCTCTTATCCGCTTTGCAAATTGTTTCAGCTATCTATTAATTCTGGGGTTTTTCCTTCATCTTGGAAACACGCTAATATTGTCCCAATTCACAAGAGTGGTCCCAAAAAACTAATCTGTAACTATCGTCCTATTTCGTTATTGCCTACTATGTCTAAGATTTTTGAGCGCATTGTGCATGATGGTTTGTCATCACATGTTGCTAATGCTTTAAGTCCTAGGCAGCATGGTTTTGTCTCTGGGAGATCATGTCAAACCAACCTCGCACTGCTTCTTGCTACATCATACGATGCAATTAACAGCAAGAAGCAGTGCGATGTGATTTACACTGATTTCTCTAAGGCTTTTGATTCCGTTTCCCATGATTTGCTTATTTTTAAACTTTCAAAATTTGGTTTATCCGGTTCACTGTTAAGTTGGTTTAAAAGCTATTTAACTAATAGACAACAGCGTGTTGTCATTGGGGGAGAGACATCTGATTGGCTCCCTGTGTTATCGGGCGTTCCGCAGGGCTCGATCCTGGGCCCGCTTTTGTTTAATTTATTTATCAACGATCTTCCTTTAAAATTTAATCATTCCGAGTCTCTTTTATTTGCTGACGATCTGAAATTGTTTAAAGTGATTACCACTCCACAGGATGCTTTTTCACTTCAGGAGGATCTGGATGGTCTCGTGGAATGGACGGAGAAGTGGGGGATAAAACTTAATGCTAATAAATGCAAATATTTATCTATAACACTTAAAAAAAGGCCTGTGCTCTTCAATTATAATCTGAGTGGACATGATCTTGAGATGGTTTATGTATGGAAAGATTTAGGTATTTTTATTGATAGTAAATTAAATTTTTGTTCACATATTAATCATGTGTTGTCAAAAGCTAATAGAATGATGGGCTTAATATGGAGAAATTGTAGGTTTATGAACGACGGCAGGGCACTTTTATCTTTATACAAATCTATTATACGTCCTCACCTTGAATATTGTTCCGCAATTTTCAATTCAATTTCTCCATGTCAGGCCCGTCGAATCGACACTGTTCAACGGAAGTTTGTTCGATTCCTGTCTTATAACTGTGTTAATTTTGCCTTTTCCATTGATTCTGTCAGCAATCGTCGAACGATATCTGATATGGTTTTTTTATATAATATTTTAAATTCTAAATATGACTGTTCATTAATTTCACTATTTAGTTTAAATGTTCCTGGTCGTACACGAAATAGACATTTATTGCATATTCCTTTTAGCCGTGTCGACTGTACTAAGAGGGGACTTTTTCATAGACTACCTTATACATTTAATAATCTAAATAGCAATCATATCGATATTTTTAATGATAGACTTGGTTATTTTAAGAGGACGATGATGTGTTCACTTCTTGAACAGTCTGCAAAACCTGTTTTAATTGAAATTTTTTATGGCATGCCAATCTATGTTTTTTATATATATATATATATTTTATCTGTATTTTATTGTTAACCGTTTTTGCTGTTGTATTGTTTTATGTTTCAAACCTGTTAGTGGCGGTATTTATCGCTGTTGGTTTTGATTGAATAAAATAAAAATAAAATAAAAATAAAATAAAATAGCTTAATATCGTATTTATAAATGTTTTAGACCATTTTGAGCATTTCGACAAAACTTTTTCACACAAAACACCAAAGTTCTTAGAATAGCTTCAAATCGCATTTGGAGACGTTTTTTATACCATTTTGTGATTTCGATGAAACTTGATTACACAAAAACATCAAAGTTCTTAAAATCACATTATAAACCGTTTTAGACCATTTTGAGCATTTCGATAACACTTTTCACACAAAAACATCAAAGAGCACAAAATAGCTTAATATCGTATTTAAAAACGTTTTAGACCATTTTGAGCATTTAGACAAAACTTTTTCACACAAAACACCAAAGTGCTTAGAATAGCTTCAAATCGCATTTGGAGACGTTTTAGAACATTTTGTGTTTTTCGAAAAAAACTGTTAACATAAAAACACCAAAGTGCTTAGAATAGCTTCAAATCGCATTTGGAGACGTTTTAGAACATTTTGTGTTCTTCGAAAAAACCTGTTAACATAAAAACACCAAAGTGCTTAGAATAGCTTCAAATCGCATTTGGAGACGTTTTAGACCATTTTGTGATTTTTGAAAAAACTTGTTAACATAAAAACACCAAAGTGCTTAGAATAGCTTCAAATCACATTTGGAGACGTTTTAGACCATTTTGTGATTTTCGAAAAAAATTGTTAACATAAAAACACGAAAGTGCTTAGAATAGCTTCAAATCGCATTTGGAAACGTTTTAGACCATTTTGTGATTTTCGAAAAAGATTGTTAACATAAAAACACCAAAGTGCTTAGAAAAGCTTCAAATCGCATTTGGAGACGTTTTAGACCATTTTGTGCATTTCGATGAAACTTGGTTACACAAAAACATCAAAGTGCTTAAAATCACATTATAAACCATTTTAGACCATTTTGAGCATTTCGATAACACTTTTCACACAAAAACATCAAAGAGCACAAAATAGCTTAATATCTTATTTAAAAACGTTTTAGACCATTTTGAGCATTTCGACAAAACTTTTTCACACAAAACACCAAAGTGCTTAGAATAGCTTCAAATCGCATTTGGAGACGTTTTAGACCATTTTGTGATTTTCGAAAAAACTTGTTAACATAAAAACATCAAAGTGTACAGAATAACTTCAAATCGCATTTGGAGACCGTTTTAGGCCAATT
Source organism: Antedon mediterranea (assembly GCF_964355755.1). Lineage (NCBI taxonomy): Eukaryota > Metazoa > Echinodermata > Crinoidea > Comatulida > Antedonidae > Antedon > Antedon mediterranea. The sequence goes on from NC_092675.1 coordinate 13,768,995, forward strand.
TGTGATTTCCGAAAAAACTTGTTAACCTAAAAATACCAAAGTGTTTAGAATAGCTTCAAATCGCATTTGGAGACGTTTTAGACCATTTTGTGATTTTCGAAAAAACTTGTTAACATAAAAACACCAAAGTGCTTCAAATCGCATTTGGAGACATTTTAGACCAATTTGTGATTTTTGAAAAAACTTGTTAACATAAAAACACCAAAGTGCTTACAATAGCTTCAAATCGTATTTGGAGACGTTTTAGACCATTTTGTGATTTTCGAAAAAACTTGTTAACATAAAAACACCAAAGTACTTAGAATAGCTTCAAATCGCATTTGGAGACGTTTTAGACCATTTTATGCTTTTCGATGAAACTTGGTTACACAAAAACATCAAAGTGCTTAAAATCACATTATAATCCGTTTTAGACCATTTTGAGCATTTCGATAACACTTTTCACACAAAAACATCAAAGAGCACAAAATAGCTTAATATCGTATTTAAAAACGTTTTAGACCATTTTGAGCATTTCGACAAAACTTTTTCACACAAAACACCAAAGTGCTTAGAATAGCTTCAAATCGCATTTGGAGACGTTTTAGACCATTTTGTGATTTTCGAAAAAAATTGTTAACATAAAAACATCAAAGTGTACAGAATAGCTTCAAATCGCATTTGGAGACCGTTTTAGGCCAATTTGTGATTTTCGAAAAAACTTGTTAACCTAAAAATACCAAAGTGTTTAGAATAGCTTCAAATTGCATTTGGAGACGTTTTAGACCATTTTGTGATTTTCGAAAAAACTTGTTAACATAAAAACACCAAAGTGCTTAGAATAGCTTCAAATCGCATTTGGAGACATTTTAGACCAATTTGTGATTTTCGAAAAAACTTGTCAACATAAAAACATCAAAGTGCTTAAAATCACATTATAATCCGTTTTAGACCATTTTGAGCATTTCGATAACACTTTTCACACAAAAACATCAAAGAGCACAAAATAGCTTAATATCGTATTTAAAAACGTTTTAACCATTTTGAGCATTTCGACAAAACTTTTTCACACAAAACACCAAAGTGCTTAGAATAGCTTCAAATCGCATTTGGAGACGTTTTAGACCATTTTGTGATTTTCGAAAAAAATTGTTAACATAAAAACATCAAAGTGTACATAATAGCTTCAAATCGCATTTGGAGACCGTTTTAGGCCAATTTGTGATTTTCGAAAAAACTTGTTAACCTAAAAATACCAAAGTGTTTAGAATAGCTTCAAATCGCATTTGGAGACGTTTTAGACCATTTTGTGATTTTCGAAAAAACTTGTTAACATAAAAACACCAAAGTGCTTAGAATAGCTTCAAATCGCATATGGAGACATTTTAGACCAATTTGTGATTTTCGAAAAAACTTGTCAACATAAAAACACCAAAGGGTTTAGAATATCTTCAAATCGCATTTGGAGACGTTTTAGACCATTTTGTGATTTTCGAAAAAACTTGTTAACATAAAAACACCAAAGTGCTTAGAATAGCTTCAAATCGCATTTGGAGACGTTTTAGACCAATTTGTGATTTTCGAAAAAACTTATCAACATAAAAACACCAAAGGGTTTAGAATAGCTTCAAATCGCATTTGGAGACGTTTTAGACCATTTTGTGATTTTGAAAAAACTTGTTAACATAAAAACACCAAAGTGCTTAGAATAGCTTCAAATCGCATTTGGAGACGTTTTAGACCATTTTGTGATTTTCGAAAAAACTTGTTAACATAAAAACACCAAAGTGCTTAGAATAGCTTCAAATCGTATTTGGAGACGTTTTAGACCATTTTGAGATTTTCGAAAAAACTTGGTTACACAAAAACATCAAAGTGCTTAAAATCACATTATAAACCGTTTTAGACCATTTTGAGCATTTCGATAACACTTTTCACACAAAAACATCAAAGAGCACAAAATAGCTTAATATCGTATTTAAAAACGTTTTAGACCATTTTGAGCATTTCGACAAAACTTTTTCACACAAAACACCAAAGTGCTTAGAATAGCTTCAAATTGCATTTGGAGACGTTTTAGACCAATTTGTGCATTTCGATGAAACTTGATTACACAAAAACATCAAAGTGCTTAAAATCACATCATAAACCGTTTTAGACCATTTTGAGCATTTCGATAACACTTTTCACACAAAAACATGAAAGAGCACAAAATAGCTTAATATCGTATTTAAAAACGTTTTAGACCATTTTGAGCATTTCGACAAAACTTTTTTACACAAAACACCAAAGTGCTTAGAATAGCTTCAAATCGCATTTGGAGACGTTTTAGACCAATTTGTGCATTTCGATGAAACTTGATTACACAAAAACATCAAAGTGCTTAAAATCACATTATAAACCGTTTTAGACCATTTTGAGCATTTCGATAACACTTTTCACACAAAAACATCAAAGAGCACAAAATAGCTTAATATCGTATTTAAAAACGTTTTAGACCATTTTGAGCATTTAGACAAAACTTTTTCACACAAAACACCAAAGTGCTTAGAATAGCTTCAAATCGCATTTGGAGACGTTTTAGACCATTTTGTGCATTTCGATGAAACTTGGTTACACAAAAACATCAAAGTGCTTAAAATCACATTATAAATCGTTTTAGACCATTTTGAGCATTTCGACAAAACTTTTTCACACAAAATACCAAAGTGCTTAGAATAGCTTCAAATCGCATTTCGAGACGTTTTAGACCATTTTGTGATTTTCGAAAAAACTTTTTAAAATAAAAACACCAAAGTGCTTAGAATAGCTTCAAATCACATTTGGAGACATTTTAGACCATTTTGTGATTTTCGAAAAAACTTGTTAACATAAAAACACGAAAGTGCTTAGAATAGCTTCAAATCGCATTTGGAAACGTTTTAGACCATTTTGTGATTTTCGAAAAAAATTGTTAACATAAAAACACCAAAGTGCTTAGAATCACATTATAAACCGTTTTAGACCATTTTGAGCATTTCGATAACAATTTTCACACAAAAACATCAAAGAGCACAAAATAGCTTAATATCGTATTTAAAAATGTTTTAGACCATTTTGAGCATTTAGATAAAACTTTTTCACACAAAACACCAAAGTGCTTAGAATAGCTTCAAATCGCATTTGGAGACGTTTTAGACCATTTTGTGATTTTTGAAAAAACTTGTTAACATAAAAACACCAAAGTGCTTAGAATAGCTTCAAATCACATTTGGAGACGTTTTAGACCATTTTGTGATTTTTGAAAAAACTTGTTAACATAAAAACACGAAAGTGCTTAGAATAGCTTCAAATCGCATTTGGAAACGTTTTAGACCATTTTGTGATTTTCGAAAAAGATTGTAAACATAAAAACACGAAAGTGCTTAGAATAGCTTCAAATCGCATTTGGAAACGTTTTAGACCATTTTGTGATTTTCGAAAAAGATTGTTAACATAAAAACACCAAAGTGCTTAGAAAAGCTTCAAATCGCATTTGGAGACGTTTTAGACCATTTTGTGCATTTCGATGAAACTTGGTTACACAAAAACATCAAAGTGCTTAAAATCACATTATAAACCATTTTAGACCATTTTGAGCATTTCGATAACACTTTTCACACAAAAACATCAAAGAGCACAAAATAGCTTAATATCTTATTTAAAAACGTTTTAGACCATTTTGAGCATTTCGACAAAACTTTTTCACACAAAACACCAAAGTGCTTAGAATAGCTTCAAATCGCATTTGGAGACGTTTTAGACCATTTTGTGATTTCCGAAAAAACTTGTTAACCTAAAAATACCAAAGTGTTTAGAATAGCTTCAAATCGCATTTGGAGACGTTTTAGACCATTTTGTGATTTTCGAAAAAACTTGTTAACATAAAAACACCAAAGTGCTTCAAATCGCATTTGGAGACATTTTAGACCAATTTGTGATTTTTGAAAAAACTTGTTAACATAAAAACACCAAAGTGCTTACAATAGCTTCAAATCGTATTTGGAGACGTTTTAGACCATTTTGTGATTTTCGAAAAAACTTGTTAACATAAAAACACCAAAGTACTTAGAATAGCTTCAAATCGCATTTGGAGACGTTTTAGACCATTTTATGCTTTTCGATGAAACTTGGTTACACAAAAACATCAAAGTGCTTAAAATCACATTATAATCCGTTTTAGACCATTTTGAGCATTTCGATAACACTTTTCACACAAAAACATCAAAGAGCACAAAATAGCTTAATATCGTATTTAAAAACGTTTTAGACCATTTTGAGCATTTCGACAAAACTTTTTCACACAAAACACCAAAGTGCTTAGAATAGCTTCAAATCGCATTTGGAGACGTTTTAGACCATTTTGTGATTTTCGAAAAAAATTGTTAACATAAAAACATCAAAGTGTACAGAATAGCTTCAAATCGCATTTGGAGACCGTTTTAGGCCAATTTGTGATTTTCGAAAAAACTTGTTAACCTAAAAATACCAAAGTGTTTAGAATAGCTTCAAATCGCATTTGGAGACGTTTTAGACCATTTTGTGATTTTCGAAAAAACTTGTTAACATAAAAACACCAAAGTGCTTAGAATAGCTTCAAATCGCATTTGGAGACATTTTAGACCAATTTGTGATTTTCGAAAAAACTTGTCAACATAAAAACATCAAAGTGCTTAAAATCACATTATAATCCGTTTTAGACCATTTTGAGCATTTCGATAACACTTTTCACACAAAAACATCAAAGAGCACAAAATAGCTTAATATCGTATTTAAAAACGTTTTAACCATTTTGAGCATTTCGACAAAACTTTTTCACACAAAACACCAAAGTGCTTAGAATAGCTTCAAATCGCATTTGGAGACGTTTTAGACCATTTTGTGATTTTCGAAAAAAATTGTTAACATAAAAACATCAAAGTGTACATAATAGCTTCAAATCGCATTTGGAGACCGTTTTAGGCCAATTTGTGATTTTCGAAAAAACTTGTTAACCTAAAAATACCAAAGTGTTTAGAATAGCTTCAAATCGCATTTGGAGACGTTTTAGACCATTTTGTGATTTTCGAAAAAACTTGTTAACATAAAAACACCAAAGTGCTTAGAATAGCTTCAAATCGCATATGGAGACATTTTAGACCAATTTGTGATTTTCGAAAAAACTTGTCAACATAAAAACACCAAAGGGTTTAGAATATCTTCAAATCGCATTTGGAGACGTTTTAGACCATTTTGTGATTTTCGAAAAAACTTGTTAACATAAAAACACCAAAGTGCTTAGAATAGCTTCAAATCGCATTTGGAGACGTTTTAGACCAATTTGTGATTTTCGAAAAAACTTATCAACATAAAAACACCAAAGGGTTTAGAATAGCTTCAAATCGCATTTGGAGACGTTTTAGACCATTTTGTGATTTTGAAAAAACTTGTTAACATAAAAACACCAAAGTGCTTAGAATAGCTTCAAATCGCATTTGGAGACGTTTTAGACCATTTTGTGATTTTCGAAAAAACTTGTTAACATAAAAACACCAAAGTGCTTAGAATAGCTTCAAATCGTATTTGGAGACGTTTTAGACCATTTTGAGATTTTCGAAAAAACTTGGTTACACAAAAACATCAAAGTGCTTAAAATCACATTATAAACCGTTTTAGACCATTTTGAGCATTTCGATAACACTTTTCACACAAAAACATCAAAGAGCACAAAATAGCTTAATATCGTATTTAAAAACGTTTTAGACCATTTTGAGCATTTCGACAAAACTTTTTCACACAAAACACCAAAGTGCTTAGAATAGCTTCAAATTGCATTTGGAGACGTTTTAGACCAATTTGTGCATTTCGATGAAACTTGATTACACAAAAACATCAAAGTGCTTAAAATCACATCATAAACCGTTTTAGACCATTTTGAGCATTTCGATAACACTTTTCACACAAAAACATGAAAGAGCACAAAATAGCTTAATATCGTATTTAAAAACGTTTTAGACCATTTTGAGCATTTCGACAAAACTTTTTTACACAAAACACCAAAGTGCTTAGAATAGCTTCAAATCGCATTTGGAGACGTTTTAGACCAATTTGTGCATTTCGATGAAACTTGATTACACAAAAACATCAAAGTGCTTAAAATCACATTATAAACCGTTTTAGACCATTTTGAGCATTTCGATAACACTTTTCACACAAAAACATCAAAGAGCACAAAATAGCTTAATATCGTATTTAAAAACGTTTTAGACCATTTTGAGCATTTAGACAAAACTTTTTCACACAAAACACCAAAGTGCTTAGAATAGCTTCAAATCGCATTTGGAGACGTTTTAGACCATTTTGTGCATTTCGATGAAACTTGGTTACACAAAAACATCAAAGTGCTTAAAATCACATTATAAATCGTTTTAGACCATTTTGAGCATTTCGACAAAACTTTTTCACACAAAATACCAAAGTGCTTAGAATAGCTTCAAATCGCATTTCGAGACGTTTTAGACCATTTTGTGATTTTCGAAAAAACTTTTTAACATAAAAACACCAAAGTGCTTAGAATAGCTTCAAATCACATTTGGAGACATTTTAGACCATTTTGTGATTTTCGAAAAAACTTGTTAACATAAAAACACGAAAGTGCTTAGAATAGCTTCAAATCGCATTTGGAAACGTTTTAGACCATTTTGTGATTTTCGAAAAAAATTGTTAACATAAAAACACCAAAGTGCTTAGAATCACATTATAAACCGTTTTAGACCATTTTGAGCATTTCGATAACAATTTTCACACAAAAACATCAAAGAGCACAAAATAGCTTAATATCGTATTTAAAAATGTTTTAGACCATTTTGAGCATTTAGATAAAACTTTTTCACACAAAACACCAAAGTGCTTAGAATAGCTTCAAATCGCATTTGGAGACGTTTTAGACCATTTTGTGATTTTTGAAAAAACTTGTTAACATAAAAACACCAAAGTGCTTAGAATAGCTTCAAATCACATTTGGAGACGTTTTAGACCATTTTGTGATTTTTGAAAAAACTTGTTAACATAAAAACACGAAAGTGCTTAGAATAGCTTCAAATCGCATTTGGAAACGTTTTAGACCATTTTGTGATTTTCGAAAAAGATTGTTAACATAAAAACACCAAAGTGCTTAGAATCACATTATAAACCGTTTTAGACCATTTTGAGCATTTCGATAACAATTTTCACACAAAAACATCAAAGAGCACAAAATAGCTTAATATCGTATTTAAAAATGTTTTAGACCATTTTGAGCATTTAGATAAAACTTTTTCACACAAAACACCAAAGTGCTTAGAATAGCTTTAAATCGCATTTGGAGACGGTTTAGACCATTTTGTGATTTTGAAAAAACTTGTTAACATAAAAACACCAAAGTGCTTAGAATAGCTTCAAATCGCATTTGGAGACGTTTTAGACCATTTTGTGATTTTCGAAAAAACTTGTTAACATAAAAACACCAAAGTGCTTAGAATAGCTTCAAATCGTATTTGGAGACGTTTTAGACCATTTTGAGATTTTCGAAAAAACTTGGTTACACAAAAACATCAAAGTGCTTAAAATCACATTATAAACCGTTTTAGACCATTTTGAGCATTTCGATAACACTTTTCACACAAAAACATCAAAGAGCACAAAATAGCTTAATATCGTATTTAAAAACGTTTTAGACCATTTTGAGCATTTCGACAAAACTTTTTCACACAAAACACCAAAGTGCTTAGAATAGCTTCAAATCGCATTTGGAGACGTTTTAGACCAATTTGTGCATTTCGATGAAACTTGATTACACAAAAACATCAAAGTGCTTAAAATCACATTATAAACCGTTTTAGACCATTTTGAGCATTTCGATAACACTTTTCACACAAAAACATCAAAGAGCACAAAATAGCTTAATATCGTATTTAAAAACGTTTTAGACCATTTTGAGCATTTAGACAAAACTTTTTCACACAAAACACCAAAGTGCTTAGAATAGCTTCAAATCGCATTTGGAGACGTTTTAGACCATTTTGTGCATTTCGATGGAACTTGGTTACACAAAAACATCAAAGTGCTTAAAATCACATTATAAATCGTTTTAGACCATTTTGAGAATTTCGACAAAACTTTTTCACACAAAATACAAAAGTGCTTAGAATAGCTTCAAATCGTATTTGGAGACGTTTTAGACCTTTTTGTGCATTTCGATGGAACTTGGTTACACAAAAACATCAAAGTGCTTAAAATCACATTATAAATCGTTTTAGACCATTTTGAGAATTTCGACAAAACTTTTTCACACAAAATACAAAAGTGCTTAGAATAGCTTCAAATCGCATTTGGAGACGTTTTAGACCATTTTGTGATTTTCGAAAAAACTTGTTAACATAAAAACACGAAAGTGCTTAGATTAGCTTCAAATCGCATTTAGAAACGTTTTAGACCATTTTGTGATTTTCGAAAAAAATTGTTAACATAAAAACACCAAAGTGCTTAGAATCACATTATAAACCGTTTTAGACCATTTTGAGCATTTCGATAACAATTTTCACACAAAAACATCAAAGAGCACAAAATAGCTTAATATCGTATTTAAAAATGTTTTAGACCATTTTGAGCATTTAGATAAAACTTTTTCACACAAAACACCAAAGTGCTTAGAATAGCTTCAAATCGCATTTGGAGACGTTTTAGACCAATTTGTGATTTTTGAAAAAACTTGTTAACACAAAAACATCAAAGTGCTTAGAATAGCTTCAAATCGCATTTGAAGACGTTTTAGACCATTTTCTGATTTTTGAAAAAACTTGTTAACATAAAAACACCAAAGTGCTTAGAATAGCTTCAAATCACATTTGGAGACGTTTTAGACCATTTTGTGATTTTCGAAAAAACTTGTTAACATAAAAACACGAAAGTGCTTAGAATAGCTTCAAATCGCATTTGGAAACGTTTTAGACCATTTTGTGATTTTCGAAAAAACTTGTTAACATAAAAACACGAAAGTGCTTAGAATAGCTTCAAATCGCATTTGGAAACGTTTTAGACCATTTTGTGATTTTCGAAAAAAATTGTTAACATAAAAACACCAAAGTGTTTAGAATAGCTTCAAATCGCATTTGGAGACGTTTTAGACCAATTTGTGATTTTCGAAAAAACTTATCAACATAAAAACACCAAAGGGTTTAGAATAGCTTCAAATCGCATTTGGAGACGTTTTAGACCATTTTGTGATTTTCGAAAAAACTTGTTAACATAAAAACACCAAAGTGCTTAGAATAGCTTCAAATCGTATTTGGAGACGTTTTAGACCATTTTGAGATTTTCGAAAAAACTTGGTTACACAAAAACATCAAAGTGCTTAAAATCACATTATAAACCGTTTTAGACCATTTTGAACATTTCGATAACACTTTTCACACAAAAACATCAAAGAGCACAAAAAAGCTTAATATCGTATTTAAAAACGTTTTAGACCATTTTGAGCATTTCGACAAAACTTTTTCACACAAAACACCAAAGTGCTTAGAATAGCTTCAAATCGCATTTGGAGACGTTTTAGACCAATTTGTGCATTTCGATGAAACTTGATTACACAAAAACATCAACGTGCTTAAAATCACATTATAAACCGTTTTAGACCATTTTGAGCATTTCGATAACACTTTTCACACAAAAACATCAAAGAGCACAAAATAGCTTAATATCGTATTTAAAAACGTTTTAGACCATTTTGAGCATTTGGACAAAACTTTTTCACACAAAACACCAAAGTGCTTAGAATAGCTTCAAATAACATTTGGAGACGTTTTAGACCATTTTGTGCATTTCGATGAAACTTGGTTACACAAAAACATCAAAGTGCTTAAAATCACATTATAAATCGTTTTAGACCATTTTGAGCATTTCGACAAAACTTTTTCACACAAAATATCAAAGGGCTTAGAATAGCTTCAAATCGCATTTGGAGACGTTTTAGACCATTTTGTGATTTTCGAAAAAACTTTTTAACATAAAAACACCAAAGTGCTTAGAATAGCTTCAAATCACATTTGGAGACGTTTTAGACCATTTTGTGATTTTCGAAAAAACTTGTTAACATAAAAACACGAAAGTGCTTAGAATAGCTTCAAATCGCATTTGGAAACGTTTTAGACCATTTTGTGATTTTCGAAAAAAATTGTTAACATAAAAACACCAAAGTGCTTAGAATCACATTATAAACCGTTTTAGACCATTTTGAGCATTTCGATAACAATTTTCACACAAAAACATCAAAGAGCACAAAATAGCTTAATATCGTATTTAAAAATGTTTTAGACCATTTTGAGCATTTAGAAAAAACTTTTTCACACAAAACACCAAAGTGCTTAGAATAGCTTCAAATCGCATTTGGAGACGTTTTAGACCATTTTGTGATTTTTGAAAAAACTTGTTAACATAAAAACACCAAAGTGCTTAGAATAGCTTCAAATCACATTTGGAGACGTTTTAGACCATTTTGTGATTTTCGAAAAAACTTGTTAACATAAAAACACGAAAGTGCTTAGAATAGCTTCAAATCGCATTTGGAAACGTTTTAGACCATTTTGTGATTTTCGAAAAAACTTGTTAACATAAAAACACGAAAGTGCTTAGAATAGCTTCAAATCGCATTTGGAAACGTTTTAGACCATTTTGTGATTTTCGAAAAAAATTGTTAACATAAAAACACCAAAGTGTTTAGAATAGCTTCAAATCGCATTTGGAGACGTTTTAGACCAATTTGTGATTTTCGAAAAAACTTATCAACATAAAAACACCAAAGGGTTTAGAATAGCTTCAAATCGCATTTGGAAACGTTTTAGACCATTTTGTGATTTTGAAAAAACTTGTTAACATAAAAACACCAAAGTGCTTAGAATAGCTTCAAATCGCATTTGGAGACGTTTTAGACCAATTTGTGCATTTCGATGAAACTTGATTACACAAAAACATCAACGTGCTTAAAATCACATTATAAACCGTTTTAGACCATTTTGAGCATTTCGATAACACTTTTCACACAAAAACATCAAAGAGCACAAAATAGCTTAATATCGTATTTAAAAACGTTTTAGACCATTTTTAGCATTTGGACAAAACTTTTTCACACAAAACACCAAAGTGCTTAGAATAGCTTCAAATAACATTTGGAGACGTTTTAGACCATTTTGTGCATTTCGATGAAACTTGGTTACACAAAAACATCAAAGTGCTTAAAATCACATTATAAATCGTTTTAGACCATTTTGAGCATTTCGACAAAACTTTTTCACACAAAATATCAAAGGGCTTAGAATAGCTTCAAATCGCATTTGGAGACGTTTTAGACCATTTTGTGATTTTCGAAAAAACTTTTTAACATAAAAACACCAAAGTGCTTAGAATAGCTTCAAATCACATTTGGAGACGTTTTAGACCATTTTGTGATTTTCGAAAAAACTTGTTAACATAAAAACACGAAAGTGCTTAGAATAGCTTCAAATCGCATTTGGAAACGTTTTAGACCATTTTGTGATTTTCGAAAAAAATTGTTAACATAAAAACACCAAAGTGCTTAGAATCACATTATAAACCGTTTTAGACCATTTTGAGCATTTCGATAACAATTTTCACACAAAAACATCAAAGAGCACAAAATAGCTTAATATCGTATTTAAAAATGTTTTAGACCATTTTGAGCATTTAGATAAAACTTTTTCACACAAAACACCAAAGTGCTTAGAATAGCTTCAAATCGCATTTGGAGACGTTTTAGACCATTTTGTGATTTTTGAAAAAACTTGTTAACATAAAAACACCAAAAGTGCTTAGAATAGCTTCAAATCACATTTGGAGACGTTTTAGACCATTTTGTGATTTTCGAAAAAACTTGTTAACATAAAAACACGAAAGTGCTTAGAATAGCTTCAAATCGCATTTGGAAACGTTTTAGACCATTTTGTGATTTTCGAAAAAACTTGTTAACATAAAAACACGAAAGTGCTTAGAATAGCTTCAAATCGCATTTGGAAACGTTTTAGACCATTTTGTGATTTTCGAAAAAAATTGTTAACATAAAAACACCAAAGTGTTTAGAATAGCTTCAAATCGCATTTGGAGACGTTTTAGACCAATTTGTGATTTTCGAAAAAACTTATCAACATAAAAACACCAAAGGGTTTAGAATAGCTTCAAATCGCATTTGGAAACGTTTTAGACAATTTTGTGATTTTGAAAAAACTTGTTAACATAAAAACACCAAAGTGCTTAGAATAGCTTCAAATCGCATTTGGAGACGTTTTAGACCATTTTGTGATTTTCGAAAAAACTTGTTAACATAAAAACACCAAAGTGCTTAGAATAGCTTCAAATCGTATTTGGAGACGTTTTAGACCATTTTGAGATTTTCGAAAAAACTTGGTTACACAAAAACATCAAAGTGCTTAAAATCACATTATAAACCGTTTTAGACCATTTTGAGCATTTCGATAACACTTTTGACACAAAAACATCAAAGAGCACAAAATAGCTTAATATCGTATTTAAAAACGTTTTAGACCATTTTGAGCATTTCGACAAAACTTTTTCACACAAAACACCAAAGTGCTTAGAATAGCTTCAAATCGCATTTGGAGACGTTTTAGACCAATTTGTGCATTTCGATGAAACTTGATTACACAAAAACATCAAAGTGCTTAAAATCACATCATAAACCGTTTTAGACCATTTTGAGCATTTCGATAACACTTTTCACACAAAAACATCAAAGAGCACAAAATAGCTTAATATCGTATTTAAAAACGTTTTAGACCATTTTGAGCATTTCGACAAAACTTTTTCACACAAAACACCAAAGTGCTTAGAATAGCTTCAAATCGCATTTGGAGACGTTTTAGACCAATTTGTGCATTTCGATGAAACTTGATTACACAAAAACATCAAAGTGCTTAAAATCACATTATAAACCGTTTTAGACCATTTTGAGCATTTCGATAACACTTTTCACACAAAAACATCAAAGAGCACAAAATAGCTTAATATCGTATTTAAAAACGTTTTAGACCATTTTGAGCATTTAGACAAAACTTTTTCACACAAAACACCAAAGTGCTTAGAATAGCTTCAAATCGCATTTGGAGACGTTTTAGACCATTTTGTGATTTTTGAAAAAACTTGTTAACATAAAAACACCAAAGTGCTTAGAATAGCTTCAAATCACATTTGGAGACGTTTTAGACCATTTTGTGATTTTCGAAAAAACTTGTTAACATAAAAACACGAAAGTGCTTAGAATAGCTTCAAATCGCATTTGGAAACGTTTTAGACCATTTTGTGATTTTCGAAAAAACTTGTTAACATAAAAACACGAAAGTGCTTAGAATCACATTATAAACCGTTTTAGACCATTTTGAGCATTTCGATAACAATTTTCACACAAAAACATCAAAGAGCACAAAATAGCTTAATATCGTATTTAAAAATGTTTTAGACCATTTTGAGCATTTAGATAAAACTTTTTCACATAAAATACCAAAGTGTTTAGAATAGCTTCAAATCGCATTTGGAGACGTTTTAGACCATTTTGTGATTTTTGAAAAAACTTGTTAACATAAAAACACCAAAGTGCTTAGAATAGCTTCAAATCACATTTGGAGATGTTTTAGACCATTTTGTGATTTTTGAAAAAACTTGTTAACATAAAAACACGAAAGTGCTTAGAATAGCTTCAAATCACATTTGGAGACGTTTTAGACCATTTTGTGATTTTTGAAAAAACTTGTTAACATAAAAACACGAAAGTGCTTAGAATAGCTTCAAATCGCATTTGGAAACGTTTTAGACCATTTTGCGATTTTCGAAAAAGATTGTTAACATAAAAACACCAATGTGCTTAGAATCACATTATAAACCGTTTTAGACCATTTTGAGCATTTCGATAACAATTTTCACACAAAAACATCAAAGAGCACAAAATAACTTAATATCGTATTTATAAATGTTTTAGACCATTTTGAGCATTTCGACAAAACTTTTTCACACAAAACACCAAAGTGCTTAGAATAGCTTCAAATCGCATTTGGAGACGTTTTAGACCATTTTGTGATTTCGATGAAACTTGATTACACAAAAACATCAAAGTGCTTAAAATCACATTATAAACCGTTTTAGACCATTTTGAGCATTTCGATAACACTTTTCACACAAAAACATCAAAGAGCAAAAAATAGCTTATTATCGTATTTAAAAACGTTTTAGACCATTTTGAGCATTTAGACAAAACTTTTTCACACAAAACACCAAAGTGCTTAGAATAGCTTCAAATCGCATTTGGAGACGTTTTAGAACATTTTGTGTTTTTCGAAAAAAACTGTTAACATAAAAACACCAAAGTGCTTAGAATAGCTTCAAATCGCATTTGGAGACGTTTTAGAACATTTTGTGTTCTTCGAAAAAACTTGTTACCATAAAAACACCAAAGTGCTTAGAATAGCTTCAAATCGCATTTGGAGACGTTTTAGACCATTTTGTGATTTTTGAAAAAACTTGTTAACATAAAAACACCAAAGTGCTTAGAATAGCTTCAAATCACATTTGGAGACGTTTTAGACCATTTTGTGATTTTCGAAAAAACTTGTTAACATAAAAACACCAAAGTGCTTAGAATAGCGTCAAATCGTATTTGGAGACGTTTTAGACCATTTTGTGATTTTCGAAAAAACTTGTTAACATAAAAACACCAAAGTGCTTAGAATAGCATCAAATCGCATTTGGAGACGGTTTAGACCATTTTATGATTTTGAAAAAACTTGTTAACATAAAAACACCAAAGTGCTTAGAATAGCTTCAAATCGCATTTGGAGACGTTTTAGACCATTTTGTGATTTTCGAAAAAACTTGTTAACATAAAAACACCAAAGTGCTTAGAATAGCTTCAAATCGTATTTGGAGACGTTTTAGACCATTTTGAGATTTTCGAAAAAACTTGGTTACACAAAAACATCAAAGTGCTTAAAATCACATTATAAACCGTTTTAGACCATTTTGAGCATTTCGATAACACTTTTCACACAAAAACATCAAAGAGCACAAAATAGCTTAATATCGTATTTAAAAACGTTTTAGACCATTTTGAGCATTTCGACAAAACTTTTTCACACAAAACACCAAAGTGCTTAGAATAGCTTCAAATCGTATTTGGAGACGTTTTAGACCAATTTGTGCATTTCGATGAAACTTGATTACACAAAAACATCAAAGTGCTTAAAATCACATCATAAACCGTTTTAGACCATTTTGAGCATTTCGATAACACTTTTCACACAAAAACATCAAAGAGCACAAAATAGCTTAATATCGTATTTAAAAACGTTTTAGACCATTTTGAGCATTTCGACAAAACTTTTTCACACAAAACACCAAAGTGCTTAGAATAGCTTCAAATCGCATTTGGAGACGTTTTAGACCAATTTGTGCATTTCGATGAAACTTGATTACACAAAAACATCAAAGTGCTTAAAATCACATTATAAACCGTTTTAGACCATTTTGAGCATTTCGATAACACTTTTCACACAAAAACATCAAAGTGCTTAAAATCACATTATAAACCGTTTTAGACCATTTTGAGCATTTCGATAACACTTTTCACACAAAAACATCAAAGAGCACAAAATTGCTTAATATCGTATTTAAAAACGTTTTAGACCATTTTGAGCATTTCGACAAAACTTTTTCACACAAAACACCAAAGTGCTTAGAATAGCTTCAAATCGCATTTGGAGACGTTTTAGACCATTTTGTGATTTTTGAAAAAACTTGTTAACATAAAAACACCAAAGTGCTTAGAATAGCTTCAAATCACATTTGGAGACGTTTTAGACCATTTTGTGATTTTCGAAAAAACTTGTTAACATAAAAACACGAAAGTGCTTAGAATAGCTTCAAATCGCATTTGGAAACGTTTTAGACCATTTTGTGATTTTCGAAAAAAATTGTTAACATAAAAACACCAAAGTGCTTAGAATCACATTATAAACCGTTTTAGACCATTTTGAGCATTTCGATAACAATTTTCACACAAAAACATCAAAGAGCACAAAATAGCTTAATATCGTATTTAAAAATGTTTTAGACCATTTTGAGCATTTAGATAAAACTTTTTCACACAAAACACCAAAGTGCTTAGAATAGCTTCAAATCGCATTTGGAGACGTTTTAGACCATTTTGTGATTTTTGAAAAAACTTGTTAACATAAAAACACCAAAAGTGCTTAGAATAGCTTCAAATCACATTTGGAGACGTTTTAGACCATTTTGTGATTTTCGAAAAAACTTGTTAACATAAAAACACGAAAGTGCTTAGAATAGCTTCAAATCGCATTTGGAAACGTTTTAGACCATTTTGTGATTTTCGAAAAAACTTGTTAACATAAAAACACGAAAGTGCTTAGAATAGCTTCAAATCGCATTTGGAAACGTTTTAGACCATTTTGTGATTTTCGAAAAAAATTGTTAACATAAAAACACCAAAGTGTTTAGAATAGCTTCAAATCGCATTTGGAGACGTTTTAGACCAATTTGTGATTTTCGAAAAAACTTATCAACATAAAAACACCAAAGGGTTTAGAATAGCTTCAAATCGCATTTGGAAACGTTTTAGACAATTTTGTGATTTTGAAAAAACTTGTTAACATAAAAACACCAAAGTGCTTAGAATAGCTTCAAATCGCATTTGGAGACGTTTTAGACCATTTTGTGATTTTCGAAAAAACTTGTTAACATAAAAACACCAAAGTGCTTAGAATAGCTTCAAATCGTATTTGGAGACGTTTTAGACCATTTTGAGATTTTCGAAAAAACTTGGTTACACAAAAACATCAAAGTGCTTAAAATCACATTATAAACCGTTTTAGACCATTTTGAGCATTTCGATAACACTTTTGACACAAAAACATCAAAGAGCACAAAATAGCTTAATATCGTATTTAAAAACGTTTTAGACCATTTTGAGCATTTCGACAAAACTTTTTCACACAAAACACCAAAGTGCTTAGAATAGCTTCAAATCGCATTTGGAGACGTTTTAGACCAATTTGTGCATTTCGATGAAACTTGATTACACAAAAACATCAAAGTGCTTAAAATCACATCATAAACCGTTTTAGACCATTTTGAGCATTTTGATAACACTTTTCACACAAAAACATCAAAGAGCACAAAATAGCTTAATATCGTATTTAAAAACGTTTTAGACCATTTAGAGCATTTCGACAAAACTTTTTCACACAAAACACCAAAGTGCTTAGAATAGCTTCAAATCGCATTTGGAGACGTTTTAGACCAATTTGTGCATTTCGATGAAACTTGATTACACAAAAACATCAAAGTGCTTAAAATCACATTATAAACCGTTTTAGACCATTTTGAGCATTTCGATAACACTTTTCACACAAAAACATCAAAGAGCACAAAATAGCTTAATATCGTATTTAAAAACGTTTTAGACCATTTTGAGCATTTAGACAAAACTTTTTCACACAAAACACCAAAGTGCTTAGAATAGCTTCAAATCGCATTTGGAGACGTTTTAGACCATTTTGTGATTTTTGAAAAAACTTGTTAACATAAAAACACCAAAGTGCTTAGAATAGCTTCAAATCACATTTGGAGACGTTTTAGACCATTTTGTGATTTTCGAAAAAACTTGTTAACATAAAAACACGAAAGTGCTTAGAATAGCTTCAAATCGCATTTGGAAACGTTTTAGACCATTTTGTGATTTTCGAAAAAACTTGTTAACATAAAAACACGAAAGTGCTTAGAATCACATTATAAACCGTTTTAGACCATTTTGAGCATTTCGATAACAATTTTCACACAAAAACATCAAAGAGCACAAAATAGCTTAATATCGTATTTAAAAATGTTTTAGACCATTTTGAGCATTTAGATAAAACTTTTTCACACAAAACACCAAAGTGTTTAGAATAGCTTCAAATCGCATTTGGAGACGTTTTAGACCATTTTGTGATTTTTGAAAAAACTTGTTAACATAAAAACACCAAAGTGCTTAGAATAGCTTCAAATCACATTTGGAGATGTTTTAGACCATTTTGTGATTTTTGAAAAAACTTGTTAACATAAAAACACGAAAGTGCTTAGAATAGCTTCAAATCACATTTGGAGACGTTTTAGACCATTTTGTGATTTTTGAAAAAACTTGTTAACATAAAAACACGAAAGTGCTTAGAATAGCTTCAAATCGCATTTGGAAACGTTTTAGACCATTTTGCGATTTTCGAAAAAGATTGTTAACATAAAAACACCAATGTGCTTAGAATCACATTATAAACCGTTTTAGACCATTTTGAGCATTTCGATAACAATTTTCACACAAAAACATCAAAGAGCACAAAATAACTTAATATCGTATTTATAAATGTTTTAGACCATTTTGAGCATTTCGACAAAACTTTTTCACACAAAACACCAAAGTGCTTAGAATAGCTTCAAATCGCATTTGGAGACGTTTTAGACCATTTTGTGATTTCGATGAAACTTGATTACACAAAAACATCAAAGTGCTTAAAATCACATTATAAACCGTTTTAGACCATTTTGAGCATTTCGATAACACTTTTCACACAAAAACATCAAAGAGCAAAAAATAGCTTATTATCGTATTTAAAAACGTTTTAGACCATTTTGAGCATTTAGACAAAACTTTTTCACACAAAACACCAAAGTGCTTAGAATAGCTTCAAATCGCATTTGGAGACGTTTTAGAACATTTTGTGTTTTTCGAAAAAAACTGTTAACATAAAAACACCAAAGTGCTTAGAATAGCTTCAAATCGCATTTGGAGACGTTTTAGAACATTTTGTGTTCTTCGAAAAAACTTGTTACCATAAAAACACCAAAGTGCTTAGAATAGCTTCAAATCGCATTTGGAGACGTTTTAGACCATTTTGTGATTTTTGAAAAAACTTGTTAACATAAAAACACCAAAGTGCTTAGAATAGCTTCAAATCACATTTGGAGACGTTTTAGACCATTTTGTGATTTTCGAAAAAACTTGTTAACATAAAAACACCAAAGTGCTTAGAATAGCGTCAAATCGTATTTGGAGACGTTTTAGACCATTTTGTGATTTTCGAAAAAACTTGTTAACATAAAAACACCAAAGTGCTTAGAATAGCTTCAAATCGCATTTGGAGACGGTTTAGACCATTTTATGATTTTGAAAAAACTTGTTAACATAAAAACACCAAAGTGCTTAGAATAGCTTCAAATCGCATTTGGAGACGTTTTAGACCATTTTGTGATTTTCGAAAAAACTTGTTAACATAAAAACACCAAAGTGCTTAGAATAGCTTCAAATCGTATTTGGAGACGTTTTAGACCATTTTGAGATTTTCGAAAAAACTTGGTTACACAAAAACATCAAAGTGCTTAAAATCACATTATAAACCGTTTTAGACCATTTTGAGCATTTCGATAACACTTTTCACACAAAAACATCAAAGAGCACAAAATAGCTTAATATCGTATTTAAAAACGTTTTAGACCATTTTGAGCATTTCGACAAAACTTTTTCACACAAAACACCAAAGTGCTTAGAATAGCTTCAAATCGCATTTGGAGACGTTTTAGACCAATTTGTGCATTTCGATGAAACTTGATTACACAAAAACATCAAAGTGCTTAAAATCACATCATAAACCGTTTTAGACCATTTTGAGCATTTCGATAACACTTTTCACACAAAAACATCAAAGAGCACAAAATAGCTTAATATCGTATTTAAAAACGTTTTAGACCATTTTGAGCATTTCGACAAAACTTTTTCACACAAAACACCAAAGTGCTTAGAATAGCTTAAAATCGCATTTGGAGACGTTTTAGACCAATTTGTGCATTTCGATGAAACTTGATTACACAAAAACATCAAAGTGCTTAAAATCACATTATAAACCGTTTTAGACCATTTTGAGCATTTCGATAACACTTTTCACACAAAAACATCAAAGTGCTTAAAATCACATTATAAACCGTTTTAGACCATTTTGAGCATTTCGATAACACTTTTCACACAAAAACATCAAAGAGCACAAAATTGCTTAATATCGTATTTAAAAACGTTTTAGACCATTTTGAGCATTTCGACAAAACTTTTTCACACAAAACACCAAAGTGCTTAGAATAGCTTCAAATCGCATTTGGAGACGTTTTAGACCAATTTGTGCATTTTGATGAAACTTGATTACACAAAAACATCAAAGTGCTTAAAATCACATCATAAACCGTTTTAGACCATTTTGAGCATTTCGATAACACTTTTCACACAAAAACATCAAAGAGCACAAAATAGCTTAATATCGTATTTAAAAACGTTTTAGACCATTTTGAGCATTTCGACAAAACTTTTTCACACAAAACACCAAAGTGCTTAGAATAGCTTCAAATCGCATTTGGAGACGTTTTAGACCAATTTGTGCATTTCGATGAAACTTGATTACACAAAAACATCAAAGTGCTTAAAATCACATTATAAACCGTTTTAGACCATTTTGAGCATTTCGATAACACTTTTCACACAAAAACATCAAAGAGCACAAAATAGCTTAATATCGTATTTAAAAACGTTTTAGACCATTTTGAGCATTTAGACAAAACTTTTTCACACAAAACACCAAAGTGCTTAGAATAGCTTCAAATCGCATTTGGAGACGTTTTAGACCATTTTGTGATTTTTGAAAAAACTTGTTAACATAAAAACACCAAAGTGCTTAGAATAGCTTCAAATCACATTTGGAGACGTTTTAGACCATTTTGTGATTTTCGAAAAAACTTGTTAACATAAAAACACGAAAGTGCTTAGAATAGCTTCAAATCGCATTTGGAAACGTTTTAGACCATTTTGTGATTTTCGAAAAAACTTGTTAACATAAAAACACGAAAGTGCTTAGAATCACATTATAAACCGTTTTAGACCATTTTGAGCATTTCGATAACAATTTTCACACAAAAACATCAAAGAGCACAAAATAGCTTAATATCGTATTTAAAAATGTTTTAGACCATTTTGAGCATTTAGATAAAACTTTTTCACACAAAACACCAAAGTGCTTAGAATAGCTTCAAATCGCATTTGGAGACGTTTTAGACCATTTTGTGATTTTTGAAAAAACTTGTTAACATAAAAACACCAAAGTGCTTAGAATAGCTTCAAATCACATTTGGAGATGTTTTAGACCATTTTGTGATTTTTGAAAAAACTTGTTAACATAAAAACACGAAAGTGCTTAGAATAGCTTCAAATCACATTTGGAGACGTTTTAGACCATTTTGTGATTTTCGAAAAAACTTGTTAACATAAAAACACGAAAGTGCTTAGAATAGCTTCAAATCGCATTTGGAAACGTTTTAGACCATTTTGTGATTTTCGAAAAAGATTGTTAACATAAAAACACCAATGTGCTTAGAATCACATTATAAACCGTTTTAGACCATTTTGAGCATTTCGATAACAATTTTCACAAAAAAACATCAAAGAGCACAAAATAACTTAATATCGTATTTATAAATGTTTTAGACCATTTTGAGCATTTCGACAAAACTTTTTCACACAAAACACCAAAGTGCTTAGAATAGCTTCAAATCGCATTTGGAGACGTTTAGACCATTTTGTGATTTTCGAAAAAACTTGTTAACATTAAAACATCAAAGTGTACAGAATAGCTTCAAATCGCATTTGGAGACGTTTTAGACCAATTTGTGATTTTCGAAAAAACTTGTTAACATAAAAACACCAAAGTGCTTAGAATAGCTTCAAATCGCATTTGGAGACGTTTTAGACCATTTTGTGATTTTCGAAAAAAATTGTTAACATAAAAACACCAAAGTGCTTAGAATCACATTATAAACCGTTTTAGACCATTTTGAGCATTTCGATAACAATTTTCACACAAAAACATCAAAGAGCACAAAATAGCTTAATATCGTATTTTAAAATGTTTTAGACCATTTTGAGCATTTAGACAAAACTTTTTCATACAAAACACCAAAGTGCTTAGAATAGCTTCAAATCGCATTTGGAGACGTTTTAGACCATTTTGTGATTTTCGAAAAAACTTGTTAACATAAAAACACCAAAGTGCTTAGAATAGCTTCAAATCGCATTTGGAGACGTTTTAGACCATTTTGTGATTTTCGAAAAAACTTGTTAACATAAAAACACCAAAGTGATTAGAATAGCTTCAAATAGCATTTGGAGATGTTTTAGACCATTTTGTGATTTTCGAAAAAACTTGTTAACATAAAAACACCAAAGTGATTAAAATAGCTTCAAATCGCATTTGGAGACGTTTTAGACCATTTTGTGGTTTTCAAAAAAACTTGTTAACATAAAAACACCAAAGTGCTTAGAATACCTTCAAATCGCATTTGGAGACGTTTTAGACCATTTTGTGCATTTCGATGAAACTTGGTTACACAAAAACATCAAAGTGCTTAAAATCACATTATAAACCGTTTTAGACCATTTTGAGCATTTCGATAACACTGTTCACACAAAAACATCAAAGAACACAAAATAGCTTAATATCGTATTTAAAAACGTTTTAGACCATTTTGAGCATTTCGACAAAACTTTTTTACACAAAAGACCAAAGTGCTTAGAATAATTTCAAATCGCATTTGGAGACGTTTTCGACCAATTTGTGCATTTCGATGAAATTTCGTTACACAAAAACATCAAAGTGCTTAAAATCACATTATAAACCGTTTTAGACCATTTTGAGCATTTCGATAACACTTTTTCACACAAAACACCAAAGTGCTTAGAATAGCTTCAAATCGCATTTGGAGACGTTTTAGACCATTTTGTGATTTTCGAAAAAACTTGTTAACATAAAAACACCAAAGTGATTAGAATAGCTTCAAATCACATTTGGAGATGTTTTAGACCATTTTGTGATTTTCGAAAAAACTTGTTAACATAAAAACACCAAAGTGCTTAGAATAGCTTCAAATCGCATTTGGAGACGTTTTAGACCAATTTGTGATTTTCGAAAAAAATTGTCAACATAAAAACACCAAAGTGTTTATAATAGCTTCAAATCGCATTTGGAGACGTTTTAGACCAATTTGTGATTTTCGCAAAAACTTATCAACATAAAAACACCAAAGGGTTTAGAATAGCTTCAAATCGCATTTGGAGGCGTTTTAGACCATTTTGTGATTTTCTAAAAAACTTGTTAACATAAAAACACCAAGGTGCTTAGAATAGCTTCAAATCGCATTTGGAGACGTTTTAGACCATTTTGTGATTTTCGAAAAAAAATTGTTAACATAAAAACACCAAAGTGCTTTAGAATCACATTATAAACCGTTTTAGACCATTTTGAGCATTTCGATAACACTTTTCACATAAAAACATCAAAGAGCACAAAATAGCTTAATATCGTATTTAAAAATGTTTTAGACCATTTTGAGCATTTAGACAAAACTTTTTCACACAAAACACCAAAGTGCTTAGAATAGCTTCAAATCGCATTTGGAGACGTTTTAGACCATTTTGTGATTTTCGAAAAAACTTGTTAACATAAACACACCAAAAGGCTTAGAATAGCTTCTAATCGCATTTGGAGACATTTTAGACCAATTTGTGATTTTCGAAAAAACTTGTCAACATAAAAACACCAAAGGGTTTAGAATAGCTTCAAATCGCATTTGGAGACGTTTTTAGACCAATTTGTGATTTTCGAAAAAACTTATCAACATAAAAAGACCAAAGTTCTTAGAATCACATTATAAACCGTTTTAGACCATTTTGAGCATTCCGATAACAATTTTCACACAAAAACATCAAAGAGCACAAAATAGCTTAATATCGTATTTAAAAACGTTTTAGACCATTTTGAGCATTTCGACAAAACTTTTTCACACTAAACACAAAAAGTGCTTAGAATAGCTTCAAATCGCATTTGGAGACGTTTTAGACCAATTTGTGCATTTCGATGAAACTTGGTTACACAAAAACATCAAAGTGCTTAAAATCACATTATAAACCGTTTTAGACCATTTTGAGCATTTCGATAACACTTTTCACACAAAAACATCAAAGAGCACAAAATAGCTTAATATCGTATTTAAAAACGTTTTAGACCATTTTGAGCATTTAGACAAAACTTTTTCACACAAAACACCAAAGTGCTTAGAATAGCTTCAAATCGCATTTGGAGACGTTTTAGACCATTTTGTGATTTTTGAAAAAACTTGTTAACATAAAAACACCAAAGTGCTTAGAATAGCTTCAAATCACATTTGGAGACGTTTTAGACCATTTTGTGATTTTCGAAAAAACTTGTTAACATAAAAACACGAAAGTGCTTAGAATAGCTTCAAATCGCATTTGGAAACGTTTTAGACCATTTTGTGATTTTCGAAAAAACTTGTTAACATAAAAACACGAAAGTGCTTAGAATCACATTATAAACCGTTTTAGACCATTTTGAGCATTTCGATAACAATTTTCACACAAAAACATCAAAGAGCACAAAATAGCTTAATATCGTATTTAAAAATGTTTTAGACCATTTTGAGCATTTAGATAAAACTTTTTCACACAAAACACCAAAGTGTTTAGAATAGCTTCAAATCGCATTTGGAGACGTTTTAGACCATTTTGTGATTTTTGAAAAAACTTGTTAACATAAAAACACCAAAGTGCTTAGAATAGCTTCAAATCACATTTGGAGATGTTTTAGACCATTTTGTGATTTTTGAAAAAACTTGTTAACATAAAAACACGAAAGTGCTTAGAATAGCTTCAAATCACATTTGGAGACGTTTTAGACCATTTTGTGATTTTTGAAAAAACTTGTTAACATAAAAACACGAAAGTGCTTAGAATAGCTTCAAATCGCATTTGGAAACGTTTTAGACCATTTTGCGATTTTCGAAAAAGATTGTTAACATAAAAACACCAATGTGCTTAGAATCACATTATAAACCGTTTTAGACCATTTTGAGCATTTCGATAACAATTTTCACACAAAAACATCAAAGAGCACAAAATAACTTAATATCGTATTTATAAATGTTTTAGACCATTTTGAGCATTTCGACAAAACTTTTTCACACAAAACACCAAAGTGCTTAGAATAGCTTCAAATCGCATTTGGAGACGTTTTAGACCATTTTGTGATTTCGATGAAACTTGATTACACAAAAACATCAAAGTGCTTAAAATCACATTATAAACCGTTTTAGACCATTTTGAGCATTTCGATAACACTTTTCACACAAAAACATCAAAGAGCAAAAAATAGCTTATTATCGTATTTAAAAACGTTTTAGACCATTTTGAGCATTTAGACAAAACTTTTTCACACAAAACACCAAAGTGCTTAGAATAGCTTCAAATCGCATTTGGAGACGTTTTAGAACATTTTGTGTTTTTCGAAAAAAACTGTTAACATAAAAACACCAAAGTGCTTAGAATAGCTTCAAATCGCATTTGGAGACGTTTTAGAACATTTTGTGTTCTTCGAAAAAACTTGTTACCATAAAAACACCAAAGTGCTTAGAATAGCTTCAAATCGCATTTGGAGACGTTTTAGACCATTTTGTGATTTTTGAAAAAACTTGTTAACATAAAAACACCAAAGTGCTTAGAATAGCTTCAAATCACATTTGGAGACGTTTTAGACCATTTTGTGATTTTCGAAAAAACTTGTTAACATAAAAACACCAAAGTGCTTAGAATAGCGTCAAATCGTATTTGGAGACGTTTTAGACCATTTTGTGATTTTCGAAAAAACTTGTTAACATAAAAACACCAAAGTGCTTAGAATAGCTTCAAATCGCATTTGGAGACGGTTTAGACCATTTTATGATTTTGAAAAAACTTGTTAACATAAAAACACCAAAGTGCTTAGAATAGCTTCAAATCGCATTTGGAGACGTTTTAGACCATTTTGTGATTTTCGAAAAAACTTGTTAACATAAAAACACCAAAGTGCTTAGAATAGCTTCAAATCGTATTTGGAGACGTTTTAGACCATTTTGAGATTTTCGAAAAAACTTGGTTACACAAAAACATCAAAGTGCTTAAAATCACATTATAAACCGTTTTAGACCATTTTGAGCATTTCGATAACACTTTTCACACAAAAACATCAAAGAGCACAAAATAGCTTAATATCGTATTTAAAAACGTTTTAGACCATTTTGAGCATTTCGACAAAACTTTTTCACACAAAACATTAAAGTGCTTAGAATAGCTTCAAATCGCATTTGGAGACGTTTTAGACCAATTTGTGCATTTCGATGAAACTTGATTACACAAAAACATCAAAGTGCTTAAAATCACATCATAAACCGTTTTAGACCATTTTGAGCATTTCGATAACACTTTTCACACAAAAACATCAAAGAGCACAAAATAGCTTAATATCGTATTTAAAAACGTTTTAGACCATTTTGAGCATTTCGACAAAACTTTTTCACACAAAACACCAAAGTGCTTAGAATAGCTTCAAATCGCATTTGGAGACGTTTTAGACCAATTTGTGCATTTCGATGAAACTTGATTACACAAAAACATCAAAGTGCTTAAAATCACATTATAAACCGTTTTAGACCATTTTGAGCATTTCGATAACACTTTTCACACAAAAACATCAAAGAGCAAAAAATAGCTTATTATCGTATTTAAAAACGTTTTAGACCATTTTGAGCATTTAGACAAAACTTTTTCACACAAAACACCAAAGTGCTTAGAATAGCTTCAAATCGCATTTGGAGACGTTTTAGAACATTTTGTGTTTTTCGAAAAAAACTGTTAACATAAAAACACCAAAGTGCTTAGAATAGCTTCAAATCGCATTTGGAGACGTTTTAGAACATTTTGTGTTCTTCGAAAAAACTTGTTACAATAAAAACACCAAAGTGCTTAGAATAGCTTCAAATCGCATTTGGAGACGTTTTAGACCATTTTGTGATTTTTGAAAAAACTTGTTAACATAAAAACACCAAAGTGCTTAGAATAGCTTCAAATCACATTTGGAGACGTTTTAGACCATTTTGTGATTTTCGAAAAAACTTGTTAACATAAAAACACCAAAGTGCTTAGAATAGCGTCAAATCGTATTTGGAGACGTTTTAGACCATTTTGTGATTTTCGAAAAAACTTGTTAACATAAAAACACCAAAGTGCTTAGAATAGCTTCAAATCGCATTTGGAGACGGTTTAGACCATTTTATGATTTTGAAAAAACTTGTTAACATAAAAACACCAAAGTGCTTAGAATAGCTTCAAATCGCATTTGGAGACGTTTTAGACCATTTTGTGATTTTCGAAAAAACTTGTTAACATAAAAACACCAAAGTGCTTAGAATAGCTTCAAATCGTATTTGGAGACGTTTTAGACCATTTTGAGATTTTCGAAAAAACTTGGTTACACAAAAACATCAAAGTGCTTAAAATCACATTATAAACCGTTTTAGACCATTTTGAGCATTTCGATAACACTTTTCACACAAAAACATCAAAGAGCACAAAATAGCTTAATATCGTATTTAAAAACGTTTTAGACCATTTTGAGCATTTCGACAAAACTTTTTCACACAAAACACCAAAGTGCTTAGAATAGCTTCAAATCGCATTTGGAGACGTTTTAGACCAATTTGTGCATTTCGATGAAACTTGATTACACAAAAACATCAAAGTGCTTAAAATCACATCATAAACCGTTTTAGACCATTTTGAGCATTTCGATAACACTTTTCACACAAAAACATCAAAGAGCACAAAATAGCTTAATATCGTATTTAAAAACGTTTTAGACCATTTTGAGCATTTCGACAAAACTTTTTCACACAAAACACCAAAGTGCTTAGAATAGCTTCAAATCGCATTTGGAGACGTTTTAGACCAATTTGTGCATTTCGATGAAACTTGATTACACAAAAACATCAAAGTGCTTAAAATCACATTATAAACCGTTTTAGACCATTTTGAGCATTTCGATAACACTTTTCACACAAAAACATCAAAGTGCTTAAAATCACATTATAAACCGTTTTAGACCATTTTGAGCATTTCGATAACACTTTTCACACAAAAACATCAAAGAGCACAAAATTGCTTAATATCGTATTTAAAAACGTTTTAGACCATTTTGAGCATTTCGACAAAACTTTTTCACACAAAACACCAAAGTGCTTAGAATAGCTTCAAATCGCATTTGGAGACGTTTTAGACCAATTTGTGCATTTCGATGAAACTTGATTACACAAAAACATCAAAGTGCTTAAAATCACATCATAAACCGTTTTAGACCATTTTGAGCATTTCGATAACACTTTTCACACAAAAACATCAAAGAGCACAAAATAGCTTAATATCGTATTTAAAAACGTTTTAGACCATTTTGAGCATTTCGACAAAACTTTTTCACACAAAACACCAAAGTGCTTAGAATAGCTTCAAATCGCATTTGGAGACGTTTTAGACCAATTTGTGCATTTCGATGAAACTTGATTACACAAAAACATCAAAGTGCTTAAAATCACATTATAAACCGTTTTAGACCATTTTGAGCATTTCGATAACACTTTTCACACAAAAACATCAAAGAGCACAAAATAGCTTAATATCGTATTTAAAAACGTTTTAGACCATTTTGAGCATTTAGACAAAACTTTTTCACACAAAACACCAAAGTGCTTAGAATAGCTTCAAATCGCATTTGGAGACGTTTTAGACCATTTTGTGATTTTTGAAAAAACTTGTTAACATAAAAACACCAATGTGCTTAGAATCACATTATAAACCGTTTTAGACCATTTTGAGCATTTCGATAACAATTTTCACACAAAAACATCAAAGAGCACAAAATAGCTTAATATCGTATTTATAAATGTTTTAGACCATTTTGAGCATTTTGACAAAACTTTTTCACACAAAACACCAAAGTTCTTAGAATAGCTTCAAATCGCATTTGGAGACGTTTTTTATACCATTTTGTGATTTCGATGAAACTTGATTACACAAAAACATCAAAGTGCTTAAAATCACATTATAAACCGTTTTAGACCATTTTGAGCATTTCGATAACACTTTTCACACAAAAACATCAAAGAGCACAAAATAGCTTAATATCGTATTTAAAAACGTTTTAGACCATTTTGAGCATTTAGACAAAACTTTTTCACACAAAACACCAAAGTGCTTAGAATAGCTTCAAATCGCATTTGGAGACGTTTTAGAACATTTTGTGTTTTTCGAAAAAAACTGTTAACATAAAAACACCAAAGTGCTTAGAATAGCTTCAAATCGCATTTGGAGACGTTTTAGAACATTTTGTGTTCTTCGAAAAAACCTGTTAACATAAAAACACCAAAGTGCTTAGAATAGCTTCAAATCGCATTTGGAGACGTTTTAGACCATTTTGTGATTTTTGAAAAAACTTGTTAACATAAAAACACCAAAGTGCTTAGAATAGCTTCAAATCACATTTGGAGACGTTTTAGACCATTTTGTGATTTTCGAAAAAAATTGTTAACATAAAAACACGAAAGTGCTTAGAATAGCTTCAAATCGCATTTGGAAACGTTTTAGACCATTTTGTGATTTTCGAAAAAGATTGTTAACATAAAAACACCAAAGTGCTTAGAAAAGCTTCAAATCGCATTTGGAGACGTTTTAGACCATTTTGTGCATTTCGATGAAACTTGGTTACACAAAAACATCAAAGTGCTTAAAATCACATTATAAACCATTTTAGACCATTTTGAGCATTTCGATAACACTTTTCACACAAAAACATCAAAGAGCACAAAATAGCTTAATATCTTATTTAAAAACGTTTTAGACCATTTTGAGCATTTCGACAAAACTTTTTCACACAAAACACCAAAGTGCTTAGAATAGCTTCAAATCGCATTTGGAGACGTTTTAGACCATTTTGTGATTTTCGAAAAAACTTGTTAACATAAAAACATCAAAGTGTACAGAATAACTTCAAATCGCATTTGGAGACCGTTTTAGGCCAATTTGTGATTTCCGAAAAAACTTGTTAACCTAAAAATACCAAAGTGTTTAGAATAGCTTCAAATCGCATTTGGAGACGTTTTAGACCATTTTGTGATTTTCGAAAAAACTTGTTAACATAAAAACACCAAAGTGCTTCAAATCGCATTTGGAGACATTTTAGACCAATTTGTGATTTTTGAAAAAACTTGTTAACATAAAAACACCAAAGTGCTTACAATAGCTTCAAATCGTATTTGGAGACGTTTTAGACCATTTTGTGATTTTCGAAAAAACTTGTTAACATAAAAACACCAAAGTACTTAGAATAGCTTCAAATCGCATTTGGAGACGTTTTAGACCATTTTATGCTTTTCGATGAAACTTGGTTACACAAAAACATCAAAGTGCTTAAAATCACATTATAATCCGTTTTAGACCATTTTGAGCATTTCGATAACACTTTTCACACAAAAACATCAAAGAGCACAAAATAGCTTAATATCGTATTTAAAAACGTTTTAGACCATTTTGAGCATTTCGACAAAACTTTTTCACACAAAACACCAAAGTGCTTAGAATAGCTTCAAATCGCATTTGGAGACGTTTTAGACCATTTTGTGATTTTCGAAAAAAATTGTTAACATAAAAACATCAAAGTGTACAGAATAGCTTCAAATCGCATTTGGAGACCGTTTTAGGCCAATTTGTGATTTTCGAAAAAACTTGTTAACCTAAAAATACCAAAGTGTTTAGAATAGCTTCAAATCGCATTTGGAGACGTTTTAGACCATTTTGTGATTTTCGAAAAAACTTGTTAACATAAAAACACCAAAGTGCTTAGAATAGCTTCAAATCGCATTTGGAGACATTTTAGACCAATTTGTGATTTTCGAAAAAACTTGTCAACATAAAAACATCAAAGTGCTTAAAATCACATTATAATCCGTTTTAGACCATTTTGAGCATTTCGATAACACTTTTCACACAAAAACATCAAAGAGCACAAAATAGCTTAATATCGTATTTAAAAACGTTTTAACCATTTTGAGCATTTCGACAAAACTTTTTCACACAAAACACCAAAGTGCTTAGAATAGCTTCAAATCGCATTTGGAGACGTTTTAGACCATGTTGTGCATTTCGATGAAACTTGGTTACACAAAAACATCAAAGTGCTTAAAATCACATTATAAACCATTTTAGACCATTTTGAGCATTTCGATAACACTTTTCACACAAAAACATCAAAGAGCACAAAATAGCTTAATATCGTATTTAAAAACGTTTTAGACCATTTTGAGCATTTCGACAAAACTTTTTCACACAAAACACCAAAGTGCTTAGAATAGCTTCAAATCGCATTTGGAGACGTTTTAGACCATTTTGTGATTTTCGAAAAAACTTGTTAACATAAAAACATCAAAGTGTACAGAATAACTTCAAATCGCATTTGGAGACCGTTTTAGGCCAATTTGTGATTTTCGAAAAAACTTGTTAACCTAAAAATACCAAAGTGTTTAGAATAGCTTCAAATCGCATTTGGAGACGTTTTAGACCATTTTGTGATTTTCGAAAAAACTTGTTAACATAAAAACACCAAAGTGCTTCAAATCGCATTTGGAGACATTTTAGACCAATTTGTGATTTTTGAAAAAACTTGTTAACATAAAAACACCAAAGTGCTTACAATAGCTTCAAATCGTATTTGGAGACGTTTTAGACCATTTTGTGATTTTCGAAAAAACTTGTTAACATAAAAACACCAAAGTACTTAGAATAGCTTCAAATCGCATTTGGAGACGTTTTAGACCATTTTATGCATTTCGATGAAACTTGGTTACACAAAAACATCAAAGTGCTTAAAATCACATTATAATCCGTTTTAGACCATTTTGAGCATTTCGATAACACTTTTCACACAAAAACATCAAAGAGCACAAAATAGCTTAATATCGTATTTAAAAACTTTTTAGACCATTTTGAGCATTTCGACAAAACTTTTTCACACAAAACACCAAAGTGCTTAGAATAGCTTCAAATCGCATTTGGAGACGTTTTAGACCATTTTGTGATTTTCGAAAAAAATTGTTAACATAAAAACATCAAAGTGTACAGAATAGCTTCAAATCGCATTTGGAGACCGTTTTAGGCCAATTTGTGATTTTCGAAAAAACTTGTTAACCTAAAAATACCAAAGTGTTTAGAATTGCTTCAAATCGCATTTGGAGACGTTTTAGACCATTTTGTGATTTTCGAAAAAACTTGTTAACATAAAAACACCAAAGTGCTTAGAATAGCTTCAAATCACATTTGGAGACATTTTAGACCAATTTGTGATTTTCGAAAAAACTTATCAACATAAAAACACCAAAGGGTTTAGAATATCTTCAAATCGCATTTGGAGACGTTTTAGACCATTTTGTGATTTTCGAAAAAACTTGTTAACATAAAAACACCAAAGTGCTTAGAATAGCTTCAAATCGCATTTGGAGACGTTTTAGACCAATTTGTGATTTTCGAAAAAACTTATCAACATAAAAACACCAAAGGGTTTAGAATAGCTTCAAATCGCATTTGGAGACGTTTTAGACCATTTTGTGATTTTGAAAAAACTTGTTAACATAAAAACACCAAAGTGCTTAGAATAGCTTCAAATCGCATTTGGAGACGTTTTAGACCATTTTGTGATTTTCGAAAAAACTTGTTAACATAAAAACACCAAAGTGCTTAGAATAGCTTCAAATCGTATTTGGAGACTTTTTAGACCATTTTGAGATTTTCGAAAAAACTTGGTTACACAAAAACATCAAAGTGCTTAAAATCACATTATAAACCGTTTTAGACCATTTTGAGCATTTCGATAACACTTTTCACACAAAAACATCAAAGAGCACAAAATAGCTTAATATCGTATTTAAAAACGTTTTAGACCATTTTGAGCATTTCGACAAAACTTTTTCACACAAAACACCAAAGTGCTTAGAATAGCTTCAAATCGCATTTGGAGACGTTTTAGACCAATTTGTGATTTTTGAAAAAACTTGTTAACATAAAAACACCAAAGTGCTTAGAATAGCTTCAAATCACATTTGGAGACGTTTTAGACCATTTTGTGATTTTCGAAAAAACTTGTTAACATAAAAACACGAAAGTGCTTAGAATAGCTTCAAATCGCCTTTGGAAACGTTTTAGACCATTTTGTGATTTTCGAAAAAACTTGTTAACATAAAAACACGAAAGTGCTTAGAATCACATTATAAACCGTTTTAGACCATTTTGAGCATTTCGATAACAATTTTCACACAAAAACATCAAAGAGCACAAAATAGCTTAATATCGTATTTAAAAATGTTTTAGACCATTTTGAGCATTTAGATAAAACTTTTTCACACAAAACACCAAAGTGCTTAGAATAGCTTCAAATCGCATTTGGAGACGTTTTAGACCATTTTGTGATTTTTGAAAAAACTTGTTAACATAAAAACACCAAAGTGCTTAGAATAGCTTCAAATCACATTTGGAGATGTTTTAGACCATTTTGTGATTTTTGAAAAAACTTGTTAACATAAAAACACGAAAGTGCTTAGAATAGCTTCAAATCGCATTTGGAAACGTTTTAGACCATTTTGTGATTTTCGAAAAAGATTGTTAACATAAAAACACCAATGTGCTTAGAATCACATTATAAACCGTTTTAGACCATTTTGAGCATTTCGATAACAATTTTCACACAAAAACATCAAAGAGCACAAAATAGTATTATAGATATCTGAAAAAAAATAATAATCGGTTAGCCCAAAGTAATTTCAAATTTGCTCGCGCGTCTTTTAAAAAAATGTGCAATAAAAAGTACAAAGATTACTTGGACTCTTTGGCTAAGCAAATTGTCACTAACAGTAAAAGATTCTGGAGCTGGATGAAAACTAAATACAAGTCAAATAATCTTCCTTCTGTCATGAGTCACGATAACATTTCATTCCAGTCTAATTATGATAAAGCTACCACATTTAATTCTTATTTTCATTCTTTTTTCAGTGAGCCTTCTCCGGACGTTCCCCGGGACTATCCAGGTCTTCCTGACTATGCGGTGGATAACTTAAGTTCTCTGTCTGTGAATCAGCATTCTGTGGAAAAGGCACTTAGTAACATTGATATCAATAAAGCTACTGGCATTGATCAGATTAGTAACGTTGTCTTAAAGGGTGCCTCCTCCTCACTCTCTTATCCGCTTTGCAAATTGTTTCAGCTATCTATTAATTCTGGGGTTTTTCCTTCATCTTGGAAACACGCTAATATTGTCCCAATTCACAAGAGTGGTCCCAAAAAACTAATCTGTAACTATCGTCCTATTTCGTTATTGCCTACTATGTCTAAGATTTTTGAGCGCATTGTGCATGATGGTTTGTCATCACATGTTGCTAATGCTTTAAGTCCTAGGCAGCATGGTTTTGTCTCTGGGAGATCATGTCAAACCAACCTCGCACTGCTTCTTGCTACATCATACGATGCAATTAACAGCAAGAAGCAGTGCGATGTGATTTACACTGATTTCTCTAAGGCTTTTGATTCCGTTTCCCATGATTTGCTTATTTTTAAACTTTCAAAATTTGGTTTATCCGGTTCACTGTTAAGTTGGTTTAAAAGCTATTTAACTAATAGACAACAGCGTGTTGTCATTGGGGGAGAGACATCTGATTGGCTCCCTGTGTTATCGGGCGTTCCGCAGGGCTCGATCCTGGGCCCGCTTTTGTTTAATTTATTTATCAACGATCTTCCTTTAAAATTTAATCATTCCGAGTCTCTTTTATTTGCTGACGATCTGAAATTGTTTAAAGTGATTACCACTCCACAGGATGCTTTTTCACTTCAGGAGGATCTGGATGGTCTCGTGGAATGGACGGAGAAGTGGGGGATAAAACTTAATGCTAATAAATGCAAATATTTATCTATAACACTTAAAAAAAGGCCTGTGCTCTTCAATTATAATCTGAGTGGACATGATCTTGAGATGGTTTATGTATGGAAAGATTTAGGTATTTTTATTGATAGTAAATTAAATTTTTGTTCACATATTAATCATGTGTTGTCAAAAGCTAATAGAATGATGGGCTTAATATGGAGAAATTGTAGGTTTATGAACGACGGCAGGGCACTTTTATCTTTATACAAATCTATTATACGTCCTCACCTTGAATATTGTTCCGCAATTTTCAATTCAATTTCTCCATGTCAGGCCCGTCGAATCGACACTGTTCAACGGAAGTTTGTTCGATTCCTGTCTTATAACTGTGTTAATTTTGCCTTTTCCATTGATTCTGTCAGCAATCGTCGAACGATATCTGATATGGTTTTTTTATATAATATTTTAAATTCTAAATATGACTGTTCATTAATTTCACTATTTAGTTTAAATGTTCCTGGTCGTACACGAAATAGACATTTATTGCATATTCCTTTTAGCCGTGTCGACTGTACTAAGAGGGGACTTTTTCATAGACTACCTTATACATTTAATAATCTAAATAGCAATCATATCGATATTTTTAATGATAGACTTGGTTATTTTAAGAGGACGATGATGTGTTCACTTCTTGAACAGTCTGCATAACCTGTTTTAATTGAAATTTTTTATGGCATGCCAATCTGTGTTTTTTATATATATATATATATTTTATCTGTATTTTATTGTTAACCGTTTTTGCTGTTGTATTGTTTTATGTTTCAAACCTGTTAGTGGCGGTATTTATCGCTGTTGGTTTTGATTGAATAAAATAAAAATAAAATAAAAATAAAATAAAATAGCTTAATATCGTATTTATAAATGTTTTAGACCATTTTGAGCATTTCGACAAAACTTTTTCACACAAAACACCAAAGTTCTTAGAATAGCTTCAAATCGCATTTGGAGACGTTTTTTATACCATTTTGTGATTTCGATGAAACTTGATTACACAAAAACATCAAAGTTCTTAAAATCACATTATAAACCGTTTTAGACCATTTTGAGCATTTCGATAACACTTTTCACACAAAAACATCAAAGAGCACAAAATAGCTTAATATCGTATTTAAAAACGTTTTAGACCATTTTGAGCATTTAGACAAAACTTTTTCACACAAAACACCAAAGTGCTTAGAATAGCTTCAAATCGCATTTGGAGACGTTTTAGAACATTTTGTGTTTTTCGAAAAAAACTGTTAACATAAAAACACCAAAGTGCTTAGAATAGCTTCAAATCGCATTTGGAGACGTTTTAGAACATTTTGTGTTCTTCGAAAAAACCTGTTAACATAAAAACACCAAAGTGCTTAGAATAGCTTCAAATCGCATTTGGAGACGTTTTAGACCATTTTGTGATTTTTGAAAAAACTTGTTAACATAAAAACACCAAAGTGCTTAGAATAGCTTCAAATCACATTTGGAGACGTTTTAGACCATTTTGTGATTTTCGAAAAAAATTGTTAACATAAAAACACGAAAGTGCTTAGAATAGCTTCAAATCGCATTTGGAAACGTTTTAGACCATTTTGTGATTTTCGAAAAAGATTGTTAACATAAAAACACCAAAGTGCTTAGAAAAGCTTCAAATCGCATTTGGAGACGTTTTAGACCATTTTGTGCATTTCGATGAAACTTGGTTACACAAAAACATCAAAGTGCTTAAAATCACATTATAAACCATTTTAGACCATTTTGAGCATTTCGATAACACTTTTCACACAAAAACATCAAAGAGCACAAAATAGCTTAATATCTTATTTAAAAACGTTTTAGACCATTTTGAGCATTTCGACAAAACTTTTTCACACAAAACACCAAAGTGCTTAGAATAGCTTCAAATCGCATTTGGAGACGTTTTAGACCATTTTGTGATTTTCGAAAAAACTTGTTAACATAAAAACATCAAAGTGTACAGAATAACTTCAAATCGCATTTGGAGACCGTTTTAGGCCAATTTGTGATTTCCGAAAAAACTTGTTAACCTAAAAATACCAAAGTGTTTAGAATAGCTTCAAATCGCATTTGGAGACGTTTTAGACCATTTTGTGATTTTCGAAAAAACTTGTTAACATAAAAACACCAAAGTGCTTCAAATCGCATTTGGAGACATTTTAGACCAATTTGTGATTTTTGAAAAAACTTGTTAACATAAAAACACCAAAGTGCTTACAATAGCTTCAAATCGTATTTGGAGACGTTTTAGACCATTTTGTGATTTTCGAAAAAACTTGTTAACATAAAAACACCAAAGTACTTAGAATAGCTTCAAATCGCATTTGGAGACGTTTTAGACCATTTTATGCTTTTCGATGAAACTTGGTTACACAAAAACATCAAAGTGCTTAAAATCACATTATAATCCGTTTTAGACCATTTTGAGCATTTCGATAACACTTTTCACACAAAAACATCAAAGAGCACAAAATAGCTTAATATCGTATTTAAAAACGTTTTAGACCATTTTGAGCATTTCGACAAAACTTTTTCACACAAAACACCAAAGTGCTTAGAATAGCTTCAAATCGCATTTGGAGACGTTTTAGACCATTTTGTGATTTTCGAAAAAAATTGTTAACATAAAAACATCAAAGTGTACAGAATAGCTTCAAATCGCATTTGGAGACCGTTTTAGGCCAATTTGTGATTTTCGAAAAAACTTGTTAACCTAAAAATACCAAAGTGTTTAGAATAGCTTCAAATCGCATTTGGAGACGTTTTAGACCATTTTGTGATTTTCGAAAAAACTTGTTAACATAAAAACACCAAAGTGCTTAGAATAGCTTCAAATCGCATTTGGAGACATTTTAGACCAATTTGTGATTTTCGAAAAAACTTGTCAACATAAAAACATCAAAGTGCTTAAAATCACATTATAATCCGTTTTAGACCATTTTGAGCATTTCGATAACACTTTTCACACAAAAACATCAAAGAGCACAAAATAGCTTAATATCGTATTTAAAAACGTTTTAACCATTTTGAGCATTTCGACAAAACTTTTTCACACAAAACACCAAAGTGCTTAGAATAGCTTCAAATCGCATTTGGAGACGTTTTAGACCATTTTGTGATTTTCGAAAAAAATTGTTAACATAAAAACATCAAAGTGTACATAATAGCTTCAAATCGCATTTGGAGACCGTTTTAGGCCAATTTGTGATTTTCGAAAAAACTTGTTAACCTAAAAATACCAAAGTGTTTAGAATAGCTTCAAATCGCATTTGGAGACGTTTTAGACCATTTTGTGATTTTCGAAAAAACTTGTTAACATAAAAACACCAAAGTGCTTAGAATAGCTTCAAATCGCATATGGAGACATTTTAGACCAATTTGTGATTTTCGAAAAAACTTGTCAACATAAAAACACCAAAGGGTTTAGAATATCTTCAAATCGCATTTGGAGACGTTTTAGACCATTTTGTGATTTTCGAAAAAACTTGTTAACATAAAAACACCAAAGTGCTTAGAATAGCTTCAAATCGCATTTGGAGACGTTTTAGACCAATTTGTGATTTTCGAAAAAACTTATCAACATAAAAACACCAAAGGGTTTAGAATAGCTTCAAATCGCATTTGGAGACGTTTTAGACCATTTTGTGATTTTGAAAAAACTTGTTAACATAAAAACACCAAAGTGCTTAGAATAGCTTCAAATCGCATTTGGAGACGTTTTAGACCATTTTGTGATTTTCGAAAAAACTTGTTAACATAAAAACACCAAAGTGCTTAGAATAGCTTCAAATCGTATTTGGAGACGTTTTAGACCATTTTGAGATTTTCGAAAAAACTTGGTTACACAAAAACATCAAAGTGCTTAAAATCACATTATAAACCGTTTTAGACCATTTTGAGCATTTCGATAACACTTTTCACACAAAAACATCAAAGAGCACAAAATAGCTTAATATCGTATTTAAAAACGTTTTAGACCATTTTGAGCATTTCGACAAAACTTTTTCACACAAAACACCAAAGTGCTTAGAATAGCTTCAAATTGCATTTGGAGACGTTTTAGACCAATTTGTGCATTTCGATGAAACTTGATTACACAAAAACATCAAAGTGCTTAAAATTACATCATAAACCGTTTTAGACCATTTTGAGCATTTCGATAACACTTTTCACACAAAAACATGAAAGAGCACAAAATAGCTTAATATCGTATTTAAAAACGTTTTAGACCATTTTGAGCATTTCGACAAAACTTTTTTACACAAAACACCAAAGTGCTTAGAATAGCTTCAAATCGCATTTGGAGACGTTTTAGACCAATTTGTGCATTTCGATGAAACTTGATTACACAAAAACATCAAAGTGCTTAAAATCACATTATAAACCGTTTTAGACCATTTTGAGCATTTCGATAACACTTTTCACACAAAAACATCAAAGAGCACAAAATAGCTTAATATCGTATTTAAAAACGTTTTAGACCATTTTGAGCATTTAGACAAAACTTTTTCACACAAAACACCAAAGTGCTTAGAATAGCTTCAAATCGCATTTGGAGACGTTTTAGACCATTTTGTGCATTTCGATGAAACTTGGTTACACAAAAACATCAAAGTGCTTAAAATCACATTATAAATCGTTTTAGACCATTTTGAGCATTTCGACAAAACTTTTTCACACAAAATACCAAAGTGCTTAGAATAGCTTCAAATCGCATTTCGAGACGTTTTAGACCATTTTGTGATTTTCGAAAAACTTTTTAACATAAAAACACCAAAGTGCTTAGAATAGCTTCAAATCACATTTGGAGACATTTTAGACCATTTTGTGATTTTCGAAAAAACTTGTTAACATAAAAACACGAAAGTGCTTAGAATAGCTTCAAATCGCATTTGGAAACGTTTTAGACCATTTTGTGATTTTCGAAAAAAATTGTTAACATAAAAACACCAAAGTGCTTAGAATCACATTATAAACCGTTTTAGACCATTTTGAGCATTTCGATAACAATTTTCACACAAAAACATCAAAGAGCACAAAATAGCTTAATATCGTATTTAAAAATGTTTTAGACCATTTTGAGCATTTAGATAAAACTTTTTCACACAAAACACCAAAGTGCTTAGAATAGCTTCAAATCGCATTTGGAGACGTTTTAGACCATTTTGTGATTTTTGAAAAAACTTGTTAACATAAAAACACCAAAGTGCTTAGAATAGCTTCAAATCACATTTGGAGACGTTTTAGACCATTTTGTGATTTTTGAAAAAACTTGTTAACATAAAAACACGAAAGTGCTTAGAATAGCTTCAAATCGCATTTGGAAACGTTTTAGACCATTTTGTGATTTTCGAAAAAGATTGTTAACATAAAAACACCAAAGTGCTTAGAATCACATTATAAACCGTTTTAGACCATTTTGAGCATTTCGATAACAATTTTCACACAAAAACATCAAAGAGCACAAAATAGCTTAATATCGTATTTAAAAATGTTTTAGACCATTTTGAGCATTTAGATAAAACTTTTTCACACAAAACACCAAAGTGCTTAGAATAGCTTTAAATCGCATTTGGAGACGGTTTAGACCATTTTGTGATTTTGAAAAAACTTGTTAACATAAAAACACCAAAGTGCTTAGAATAGCTTCAAATCGCATTTGGAGACGTTTTAGACCATTTTGTGATTTTCGAAAAAACTTGTTAACATAAAAACACCAAAGTGCTTAGAATAGCTTCAAATCGTATTTGGAGACGTTTTAGACCATTTTGAGATTTTCGAAAAAACTTGGTTACACAAAAACATCAAAATGCTTAAAATCACATTATAAACCGTTTTAGACCATTTTGAGCATTTCGATAACACTTTTCACACAAAAACATCAAAGAGCACAAAATAGCTTAATATCGTATTTAAAAACGTTTTAGACCATTTTGAGCATTTCGACAAAACTTTTTCACACAAAACACCAAAGTGCTTAGAATAGCTTCAAATCGCATTTGGAGACGTTTTAGACCAATTTGTGCATTTCGATGAAACTTGATTACACAAAAACATCAAAGTGCTTAAAATCACATTATAAACCGTTTTAGACCATTTTGAGCATTTCGATAACACTTTTCACACAAAAACATCAAAGAGCACAAAATAGCTTAATATCGTATTTAAAAACGTTTTAGACCATTTTGAGCATTTAGACAAAACTTTTTCACACAAAACACCAAAGTGCTTAGAATAGCTTCAAATCGCATTTGGAGACGTTTTAGACCATTTTGTGCATTTCGATGGAACTTGGTTACACAAAAACATCAAAGTGCTTAAAATCACATTATAAATCGTTTTAGACCATTTTGAGAATTTCGACAAAACTTTTTCACACAAAATACAAAAGTGCTTAGAATAGCTTCAAATCGTATTTGGAGACGTTTTAGACCTTTTTGTGCATTTCGATGGAACTTGGTTACACAAAAACATCAAAGTGCTTAAAATCACATTATAAATCGTTTTAGACCATTTTGAGAATTTCGACAAAACTTTTTCACACAAAATACAAAAGTGCTTAGAATAGCTTCAAATCGCATTTGGAGACGTTTTAGACCATTTTGTGATTTTCGAAAAAACTTGTTAACATAAAAACACGAAAGTGCTTAGAATAGCTTCAAATCGCATTTAGAAACGTTTTAGACCATTTTGTGATTTTCGAAAAAAATTGTTAACATAAAAACACCAAAGTGCTTAGAATCACATTATAAACCGTTTTAGACCATTTTGAGCATTTCGATAACAATTTTCACACAAAAACATCAAAGAGCACAAAATAGCTTAATATCGTATTTAAAAATGTTTTAGACCATTTTGAGCATTTAGATAAAACTTTTTCACACAAAACACCAAAGTGCTTAGAATAGCTTCAAATCGCATTTGGAGACGTTTTAGACCAATTTGTGATTTTTGAAAAAACTTGTTAACACAAAAACATCAAAGTGCTTAGAATAGCTTCAAATCGCATTTGAAGACGTTTTAGACCATTTTCTGATTTTTGAAAAAACTTGTTAACATAAAAACACCAAAGTGCTTAGAATAGCTTCAAATCACATTTGGAGACGTTTTAGACCATTTTGTGATTTTCGAAAAAACTTGTTAACATAAAAACACGAAAGTGCTTAGAATAGCTTCAAATCGCATTTGGAAACGTTTTAGACCATTTTGTGATTTTCGAAAAAACTTGTTAACATAAAAACACGAAAGTGCTTAGAATAGCTTCAAATCGCATTTGGAAACGTTTTAGACCATTTTGTGATTTTCGAAAAAAATTGTTAACATAAAAACACCAAAGTGTTTAGAATAGCTTCAAATCGCATTTGGAGACGTTTTAGACCAATTTGTGATTTTCGAAAAAACTTATCAACATAAAAACACCAAAGGGTTTAGAATAGCTTCAAATCGCATTTGGAGACGTTTTAGACCATTTTGTGATTTTCGAAAAAACTTGTTAACATAAAAACACCAAAGTGCTTAGAATAGCTTCAAATCGTATTTGGAGACGTTTTAGACCATTTTGAGATTTTCGAAAAAACTTGGTTACACAAAAACATCAAAGTGCTTAAAATCACATTATAAACCGTTTTAGACCATTTTGAACATTTCGATAACACTTTTCACACAAAAACATCAAAGAGCACAAAAAAGCTTAATATCGTATTTAAAACGTTTTAGACCATTTTGAGCATTTCGACAAAACTTTTTCACACAAAACACCAAAGTGCTTAGAATAGCTTCAAATCGCATTTGGAGACGTTTTAGACCAATTTGTGCATTTCGATGAAACTTGATTACACAAAAACATCAACGTGCTTAAAATCACATTATAAACCGTTTTAGACCATTTTGAGCATTTCGATAACACTTTTCACACAAAAACATCAAAGAGCACAAAATAGCTTAATATCGTATTTAAAAACGTTTTAGACCATTTTGAGCATTTGGACAAAACTTTTTCACACAAAACACCAAAGTGCTTAGAATAGCTTCAAATAACATTTGGAGACGTTTTAGACCATTTTGTGCATTTCGATGAAACTTGGTTACACAAAAACATCAAAGTGCTTAAAATCACATTATAAATCGTTTTAGACCATTTTGAGCATTTCGACAAAACTTTTTCACACAAAATATCAAAGGGCTTAGAATAGCTTCAAATCGCATTTGGAGACGTTTTAGACCATTTTGTGATTTTCGAAAAAACTTTTTAACATAAAAACACCAAAGTGCTTAGAATAGCTTCAAATCACATTTGGAGACGTTTTAGACCATTTTGTGATTTTCGAAAAAACTTGTTAACATAAAAACACGAAAGTGCTTAGAATAGCTTCAAATCGCATTTGGAAACGTTTTAGACCATTTTGTGATTTTCGAAAAAAATTGTTAACATAAAAACACCAAAGTGCTTAGAATCACATTATAAACCGTTTTAGACCATTTTGAGCATTTCGATAACAATTTTCACACAAAAACATCAAAGAGCACAAAATAGCTTAATATCGTATTTAAAAATGTTTTAGACCATTTTGAGCATTTAGAAAAAACTTTTTCACACAAAACACCAAAGTGCTTAGAATAGCTTCAAATCGCATTTGGAGACGTTTTAGACCATTTTGTGATTTTTGAAAAAACTTGTTAACATAAAAACACCAAAGTGCTTAGAATAGCTTCAAATCACATTTGGAGACGTTTTAGACCATTTTGTGATTTTCGAAAAAACTTGTTAACATAAAAACACGAAAGTGCTTAGAATAGCTTCAAATCGCATTTGGAAACGTTTTAGACCATTTTGTGATTTTCGAAAAAACTTGTTAACATAAAAACACGAAAGTGCTTAGAATAGCTTCAAATCGCATTTGGAAACGTTTTAGACCATTTTGTGATTTTCGAAAAAAATTGTTAACATAAAAACACCAAAGTGTTTAGAATAGCTTCAAATCGCATTTGGAGACGTTTTAGACCAATTTGTGATTTTCGAAAAAACTTATCAACATAAAAACACCAAAGGGTTTAGAATAGCTTCAAATCGCATTTGGAAACGTTTTAGACCATTTTGTGATTTTGAAAAAACTTGTTAACATAAAAACACCAAAGTGCTTAGAATAGCTTCAAATCGCATTTGGAGACGTTTTAGACCAATTTGTGCATTTCGATGAAACTTGATTACACAAAAACATCAACGTGCTTAAAATCACATTATAAACCGTTTTAGACCATTTTGAGCATTTCGATAACACTTTTCACACAAAAACATCAAAGAGCACAAAATAGCTTAATATCGTATTTAAAAACGTTTTAGACCATTTTTAGCATTTGGACAAAACTTTTTCACACAAAACACCAAAGTGCTTAGAATAGCTTCAAATAACATTTGGAGACGTTTTAGACCATTTTGTGCATTTCGATGAAACTTGGTTACACAAAAACATCAAAGTGCTTAAAATCACATTATAAATCGTTTTAGACCATTTTGAGCATTTCGACAAAACTTTTTCACACAAAATATCAAAGGGCTTAGAATAGCTTCAAATCGCATTTGGAGACGTTTTAGACCATTTTGTGATTTTCGAAAAAACTTTTTAACATAAAAACACCAAAGTGCTTAGAATAGCTTCAAATCACATTTGGAGACGTTTTAGACCATTTTGTGATTTTCGAAAAAACTTGTTAACATAAAAACACGAAAGTGCTTAGAATAG
Source organism: Antedon mediterranea (assembly GCF_964355755.1). Lineage (NCBI taxonomy): Eukaryota > Metazoa > Echinodermata > Crinoidea > Comatulida > Antedonidae > Antedon > Antedon mediterranea. The sequence goes on from NC_092675.1 coordinate 13,813,741, forward strand.
CTTCAAATCGCATTTGGAAACGTTTTAGACCATTTTGTGATTTTCGAAAAAAATTGTTAACATAAAAACACCAAAGTGCTTAGAATCACATTATAAACCGTTTTAGACCATTTTGAGCATTTCGATAACAATTTTCACACAAAAACATCAAAGAGCACAAAATAGCTTAATATCGTATTTAAAAATGTTTTAGACCATTTTGAGCATTTAGATAAAACTTTTTCACACAAAACACCAAAGTGCTTAGAATAGCTTCAAATCGCATTTGGAGACGTTTTAGACCATTTTGTGATTTTTGAAAAAACTTGTTAACATAAAAACACCAAAAGTGCTTAGAATAGCTTCAAATCACATTTGGAGACGTTTTAGACCATTTTGTGATTTTCGAAAAAACTTGTTAACATAAAAACACGAAAGTGCTTAGAATAGCTTCAAATCGCATTTGGAAACGTTTTAGACCATTTTGTGATTTTCGAAAAAACTTGTTAACATAAAAACACGAAAGTGCTTAGAATAGCTTCAAATCGCATTTGGAAACGTTTTAGACCATTTTGTGATTTTCGAAAAAAATTGTTAACATAAAAACACCAAAGTGTTTAGAATAGCTTCAAATCGCATTTGGAGACGTTTTAGACCAATTTGTGATTTTCGAAAAAACTTATCAACATAAAAACACCAAAGGGTTTAGAATAGCTTCAAATCGCATTTGGAAACGTTTTAGACAATTTTGTGATTTTGAAAAAACTTGTTAACATAAAAACACCAAAGTGCTTAGAATAGCTTCAAATCGCATTTGGAGACGTTTTAGACCATTTTGTGATTTTCGAAAAAACTTGTTAACATAAAAACACCAAAGTGCTTAGAATAGCTTCAAATCGTATTTGGAGACGTTTTAGACCATTTTGAGATTTTCGAAAAAACTTGGTTACACAAAAACATCAAAGTGCTTAAAATCACATTATAAACCGTTTTAGACCATTTTGAGCATTTCGATAACACTTTTGACACAAAAACATCAAAGAGCACAAAATAGCTTAATATCGTATTTAAAAACGTTTTAGACCATTTTGAGCATTTCGACAAAACTTTTTCACACAAAACACCAAAGTGCTTAGAATAGCTTCAAATCGCATTTGGAGACGTTTTAGACCAATTTGTGCATTTCGATGAAACTTGATTACACAAAAACATCAAAGTGCTTAAAATCACATCATAAACCGTTTTAGACCATTTTGAGCATTTCGATAACACTTTTCACACAAAAACATCAAAGAGCACAAAATAGCTTAATATCGTATTTAAAAACGTTTTAGACCATTTTGAGCATTTCGACAAAACTTTTTCACACAAAACACCAAAGTGCTTAGAATAGCTTCAAATCGCATTTGGAGACGTTTTAGACCAATTTGTGCATTTCGATGAAACTTGATTACACAAAAACATCAAAGTGCTTAAAATCACATTATAAACCGTTTTAGACCATTTTGAGCATTTCGATAACACTTTTCACACAAAAACATCAAAGAGCACAAAATAGCTTAATATCGTATTTAAAAACGTTTTAGACCATTTTGAGCATTTAGACAAAACTTTTTCACACAAAACACCAAAGTGCTTAGAATAGCTTCAAATCGCATTTGGAGACGTTTTAGACCATTTTGTGATTTTTGAAAAAACTTGTTAACATAAAAACACCAAAGTGCTTAGAATAGCTTCAAATCACATTTGGAGACGTTTTAGACCATTTTGTGATTTTCGAAAAAACTTGTTAACATAAAAACACGAAAGTGCTTAGAATAGCTTCAAATCGCATTTGGAAACGTTTTAGACCATTTTGTGATTTTCGAAAAAACTTGTTAACATAAAAACACGAAAGTGCTTAGAATCACATTATAAACCGTTTTAGACCATTTTGAGCATTTCGATAACAATTTTCACACAAAAACATCAAAGAGCACAAAATAGCTTAATATCGTATTTAAAAATGTTTTAGACCATTTTGAGCATTTAGATAAAACTTTTTCACACAAAACACCAAAGTGTTTAGAATAGCTTCAAATCGCATTTGGAGACGTTTTAGACCATTTTGTGATTTTTGAAAAAACTTGTTAACATAAAAACACCAAAGTGCTTAGAATAGCTTCAAATCACATTTGGAGATGTTTTAGACCATTTTGTGATTTTTGAAAAAACTTGTTAACATAAAAACACGAAAGTGCTTAGAATAGCTTCAAATCACATTTGGAGACGTTTTAGACCATTTTGTGATTTTTGAAAAAACTTGTTAACATAAAAACACGAAAGTGCTTAGAATAGCTTCAAATCGCATTTGGAAACGTTTTAGACCATTTTGCGATTTTCGAAAAAGATTGTTAACATAAAAACACCAATGTGCTTAGAATCACATTATAAACCGTTTTAGACCATTTTGAGCATTTCGATAACAATTTTCACACAAAAACATCAAAGAGCACAAAATAACTTAATATCGTATTTATAAATGTTTTAGACCATTTTGAGCATTTCGACAAAACTTTTTCACACAAAACACCAAAGTGCTTAGAATAGCTTCAAATCGCATTTGGAGACGTTTTAGACCATTTTGTGATTTCGATGAAACTTGATTACACAAAAACATCAAAGTGCTTAAAATCACATTATAAACCGTTTTAGACCATTTTGAGCATTTCGATAACACTTTTCACACAAAAACATCAAAGAGCAAAAAATAGCTTATTATCGTATTTAAAAACGTTTTAGACCATTTTGAGCATTTAGACAAAACTTTTTCACACAAAACACCAAAGTGCTTAGAATAGCTTCAAATCGCATTTGGAGACGTTTTAGAACATTTTGTGTTTTTCGAAAAAAACTGTTAACATAAAAACACCAAAGTGCTTAGAATAGCTTCAAATCGCATTTGGAGACGTTTTAGAACATTTTGTGTTCTTCGAAAAAACTTGTTACCATAAAAACACCAAAGTGCTTAGAATAGCTTCAAATCGCATTTGGAGACGTTTTAGACCATTTTGTGATTTTTGAAAAAACTTGTTAACATAAAAACACCAAAGTGCTTAGAATAGCTTCAAATCACATTTGGAGACGTTTTAGACCATTTTGTGATTTTCGAAAAAACTTGTTAACATAAAAACACCAAAGTGCTTAGAATAGAGTCAAATCGTATTTGGAGACGTTTTAGACCATTTTGTGATTTTCGAAAAAACTTGTTAACATAAAAACACCAAAGTGCTTAGAATAGCTTCAAATCGCATTTGGAGACGGTTTAGACCATTTTATGATTTTGAAAAAACTTGTTAACATAAAAACACCAAAGTGCTTAGAATAGCTTCAAATCGCATTTGGAGACGTTTTAGACCATTTTGTGATTTTCGAAAAAACTTGTTAACATAAAAACACCAAAGTGCTTAGAATAGCTTCAAATCGTATTTGGAGACGTTTTAGACCATTTTGAGATTTTCGAAAAAACTTGGTTACACAAAAACATCAAAGTGCTTAAAATCACATTATAAACCGTTTTAGACCATTTTGAGCATTTCGATAACACTTTTCACACAAAAACATCAAAGAGCACAAAATAGCTTAATATCGTATTTAAAAACGTTTTAGACCATTTTGAGCATTTCGACAAAACTTTTTCACACAAAACACCAAAGTGCTTAGAATAGCTTCAAATCGTATTTGGAGACGTTTTAGACCAATTTGTGCATTTCGATGAAACTTGATTACACAAAAACATCAAAGTGCTTAAAATCACATCATAAACCGTTTTAGACCATTTTGAGCATTTCGATAACACTTTTCACACAAAAACATCAAAGAGCACAAAATAGCTTAATATCGTATTTAAAAACGTTTTAGACCATTTTGAGCATTTCGACAAAACTTTTTCACACAAAACACCAAAGTGCTTAGAATAGCTTCAAATCGCATTTGGAGACGTTTTAGACCAATTTGTGCATTTCGATGAAACTTGATTACACAAAAACATCAAAGTGCTTAAAATCACATTATAAACCGTTTTAGACCATTTTGAGCATTTCGATAACACTTTTCACACAAAAACATCAAAGTGCTTAAAATCACATTATAAACCGTTTTAGACCATTTTGAGCATTTCGATAACACTTTTCACACAAAAACATCAAAGAGCACAAAATTGCTTAATATCGTATTTAAAAACGTTTTAGACCATTTTGAGCATTTCGACAAAACTTTTTCACACAAAACACCAAAGTGCTTAGAATAGCTTCAAATCGCATTTGGAGACGTTTTAGACCATTTTGTGATTTTTGAAAAAACTTGTTAACATAAAAACACCAAAGTGCTTAGAATAGCTTCAAATCACATTTGGAGACGTTTTAGACCATTTTGTGATTTTCGAAAAAACTTGTTAACATAAAAACACGAAAGTGCTTAGAATAGCTTCAAATCGCATTTGGAAACGTTTTAGACCATTTTGTGATTTTCGAAAAAAATTGTTAACATAAAAACACCAAAGTGCTTAGAATCACATTATAAACCGTTTTAGACCATTTTGAGCATTTCGATAACAATTTTCACACAAAAACATCAAAGAGCACAAAATAGCTTAATATCGTATTTAAAAATGTTTTAGACCATTTTGAGCATTTAGATAAAACTTTTTCACACAAAACACCAAAGTGCTTAGAATAGCTTCAAATCGCATTTGGAGACGTTTTAGACCATTTTGTGATTTTTGAAAAAACTTGTTAACATAAAAACACCAAAAGTGCTTAGAATAGCTTCAAATCACATTTGGAGACGTTTTAGACCATTTTGTGATTTTCGAAAAAACTTGTTAACATAAAAACACGAAAGTGCTTAGAATAGCTTCAAATCGCATTTGGAAACGTTTTAGACCATTTTGTGATTTTCGAAAAAACTTGTTAACATAAAAACACGAAAGTGCTTAGAATAGCTTCAAATCGCATTTGGAAACGTTTTAGACCATTTTGTGATTTTCGAAAAAAATTGTTAACATAAAAACACCAAAGTGTTTAGAATAGCTTCAAATCGCATTTGGAGACGTTTTAGACCAATTTGTGATTTTCGAAAAAACTTATCAACATAAAAACACCAAAGGGTTTAGAATAGCTTCAAATCGCATTTGGAAACGTTTTAGACAATTTTGTGATTTTGAAAAAACTTGTTAACATAAAAACACCAAAGTGCTTAGAATAGCTTCAAATCGCATTTGGAGACGTTTTAGACCATTTTGTGATTTTCGAAAAAACTTGTTAACATAAAAACACCAAAGTGCTTAGAATAGCTTCAAATCGTATTTGGAGACGTTTTAGACCATTTTGAGATTTTCGAAAAAACTTGGTTACACAAAAACATCAAAGTGCTTAAAATCACATTATAAACCGTTTTAGACCATTTTGAGCATTTCGATAACACTTTTGACACAAAAACATCAAAGAGCACAAAATAGCTTAATATCGTATTTAAAAACGTTTTAGACCATTTTGAGCATTTCGACAAAACTTTTTCACACAAAACACCAAAGTGCTTAGAATAGCTTCAAATCGCATTTGGAGACGTTTTAGACCAATTTGTGCATTTCGATGAAACTTGATTACACAAAAACATCAAAGTGCTTAAAATCACATCATAAACCGTTTTAGACCATTTTGAGCATTTTGATAACACTTTTCACACAAAAACATCAAAGAGCACAAAATAGCTTAATATCGTATTTAAAAACGTTTTAGACCATTTAGAGCATTTCGACAAAACTTTTTCACACAAAACACCAAAGTGCTTAGAATAGCTTCAAATCGCATTTGGAGACGTTTTAGACCAATTTGTGCATTTCGATGAAACTTGATTACACAAAAACATCAAAGTGCTTAAAATCACATTATAAACCGTTTTAGACCATTTTGAGCATTTCGATAACACTTTTCACACAAAAACATCAAAGAGCACAAAATAGCTTAATATCGTATTTAAAAACGTTTTAGACCATTTTGAGCATTTAGACAAAACTTTTTCACACAAAACACCAAAGTGCTTAGAATAGCTTCAAATCGCATTTGGAGACGTTTTAGACCATTTTGTGATTTTTGAAAAAACTTGTTAACATAAAAACACCAAAGTGCTTAGAATAGCTTCAAATCACATTTGGAGACGTTTTAGACCATTTTGTGATTTTCGAAAAAACTTGTTAACATAAAAACACGAAAGTGCTTAGAATAGCTTCAAATCGCATTTGGAAACGTTTTAGACCATTTTGTGATTTTCGAAAAAACTTGTTAACATAAAAACACGAAAGTGCTTAGAATCACATTATAAACCGTTTTAGACCATTTTGAGCATTTCGATAACAATTTTCACACAAAAACATCAAAGAGCACAAAATAGCTTAATATCGTATTTAAAAATGTTTTAGACCATTTTGAGCATTTAGATAAAACTTTTTCACACAAAACACCAAAGTGTTTAGAATAGCTTCAAATCGCATTTGGAGACGTTTTAGACCATTTTGTGATTTTTGAAAAAACTTGTTAACATAAAAACACCAAAGTGCTTAGAATAGCTTCAAATCACATTTGGAGATGTTTTAGACCATTTTGTGATTTTTGAAAAAACTTGTTAACATAAAAACACGAAAGTGCTTAGAATAGCTTCAAATCACATTTGGAGACGTTTTAGACCATTTTGTGATTTTTGAAAAAACTTGTTAACATAAAAACACGAAAGTGCTTAGAATAGCTTCAAATCGCATTTGGAAACGTTTTAGACCATTTTGCGATTTTCGAAAAAGATTGTTAACATAAAAACACCAATGTGCTTAGAATCACATTATAAACCGTTTTAGACCATTTTGAGCATTTCGATAACAATTTTCACACAAAAACATCAAAGAGCACAAAATAACTTAATATCGTATTTATAAATGTTTTAGACCATTTTGAGCATTTCGACAAAACTTTTTCACACAAAACACCAAAGTGCTTAGAATAGCTTCAAATCGCATTTGGAGACGTTTTAGACCATTTTGTGATTTCGATGAAACTTGATTACACAAAAACATCAAAGTGCTTAAAATCACATTATAAACCGTTTTAGACCATTTTGAGCATTTCGATAACACTTTTCACACAAAAACATCAAAGAGCAAAAAATAGCTTATTATCGTATTTAAAAACGTTTTAGACCATTTTGAGCATTTAGACAAAACTTTTTCACACAAAACACCAAAGTGCTTAGAATAGCTTCAAATCGCATTTGGAGACGTTTTAGAACATTTTGTGTTTTTCGAAAAAAACTGTTAACATAAAAACACCAAAGTGCTTAGAATAGCTTCAAATCGCATTTGGAGACGTTTTAGAACATTTTGTGTTCTTCGAAAAAACTTGTTACCATAAAAACACCAAAGTGCTTAGAATAGCTTCAAATCGCATTTGGAGACGTTTTAGACCATTTTGTGATTTTTGAAAAAACTTGTTAACATAAAAACACCAAAGTGCTTAGAATAGCTTCAAATCACATTTGGAGACGTTTTAGACCATTTTGTGATTTTCGAAAAAACTTGTTAACATAAAAACACCAAAGTGCTTAGAATAGCGTCAAATCGTATTTGGAGACGTTTTAGACCATTTTGTGATTTTCGAAAAAACTTGTTAACATAAAAACACCAAAGTGCTTAGAATAGCTTCAAATCGCATTTGGAGACGGTTTAGACCATTTTATGATTTTGAAAAAACTTGTTAACATAAAAACACCAAAGTGCTTAGAATAGCTTCAAATCGCATTTGGAGACGTTTTAGACCATTTTGTGATTTTCGAAAAAACTTGTTAACATAAAAACACCAAAGTGCTTAGAATAGCTTCAAATCGTATTTGGAGACGTTTTAGACCATTTTGAGATTTTCGAAAAAACTTGGTTACACAAAAACATCAAAGTGCTTAAAATCACATTATAAACCGTTTTAGACCATTTTGAGCATTTCGATAACACTTTTCACACAAAAACATCAAAGAGCACAAAATAGCTTAATATCGTATTTAAAAACGTTTTAGACCATTTTGAGCATTTCGACAAAACTTTTTCACACAAAACACCAAAGTGCTTAGAATAGCTTCAAATCGCATTTGGAGACGTTTTAGACCAATTTGTGCATTTCGATGAAACTTGATTACACAAAAACATCAAAGTGCTTAAAATCACATCATAAACCGTTTTAGACCATTTTGAGCATTTCGATAACACTTTTCACACAAAAACATCAAAGAGCACAAAATAGCTTAATATCGTATTTAAAAACGTTTTAGACCATTTTGAGCATTTCGACAAAACTTTTTCACACAAAACACCAAAGTGCTTAGAATAGCTTAAAATCGCATTTGGAGACGTTTTAGACCAATTTGTGCATTTCGATGAAACTTGATTACACAAAAACATCAAAGTGCTTAAAATCACATTATAAACCGTTTTAGACCATTTTGAGCATTTCGATAACACTTTTCACACAAAAACATCAAAGTGCTTAAAATCACATTATAAACCGTTTTAGACCATTTTGAGCATTTCGATAACACTTTTCACACAAAAACATCAAAGAGCACAAAATTGCTTAATATCGTATTTAAAAACGTTTTAGACCATTTTGAGCATTTCGACAAAACTTTTTCACACAAAACACCAAAGTGCTTAGAATAGCTTCAAATCGCATTTGGAGACGTTTTAGACCAATTTGTGCATTTTGATGAAACTTGATTACACAAAAACATCAAAGTGCTTAAAATCACATCATAAACCGTTTTAGACCATTTTGAGCATTTCGATAACACTTTTCACACAAAAACATCAAAGAGAACAAAATAGCTTAATATCGTATTTAAAAACGTTTTAGACCATTTTGAGCATTTCGACAAAACTTTTTCACACAAAACACCAAAGTGCTTAGAATAGCTTCAAATCGCATTTGGAGACGTTTTAGACCAATTTGTGCATTTCGATGAAACTTGATTACACAAAAACATCAAAGTGCTTAAAATCACATTATAAACCGTTTTAGACCATTTTGAGCATTTCGATAACACTTTTCACACAAAAACATCAAAGAGCACAAAATAGCTTAATATCGTATTTAAAAACGTTTTAGACCATTTTGAGCATTTAGACAAAACTTTTTCACACAAAACACCAAAGTGCTTAGAATAGCTTCAAATCGCATTTGGAGACGTTTTAGACCATTTTGTGATTTTTGAAAAAACTTGTTAACATAAAAACACCAAAGTGCTTAGAATAGCTTCAAATCACATTTGGAGACGTTTTAGACCATTTTGTGATTTTCGAAAAAACTTGTTAACATAAAAACACGAAAGTGCTTAGAATAGCTTCAAATCGCATTTGGAAACGTTTTAGACCATTTTGTGATTTTCGAAAAAACTTGTTAACATAAAAACACGAAAGTGCTTAGAATCACATTATAAACCGTTTTAGACCATTTTGAGCATTTCGATAACAATTTTCACACAAAAACATCAAAGAGCACAAAATAGCTTAATATCGTATTTAAAAATGTTTTAGACCATTTTGAGCATTTAGATAAAACTTTTTCACACAAAACACCAAAGTGCTTAGAATAGCTTCAAATCGCATTTGGAGACGTTTTAGACCATTTTGTGATTTTTGAAAAAACTTGTTAACATAAAAACACCAAAGTGCTTAGAATAGCTTCAAATCACATTTGGAGATGTTTTAGACCATTTTGTGATTTTTGAAAAAACTTGTTAACATAAAAACACGAAAGTGCTTAGAATAGCTTCAAATCACATTTGGAGACGTTTTAGACCATTTTGTGATTTTCGAAAAAACTTGTTAACATAAAAACACGAAAGTGCTTAGAATAGCTTCAAATCGCATTTGGAAACGTTTTAGACCATTTTGTGATTTTCGAAAAAGATTGTTAACATAAAAACACCAATGTGCTTAGAATCACATTATAAACCGTTTTAGACCATTTTGAGCATTTCGATAACAATTTTCACAAAAAAACATCAAAGAGCACAAAATAACTTAATATCGTATTTATAAATGTTTTAGACCATTTTGAGCATTTCGACAAAACTTTTTCACACAAAACACCAAAGTGCTTAGAATAGCTTCAAATCGCATTTGGAGACGTTTAGACCATTTTGTGATTTTCGAAAAAACTTGTTAACATTAAAACATCAAAGTGTACAGAATAGCTTCAAATCGCATTTGGAGACGTTTTAGACCAATTTGTGATTTTCGAAAAAACTTGTTAACATAAAAACACCAAAGTGCTTAGAATAGCTTCAAATCGCATTTGGAGACGTTTTAGACCATTTTGTGATTTTCGAAAAAAATTGTTAACATAAAAACACCAAAGTGCTTAGAATCACATTATAAACCGTTTTAGACCATTTTGAGCATTTCGATAACAATTTTCACACAAAAACATCAAAGAGCACAAAATAGCTTAATATCGTATTTTAAAATGTTTTAGACCATTTTGAGCATTTAGACAAAACTTTTTCATACAAAACACCAAAGTGCTTAGAATAGCTTCAAATCGCATTTGGAGACGTTTTAGACCATTTTGTGATTTTCGAAAAAACTTGTTAACATAAAAACACCAAAGTGCTTAGAATAGCTTCAAATCGCATTTGGAGACGTTTTAGACCATTTTGTGATTTTCGAAAAAACTTGTTAACATAAAAACACCAAAGTGATTAGAATAGCTTCAAATAGCATTTGGAGATGTTTTAGACCATTTTGTGATTTTCGAAAAAACTTGTTAACATAAAAACACCAAAGTGATTAAAATAGCTTCAAATCGCATTTGGAGACGTTTTAGACCATTTTGTGGTTTTCAAAAAAACTTGTTAACATAAAAACACCAAAGTGCTTAGAATAGCTTCAAATCGCATTTGGAGACGTTTTAGACCATTTTGTGCATTTCGATGAAACTTGGTTACACAAAAACATCAAAGTGCTTAAAATCACATTATAAACCGTTTTAGACCATTTTGAGCATTTCGATAACACTGTTCACACAAAAACATCAAAGAACACAAAATAGCTTAATATCGTATTTAAAAACGTTTTAGACCATTTTGAGCATTTCGACAAAACTTTTTTACACAAAAGACCAAAGTGCTTAGAATAATTTCAAATCGCATTTGGAGACGTTTTCGACCAATTTGTGCATTTCGATGAAATTTCGTTACACAAAAACATCAAAGTGCTTAAAATCACATTATAAACCGTTTTAGACCATTTTGAGCATTTCGATAACACTTTTTCACACAAAACACCAAAGTGCTTAGAATAGCTTCAAATCGCATTTGGAGACGTTTTAGACCATTTTGTGATTTTCGAAAAAACTTGTTAACATAAAAACACCAAAGTGATTAGAATAGCTTCAAATCACATTTGGAGATGTTTTAGACCATTTTGTGATTTTCGAAAAAACTTGTTAACATAAAAACACCAAAGTGCTTAGAATAGCTTCAAATCGCATTTGGAGACGTTTTAGACCAATTTGTGATTTTCGAAAAAAATTGTCAACATAAAAACACCAAAGTGTTTATAATAGCTTCAAATCGCATTTGGAGACGTTTTAGACCAATTTGTGATTTTCGCAAAAACTTATCAACATAAAAACACCAAAGGGTTTAGAATAGCTTCAAATCGCATTTGGAGGCGTTTTAGACCATTTTGTGATTTTCTAAAAAACTTGTTAACATAAAAACACCAAGGTGCTTAGAATAGCTTCAAATCGCATTTGGAGACGTTTTAGACCATTTTGTGATTTTCGAAAAAAAATTGTTAACATAAAAACACCAAAGTGCTTTAGAATCACATTATAAACCGTTTTAGACCATTTTGAGCATTTCGATAACACTTTTCACATAAAAACATCAAAGAGCACAAAATAGCTTAATATCGTATTTAAAAATGTTTTAGACCATTTTGAGCATTTAGACAAAACTTTTTCACACAAAACACCAAAGTGCTTAGAATAGCTTCAAATCGCATTTGGAGACGTTTTAGACCATTTTGTGATTTTCGAAAAAACTTGTTAACATAAACACACCAAAAGGCTTAGAATAGCTTCTAATCGCATTTGGAGACATTTTAGACCAATTTGTGATTTTCGAAAAAACTTGTCAACATAAAAACACCAAAGGGTTTAGAATAGCTTCAAATCGCATTTGGAGACGTTTTTAGACCAATTTGTGATTTTCGAAAAAACTTATCAACATAAAAAGACCAAAGTTCTTAGAATCACATTATAAACCGTTTTAGACCATTTTGAGCATTCCGATAACAATTTTCACACAAAAACATCAAAGAGCACAAAATAGCTTAATATCGTATTTAAAAACGTTTTAGACCATTTTGAGCATTTCGACAAAACTTTTTCACACTAAACACAAAAAGTGCTTAGAATAGCTTCAAATCGCATTTGGAGACGTTTTAGACCAATTTGTGCATTTCGATGAAACTTGGTTACACAAAAACATCAAAGTGCTTAAAATCACATTATAAACCGTTTTAGACCATTTTGAGCATTTCGATAACACTTTTCACACAAAAACATCAAAGAGCACAAAATAGCTTAATATCGTATTTAAAAACGTTTTAGACCATTTTGAGCATTTAGACAAAACTTTTTCACACAAAACACCAAAGTGCTTAGAATAGCTTCAAATCGCATTTGGAGACGTTTTAGACCATTTTGTGATTTTTGAAAAAACTTGTTAACATAAAAACACCAAAGTGCTTAGAATAGCTTCAAATCACATTTGGAGACGTTTTAGACCATTTTGTGATTTTCGAAAAAACTTGTTAACATAAAAACACGAAAGTGCTTAGAATAGCTTCAAATCGCATTTGGAAACGTTTTAGACCATTTTGTGATTTTCGAAAAAACTTGTTAACATAAAAACACGAAAGTGCTTAGAATCACATTATAAACCGTTTTAGACCATTTTGAGCATTTCGATAACAATTTTCACACAAAAACATCAAAGAGCACAAAATAGCTTAATATCGTATTTAAAAATGTTTTAGACCATTTTGAGCATTTAGATAAAACTTTTTCACACAAAACACCAAAGTGTTTAGAATAGCTTCAAATCGCATTTGGAGACGTTTTAGACCATTTTGTGATTTTTGAAAAAACTTGTTAACATAAAAACACCAAAGTGCTTAGAATAGCTTCAAATCACATTTGGAGATGTTTTAGACCATTTTGTGATTTTTGAAAAAACTTGTTAACATAAAAACACGAAAGTGCTTAGAATAGCTTCAAATCACATTTGGAGACGTTTTAGACCATTTTGTGATTTTTGAAAAAACTTGTTAACATAAAAACACGAAAGTGCTTAGAATAGCTTCAAATCGCATTTGGAAACGTTTTAGACCATTTTGCGATTTTCGAAAAAGATTGTTAACATAAAAACACCAATGTGCTTAGAATCACATTATAAACCGTTTTAGACCATTTTGAGCATTTCGATAACAATTTTCACACAAAAACATCAAAGAGCACAAAATAACTTAATATCGTATTTATAAATGTTTTAGACCATTTTGAGCATTTCGACAAAACTTTTTCACACAAAACACCAAAGTGCTTAGAATAGCTTCAAATCGCATTTGGAGACGTTTTAGACCATTTTGTGATTTCGATGAAACTTGATTACACAAAAACATCAAAGTGCTTAAAATCACATTATAAACCGTTTTAGACCATTTTGAGCATTTCGATAACACTTTTCACACAAAAACATCAAAGAGCAAAAAATAGCTTATTATCGTATTTAAAAACGTTTTAGACCATTTTGAGCATTTAGACAAAACTTTTTCACACAAAACACCAAAGTGCTTAGAATAGCTTCAAATCGCATTTGGAGACGTTTTAGAACATTTTGTGTTTTTCGAAAAAAACTGTTAACATAAAAACACCAAAGTGCTTAGAATAGCTTCAAATCGCATTTGGAGACGTTTTAGAACATTTTGTGTTCTTCGAAAAAACTTGTTACCATAAAAACACCAAAGTGCTTAGAATAGCTTCAAATCGCATTTGGAGACGTTTTAGACCATTTTGTGATTTTTGAAAAAACTTGTTAACATAAAAACACCAAAGTGCTTAGAATAGCTTCAAATCACATTTGGAGACGTTTTAGACCATTTTGTGATTTTCGAAAAAACTTGTTAACATAAAAACACCAAAGTGCTTAGAATAGCGTCAAATCGTATTTGGAGACGTTTTAGACCATTTTGTGATTTTCGAAAAAACTTGTTAACATAAAAACACCAAAGTGCTTAGAATAGCTTCAAATCGCATTTGGAGACGGTTTAGACCATTTTATGATTTTGAAAAAACTTGTTAACATAAAAACACCAAAGTGCTTAGAATAGCTTCAAATCGCATTTGGAGACGTTTTAGACCATTTTGTGATTTTCGAAAAAACTTGTTAACATAAAAACACCAAAGTGCTTAGAATAGCTTCAAATCGTATTTGGAGACGTTTTAGACCATTTTGAGATTTTCGAAAAAACTTGGTTACACAAAAACATCAAAGTGCTTAAAATCACATTATAAACCGTTTTAGACCATTTTGAGCATTTCGATAACACTTTTCACACAAAAACATCAAAGAGCACAAAATAGCTTAATATCGTATTTAAAAACGTTTTAGACCATTTTGAGCATTTCGACAAAACTTTTTCACACAAAACACCAAAGTGCTTAGAATAGCTTCAAATCGCATTTGGAGACGTTTTAGACCAATTTGTGCATTTCGATGAAACTTGATTACACAAAAACATCAAAGTGCTTAAAATCACATCATAAACCGTTTTAGACCATTTTGAGCATTTCGATAACACTTTTCACACAAAAACATCAAAGAGCACAAAATAGCTTAATATCGTATTTAAAAACGTTTTAGACCATTTTGAGCATTTCGACAAAACTTTTTCACACAAAACACCAAAGTGCTTAGAATAGCTTCAAATCGCATTTGGAGACGTTTTAGACCAATTTGTGCATTTCGATGAAACTTGATTACACAAAAACATCAAAGTGCTTAAAATCACATTATAAACCGTTTTAGACCATTTTGAGCATTTCGATAACACTTTTCACACAAAAACATCAAAGAGCAAAAAATAGCTTATTATCGTATTTAAAAACGTTTTAGACCATTTTGAGCATTTAGACAAAACTTTTTCACACAAAACACCAAAGTGCTTAGAATAGCTTCAAATCGCATTTGGAGACGTTTTAGAACATTTTGTGTTTTTCGAAAAAAACTGTTAACATAAAAACACCAAAGTGCTTAGAATAGCTTCAAATCGCATTTGGAGACGTTTTAGAACATTTTGTGTTCTTCGAAAAAACTTGTTACAATAAAAACACCAAAGTGCTTAGAATAGCTTCAAATCGCATTTGGAGACGTTTTAGACCATTTTGTGATTTTTGAAAAAACTTGTTAACATAAAAACACCAAAGTGCTTAGAATAGCTTCAAATCACATTTGGAGACGTTTTAGACCATTTTGTGATTTTCGAAAAAACTTGTTAACATAAAAACACCAAAGTGCTTAGAATAGCGTCAAATCGTATTTGGAGACGTTTTAGACCATTTTGTGATTTTCGAAAAAACTTGTTAACATAAAAACACCAAAGTGCTTAGAATAGCTTCAAATCGCATTTGGAGACGGTTTAGACCATTTTATGATTTTGAAAAAACTTGTTAACATAAAAACACCAAAGTGCTTAGAATAGCTTCAAATCGCATTTGGAGACGTTTTAGACCATTTTGTGATTTTCGAAAAAACTTGTTAACATAAAAACACCAAAGTGCTTAGAATAGCTTCAAATCGTATTTGGAGACGTTTTAGACCATTTTGAGATTTTCGAAAAAACTTGGTTACACAAAAACATCAAAGTGCTTAAAATCACATTATAAACCGTTTTAGACCATTTTGAGCATTTCGATAACACTTTTCACACAAAAACATCAAAGAGCACAAAATAGCTTAATATCGTATTTAAAAACGTTTTAGACCATTTTGAGCATTTCGACAAAACTTTTTCACACAAAACACCAAAGTGCTTAGAATAGCTTCAAATCGCATTTGGAGACGTTTTAGACCAATTTGTGCATTTCGATGAAACTTGATTACACAAAAACATCAAAGTGCTTAAAATCACATCATAAACCGTTTTAGACCATTTTGAGCATTTCG
This sequence comes from Antedon mediterranea, assembly GCF_964355755.1. Taxonomy (NCBI): domain Eukaryota; kingdom Metazoa; phylum Echinodermata; class Crinoidea; order Comatulida; family Antedonidae; genus Antedon; species Antedon mediterranea. The sequence continues at coordinate 13,830,028 of NC_092675.1, forward strand.
ATAACACTTTTCACACAAAAACATCAAAGAGCACAAAATAGCTTAATATCGTATTTAAAAACGTTTTAGACCATTTTGAGCATTTCGACAAAACTTTTTCACACAAAACACCAAAGTGCTTAGAATAGCTTCAAATCGCATTTGGAGACGTTTTAGACCAATTTGTGCATTTCGATGAAACTTGATTACACAAAAACATCAAAGTGCTTAAAATCACATTATAAACCGTTTTAGACCATTTTGAGCATTTCGATAACACTTTTCACACAAAAACATCAAAGTGCTTAAAATCACATTATAAACCGTTTTAGACCATTTTGAGCATTTCGATAACACTTTTCACACAAAAACATCAAAGAGCACAAAATTGCTTAATATCGTATTTAAAAACGTTTTAGACCATTTTGAGCATTTCGACAAAACTTTTTCACACAAAACACCAAAGTGCTTAGAATAGCTTCAAATCGCATTTGGAGACGTTTTAGACCAATTTGTGCATTTCGATGAAACTTGATTACACAAAAACATCAAAGTGCTTAAAATCACATCATAAACCGTTTTAGACCATTTTGAGCATTTCGATAACACTTTTCACACAAAAACATCAAAGAGCACAAAATAGCTTAATATCGTATTTAAAAACGTTTTAGACCATTTTGAGCATTTCGACAAAACTTTTTCACACAAAACACCAAAGTGCTTAGAATAGCTTCAAATCGCATTTGGAGACGTTTTAGACCAATTTGTGCATTTCGATGAAACTTGATTACACAAAAACATCAAAGTGCTTAAAATCACATTATAAACCGTTTTAGACCATTTTGAGCATTTCGATAACACTTTTCACACAAAAACATCAAAGAGCACAAAATAGCTTAATATCGTATTTAAAAACGTTTTAGACCATTTTGAGCATTTAGACAAAACTTTTTCACACAAAACACCAAAGTGCTTAGAATAGCTTCAAATCGCATTTGGAGACGTTTTAGACCATTTTGTGATTTTTGAAAAAACTTGTTAACATAAAAACACCAATGTGCTTAGAATCACATTATAAACCGTTTTAGACCATTTTGAGCATTTCGATAACAATTTTCACACAAAAACATCAAAGAGCACAAAATAGCTTAATATCGTATTTATAAATGTTTTAGACCATTTTGAGCATTTTGACAAAACTTTTTCACACAAAACACCAAAGTTCTTAGAATAGCTTCAAATCGCATTTGGAGACGTTTTTTATACCATTTTGTGATTTCGATGAAACTTGATTACACAAAAACATCAAAGTGCTTAAAATCACATTATAAACCGTTTTAGACCATTTTGAGCATTTCGATAACACTTTTCACACAAAAACATCAAAGAGCACAAAATAGCTTAATATCGTATTTAAAAACGTTTTAGACCATTTTGAGCATTTAGACAAAACTTTTTCACACAAAACACCAAAGTGCTTAGAATAGCTTCAAATCGCATTTGGAGACGTTTTAGAACATTTTGTGTTTTTCGAAAAAAACTGTTAACATAAAAACACCAAAGTGCTTAGAATAGCTTCAAATCGCATTTGGAGACGTTTTAGAACATTTTGTGTTCTTCGAAAAAACCTGTTAACATAAAAACACCAAAGTGCTTAGAATAGCTTCAAATCGCATTTGGAGACGTTTTAGACCATTTTGTGATTTTTGAAAAAACTTGTTAACATAAAAACACCAAAGTGCTTAGAATAGCTTCAAATCACATTTGGAGACGTTTTAGACCATTTTGTGATTTTCGAAAAAAATTGTTAACATAAAAACACGAAAGTGCTTAGAATAGCTTCAAATCGCATTTGGAAACGTTTTAGACCATTTTGTGATTTTCGAAAAAGATTGTTAACATAAAAACACCAAAGTGCTTAGAAAAGCTTCAAATCGCATTTGGAGACGTTTTAGACCATTTTGTGCATTTCGATGAAACTTGGTTACACAAAAACATCAAAGTGCTTAAAATCACATTATAAACCATTTTAGACCATTTTGAGCATTTCGATAACACTTTTCACACAAAAACATCAAAGAGCACAAAATAGCTTAATATCTTATTTAAAAACGTTTTAGACCATTTTGAGCATTTCGACAAAACTTTTTCACACAAAACACCAAAGTGCTTAGAATAGCTTCAAATCGCATTTGGAGACGTTTTAGACCATTTTGTGATTTTCGAAAAAACTTGTTAACATAAAAACATCAAAGTGTACAGAATAACTTCAAATCGCATTTGGAGACCGTTTTAGGCCAATTTGTGATTTCCGAAAAAACTTGTTAACCTAAAAATACCAAAGTGTTTAGAATAGCTTCAAATCGCATTTGGAGACGTTTTAGACCATTTTGTGATTTTCGAAAAAACTTGTTAACATAAAAACACCAAAGTGCTTCAAATCGCATTTGGAGACATTTTAGACCAATTTGTGATTTTTGAAAAAACTTGTTAACATAAAAACACCAAAGTGCTTACAATAGCTTCAAATCGTATTTGGAGACGTTTTAGACCATTTTGTGATTTTCGAAAAAACTTGTTAACATAAAAACACCAAAGTACTTAGAATAGCTTCAAATCGCATTTGGAGACGTTTTAGACCATTTTATGCTTTTCGATGAAACTTGGTTACACAAAAACATCAAAGTGCTTAAAATCACATTATAATCCGTTTTAGACCATTTTGAGCATTTCGATAACACTTTTCACACAAAAACATCAAAGAGCACAAAATAGCTTAATATCGTATTTAAAAACGTTTTAGACCATTTTGAGCATTTCGACAAAACTTTTTCACACAAAACACCAAAGTGCTTAGAATAGCTTCAAATCGCATTTGGAGACGTTTTAGACCATTTTGTGATTTTCGAAAAAAATTGTTAACATAAAAACATCAAAGTGTACAGAATAGCTTCAAATCGCATTTGGAGACCGTTTTAGGCCAATTTGTGATTTTCGAAAAAACTTGTTAACCTAAAAATACCAAAGTGTTTAGAATAGCTTCAAATCGCATTTGGAGACGTTTTAGACCATTTTGTGATTTTCGAAAAAACTTGTTAACATAAAAACACCAAAGTGCTTAGAATAGCTTCAAATCGCATTTGGAGACATTTTAGACCAATTTGTGATTTTCGAAAAAACTTGTCAACATAAAAACATCAAAGTGCTTAAAATCACATTATAATCCGTTTTAGACCATTTTGAGCATTTCGATAACACTTTTCACACAAAAACATCAAAGAGCACAAAATAGCTTAATATCGTATTTAAAAACGTTTTAACCATTTTGAGCATTTCGACAAAACTTTTTCACACAAAACACCAAAGTGCTTAGAATAGCTTCAAATCGCATTTGGAGACGTTTTAGACCATGTTGTGCATTTCGATGAAACTTGGTTACACAAAAACATCAAAGTGCTTAAAATCACATTATAAACCATTTTAGACCATTTTGAGCATTTCGATAACACTTTTCACACAAAAACATCAAAGAGCACAAAATAGCTTAATATCGTATTTAAAAACGTTTTAGACCATTTTGAGCATTTCGACAAAACTTTTTCACACAAAACACCAAAGTGCTTAGAATAGCTTCAAATCGCATTTGGAGACGTTTTAGACCATTTTGTGATTTTCGAAAAAACTTGTTAACATAAAAACATCAAAGTGTACAGAATAACTTCAAATCGCATTTGGAGACCGTTTTAGGCCAATTTGTGATTTTCGAAAAAACTTGTTAACCTAAAAATACCAAAGTGTTTAGAATAGCTTCAAATCGCATTTGGAGACGTTTTAGACCATTTTGTGATTTTCGAAAAAACTTGTTAACATAAAAACACCAAAGTGCTTCAAATCGCATTTGGAGACATTTTAGACCAATTTGTGATTTTTGAAAAAACTTGTTAACATAAAAACACCAAAGTGCTTACAATAGCTTCAAATCGTATTTGGAGACGTTTTAGACCATTTTGTGATTTTCGAAAAAACTTGTTAACATAAAAACACCAAAGTACTTAGAATAGCTTCAAATCGCATTTGGAGACGTTTTAGACCATTTTATGCATTTCGATGAAACTTGGTTACACAAAAACATCAAAGTGCTTAAAATCACATTATAATCCGTTTTAGACCATTTTGAGCATTTCGATAACACTTTTCACACAAAAACATCAAAGAGCACAAAATAGCTTAATATCGTATTTAAAAACTTTTTAGACCATTTTGAGCATTTCGACAAAACTTTTTCACACAAAACACCAAAGTGCTTAGAATAGCTTCAAATCGCATTTGGAGACGTTTTAGACCATTTTGTGATTTTCGAAAAAAATTGTTAACATAAAAACATCAAAGTGTACAGAATAGCTTCAAATCGCATTTGGAGACCGTTTTAGGCCAATTTGTGATTTTCGAAAAAACTTGTTAACCTAAAAATACCAAAGTGTTTAGAATTGCTTCAAATCGCATTTGGAGACGTTTTAGACCATTTTGTGATTTTCGAAAAAACTTGTTAACATAAAAACACCAAAGTGCTTAGAATAGCTTCAAATCGCATTTGGAGACATTTTAGACCAATTTGTGATTTTCGAAAAAACTTATCAACATAAAAACACCAAAGGGTTTAGAATATCTTCAAATCGCATTTGGAGACGTTTTAGACCATTTTGTGATTTTCGAAAAAACTTGTTAACATAAAAACACCAAAGTGCTTAGAATAGCTTCAAATCGCATTTGGAGACGTTTTAGACCAATTTGTGATTTTCGAAAAAACTTATCAACATAAAAACACCAAAGGGTTTAGAATAGCTTCAAATCGCATTTGGAGACGTTTTAGACCATTTTGTGATTTTGAAAAAACTTGTTAACATAAAAACACCAAAGTGCTTAGAATAGCTTCAAATCGCATTTGGAGACGTTTTAGACCATTTTGTGATTTTCGAAAAAACTTGTTAACATAAAAACACCAAAGTGCTTAGAATAGCTTCAAATCGTATTTGGAGACTTTTTAGACCATTTTGAGATTTTCGAAAAAACTTGGTTACACAAAAACATCAAAGTGCTTAAAATCACATTATAAACCGTTTTAGACCATTTTGAGCATTTCGATAACACTTTTCACACAAAAACATCAAAGAGCACAAAATAGCTTAATATCGTATTTAAAAACGTTTTAGACCATTTTGAGCATTTCGACAAAACTTTTTCACACAAAACACCAAAGTGCTTAGAATAGCTTCAAATCGCATTTGGAGACGTTTTAGACCAATTTGTGATTTTTGAAAAAACTTGTTAACATAAAAACACCAAAGTGCTTAGAATAGCTTCAAATCACATTTGGAGACGTTTTAGACCATTTTGTGATTTTCGAAAAAACTTGTTAACATAAAAACACGAAAGTGCTTAGAATAGCTTCAAATCGCCTTTGGAAACGTTTTAGACCATTTTGTGATTTTCGAAAAAACTTGTTAACATAAAAACACGAAAGTGCTTAGAATCACATTATAAACCGTTTTAGACCATTTTGAGCATTTCGATAACAATTTTCACACAAAAACATCAAAGAGCACAAAATAGCTTAATATCGTATTTAAAAATGTTTTAGACCATTTTGAGCATTTAGATAAAACTTTTTCACACAAAACACCAAAGTGCTTAGAATAGCTTCAAATCGCATTTGGAGACGTTTTAGACCATTTTGTGATTTTCGAAAAAAATTGTTAACATAAAAACATCAAAGTGTACAGAATAGCTTCAAATCGCATTTGGAGACCGTTTTAGGCCAATTTGTGATTTTCGAAAAAACTTGTTAACCTAAAAATACCAAAGTGTTTAGAATTGCTTCAAATCGCATTTGGAGACGTTTTAGACCATTTTGTGATTTTCGAAAAAACTTGTTAACATAAAAACACCAAAGTGCTTAGAATAGCTTCAAATCACATTTGGAGACATTTTAGACCAATTTGTGATTTTCGAAAAAACTTATCAACATAAAAACACCAAAGGGTTTAGAATATCTTCAAATCGCATTTGGAGACGTTTTAGACCATTTTGTGATTTTCGAAAAAACTTGTTAACATAAAAACACCAAAGTGCTTAGAATAGCTTCAAATCGCATTTGGAGACGTTTTAGACCAATTTGTGATTTTCGAAAAAACTTATCAACATAAAAACACCAAAGGGTTTAGAATAGCTTCAAATCGCATTTGGAGACGTTTTAGACCATTTTGTGATTTTGAAAAAACTTGTTAACATAAAAACACCAAAGTGCTTAGAATAGCTTCAAATCGCATTTGGAGACGTTTTAGACCATTTTGTGATTTTCGAAAAAACTTGTTAACATAAAAACACCAAAGTGCTTAGAATAGCTTCAAATCGTATTTGGAGACTTTTTAGACCATTTTGAGATTTTCGAAAAAACTTGGTTACACAAAAACATCAAAGTGCTTAAAATCACATTATAAACCGTTTTAGACCATTTTGAGCATTTCGATAACACTTTTCACACAAAAACATCAAAGAGCACAAAATAGCTTAATATCGTATTTAAAAACGTTTTAGACCATTTTGAGCATTTCGACAAAACTTTTTCACACAAAACACCAAAGTGCTTAGAATAGCTTCAAATCGCATTTGGAGACGTTTTAGACCAATTTGTGATTTTTGAAAAAACTTGTTAACATAAAAACACCAAAGTGCTTAGAATAGCTTCAAATCACATTTGGAGACGTTTTAGACCATTTTGTGATTTTCGAAAAAACTTGTTAACATAAAAACACGAAAGTGCTTAGAATAGCTTCAAATCGCCTTTGGAAACGTTTTAGACCATTTTGTGATTTTCGAAAAAACTTGTTAACATAAAAACACGAAAGTGCTTAGAATCACATTATAAACCGTTTTAGACCATTTTGAGCATTTCGATAACAATTTTCACACAAAAACATCAAAGAGCACAAAATAGCTTAATATCGTATTTAAAAATGTTTTAGACCATTTTGAGCATTTAGATAAAACTTTTTCACACAAAACACCAAAGTGCTTAGAATAGCTTCAAATCGCATTTGGAGACGTTTTAGACCATTTTGTGATTTTTGAAAAAACTTGTTAACATAAAAACACCAAAGTGCTTAGAATAGCTTCAAATCACATTTGGAGATGTTTTAGACCATTTTGTGATTTTTGAAAAAACTTGTTAACATAAAAACACGAAAGTGCTTAGAATAGCTTCAAATCGCATTTGGAAACGTTTTAGACCATTTTGTGATTTTCGAAAAAGATTGTTAACATAAAAACACCAATGTGCTTAGAATCACATTATAAACCGTTTTAGACCATTTTGAGCATTTCGATAACAATTTTCACACAAAAACATCAAAGAGCACAAAATAGTATTATAGATATCTGAAAAAAAATAATAATCGGTTAGCCCAAAGTAATTTCAAATTTGCTCGCGCGTCTTTTAAAAAAATGTGCAATAAAAAGTACAAAGATTACTTGGACTCTTTGGCTAAGCAAATTGTCACTAACAGTAAAAGATTCTGGAGCTGGATGAAAACTAAATACAAGTCAAATAATCTTCCTTCTGTCATGAGTCACGATAACATTTCATTCCAGTCTAATTATGATAAAGCTACCACATTTAATTCTTATTTTCATTCTTTTTTCAGTGAGCCTTCTCCGGACGTTCCCCGGGACTATCCAGGTCTTCCTGACTATGCGGTGGATAACTTAAGTTCTCTGTCTGTGAATCAGCATTCTGTGGAAAAGGCACTTAGTAAAATTGATATCAATAAAGCTACTGGCATTGATCAGATTAGTAACGTTGTCTTAAAGGGTGCCTCCTCCTCACTCTCTTATCCGCTTTGCAAATTGTTTCAGCTATCTATTAATTCTGGGGTTTTTCCTTCATCTTGGAAACACGCTAATATTGTCCCAATTCACAAGAGTGGTCCCAAAAAACTAATCTGTAACTATCGTCCTATTTCGTTATTGCCTACTATGTCTAAGATTTTTGAGCGCATTGTGCATGATGGTTTGTCATCACATGTTGCTAATGCTTTAAGTCCTAGGCAGCATGGTTTTGTCTCTGGGAGATCATGTCAAACCAACCTCGCACTGCTTCTTGCTACATCATACGATGCAATTAACAGCAAGAAGCAGTGCGATGTGATTTACACTGATTTCTCTAAGGCTTTTGATTCCGTTTCCCATGATTTGCTTATTTTTAAACTTTCAAAATTTGGTTTATCCGGTTCACTGTTAAGTTGGTTTAAAAGCTATTTAACTAATAGACAACAGCGTGTTGTCATTGGGGGAGAGACATCTGATTGGCTCCCTGTGTTATCGGGCGTTCCGCAGGGCTCGATCCTGGGCCCGCTTTTGTTTAATTTATTTATCAACGATCTTCCTTTAAAATTTAATCATTCCGAGTCTCTTTTATTTGCTGACGATCTGAAATTGTTTAAAGTGATTACCACTCCACAGGATGCTTTTTCACTTCAGGAGGATCTGGATGGTCTCGTGGAATGGACGGAGAAGTGGGGGATAAAACTTAATGCTAATAAATGCAAATATTTATCTATAACACTTAAAAAAAGGCCTGTGCTCTTCAATTATAATCTGAGTGGACATGATCTTGAGATGGTTTATGTATGGAAAGATTTAGGTATTTTTATTGATAGTAAATTAAATTTTTGTTCACATATTAATCATGTGTTGTCAAAAGCTAATAGAATGATGGGCTTAATATGGAGAAATTGTAGGTTTATGAACGACGGCAGGGCACTTTTATCTTTATACAAATCTATTATACGTCCTCACCTTGAATATTGTTCCGCAATTTTCAATTCAATTTCTCCATGTCAGGCCCGTCGAATCGACACTGTTCAACGGAAGTTTGTTCGATTCCTGTCTTATAACTGTGTTAATTTTGCCTTTTCCATTGATTCTGTCAGCAATCGTCGAACGATATCTGATATGGTTTTTTTATATAATATTTTAAATTCTAAATATGACTGTTCATTAATTTCACTATTTAGTTTAAATGTTCCTGGTCGTACACGAAATAGACATTTATTGCATATTCCTTTTAGCCGTGTCGACTGTACTAAGAGGGGACTTTTTCATAGACTACCTTATACATTTAATAATCTAAATAGCAATCATATCGATATTTTTAATGATAGACTTGGTTATTTTAAGAGGACGATGATGTGTTCACTTCTTGAACAGTCTGCATAACCTGTTTTAATTGAAATTTTTTATGGCATGCCAATCTGTGTTTTTTATATATATATATATATTTTATCTGTATTTTATTGTTAACCGTTTTTGCTGTTGTATTGTTTTATGTTTCAAACCTGTTAGTGGCGGTATTTATCGCTGTTGGTTTTGATTGAATAAAATAAAAATAAAATAAAAATAAAATAAAATAGCTTAATATCGTATTTATAAATGTTTTAGACCATTTTGAGCATTTCGACAAAACTTTTTCACACAAAACACCAAAGTTCTTAGAATAGCTTCAAATCGCATTTGGAGACGTTTTTTATACCATTTTGTGATTTCGATGAAACTTGATTACACAAAAACATCAAAGTTCTTAAAATCACATTATAAACCGTTTTAGACCATTTTGAGCATTTCGATAACACTTTTCACACAAAAACATCAAAGAGCACAAAATAGCTTAATATCGTATTTAAAAACGTTTTAGACCATTTTGAGCATTTAGACAAAACTTTTTCACACAAAACACCAAAGTGCTTAGAATAGCTTCAAATCGCATTTGGAGACGTTTTAGAACATTTTGTGTTTTTCGAAAAAAACTGTTAACATAAAAACACCAAAGTGCTTAGAATAGCTTCAAATCGCATTTGGAGACGTTTTAGAACATTTTGTGTTCTTCGAAAAAACCTGTTAACATAAAAACACCAAAGTGCTTAGAATAGCTTCAAATCGCATTTGGAGACGTTTTAGACCATTTTGTGATTTTTGAAAAAACTTGTTAACATAAAAACACCAAAGTGCTTAGAATAGCTTCAAATCACATTTGGAGACGTTTTAGACCATTTTGTGATTTTCGAAAAAAATTGTTAACATAAAAACACGAAAGTGCTTAGAATAGCTTCAAATCGCATTTGGAAACGTTTTAGACCATTTTGTGATTTTCGAAAAAGATTGTTAACATAAAAACACCAAAGTGCTTAGAAAAGCTTCAAATCGCATTTGGAGACGTTTTAGACCATTTTGTGCATTTCGATGAAACTTGGTTACACAAAAACATCAAAGTGCTTAAAATCACATTATAAACCATTTTAGACCATTTTGAGCATTTCGATAACACTTTTCACACAAAAACATCAAAGAGCACAAAATAGCTTAATATCTTATTTAAAAACGTTTTAGACCATTTTGAGCATTTCGACAAAACTTTTTCACACAAAACACCAAAGTGCTTAGAATAGCTTCAAATCGCATTTGGAGACGTTTTAGACCATTTTGTGATTTTCGAAAAAACTTGTTAACATAAAAACATCAAAGTGTACAGAATAACTTCAAATCGCATTTGGAGACCGTTTTAGGCCAATTTGTGATTTCCGAAAAAACTTGTTAACCTAAAAATACCAAAGTGTTTAGAATAGCTTCAAATCGCATTTGGAGACGTTTTAGACCATTTTGTGATTTTCGAAAAAACTTGTTAACATAAAAACACCAAAGTGCTTCAAATCGCATTTGGAGACATTTTAGACCAATTTGTGATTTTTGAAAAAACTTGTTAACATAAAAACACCAAAGTGCTTACAATAGCTTCAAATCGTATTTGGAGACGTTTTAGACCATTTTGTGATTTTCGAAAAAACTTGTTAACATAAAAACACCAAAGTACTTAGAATAGCTTCAAATCGCATTTGGAGACGTTTTAGACCATTTTATGCTTTTCGATGAAACTTGGTTACACAAAAACATCAAAGTGCTTAAAATCACATTATAATCCGTTTTAGACCATTTTGAGCATTTCGATAACACTTTTCACACAAAAACATCAAAGAGCACAAAATAGCTTAATATCGTATTTAAAAACGTTTTAGACCATTTTGAGCATTTCGACAAAACTTTTTCACACAAAACACCAAAGTGCTTAGAATAGCTTCAAATCGCATTTGGAGACGTTTTAGACCATTTTGTGATTTTCGAAAAAAATTGTTAACATAAAAACATCAAAGTGTACAGAATAGCTTCAAATCGCATTTGGAGACCGTTTTAGGCCAATTTGTGATTTTCGAAAAAACTTGTTAACCTAAAAATACCAAAGTGTTTAGAATAGCTTCAAATCGCATTTGGAGACGTTTTAGACCATTTTGTGATTTTCGAAAAAACTTGTTAACATAAAAACACCAAAGTGCTTAGAATAGCTTCAAATCGCATTTGGAGACATTTTAGACCAATTTGTGATTTTCGAAAAAACTTGTCAACATAAAAACATCAAAGTGCTTAAAATCACATTATAATCCGTTTTAGACCATTTTGAGCATTTCGATAACACTTTTCACACAAAAACATCAAAGAGCACAAAATAGCTTAATATCGTATTTAAAAACGTTTTAACCATTTTGAGCATTTCGACAAAACTTTTTCACACAAAACACCAAAGTGCTTAGAATAGCTTCAAATCGCATTTGGAGACGTTTTAGACCATTTTGTGATTTTCGAAAAAAATTGTTAACATAAAAACATCAAAGTGTACATAATAGCTTCAAATCGCATTTGGAGACCGTTTTAGGCCAATTTGTGATTTTCGAAAAAACTTGTTAACCTAAAAATACCAAAGTGTTTAGAATAGCTTCAAATCGCATTTGGAGACGTTTTAGACCATTTTGTGATTTTCGAAAAAACTTGTTAACATAAAAACACCAAAGTGCTTAGAATAGCTTCAAATCGCATATGGAGACATTTTAGACCAATTTGTGATTTTCGAAAAAACTTGTCAACATAAAAACACCAAAGGGTTTAGAATATCTTCAAATCGCATTTGGAGACGTTTTAGACCATTTTGTGATTTTCGAAAAAACTTGTTAACATAAAAACACCAAAGTGCTTAGAATAGCTTCAAATCGCATTTGGAGACGTTTTAGACCAATTTGTGATTTTCGAAAAAACTTATCAACATAAAAACACCAAAGGGTTTAGAATAGCTTCAAATCGCATTTGGAGACGTTTTAGACCATTTTGTGATTTTGAAAAAACTTGTTAACATAAAAACACCAAAGTGCTTAGAATAGCTTCAAATCGCATTTGGAGACGTTTTAGACCATTTTGTGATTTTCGAAAAAACTTGTTAACATAAAAACACCAAAGTGCTTAGAATAGCTTCAAATCGTATTTGGAGACGTTTTAGACCATTTTGAGATTTTCGAAAAAACTTGGTTACACAAAAACATCAAAGTGCTTAAAATCACATTATAAACCGTTTTAGACCATTTTGAGCATTTCGATAACACTTTTCACACAAAAACATCAAAGAGCACAAAATAGCTTAATATCGTATTTAAAAACGTTTTAGACCATTTTGAGCATTTCGACAAAACTTTTTCACACAAAACACCAAAGTGCTTAGAATAGCTTCAAATTGCATTTGGAGACGTTTTAGACCAATTTGTGCATTTCGATGAAACTTGATTACACAAAAACATCAAAGTGCTTAAAATTACATCATAAACCGTTTTAGACCATTTTGAGCATTTCGATAACACTTTTCACACAAAAACATGAAAGAGCACAAAATAGCTTAATATCGTATTTAAAAACGTTTTAGACCATTTTGAGCATTTCGACAAAACTTTTTTACACAAAACACCAAAGTGCTTAGAATAGCTTCAAATCGCATTTGGAGACGTTTTAGACCAATTTGTGCATTTCGATGAAACTTGATTACACAAAAACATCAAAGTGCTTAAAATCACATTATAAACCGTTTTAGACCATTTTGAGCATTTCGATAACACTTTTCACACAAAAACATCAAAGAGCACAAAATAGCTTAATATCGTATTTAAAAACGTTTTAGACCATTTTGAGCATTTAGACAAAACTTTTTCACACAAAACACCAAAGTGCTTAGAATAGCTTCAAATCGCATTTGGAGACGTTTTAGACCATTTTGTGCATTTCGATGAAACTTGGTTACACAAAAACATCAAAGTGCTTAAAATCACATTATAAATCGTTTTAGACCATTTTGAGCATTTCGACAAAACTTTTTCACACAAAATACCAAAGTGCTTAGAATAGCTTCAAATCGCATTTCGAGACGTTTTAGACCATTTTGTGATTTTCGAAAAACTTTTTAACATAAAAACACCAAAGTGCTTAGAATAGCTTCAAATCACATTTGGAGACATTTTAGACCATTTTGTGATTTTCGAAAAAACTTGTTAACATAAAAACACGAAAGTGCTTAGAATAGCTTCAAATCGCATTTGGAAACGTTTTAGACCATTTTGTGATTTTCGAAAAAAATTGTTAACATAAAAACACCAAAGTGCTTAGAATCACATTATAAACCGTTTTAGACCATTTTGAGCATTTCGATAACAATTTTCACACAAAAACATCAAAGAGCACAAAATAGCTTAATATCGTATTTAAAAATGTTTTAGACCATTTTGAGCATTTAGATAAAACTTTTTCACACAAAACACCAAAGTGCTTAGAATAGCTTCAAATCGCATTTGGAGACGTTTTAGACCATTTTGTGATTTTTGAAAAAACTTGTTAACATAAAAACACCAAAGTGCTTAGAATAGCTTCAAATCACATTTGGAGACGTTTTAGACCATTTTGTGATTTTTGAAAAAACTTGTTAACATAAAAACACGAAAGTGCTTAGAATAGCTTCAAATCGCATTTGGAAACGTTTTAGACCATTTTGTGATTTTCGAAAAAGATTGTTAACATAAAAACACCAAAGTGCTTAGAATCACATTATAAACCGTTTTAGACCATTTTGAGCATTTCGATAACAATTTTCACACAAAAACATCAAAGAGCACAAAATAGCTTAATATCGTATTTAAAAATGTTTTAGACCATTTTGAGCATTTAGATAAAACTTTTTCACACAAAACACCAAAGTGCTTAGAATAGCTTTAAATCGCATTTGGAGACGGTTTAGACCATTTTGTGATTTTGAAAAAACTTGTTAACATAAAAACACCAAAGTGCTTAGAATAGCTTCAAATCGCATTTGGAGACGTTTTAGACCATTTTGTGATTTTCGAAAAAACTTGTTAACATAAAAACACCAAAGTGCTTAGAATAGCTTCAAATCGTATTTGGAGACGTTTTAGACCATTTTGAGATTTTCGAAAAAACTTGGTTACACAAAAACATCAAAATGCTTAAAATCACATTATAAACCGTTTTAGACCATTTTGAGCATTTCGATAACACTTTTCACACAAAAACATCAAAGAGCACAAAATAGCTTAATATCGTATTTAAAAACGTTTTAGACCATTTTGAGCATTTCGACAAAACTTTTTCACACAAAACACCAAAGTGCTTAGAATAGCTTCAAATCGCATTTGGAGACGTTTTAGACCAATTTGTGCATTTCGATGAAACTTGATTACACAAAAACATCAAAGTGCTTAAAATCACATTATAAACCGTTTTAGACCATTTTGAGCATTTCGATAACACTTTTCACACAAAAACATCAAAGAGCACAAAATAGCTTAATATCGTATTTAAAAACGTTTTAGACCATTTTGAGCATTTAGACAAAACTTTTTCACACAAAACACCAAAGTGCTTAGAATAGCTTCAAATCGCATTTGGAGACGTTTTAGACCATTTTGTGCATTTCGATGGAACTTGGTTACACAAAAACATCAAAGTGCTTAAAATCACATTATAAATCGTTTTAGACCATTTTGAGAATTTCGACAAAACTTTTTCACACAAAATACAAAAGTGCTTAGAATAGCTTCAAATCGTATTTGGAGACGTTTTAGACCTTTTTGTGCATTTCGATGGAACTTGGTTACACAAAAACATCAAAGTGCTTAAAATCACATTATAAATCGTTTTAGACCATTTTGAGAATTTCGACAAAACTTTTTCACACAAAATACAAAAGTGCTTAGAATAGCTTCAAATCGCATTTGGAGACGTTTTAGACCATTTTGTGATTTTCGAAAAAACTTGTTAACATAAAAACACGAAAGTGCTTAGAATAGCTTCAAATCGCATTTAGAAACGTTTTAGACCATTTTGTGATTTTCGAAAAAAATTGTTAACATAAAAACACCAAAGTGCTTAGAATCACATTATAAACCGTTTTAGACCATTTTGAGCATTTCGATAACAATTTTCACACAAAAACATCAAAGAGCACAAAATAGCTTAATATCGTATTTAAAAATGTTTTAGACCATTTTGAGCATTTAGATAAAACTTTTTCACACAAAACACCAAAGTGCTTAGAATAGCTTCAAATCGCATTTGGAGACGTTTTAGACCAATTTGTGATTTTTGAAAAAACTTGTTAACACAAAAACATCAAAGTGCTTAGAATAGCTTCAAATCGCATTTGAAGACGTTTTAGACCATTTTCTGATTTTTGAAAAAACTTGTTAACATAAAAACACCAAAGTGCTTAGAATAGCTTCAAATCACATTTGGAGACGTTTTAGACCATTTTGTGATTTTCGAAAAAACTTGTTAACATAAAAACACGAAAGTGCTTAGAATAGCTTCAAATCGCATTTGGAAACGTTTTAGACCATTTTGTGATTTTCGAAAAAACTTGTTAACATAAAAACACGAAAGTGCTTAGAATAGCTTCAAATCGCATTTGGAAACGTTTTAGACCATTTTGTGATTTTCGAAAAAAATTGTTAACATAAAAACACCAAAGTGTTTAGAATAGCTTCAAATCGCATTTGGAGACGTTTTAGACCAATTTGTGATTTTCGAAAAAACTTATCAACATAAAAACACCAAAGGGTTTAGAATAGCTTCAAATCGCATTTGGAGACGTTTTAGACCATTTTGTGATTTTCGAAAAAACTTGTTAACATAAAAACACCAAAGTGCTTAGAATAGCTTCAAATCGTATTTGGAGACGTTTTAGACCATTTTGAGATTTTCGAAAAAACTTGGTTACACAAAAACATCAAAGTGCTTAAAATCACATTATAAACCGTTTTAGACCATTTTGAACATTTCGATAACACTTTTCACACAAAAACATCAAAGAGCACAAAAAAGCTTAATATCGTATTTAAAACGTTTTAGACCATTTTGAGCATTTCGACAAAACTTTTTCACACAAAACACCAAAGTGCTTAGAATAGCTTCAAATCGCATTTGGAGACGTTTTAGACCAATTTGTGCATTTCGATGAAACTTGATTACACAAAAACATCAACGTGCTTAAAATCACATTATAAACCGTTTTAGACCATTTTGAGCATTTCGATAACACTTTTCACACAAAAACATCAAAGAGCACAAAATAGCTTAATATCGTATTTAAAAACGTTTTAGACCATTTTGAGCATTTGGACAAAACTTTTTCACACAAAACACCAAAGTGCTTAGAATAGCTTCAAATAACATTTGGAGACGTTTTAGACCATTTTGTGCATTTCGATGAAACTTGGTTACACAAAAACATCAAAGTGCTTAAAATCACATTATAAATCGTTTTAGACCATTTTGAGCATTTCGACAAAACTTTTTCACACAAAATATCAAAGGGCTTAGAATAGCTTCAAATCGCATTTGGAGACGTTTTAGACCATTTTGTGATTTTCGAAAAAACTTTTTAACATAAAAACACCAAAGTGCTTAGAATAGCTTCAAATCACATTTGGAGACGTTTTAGACCATTTTGTGATTTTCGAAAAAACTTGTTAACATAAAAACACGAAAGTGCTTAGAATAGCTTCAAATCGCATTTGGAAACGTTTTAGACCATTTTGTGATTTTCGAAAAAAATTGTTAACATAAAAACACCAAAGTGCTTAGAATCACATTATAAACCGTTTTAGACCATTTTGAGCATTTCGATAACAATTTTCACACAAAAACATCAAAGAGCACAAAATAGCTTAATATCGTATTTAAAAATGTTTTAGACCATTTTGAGCATTTAGAAAAAACTTTTTCACACAAAACACCAAAGTGCTTAGAATAGCTTCAAATCGCATTTGGAGACGTTTTAGACCATTTTGTGATTTTTGAAAAAACTTGTTAACATAAAAACACCAAAGTGCTTAGAATAGCTTCAAATCACATTTGGAGACGTTTTAGACCATTTTGTGATTTTCGAAAAAACTTGTTAACATAAAAACACGAAAGTGCTTAGAATAGCTTCAAATCGCATTTGGAAACGTTTTAGACCATTTTGTGATTTTCGAAAAAACTTGTTAACATAAAAACACGAAAGTGCTTAGAATAGCTTCAAATCGCATTTGGAAACGTTTTAGACCATTTTGTGATTTTCGAAAAAAATTGTTAACATAAAAACACCAAAGTGTTTAGAATAGCTTCAAATCGCATTTGGAGACGTTTTAGACCAATTTGTGATTTTCGAAAAAACTTATCAACATAAAAACACCAAAGGGTTTAGAATAGCTTCAAATCGCATTTGGAAACGTTTTAGACCATTTTGTGATTTTGAAAAAACTTGTTAACATAAAAACACCAAAGTGCTTAGAATAGCTTCAAATCGCATTTGGAGACGTTTTAGACCAATTTGTGCATTTCGATGAAACTTGATTACACAAAAACATCAACGTGCTTAAAATCACATTATAAACCGTTTTAGACCATTTTGAGCATTTCGATAACACTTTTCACACAAAAACATCAAAGAGCACAAAATAGCTTAATATCGTATTTAAAAACGTTTTAGACCATTTTTAGCATTTGGACAAAACTTTTTCACACAAAACACCAAAGTGCTTAGAATAGCTTCAAATAACATTTGGAGACGTTTTAGACCATTTTGTGCATTTCGATGAAACTTGGTTACACAAAAACATCAAAGTGCTTAAAATCACATTATAAATCGTTTTAGACCATTTTGAGCATTTCGACAAAACTTTTTCACACAAAATATCAAAGGGCTTAGAATAGCTTCAAATCGCATTTGGAGACGTTTTAGACCATTTTGTGATTTTCGAAAAAACTTTTTAACATAAAAACACCAAAGTGCTTAGAATAGCTTCAAATCACATTTGGAGACGTTTTAGACCATTTTGTGATTTTCGAAAAAACTTGTTAACATAAAAACACGAAAGTGCTTAGAATAGCTTCAAATCGCATTTGGAAACGTTTTAGACCATTTTGTGATTTTCGAAAAAAATTGTTAACATAAAAACACCAAAGTGCTTAGAATCACATTATAAACCGTTTTAGACCATTTTGAGCATTTCGATAACAATTTTCACACAAAAACATCAAAGAGCACAAAATAGCTTAATATCGTATTTAAAAATGTTTTAGACCATTTTGAGCATTTAGATAAAACTTTTTCACACAAAACACCAAAGTGCTTAGAATAGCTTCAAATCGCATTTGGAGACGTTTTAGACCATTTTGTGATTTTTGAAAAAACTTGTTAACATAAAAACACCAAAAGTGCTTAGAATAGCTTCAAATCACATTTGGAGACGTTTTAGACCATTTTGTGATTTTCGAAAAAACTTGTTAACATAAAAACACGAAAGTGCTTAGAATAGCTTCAAATCGCATTTGGAAACGTTTTAGACCATTTTGTGATTTTCGAAAAAACTTGTTAACATAAAAACACGAAAGTGCTTAGAATAGCTTCAAATCGCATTTGGAAACGTTTTAGACCATTTTGTGATTTTCGAAAAAAATTGTTAACATAAAAACACCAAAGTGTTTAGAATAGCTTCAAATCGCATTTGGAGACGTTTTAGACCAATTTGTGATTTTCGAAAAAACTTATCAACATAAAAACACCAAAGGGTTTAGAATAGCTTCAAATCGCATTTGGAAACGTTTTAGACAATTTTGTGATTTTGAAAAAACTTGTTAACATAAAAACACCAAAGTGCTTAGAATAGCTTCAAATCGCATTTGGAGACGTTTTAGACCATTTTGTGATTTTCGAAAAAACTTGTTAACATAAAAACACCAAAGTGCTTAGAATAGCTTCAAATCGTATTTGGAGACGTTTTAGACCATTTTGAGATTTTCGAAAAAACTTGGTTACACAAAAACATCAAAGTGCTTAAAATCACATTATAAACCGTTTTAGACCATTTTGAGCATTTCGATAACACTTTTGACACAAAAACATCAAAGAGCACAAAATAGCTTAATATCGTATTTAAAAACGTTTTAGACCATTTTGAGCATTTCGACAAAACTTTTTCACACAAAACACCAAAGTGCTTAGAATAGCTTCAAATCGCATTTGGAGACGTTTTAGACCAATTTGTGCATTTCGATGAAACTTGATTACACAAAAACATCAAAGTGCTTAAAATCACATCATAAACCGTTTTAGACCATTTTGAGCATTTCGATAACACTTTTCACACAAAAACATCAAAGAGCACAAAATAGCTTAATATCGTATTTAAAAACGTTTTAGACCATTTTGAGCATTTCGACAAAACTTTTTCACACAAAACACCAAAGTGCTTAGAATAGCTTCAAATCGCATTTGGAGACGTTTTAGACCAATTTGTGCATTTCGATGAAACTTGATTACACAAAAACATCAAAGTGCTTAAAATCACATTATAAACCGTTTTAGACCATTTTGAGCATTTCGATAACACTTTTCACACAAAAACATCAAAGAGCACAAAATAGCTTAATATCGTATTTAAAAACGTTTTAGACCATTTTGAGCATTTAGACAAAACTTTTTCACACAAAACACCAAAGTGCTTAGAATAGCTTCAAATCGCATTTGGAGACGTTTTAGACCATTTTGTGATTTTTGAAAAAACTTGTTAACATAAAAACACCAAAGTGCTTAGAATAGCTTCAAATCACATTTGGAGACGTTTTAGACCATTTTGTGATTTTCGAAAAAACTTGTTAACATAAAAACACGAAAGTGCTTAGAATAGCTTCAAATCGCATTTGGAAACGTTTTAGACCATTTTGTGATTTTCGAAAAAACTTGTTAACATAAAAACACGAAAGTGCTTAGAATCACATTATAAACCGTTTTAGACCATTTTGAGCATTTCGATAACAATTTTCACACAAAAACATCAAAGAGCACAAAATAGCTTAATATCGTATTTAAAAATGTTTTAGACCATTTTGAGCATTTAGATAAAACTTTTTCACACAAAACACCAAAGTGTTTAGAATAGCTTCAAATCGCATTTGGAGACGTTTTAGACCATTTTGTGATTTTTGAAAAAACTTGTTAACATAAAAACACCAAAGTGCTTAGAATAGCTTCAAATCACATTTGGAGATGTTTTAGACCATTTTGTGATTTTTGAAAAAACTTGTTAACATAAAAACACGAAAGTGCTTAGAATAGCTTCAAATCACATTTGGAGACGTTTTAGACCATTTTGTGATTTTTGAAAAAACTTGTTAACATAAAAACACGAAAGTGCTTAGAATAGCTTCAAATCGCATTTGGAAACGTTTTAGACCATTTTGCGATTTTCGAAAAAGATTGTTAACATAAAAACACCAATGTGCTTAGAATCACATTATAAACCGTTTTAGACCATTTTGAGCATTTCGATAACAATTTTCACACAAAAACATCAAAGAGCACAAAATAACTTAATATCGTATTTATAAATGTTTTAGACCATTTTGAGCATTTCGACAAAACTTTTTCACACAAAACACCAAAGTGCTTAGAATAGCTTCAAATCGCATTTGGAGACGTTTTAGACCATTTTGTGATTTCGATGAAACTTGATTACACAAAAACATCAAAGTGCTTAAAATCACATTATAAACCGTTTTAGACCATTTTGAGCATTTCGATAACACTTTTCACACAAAAACATCAAAGAGCAAAAAATAGCTTATTATCGTATTTAAAAACGTTTTAGACCATTTTGAGCATTTAGACAAAACTTTTTCACACAAAACACCAAAGTGCTTAGAATAGCTTCAAATCGCATTTGGAGACGTTTTAGAACATTTTGTGTTTTTCGAAAAAAACTGTTAACATAAAAACACCAAAGTGCTTAGAATAGCTTCAAATCGCATTTGGAGACGTTTTAGAACATTTTGTGTTCTTCGAAAAAACTTGTTACCATAAAAACACCAAAGTGCTTAGAATAGCTTCAAATCGCATTTGGAGACGTTTTAGACCATTTTGTGATTTTTGAAAAAACTTGTTAACATAAAAACACCAAAGTGCTTAGAATAGCTTCAAATCACATTTGGAGACGTTTTAGACCATTTTGTGATTTTCGAAAAAACTTGTTAACATAAAAACACCAAAGTGCTTAGAATAGAGTCAAATCGTATTTGGAGACGTTTTAGACCATTTTGTGATTTTCGAAAAAACTTGTTAACATAAAAACACCAAAGTGCTTAGAATAGCTTCAAATCGCATTTGGAGACGGTTTAGACCATTTTATGATTTTGAAAAAACTTGTTAACATAAAAACACCAAAGTGCTTAGAATAGCTTCAAATCGCATTTGGAGACGTTTTAGACCATTTTGTGATTTTCGAAAAAACTTGTTAACATAAAAACACCAAAGTGCTTAGAATAGCTTCAAATCGTATTTGGAGACGTTTTAGACCATTTTGAGATTTTCGAAAAAACTTGGTTACACAAAAACATCAAAGTGCTTAAAATCACATTATAAACCGTTTTAGACCATTTTGAGCATTTCGATAACACTTTTCACACAAAAACATCAAAGAGCACAAAATAGCTTAATATCGTATTTAAAAACGTTTTAGACCATTTTGAGCATTTCGACAAAACTTTTTCACACAAAACACCAAAGTGCTTAGAATAGCTTCAAATCGCATTTGGAGACGTTTTAGACCAATTTGTGCATTTCGATGAAACTTGATTACACAAAAACATCAAAGTGCTTAAAATCACATCATAAACCGTTTTAGACCATTTTGAGCATTTCGATAACACTTTTCACACAAAAACATCAAAGAGCACAAAATAGCTTAATATCGTATTTAAAAACGTTTTAGACCATTTTGAGCATTTCGACAAAACTTTTTCACACAAAACACCAAAGTGCTTAGAATAGCTTCAAATCGCATTTGGAGACGTTTTAGACCAATTTGTGCATTTCGATGAAACTTGATTACACAAAAACATCAAAGTGCTTAAAATCACATTATAAACCGTTTTAGACCATTTTGAGCATTTCGATAACACTTTTCACACAAAAACATCAAAGTGCTTAAAATCACATTATAAACCGTTTTAGACCATTTTGAGCATTTCGATAACACTTTTCACACAAAAACATCAAAGAGCACAAAATTGCTTAATATCGTATTTAAAAACGTTTTAGACCATTTTGAGCATTTCGACAAAACTTTTTCACACAAAACACCAAAGTGCTTAGAATAGCTTCAAATCGCATTTGGAGACGTTTTAGACCATTTTGTGATTTTTGAAAAAACTTGTTAACATAAAAACACCAAAGTGCTTAGAATAGCTTCAAATCACATTTGGAGACGTTTTAGACCATTTTGTGATTTTCGAAAAAACTTGTTAACATAAAAACACGAAAGTGCTTAGAATAACTTCAAATCGCATTTGGAAACGTTTTAGACCATTTTGTGATTTTCGAAAAAAATTGTTAACATAAAAACACCAAAGTGCTTAGAATCACATTATAAACCGTTTTAGACCATTTTGAGCATTTCGATAACAATTTTCACACAAAAACATCAAAGAGCACAAAATAGCTTAATATCGTATTTAAAAATGTTTTAGACCATTTTGAGCATTTAGATAAAACTTTTTCACACAAAACACCAAAGTGCTTAGAATAGCTTCAAATCGCATTTGGAGACGTTTTAGACCATTTTGTGATTTTTGAAAAAACTTGTTAACATAAAAACACCAAAAGTGCTTAGAATAGCTTCAAATCACATTTGGAGACGTTTTAGACCATTTTGTGATTTTCGAAAAAACTTGTTAACATAAAAACACGAAAGTGCTTAGAATAGCTTCAAATCGCATTTGGAAACGTTTTAGACCATTTTGTGATTTTCGAAAAAACTTGTTAACATAAAAACACGAAAGTGCTTAGAATAGCTTCAAATCGCATTTGGAAACGTTTTAGACCATTTTGTGATTTTCGAAAAAAATTGTTAACATAAAAACACCAAAGTGTTTAGAATAGCTTCAAATCGCATTTGGAGACGTTTTAGACCAATTTGTGATTTTCGAAAAAACTTATCAACATAAAAACACCAAAGGGTTTAGAATAGCTTCAAATCGCATTTGGAAACGTTTTAGACAATTTTGTGATTTTGAAAAAACTTGTTAACATAAAAACACCAAAGTGCTTAGAATAGCTTCAAATCGCATTTGGAGACGTTTTAGACCATTTTGTGATTTTCGAAAAAACTTGTTAACATAAAAACACCAAAGTGCTTAGAATAGCTTCAAATCGTATTTGGAGACGTTTTAGACCATTTTGAGATTTTCGAAAAAACTTGGTTACACAAAAACATCAAAGTGCTTAAAATCACATTATAAACCGTTTTAGACCATTTTGAGCATTTCGATAACACTTTTGACACAAAAACATCAAAGAGCACAAAATAGCTTAATATCGTATTTAAAAACGTTTTAGACCATTTTGAGCATTTCGACAAAACTTTTTCACACAAAACACCAAAGTGCTTAGAATAGCTTCAAATCGCATTTGGAGACGTTTTAGACCAATTTGTGCATTTCGATGAAACTTGATTACACAAAAACATCAAAGTGCTTAAAATCACATCATAAACCGTTTTAGACCATTTTGAGCATTTCGATAACACTTTTCACACAAAAACATCAAAGAGCACAAAATAGCTTAATATCGTATTTAAAAACGTTTTAGACCATTTTGAGCATTTCGACAAAACTTTTTCACACAAAACACCAAAGTGCTTAGAATAGCTTCAAATCGCATTTGGAGACGTTTTAGACCAATTTGTGCATTTCGATGAAACTTGATTACACAAAAACATCAAAGTGCTTAAAATCACATTATAAACCGTTTTAGACCATTTTGAGCATTTCGATAACACTTTTCACACAAAAACATCAAAGAGCACAAAATAGCTTAATATCGTATTTAAAAACGTTTTAGACCATTTTGAGCATTTAGACAAAACTTTTTCACACAAAACACCAAAGTGCTTAGAATAGCTTCAAATCGCATTTGGAGACGTTTTAGACCATTTTGTGATTTTTGAAAAAACTTGTTAACATAAAAACACCAAAGTGCTTAGAATAGCTTAAAATCACATTTGGAGACGTTTTAGACCATTTTGTGATTTTCGAAAAAACTTGTTAACATAAAAACACGAAAGTGCTTAGAATAGCTTCAAATCGCATTTGGAAACGTTTTAGACCATTTTGTGATTTTCGAAAAAACTTGTTAACATAAAAACACGAAAGTGCTTAGAATCACATTATAAACCGTTTTAGACCATTTTGAGCATTTCGATAACAATTTTCACACAAAAACATCAAAGAGCACAAAATAGCTTAATATAGTATTTAAAAATGTTTTAGACCATTTTGAGCATTTAGATAAAACTTTTTCACACAAAACACCAAAGTGTTTAGAATAGCTTCAAATCGCATTTGGAGACGTTTTAGACCATTTTGTGATTTTTGAAAAAACTTGTTAACATAAAAACACCAAAGTGCTTAGAATAGCTTCAAATCACATTTGGAGATGTTTTAGACCATTTTGTGATTTTTGAAAAAACTTGTTAACATAAAAACACGAAAGTGCTTAGAATAGCTTCAAATCACATTTGGAGACGTTTTAGACCATTTTGTGATTTTTGAAAAAACTTGTTAACATAAAAACACGAAAGTGCTTAGAATAGCTTCAAATCGCATTTGGAAACGTTTTAGACCATTTTGCGATTTTCGAAAAAGATTGTTAACATAAAAACACCAATGTGCTTAGAATCACATTATAAACCGTTTTAGACCATTTTGAGCATTTCGATAACAATTTTCACACAAAAACATCAAAGAGCACAAAATAACTTAATATCGTATTTATAAATGTTTTAGACCATTTTGAGCATTTCGACAAAACTTTTTCACACAAAACACCAAAGTGCTTAGAATAGCTTCAAATCGCATTTGGAGACGTTTTAGACCATTTTGTGATTTCGATGAAACTTGATTACACAAAAACATCAAAGTGCTTAAAATCACATTATAAACCGTTTTAGACCATTTTGAGCATTTCGATAACACTTTTCACACAAAAACATCAAAGAGCAAAAAATAGCTTATTATCGTATTTAAAAACGTTTTAGACCATTTTGAGCATTTAGACAAAACTTTTTCACACAAAACACCAAAGTGCTTAGAATAGCTTCAAATCGCATTTGGAGACGTTTTAGAACATTTTGTGTTTTTCGAAAAAAACTGTTAACATAAAAACACCAAAGTGCTTAGAATAGCTTCAAATCGCATTTGGAGACGTTTTAGAACATTTTGTGTTCTTCGAAAAAACTTGTTACCATAAAAACACCAAAGTGCTTAGAATAGCTTCAAATCGCATTTGGAGACGTTTTAGACCATTTTGTGATTTTTGAAAAAACTTGTTAACATAAAAACACCAAAGTGCTTAGAATAGCTTCAAATCACATTTGGAGACGTTTTAGACCATTTTGTGATTTTCGAAAAAACTTGTTAACATAAAAACACCAAAGTGCTTAGAATAGCGTCAAATCGTATTTGGAGACGTTTTAGACCATTTTGTGATTTTCGAAAAAACTTGTTAACATAAAAACACCAAAGTGCTTAGAATAGCTTCAAATCGCATTTGGAGACGGTTTAGACCATTTTATGATTTTGAAAAAACTTGTTAACATAAAAACACCAAAGTGCTTAGAATAGCTTCAAATCGCATTTGGAGACGTTTTAGACCATTTTGTGATTTTCGAAAAAACTTGTTAACATAAAAACACCAAAGTGCTTAGAATAGCTTCAAATCGTATTTGGAGACGTTTTAGACCATTTTGAGATTTTCGAAAAAACTTGGTTACACAAAAACATCAAAGTGCTTAAAATCACATTATAAACCGTTTTAGACCATTTTGAGCATTTCGATAACACTTTTCACACAAAAACATCAAAGAGCACAAAATAGCTTAATATCGTATTTAAAAACGTTTTAGACCATTTTGAGCATTTCGACAAAACTTTTTCACACAAAACACCAAAGTGCTTAGAATAGCTTCAAATCGCATTTGGAGACGTTTTAGACCAATTTGTGCATTTCGATGAAACTTGATTACACAAAAACATCAAAGTGCTTAAAATCACATCATAAACCGTTTTAGACCATTTTGAGCATTTCGATAACACTTTTCACACAAAAACATCAAAGAGCACAAAATAGCTTAATATCGTATTTAAAAACGTTTTAGACCATTTTGAGCATTTCGACAAAACTTTTTCACACAAAACACCAAAGTGCTTAGAATAGCTTAAAATCGCATTTGGAGACGTTTTAGACCAATTTGTGCATTTCGATGAAACTTGATTACACAAAAACATCAAAGTGCTTAAAATCACATTATAAACCGTTTTAGACCATTTTGAGCATTTCGATAACACTTTTCACACAAAAACATCAAAGTGCTTAAAATCACATTATAAACCGTTTTAGACCATTTTGAGCATTTCGATAACACTTTTCACACAAAAACATCAAAGAGCACAAAATTGCTTAATATCGTATTTAAAAACGTTTTAGACCATTTTGAGCATTTCGACAAAACTTTTTCACACAAAACACCAAAGTGCTTAGAATAGCTTCAAATCGCATTTGGAGACGTTTTAGACCAATTTGTGCATTTCGATGAAACTTGATTACACAAAAACATCAAAGTGCTTAAAATCACATCATAAACCGTTTTAGACCATTTTGAGCATTTCGATAACACTTTTCACACAAAAACATCAAAGAGCACAAAATAGCTTAATATCGTATTTAAAAACGTTTTAGACCATTTTGAGCATTTCGACAAAACTTTTTCACACAAAACACCAAAGTGCTTAGAATAGCTTCAAATCGCATTTGGAGACGTTTTAGACCAATTTGTGCATTTCGATGAAACTTGATTACACAAAAACATCAAAGTGCTTAAAATCACATTATAAACCGTTTTAGACCATTTTGAGCATTTCGATAACACTTTTCACACAAAAACATCAAAGAGCACAAAATAGCTTAATATCGTATTTAAAAACGTTTTAGACCATTTTGAGCATTTAGACAAAACTTTTTCACACAAAACACCAAAGTGCTTAGAATAGCTTCAAATCGCATTTGGAGACGTTTTAGACCATTTTGTGATTTTTGAAAAAACTTGTTAACATAAAAACACCAAAGTGCTTAGAATAGCTTCAAATCACATTTGGAGACGTTTTAGACCATTTTGTGATTTTCGAAAAAACTTGTTAACATAAAAACACGAAAGTGCTTAGAATAGCTTCAAATCGCATTTGGAAACGTTTTAGACCATTTTGTGATTTTCGAAAAAACTTGTTAACATAAAAACACGAAAGTGCTTAGAATCACATTATAAACCGTTTTAGACCATTTTGAGCATTTCGATAACAATTTTCACACAAAAACATCAAAGAGCACAAAATAGCTTAATATCGTATTTAAAAATGTTTTAGACCATTTTGAGCATTTAGATAAAACTTTTTCACACAAAACACCAAAGTGCTTAGAATAGCTTCAAATCGCATTTGGAGACGTTTCAGACCATTTTGTGATTTTTGAAAAAACTTGTTAACATAAAAACACCAAAGTGCTTAGAATAGCTTCAAATCACATTTGGAGATGTTTTAGACCATTTTGTGATTTTTGAAAAAACTTGTTAACATAAAAACACGAAAGTGCTTAGAATAGCTTCAAATCACATTTGGAGACGTTTTAGACCATTTTGTGATTTTCGAAAAAACTTGTTAACATAAAAACACGAAAGTGCTTAGAATAGCTTCAAATCGCATTTGGAAACGTTTTAGACCATTTTGTGATTTTCGAAAAAGATTGTTAACATAAAAACACCAATGTGCTTAGAATCACATTATAAACCGTTTTAGACCATTTTGAGCATTTCGATAACAATTTTCACAAAAAAACATCAAAGAGCACAAAATAACTTAATATCGTATTTATAAATGTTTTAGACCATTTTGAGCATTTCGACAAAACTTTTTCACACAAAACACCAAAGTGCTTAGAATAGCTTCAAATCGCATTTGGAGACGTTTAGACCATTTTGTGATTTTCGAAAAAACTTGTTAACATTAAAACATCAAAGTGTACAGAATAGCTTCAAATCGCATTTGGAGACGTTTTAGACCAATTTGTGATTTTCGAAAAAACTTGTTAACATAAAAACACCAAAGTGCTTAGAATAGCTTCAAATCGCATTTGGAGACGTTTTAGACCATTTTGTGATTTTCGAAAAAAATTGTTAACATAAAAACACCAAAGTGCTTAGAATCACATTATAAACCGTTTTAGACCATTTTGAGCATTTCGATAACAATTTTCACACAAAAACATCAAAGAGCACAAAATAGCTTAATATCGTATTTTAAAATGTTGTAGACCATTTTGAGCATTTAGACAAAACTTTTTCATACAAAACACCAAAGTGCTTAGAATAGCTTCAAATCGCATTTGGAGACGTTTTAGACCATTTTGTGATTTTCGAAAAAACTTGTTAACATAAAAACACCAAAGTGCTTAGAATAGCTTCAAATCGCATTTGGAGACGTTTTAGACCATTTTGTGATTTTCGAAAAAACTTGTTAACATAAAAACACCAAAGTGATTAGAATAGCTTCAAATAGCATTTGGAGATGTTTTAGACCATTTTGTGATTTTCGAAAAAACTTGTTAACATAAAAACACCAAAGTGATTAAAATAGCTTCAAATCGCATTTGGAGACGTTTTAGACCATTTTGTGGTTTTCAAAAAAACTTGTTAACATAAAAACACCAAAGTGCTTAGAATAGCTTCAAATCGCATTTGGAGACGTTTTAGACCATTTTGTGCATTTCGATGAAACTTGGTTACACAAAAACATCAAAGTGCTTAAAATCACATTATAAACCGTTTTAGACCATTTTGAGCATTTCGATAACACTGTTCACACAAAAACATCAAAGAACACAAAATAGCTTAATATCGTATTTAAAAACGTTTTAGACCATTTTGAGCATTTCGACAAAACTTTTTTACACAAAAGACCAAAGTGCTTAGAATAATTTCAAATCGCATTTGGAGACGTTTTCGACCAATTTGTGCATTTCGATGAAATTTCGTTACACAAAAACATCAAAGTGCTTAAAATCACATTATAAACCGTTTTAGACCATTTTGAGCATTTCGATAACACTTTTTCACACAAAACACCAAAGTGCTTAGAATAGCTTCAAATCGCATTTGGAGACGTTTTAGACCATTTTGTGATTTTCGAAAAAACTTGTTAACATAAAAACACCAAAGTGATTAGAATAGCTTCAAATCACATTTGGAGATGTTTTAGACCATTTTGTGATTTTCGAAAAAACTTGTTAACATAAAAACACCAAAGTGCTTAGAATAGCTTCAAATCGCATTTGGAGACGTTTTAGACCAATTTGTGATTTTCGAAAAAAATTGTCAACATAAAAACACCAAAGTGTTTATAATAGCTTCAAATCGCATTTGGAGACGTTTTAGACCAATTTGTGATTTTCGCAAAAACTTATCAACATAAAAACACCAAAGGGTTTAGAATAGCTTCAAATCGCATTTGGAGGCGTTTTAGACCATTTTGTGATTTTCTAAAAAACTTGTTAACATAAAAACACCAAGGTGCTTAGAATAGCTTCAAATCGCATTTGGAGACGTTTTAGACCATTTTGTGATTTTCGAAAAAAAATTGTTAACATAAAAACACCAAAGTGCTTTAGAATCACATTATAAACCGTTTTAGACCATTTTGAGCATTTCGATAACACTTTTCACACAAAAACATCAAAGAGCACAAAATAGCTTAATATCGTATTTAAAAATGTTTTAGACCATTTTGAGCATTTAGACAAAACTTTTTCACACAAAACACCAAAGTGCTTAGAATAGCTTCAAATCGCATTTGGAGACGTTTTAGACCATTTTGTGATTTTCGAAAAAACTTGTTAACATAAACACACCAAAAGGCTTAGAATAGCTTCTAATCGCATTTGGAGACATTTTAGACCAATTTGTGATTTTCGAAAAAACTTGTCAACATAAAAACACCAAAGGGTTTAGAATAGCTTCAAATCGCATTTGGAGACGTTTTAGACCAATTTGTGATTTTCGAAAAAACTTATCAACATAAAAAGACCAAAGTTCTTAGAATCACATTATAAACCGTTTTAGACCATTTTGAGCATTTCGATAACAATTTTCACACAAAAACATCAAAGAGCACAAAATAGCTTAATATCGTATTTAAAAACGTTTTAGACCATTTTGAGCATTTCGACAAAACTTTTTCACACTAAACACAAAAAGTGCTTAGAATAGCTTCAAATCGCATTTGGAGACGTTTTAGACCAATTTGTGCATTTCGATGAAACTTGGTTACACAAAAACATCAAAGTGCTTAAAATCACATTATAAACCGTTTTAGACCATTTTGAGCATTTCGATAACACTTTTCACACAAAAACATCAAAGAGCACAAAATAGCTTAATATCGTATTTAAAAACGTTTTAGACCATTTTGAGCATTTAGACAAAACTTTTTCACACAAAACACCAAAGTGCTTAGAATAGCTTCAAATCGCATTTGGAGACGTTTTAGACCATTTTGTGATTTTTGAAAAAACTTGTTAACATAAAAACACCAAAGTGCTTAGAATAGCTTCAAATCACATTTGGAGACGTTTTAGACCATTTTGTGATTTTCGAAAAAACTTGTTAACATAAAAACACGAAAGTGCTTAGAATAGCTTCAAATCGCATTTGGAAACGTTTTAGACCATTTTGTGATTTTCGAAAAAACTTGTTAACATAAAAACACGAAAGTGCTTAGAATCACATTATAAACCGTTTTAGACCATTTTGAGCATTTCGATAACAATTTTCACACAAAAACATCAAAGAGCACAAAATAGCTTAATATCGTATTTAAAAATGTTTTAGACCATTTTGAGCATTTAGATAAAACTTTTTCACACAAAACACCAAAGTGTTTAGAATAGCTTCAAATCGCATTTGGAGACGTTTTAGACCATTTTGTGATTTTTGAAAAAACTTGTTAACATAAAAACACCAAAGTGCTTAGAATAGCTTCAAATCACATTTGGAGATGTTTTAGACCATTTTGTGATTTTTGAAAAAACTTGTTAACATAAAAACACGAAAGTGCTTAGAATAGCTTCAAATCACATTTGGAGACGTTTTAGACCATTTTGTGATTTTTGAAAAAACTTGTTAACATAAAAACACGAAAGTGCTTAGAATAGCTTCAAATCGCATTTGGAAACGTTTTAGACCATTTTGCGATTTTCGAAAAAGATTGTTAACATAAAAACACCAATGTGCTTAGAATCACATTATAAACCGTTTTAGACCATTTTGAGCATTTCGATAACAATTTTCACACAAAAACATCAAAGAGCACAAAATAACTTAATATCGTATTTATAAATGTTTTAGACCATTTTGAGCATTTCGACAAAACTTTTTCACACAAAACACCAAAGTGCTTAGAATAGCTTCAAATCGCATTTGGAGACGTTTTAGACCATTTTGTGATTTCGATGAAACTTGATTACACAAAAACATCAAAGTGCTTAAAATCACATTATAAACCGTTTTAGACCATTTTGAGCATTTCGATAACACTTTTCACACAAAAACATCAAAGAGCAAAAAATAGCTTATTATCGTATTTAAAAACGTTTTAGACCATTTTGAGCATTTAGACAAAACTTTTTCACACAAAACACCAAAGTGCTTAGAATAGCTTCAAATCGCATTTGGAGACGTTTTAGAACATTTTGTGTTTTTTGAAAAAAACTGTTAACATAAAAACACCAAAGTGCTTAGAATAGCTTCAAATCGCATTTGGAGACGTTTTAGAACATTTTGTGTTCTTCGAAAAAACTTGTTACCATAAAAACACCAAAGTGCTTAGAATAGCTTCAAATCGCATTTGGAGACGTTTTAGACCATTTTGTGATTTTTGAAAAAACTTGTTAACATAAAAACACCAAAGTGCTTAGAATAGCTTCAAATCACATTTGGAGACGTTTTAGACCATTTTGTGATTTTCGAAAAAACTTGTTAACATAAAAACACCAAAGTGCTTAGAATAGCGTCAAATCGTATTTGGAGACGTTTTAGACCATTTTGTGATTTTCGAAAAAACTTGTTAACATAAAAACACCAAAGTGCTTAGAATAGCTTCAAATCGCATTTGGAGACGGTTTAGACCATTTTATGATTTTGAAAAAACTTGTTAACATAAAAACACCAAAGTGCTTAGAATAGCTTCAAATCGCATTTGGAGACGTTTTAGACCATTTTGTGATTTTCGAAAAAACTTGTTAACATAAAAACACCAAAGTGCTTAGAATAGCTTCCAATCGTATTTGGAGACGTTTTAGACCATTTTGAGATTTTCGAAAAAACTTGGTTACACAAAAACATCAAAGTGCTTAAAATCACATTATAAACCGTTTTAGACCATTTTGAGCATTTCGATAACACTTTTCACACAAAAACATCAAAGAGCACAAAATAGCTTAATATCGTATTTAAAAACGTTTTAGACCATTTTGAGCATTTCGACAAAACTTTTTCACACAAAACACCAAAGTGCTTAGAATAGCTTCAAATCGCATTTGGAGACGTTTTAGACCAATTTGTGCATTTCGATGAAACTTGATTACACAAAAACATCAAAGTGCTTAAAATCACATCATAAACCGTTTTAGACCATTTTGAGCATTTCGATAACACTTTTCACACAAAAACATCAAAGAGCACAAAATAGCTTAATATCGTATTTAAAAACGTTTTAGACCATTTTGAGCATTTCGACAAAACTTTTTCACACAAAACACCAAAGTGCTTAGAATAGCTTCAAATCGCATTTGGAGACGTTTTAGACCAATTTGTGCATTTCGATGAAACTTGATTACACAAAAACATCAAAGTGCTTAAAATCACATTATAAACCGTTTTAGACCATTTTGAGCATTTCGATAACACTTTTCACACAAAAACATCAAAGAGCAAAAAATAGCTTATTATCGTATTTAAAAACGTTTTAGACCATTTTGAGCATTTAGACAAAACTTTTTCACACAAAACACCAAAGTGCTTAGAATAGCTTCAAATCGCATTTGGAGACGTTTTAGAACATTTTGTGTTTTTCGAAAAAAACTGTTAACATAAAAACACCAAAGTGCTTAGAATAGCTTCAAATCGCATTTGGAGACGTTTTAGAACATTTTGTGTTCTTCGAAAAAACTTGTTACCATAAAAACACCAAAGTGCTTAGAATAGCTTCAAATCGCATTTGGAGACGTTTTAGACCATTTTGTGATTTTTGAAAAAACTTGTTAACATAAAAACACCAAAGTGCTTAGAATAGCTTCAAATCACATTTGGAGACGTTTTAGACCATTTTGTGATTTTCGAAAAAACTTGTTAACATAAAAACACCAAAGTGCTTAGAATAGCGTCAAATCGTATTTGGAGACGTTTTAGACCATTTTGTGATTTTCGAAAAAACTTGTTAACATAAAAACACCAAAGTGCTTAGAATAGCTTCAAATCGCATTTGGAGACGGTTTAGACCATTTTATGATTTTGAAAAAACTTGTTAACATAAAAACACCAAAGTGCTTAGAATAGCTTCAAATCGCATTTGGAGACGTTTTAGACCATTTTGTGATTTTCGAAAAAACTTGTTAACATAAAAACACCAAAGTGCTTAGAATAGCTTCAAATCGTATTTGGAGACGTTTTAGACCATTTTGAGATTTTCGAAAAAACTTGGTTACACAAAAACATCAAAGTGCTTAAAATCACATTATAAACCGTTTTAGACCATTTTGAGCATTTCGATAACACTTTTCACACAAAAACATCAAAGAGCACAAAATAGCTTAATATCGTATTTAAAAACGTTTTAGACCATTTTGAGCATTTCGACAAAACTTTTTCACACAAAACACCAAAGTGCTTAGAATAGCTTCAAATCGCATTTGGAGACGTTTTAGACCAATTTGTGCATTTCGATGAAACTTGATTACACAAAAACATCAAAGTGCTTAAAATCACATCATAAACCGTTTTAGACCATTTTGAGCATTTCGATAACACTTTTCACACAAAAACATCAAAGAGCACAAAATAGCTTAATATCGTATTTAAAAACGTTTTAGACCATTTTGAGCATTTCGACAAAACTTTTTCACACAAAACACCAAAGTGCTTAGAATAGCTTCAAATCGCATTTGGAGACGTTTTAGACCAATTTGTGCATTTCGATGAAACTTGATTACACAAAAACATCAAAGTGCTTAAAATCACATTATAAACCGTTTTAGACCATTTTGAGCATTTCGATAACACTTTTCACACAAAAACATCAAAGTGCTTAAAATCACATTATAAACCGTTTTAGACCATTTTGAGCATTTCGATAACACTTTTCACACAAAAACATCAAAGAGCACAAAATTGCTTAATATCGTATTTAAAAACGTTTTAGACCATTTTGAGCATTTCGACAAAACTTTTTCACACAAAACACCAAAGTGCTTAGAATAGCTTCAAATCGCATTTGGAGACGTTTTAGACCAATTTGTGCATTTCGATGAAACTTGATTACACAAAAACATCAAAGTGCTTAAAATCACATCATAAACCGTTTTAGACCATTTTGAGCATTTCGATAACACTTTTCACACAAAAACATCAAAGAGCACAAAATAGCTTAATATCGTATTTAAAAACGTTTTAGACCATTTTGAGCATTTCGACAAAACTTTTTCACACAAAACACCAAAGTGCTTAGAATAGCTTCAAATCGCATTTGGAGACGTTTTAGACCAATTTGTGCATTTCGATGAAACTTGATTACACAAAAACATCAAAGTGCTTAAAATCACATTATAAACCGTTTTAGACCATTTTGAGCATTTCGATAACACTTTTCACACAAAAACATCAAAGAGCACAAAATAGCTTAATATCGTATTTAAAAACGTTTTAGACCATTTTGAGCATTTAGACAAAACTTTTTCACACAAAACACCAAAGTGCTTAGAATAGCTTCAAATCGCATTTGGAGACGTTTTAGACCATTTTGTGATTTTTGAAAAAACTTGTTAACATAAAAACACCAAAGTGCTTAGAATAGCTTCAAATCACATTTGGAGACGTTTTAGACCATTTTGTGATTTTCGAAAAAACTTGTTAACATAAAAACACGAAAGTGCTTAGAATAGCTTCAAATCGCATTTGGAAACGTTTTAGACCATTTTGTGATTTTCGAAAAAACTTGTTAACATAAAAACACGAAAGTGCTTAGAATCACATTATAAACCGTTTTAGACCATTTTGAGCATTTCGATAACAATTTTCACACAAAAACATCAAAGAGCACAAAATAGCTTAATATCGTATTTAAAAATGTTTTAGACCATTTTGAGCATTTAGATAAAACTTTTTCACACAAAACACCAAAGTGCTTAGAATAGCTTCAAATCGCATTTGGAGACGTTTTAGACCATTTTGTGATTTTTGAAAAAACTTGTTAACATAAAAAATCCAAAGTGCTTAGAATAGCTTCAAATCACATTTGGAGATGTTTTAGACCATTTTGTGATTTTTGAAAAAACTTGTTAACATAAAAACACGAAAGTGCTTAGAATAGCTTCAAATCACATTTGGAGACGTTTTAGACCATTTTGTGATTTTTGAAAAAACTTGTTAACATAAAAACACGAAAGTGCTTAGAATAGCTTCAAATCGCATTTGGAAACGTTTTAGACCATTTTGTGATTTTCGAAAAAGATTGTTAACATAAAAACACCAATGTGCTTAGAATCACATTATAAACCGTTTTAGACCATTTTGAGCATTTCGATAACAATTTTCACAAAAAAACATCAAAGAGCACAAAATAACTTAATATCGTATTTATAAATGTTTTAGACCATTTTGAGCATTTCGACAAAACTTTTTCACACAAAACACCAAAGTGCTTAGAATAGCTTCAAATCGCATTTGGAGACGTTTTAGACCATTTTGTGATTTCGATGAAACTTGATTACACAAAAACATCAAAGTGCTTAAAATCACATTATAAACCGTTTTAGACCATTTTGAGCATTTCGATAACACTTTTCACACAAAAACATCAAAAAGCAAAAAATAGCTTAATATCGTATTTAAAAACGTTTTAGACCATTTTGAGCATTTAGACAAAACTTTTTCACACAAAACACCAAAGTGCTTAGAATAGCTTCAAATCGCATTTGGAGACGTTTTAGAACATTTTGTGTTTTTCGAAAAAAACTGTTAACATAAAAACACCAAAGTGCTTAGAATAGCTTCAAATCGCATTTGGAGACGTTTTAGAACATTTTGTGTTCTTCGAAAAAACCTGTTAACATAAAAACACCAAAGTGCTTAGAATAGCTTCAAATCGCATTTGGAGACGTTTTAGACCATTTTGTGATTTTTGAAAAAACTTGTTAACATAAAAACACCAAAGTGCTTAGAATAGCTTCAAATCACATTTGGAGACGTTTTAGACCATTTTGTGATTTTCGAAAAAACTTGTTAACATAAAAACACCAAAGTGCTTAGAATAGCGTCAAATCGTATTTGGAGACGTTTTAGACCATTTTGTGATTTTCGAAAAAACTTGTTAACATAAAAACACCAAAGTGCTTAGAATAGCTTCAAATCGCATTTGGAGACGGTTTAGACCATTTTATGATTTTGAAAAAACTTGTTAACATAAAAACACCAAAGTGCTTAGAATAGCTTCAAATCGCATTTGGAGACGTTTTAGACCATTTTGTGATTTTCGAAAAAACTTGTTAACATAAAAACACCAAAGTGCTTAGAATAGCTTCAAATCGTATTTGGAGACGTTTTAGACCATTTTGAGATTTTCGAAAAAACTTGGTTACACAAAAACATCAAAGTGCTTAAAATCACATTATAAACCGTTTTAGACCATTTTGAGCATTTCGATAACACTTTTCACACAAAAACATCAAAGAGCACAAAATAGCTTAATATCGTATTTAAAAACGTTTTAGTCCATTTTGAGCATTTCGACAAAACTTTTTCACACAAAACACCAAAGTGCTTAGAATAGCTTCAAATCGCATTTGGAGACGTTTTAGACCAATTTGTGCATTTCGATGAAACTTGATTACACAAAAACATCAAAGTGCTTAAAATCACATTATAAACCGTTTTAGACCATTTTGAGCATTTCGATAACACTTTTCACACAAAAACATCAAAGAGCACAAAATAGCTTAATATCGTATTTAAAAACGTTTTAGACCATTTTGAGCATTTCGACAAAACTTTTTCACACAAAACACCAAAGTGCTTAGAATAGCTTCAAATCGCATTTGGAGACGTTTTAGACCAATTTGTGCATTTCGATGAAACTTGATTACACAAAAACATCAAAGTGCTTAAAATCACATTATAAACCGTTTTAGACCATTTTGAGCATTTCGATAACACTTTTCACACAAAAACATCAAAGAGCACAAAATAGCTTAATATCGTATTTAAAAACGTTTTAGACCATTTTGAGCATTTAGACAAAACTTTTTCACACAAAACACCAAAGTGCTTAGAATAGCTTCAAATCGCATTTGGAGACGTTTTAGACCATTTTGTGATTTTTGAAAAAACTTGTTAACATAAAAACACCAAAGTGCTTAGAATAGCTTCAAATCACATTTGGAGACGTTTTAGACCATTTTGTGATTTTCGAAAAAACTTGTTAACATAAAAACACGAAAGTGCTTAGAATAGCTTCAAATCGCATTTGGAAACGTTTTAGACCATTTTGTGATTTTCGAAAAAACTTGTTAACATAAAAACACGAAAGTGCTTAGAATCACATTATAAACCGTTTTAGACCATTTTGAGCATTTCGATAACAATTTTCACACAAAAACATCAAAGAGCACAAAATAGCTTAATATCGTATTTAAAAATGTTTTAGACCATTTTGAGCATTTAGATAAAACTTTTTCACACAAAACACCAAAGTGCTTAGAATAGCTTCAAATCGCATTTGGAGACGTTTTAGACCATTTTGTGATTTTTGAAAAAACTTGTTAACATAAAAACACCAAAGTGCTTAGAATAGCTTCAAATCACATTTGGAGATGTTTTAGACCATTTTGTGATTTTTGAAAAAACTTTTTAACATAAAAACACGAAAGTGCTTAGAATAGCTTCAAATCGCATTTGGAAACGTTTTAGACCATTTTGTGATTTTCGAAAAAGATTGTTAACATAAAAACACCAATGTGCTTAGAATCACATTATAAACCGTTTTAGACCATTTTGAGCATTTCGATAACAATTTTCACACAAAAACATCAAAGAGCACAAAATAGCTTAACATCGTATTTATAAATGTTTTAGACCATTTTGAGCATTTAGATAAAACTTTTTCACACAAAACACCAAAGTGCTTA
The DNA here is from genome assembly GCF_964355755.1 of Antedon mediterranea. Lineage (NCBI taxonomy): Eukaryota > Metazoa > Echinodermata > Crinoidea > Comatulida > Antedonidae > Antedon > Antedon mediterranea. The sequence goes on from NC_092675.1 coordinate 13,869,029, forward strand.
GAATAGCTTCAAATCGCATTTGGAGACGTTTTAGACCATTTTGTGATTTTTGAAAAAACTTGTTAACATAAAAACACCAAAGTGCTTAGAATAGCTTCAAATCACATTTGGAGATGTTTTAGACCATTTTGTGATTTTTGAAAAAACTTGTTAACATAAAAACACGAAAGTGCTTAGAATAGCTTCAAATCGCATTTGGAAACGTTTTAGACCATTTTGTGATTTTCGAAAAAGATTGTTAACATAAAAACACCAATGTGCTTAGAATCACATTATAAACCGTTTTAGACCATTTTGAGCATTTCGATAACAATTTTCACACAAAAACATCAAAGAGCACAAAATAGCTTAACATCGTATTTATAAATGTTTTAGACCATTTTGAGCATTTCGACAAAACTTTTTCACACAAAACACCAAAGTGCTTAGAATAGCTTCAAATCGCATTTGGAGACGTTTTTTATACCATTTTGTGATTTCGATGAAACTTGATTACACAAAAACATCAAAGTGCTTAAAATCACATTATAAACCGTTTTAGACCATTTTGAGCATTTCGATAACACTTTTCACACAAAAACATCAAAGAGCACAAAATAGCTTAATATCGTATTTAAAAACGTTTTAGACCATTTTGAGCATTTAGACAAAACTTTTTCACACAAAAACCCAAAGTGCTTAGAATAGCTTCAAATCGCATTTGGAGACGTTTTAGAACATTTTGTGTTTTTCGAAAAAAACTGTTAACATAAAAACACCAAAGTGCTTAGAATAGCTTCAAATCGCATTTGGAGACGTTTTAGAACATTTTGTGTTCTTCGAAAAAACCTGTTAACATAAAAACACCAAAGTGCTTAGAATAGCTTCAAATCGCATTTGGAGACGTTTTAGACCATTTTGTGATTTTTAAAAAAACTTGTTAACATAAAAACACCAAAGTGCTTAGAATAGCTTCAAATCACATTTGGAGACGTTTTAGACCATTTTGTGATTTTCGAAAAAACTTGTTAACATAAAAACACGAAAGTGCTTAGAATAGCTTCAAATCGTATTTGGAGACGTTTTAGACCATTTTGAGATTTTCGAAAAAACTTGGTTACACAAAAACATCAAAGTGCTTAAAATCACATTATAAACCGTTTTAGACCATTTTGAGCATTTCGATAACACTTTTCACACAAAAACATCAAAGAGCACAAAATAGCTTAATATCGTATTTAAAAACGTTTTAGACCATTTTGAGCATTTAGACAAAACTTTTTCACACAAAACACCAAAGTGCTTAGAATAGCTTCAAATCGCATTTGGAGACGTTTTAGACCATTTTGTGCATTTCGATGGAACTTGGTTACACAAAAACATCAAAGTGCTTAAAATCACATTATAAATCGTTTTAGACCATTTTGAGCATTTCGACAAAACTTTTTCACACAAAATACAAAAGTGCTTAGAATAGCTTCAAATCGCATTTGGAGACGTTTGAGACCATTTTGTGATTTTCGAAAAAACTTTTTAACATAAAAACACCAAAGTGCTTAGAATAGCTTCAAATCACATTTGGAGACGTTTTAGACCATTTTGTGATTTTCGAAAAAACTTGTTAACATAAAAACACGAAAGTGCTTAGAATAGCTTCAAATCGCATTTAGAAACGTTTTAGACCATTTTGTGATTTTCGAAAAAAATTGTTAACATAAAAACACCAAAGTGCTAAGAATCACATTATAAACCGTTTTAGATCATTTTGAGCATTTCGATAACAATTTTCACACAAAAACATCAAAGAGCACAAAATAGCTTAATATCGTATTTAAAAATGTTTTAGACCATTTTGAGCATTTAGATAAAACTTTTTCACACAAAACACCAAAGTGCTTAGAATAGCTTCAAATCGCATTTGGAGACGTTTTAGACCAATTTTTGATTTTTGAAAAAACTTGTTAACATAAAAACACCAAAGTGCTTAGAATAGCTTCAAATCACATTTGGAGACGTTTTAGACCATTTTGTGATTTTGAACAAACTTGTTAACATAAAAACACCAAAGTGCTTAGAATAGCTTCAAATCGCATTTGGAGACGTTTTAGACCATTTTGTGATTTTCGAAAAAACTTGTTAACATAAAAACACCAAAGTGCTTAGAATAGCTTCAAATCGTATTTGGAGACGTTTTAGACCATTTTGAGATTTTCGAAAAAACTTGGTTACACAAAAACATCAAAGTGCTTAAAATCACATTATAAACCGTTTTAGACCATTTTGAGCATTTCGATAACACTTTTCACACAAAAATATCAAAGAGCACAAAATAGCTTAATATCGTATTTAAAAACGTTTTAGACCATTTTGAGCATTTCGACAAAACTTTTTTACACAAAACACCAAAGTGCTTAGAATAGCTTAAAATCGCATTTGGAGACGTTTTAGACCAATTTGTGCATTTCGATGAAACTTGATTACACAAAAACATCAAAGTGCTTAAAATCACATTATAAACCGTTTTAGACCATTTTGAGCATTTCGATAACACTTTTCACACAAAAACATCAAAGAGCACAAAATAGCTTAATATCGTATTTAAAAACGTTTTAGACCATTTTGAGCATTTAGACAAAACTTTTTCACACAAAACACCAAAGTTCTTAGAATAGCTTCAAATCGCATTTGGAGACGTTTTAGACCATTTTGTTCATTTCGATGAAACTTGGTTACACAAAAACATCAAAGTGCTTAAAATCACATTATAAATCGTTTTAGACCAGTTTGAGCATTTCGACAAAACTTTTTCACACAAAATACCAAAGTGCTTAGAATAGCTTCAAATCGCATTTCGAGACGTTTTAGACCATTTTGTGATTTTCGAAAAAACTTTTTAACATAAAAACACCAAAGTGCTTAGAATAGCTTCAAATCACATTTGGAGACATTTTAGACCATTTTGTGATTTTCGAAAAAACTTGTTAACATAAAAACACGAAAGTGCTTAGAATAGCTTCAAATCGCATTTGGAAACGTTTTAGACCATTTTGTGATTTTCGAAAAAAATTGTTAACATAAAAACACCAAAGTGCTTAGAATCACATTATAAACCGTTTTAGACCATTTTGAGCATTTCGATAACAATTTTCACACAAAAACATCAAAGAGCACAAAATAGCTTAATATCGTATTTAAAAATGTTTTAGACCATTTTGAGCATTTAGATAAAACTTTTTCACACAAAACACCAAAGTGCTTAGAATAGCTTCAAATCGCATTTGGAGACGTTTTAGACCATTTTGTGATTTTTGAAAAAAACTTGTTAACATAAAAACACCAAAGTGCTTAGAATAGCTTCAAATCACATTTGGAGACGTTTTAGACCATTTTGTGATTTTCGAAAAAAACTTTTTAACATAAAAACACCAAAGTGCTTAGAATAGCTTCAAATCACATTTGGAGACGTTTTAGACCATTTTGTGATTTTTGAAAAAACTTGTTAACATAAAAACACGAAAGTGCTTAGAATAGCTTCAAATCGCATTTGGAAACGTTTTAAACCATTTTGTGATTTTCGAAAAAGATTGTTAACATAAAAACACCAAAGTGCTTAGAATCACATTATAAACCGTTTTAGACCATTTTGAGCATTTCGATAACAATTTTCACACAAAAACATCAAAGAGCACAAAATAGCTTAATATCGTATTTAAAAATGTTTTAGACCATTTTGAGCATTTAGATAAAACTTTTTCACACAAAACACCAAAGTGCTTAGAATAGCTTCAAATCGCATTTGGAGACGGTTTAGACCATTTTGTGATTTTGAAAAAACTTGTTAACATAAAAACACCAAAGTGCTTAGAATAGCTTCAAATCGCATTTGGAGACGTTTTAGACCATTTTGTGATTTTCGAAAAAACTTGTTAACATAAAAACACCAAAGTGCTTAGAATAGCTTCAAATCGTATTTGGAGACGTTTTAGACCATTTTGAGATTTTCGAAAAAACTTGGTTACACAAAAACATCAAAGTGCTTAAAATCACATTATAAACCGTTTTAGACCATTTTGAGAATTTCGATAACACTTTTCACACAAAAACATCAAAGAGCACAAAATAGCTTAATATCGTATTTAAAAACGTTTTAGACCATTTTGAGCATTTCGACAAAACTTTTTCACACAAAACACCAAAGTGCTTAGAATAGCTTCAAATCGCATTTGGAGACGTTTTAGACCAATTTGTGCATTTCGATGAAACTTGATTACACAAAAACATCAAAGTGCTTAAAATCACATTATAAACCGTTTTAGACCATTTTGAGCATTTCGACAAAACTTTTTCACACAAAATACAAAAGTGCTTAGAATAGCTTCAAATCGCATTTGGAGACGTTTGAGACCATTTTGTGATTTTCGAAAAAACTTTTTAACATAAAAACACCAAAGTGCTTAGAATAGCTTCAAATCACATTTGGAGACGTTTTAGACCATTTTGTGATTTTCGAAAAAACTTGTTAACATAAAAACACGAAAGTGCTTAGAATAGCTTCAAATCGCATTTAGAAACGTTTTAGACCATTTTGTGATTTTCGAAAAAAATTGTTAACATAAAAACACCAAAGTGCTAAGAATCACATTATAAACCGTTTTAGATCATTTTGAGCATTTCGATAACAATTTTCACACAAAAACATCAAAGAGCACAAAATAGCTTAATATCGTATTTAAAAATGTTTTAGACCATTTTGAGCATTTAGATAAAACTTTTTCACACAAAACACCAAAGTGCTTAGAATAGCTTCAAATCGCATTTGGAGACGTTTTAGACCAATTTTTGATTTTTCAAAAAACTTGTTAACATAAAAACACCAAAGTGCTTAGAAAAGCTTCAAATCACATTTGGAGACGTTTTAGACCATTTTGTGATTTTGAACAAACTTGTTAACATAAAAACACCAAAGTGCTTAGAATAGCTTCAAATCGCATTTGGAGACGTTTTAGACCATTTTGTGATTTTCGAAAAAACTTGTTAACATAAAAACACCAAAGTGCTTAGAATAGCTTCAAATCGTATTTGGAGACGTTTTAGACCATTTTGAGATTTTCGAAAAAACTTGGTTACACAAAAACATCAAAGTGCTTAAAATCACATTATAAACCGTTTTAGACCATTTTGAGCATTTCGATAACACTTTTCACACAAAAACATCAAAGAGCACAAAATAGCTTAATATCGTATTTAAAAACGTTTTAGACCATTTTGAGCATTTCGACAAAACTTTTTTACACAAAACACCAAAGTGCTTAGAATAGCTTAAAATCGCATTTGGAGACGTTTTAGACCAATTTGTGCATTTCGATGAAACTTGATTACACAAAAACATCAAAGTGCTTAAAATCACATTATAAACCGTTTTAGACCATTTTGAGCATTTCGATAACACTTTTCACACAAAAACATCAAAGAGCACAAAATAGCTTAATATCGTATTTAAAAACGTTTTAGACCATTTTGAGCATTTAGACAAAACTTTTTCACACTAAACACCAAAGTGCTTAGAATAGCTTCAAATCGCATTTGGAGACGTTTTAGACCATTTTGTGCATTTCGATGAAACTTGGTTACACAAAAACATCAAAGTGCTTAAAATCACATTATAAATCGTTTTAGACCATTTTGAGCATTTCGACAAAACTTTTTCACACAAAATACCAAAGTGCTTAGAATAGCTTCAAATCGCATTTGGAGACGTTTTAGACCATTTTGTGATTTTCGAAAAAACTTTTTAACATAAAAACACCAAAGTGCTTAGAATAGCTTCAAATCACATTTGGAGACGTTTTAGACCATAAGTGCGTAGAATCACATTATAAACCATTTTAGACCATTTTGAGCATTTCGATAACAATTTTAACACAAAAACATCAAAGAGCACAAAATAGCTTAATATCGTATTTAAAAATGTTTTAGACCATTTTGAGCATTTAGATAAAACTTTTTCACACAAAACACCAAAGTGCTTAGAATAGCTTCAAATCGCATTTGGAGACGTTTTAGACCAATTTGTGATTTTTGAAAAAACTTGTTAACATAAAAACACCAAAGTGCTTAGAATAGCTTCAAATCACATTTGGAGACGTTTTAGACCATTTTGTGATTTTGAACAAACTTGTTAACATAAAAACACCAAAGTGCTTAGAATAGCTTCAAATCGCATTTGGAGACGTTTTAGACCATTTTGTGATTTTCGAAAAAACTTGTTAACATAAAAACACCAAAGTGCTTAGAATAGCTTCAAATCGTATTTGGAGACGTTTTAGACCATTTTGAGATTTTCGAAAAAACTTGGTTACACAAAAACATCAAAGTGCTTAAAATCACATTATAAACCGTTTTAGACCATTTTGAGCATTTCGATAACACTTTTCACACAAAAACATCAAAGAGCACAAAATAGCTTAATATCGTATTTAAAAACGTTTTAGACCATTTTGAGCATTTCGACAAAACTTTTTCACACAAAACACCAAAGTGCTTAGAATAGCTTCAAATCGCATTTGGAGACGTTTTAGACCAATTTGTGCATTTCGATGAAACTTGATTACACAAAAACATCAAAGTGCTTAAAATCACATTATAAACCGTTTTAGACCATTTTGAGCATTTCGATAACACTTTTCACACAAAAACATCAAAGAGCACAAAATAGCTTAATATCGTATTTAAAAACGTTTTAGACCATTTTGAGCATTTAGACAAAACTTTTTCACACAAAACACCAAAGTTCTTAGAATAGCTTCAAATCGCATTTGGAGACGTTTTAGACCATTTTGTGCATTTCGATGAAACTTGGTTACACAAAAACATCAAAGTGCTTAAAATCACATTATAAATCGTTTTAGACCAGTTTGAGCATTTCGACAAAACTTTTTCACACAAAATACCAAAGTGCTTAGAATAGCTTCAAATCGCATTTCGAGACGTTTTAGACCATTTTGTGATTTTCGAAAAAACTTTTTAACATAAAAACACCAAAGTGCTTAGAATAGCTTCAAATCACATTTGGAGACGTTTTAGACCATAAGTGCTTAGAATCACATTATAAACCGTTTTAGACCATTTTGAGCATTTCGATAACAATTTTCACACAAAAACATCAAAGAGCACAAAATAGCTTAATATCGTATTTAAAAATGTTTTAGACCATTTTGAGCATTTAGATAAAACTTTTTCACACAAAACACCAAAGTGCTTAGAATAGCTTCAAATCGCATTTGGAGACGTTTTAGACCATTTTGTGATTTTTGAAAAAACTTGTTAACATAAAAACACCAAAGTGCTTAGAATAGCTTCAAATCACATTTGGAGACGTTTTAGACCATTTTGTGATTTTCGAAAAAACTTGTTAACATAAAAACACGAAAGTGCTTAGAATAGCTTCAAATCGCATTTGGAAACGTTTAAGACCATTTAGTAATTTTCGAAAAAAACTTGTTAACATAAAAACACGAAAGTGCTTAGAATAGCTTCAAATCGCATTTGGAAACGTTTTAGACCATTTTGTGATTTTCGAAAAAAATTGTTAACATAAAAACACCAAAGTGTTTAGAATAGCTTCAAATCGCATTTGGAGACGTTTTAGACCAATTTGTGATTTTCGAAAAAACTTTTCAACATAAAAACACCAAAGGGTTTAGAATAGCTTCAAATCGCATTTGGAGACGTTTTAGACCATTTTGTGATTTTCGAAAAAACTTGTTAACATAAAAACACGAAAGTGCTTAGAATAGCTTCAAATCGCATTTGGAAACGTTTTAGACCATTTTGTGATTTTCGAAAAAACTTGTTAACATAAAAACATGAAAGTGCTTAGAATAGCTTCAAATCGTATTTGGAGACGTTTTAGACCATTTTGTGATTTTCGAAAAAACTTGTTAACATAAAAACACCAAAGTGCTTAGAATAGCTTCAAATCGCATTTGGAGACGTTTTAGACCATTTTGTGCATTTCGATGAAACTTGGTTACACAAAAACATCAAAGTGCTTAAAATCACATTATAAACCATTTTAGACCATTTTGAGCATTTCGATAACACTTTTCACACAAAAACATCAAAGAGCACAAAATAGCTTAATATCGTATTTAAAAACGTTTTAGACCATTTTGAGCATTTAGACAAAACTTTTTCACACAAAACTCCAAAGTGCTTAGAATAGCTTCAAATCGCATTTGGAGACGTTTTAGAACATTTTGTGTTTTTCGAAAAAACCTGTTAACATAAAAACACCAAAGTGCTTAGAATAGCTTCAAATCGCATTTGGAGACTATTTAGACCATTTTGTGATTTTTGAAAAAACTTGTTAACATAAAAACACGAAAGTGCTTAGAATAGCTTCAAATCGCATTTGGAAACGTTTTAGACCATTTTGTGATTTTCGAAAAAGATTGTTAACATAAAAACACCAATGTGCTTAGAATCACATTATACACCGTTTTAGACCATTTTGAGCATTTCGATAACAATTTTCACACAAAAACATCAAAGGGCACAAAATAGCTTAATATCGTATTTAAAAATGTTTTAGACCATTTTGAGCATTTAGATAAAACTTTTTCACACAAAACACCAAAGTGCTTAGAATAGCTTCAAATCGCATTTGGAGACGGTTTAGAACATTTTGTGATTTTGAAAAAACTTGTTAACATAAAAACACCAAAGTGCTTAGAATAGCTTCAAATCGCATTTGGAGACGTTTTAGACCATTTTGTGATTTTCGAAAAAACTTGTTAACATAAAAACACCAAAGTGCTTAGAATAGCTTCAAATCGTATTTGGAGACGTTTTAGACCATTTTGAGATTTTCGAAAAAACTTGGTTACACAAAAACATCAAAGTGCTTAAAATCACATTATAAACCGTTTTAGACCATTTTGAGCATTTCGATAACACTTTTCACACAAAAACATCAAAGAGCACAAAATAGCTTAATATCGTATTTAAAAACGTTTTAGACCATTTTGAGCATTTCGACAAAACTTTTTCACACAAAACACCAAAGTGCTTAGAATAGCTTCAAATCGCATTTGGAGACGTTTTAGACCAATTTGTGCATTTCGATGAAACTTGATTACACAAAAACATCAAAGTGCTTAAAATCACATTATAAACCGTTTTAGACCATTTTGAGCATTTCGATAACACTTTTCACACAAAAACATCAAAGAGCACAAAATAGTTTAATATCGTATTTAAAAACGTTTTAGACCATGATTTTCGAAAAAACTTGTTAACATAAAAACACCAAAGTGCTTAGAATAGCTTCAAATCACATTTGGAGACGTTTTAGACCAATTTGTGATTTTCGAAAAAACTTATCAACATAAAAACACCAAAGGGCTTAGAATAGCTTCAAATCGCATTTGGAGACTATTTAGACCATTTTGTGATTTTTGAAAAAACTTGTTAACATAAAAACACGAAAGTGCTTAGAATAGCTTCAAATCGCATTTGGAAACGTTTTATTCCATTTTGTGATTTTCGAAAAAGATTGTTAACATAAAAACACCAATGTGCTTAGAATCACATTATAAACCGTTTTAGACAATTTTGAGCATTTCGATAACAATTTTCACACAAAAACATCAAAGAGCACAAAATAGCTTAATATCGTATTTAAAAATGTTTTAGACCATTTTGAGCATTTAGATAAAACTTTTTCACACAAAACACCAAAGTGCTTAGAATAGCTTCAAATCGCATTTGGAGACGGTTTAGAACATTTTGTGATTTTGAAAAAACTTGTTAACATAAAAACACCAAAGTGCTTAGAATAGCTTCAAATCGCATTTGGAGACGTTTTAGACCATTTTGTGATTTTCGAAAAAACTTGTTAACATAAAAACACCAAAGTGCTTAGAATAGCTTCAAATCGTATTTGGAGACGTTTTAGACCATTTTGAGATTTTCGAAAAAACTTGGTTACACAAAAACATCAAAGTGCTTAAAATCACATTATAAACCGTTTTAGACCATTTTGAGCATTTCGATAACACTTTTCACACAAAAACATCAAAGAGCACAAAATAGCTTAATATCGTATTTAAAAACGTTTTAGACCATTTTGAGCATTTCGACAAAACTTTTTCACACAAAACACCAAAGTGCTTAGAATAGCTTCAAATCGCATTTGGAGACGTTTTAGACCAATTTGTGCATTTCGATGAAACTTGATTACACAAAAACATCAAAGTGCTTAAAATCACATTATAAACCGTTTTAGACCATTTTGAGCATTTCGATAACACTTTTCACACAAAAACATCAAAGAGCACAAAATAGCTTAATATCGTATTTAAAAACGTTTTAGACCATTTTGAGCATTTAGACAAAACTTTTTCACACAAAACACCAAAGTGCTTAGAATAGCTTCAAATCGCATTTGGAGACGTTTTAGACCATGTTGTGCATTTCGATGAAACTTGGTTACACAAAAACATCAAAGTGCTTAAAATCACATTATAAATCGTTTTAGACCATTTTGAGCATTTCGACAAAACTTTTTCACACAAAATACCAAAGTGCTTAGAATAGCTTCAAATCGCATTTGGAGACGTTTTAGACCATTTTGTGATTTTCGAAAAAACCTTTTAACATAAAAACACCAAAGTGCTTAGAATAGCTTCAAATCACATTTGGAGACGTTTTAGACCAATTTGTGCATTTCGATGAAACTTGGTTACACAAAAACATCAAAGTGCTTAAAATCACATTATAAATCGTTTTAGACCATTTTGAGCATTTCGATAACACTTTTCACACAAAAACATCAAAGAGCACAAAATAGCTTAATATCTTATTTAAAAACGTTTTAGACCATTTTGAGCATTTAGACAAAACTTTTTCACACAAAACACCAAAGTGCTTAGAATAGCTTCAAATCGCATTTGGAGATGTTTTAGACCATTTTGTGATTTTCAAAAAAACTTGTTAACATAAAAACACCAAAGTGCTTAGAATAGCTTCAAATCGCATTTGGAGACATTTTAGACCAATTTGTGATTTTCGAAAAAAACTTGTCAACATAAAAACACCAAAGTGTTTAGAATAGCTTCAAATCGCATTTGGAGACGTTTTAGACAAATTTGTGATTTTCGAAAAAACTTATCAACATAAAAACACCAAAGGGTTTAGAATAGCTTCAAATCGCATTTGGAGACGTTTTAGACCATTTTGTGATTTTCGAAAAAACTTGTTAACATAAAAACACGAAAGTGCTTAGAATAGCTTCAAATCGCATTTGGAAACGTTTTAGACCATTTTGTGATTTTCGAAAAAACTTGTTAACATAAAAACATCAAAGTGTACAGAATAACTTCAAATCGCATTTGGAGACCGTTTTAGGCCAATTTGTGATTTTCGAAAAAACTTGTTAACCTAAAAATACCAAAGTGTTTAGAATAGCTTCAAATCGCATTTGGAGACGTTTTAGACCATTTTGTGATTTTCGAAAAAACTTGTTAACATAAAAACACCAAAGTGCTTCAAATCGCATTTGGAGACATTTTAGACCAATTTGTGATTTTTGAAAAAACTTGTTAACATAAAAACACCAAAGTGCTTACAATAGCTTCAAATCGTATTTGGAGACGTTTTAGACCATTTTGTGATTTTCGAAAAAACTTGTTAACATAAAAACACCAAAGTACTTAGAATAGCTTCAAATCGCATTTGGAGACGTTTTAGACCATTTTATGCATTTCGATGAAACTTGGTTACACAAAAACATCAAAGTGCTTAAAATCACATTATAATCCGTTTTAGACCATTTTGAGCATTTCGATAACACTTTTCACACAAAAACATCAAAGAGCACAAAATAGCTTAATATCGTATTTAAAAACGTTTTAGACCATTTTGAGCATTTCGACAAAACTTTTTCACACAAAACACCAAAGTGCTTAGAATAGCTTCAAATCGCATTTGGAGACGTTTTAGACCATTTTGTGATTTTCGAAAAAAATTGTTAACATAAAAAAATAAAAGTGTACAGAATAGCTTCAAATCGCATTTGGAGACCGTTTTAGGCCAATTTGTGATTTTCGAAAAAACTTGTTAACCTAAAAATACCAAAGTGTTTAGAATAGCTTCAAATCGCATTTGGAGACCTTTTAGACCATTTTGTGATTTTCGAAAAAACTTGTTAACATAAAAACACCAAAGTGCTTAGAATAGCTTCAAATCGCATTTGGAGACATTTTAGACCAATTTGTGATTTTCGAAAAAACTTGTCAACATAAAAACACCAAAGTGTTTAGAATAGCTTCAAATCGCATTTGGAGACGTTTTAGACCATTTTGTGATTTTGAAAAAACTTGTTAACACAAAAACATCAAAGTGCTTAGAATAGCTTCAAATCGCATTTGGAGACATTTTAGACCAATTTGTGATTTTCGAAAAAACTTGTCAACATAAAAACACCAAAGTGTTTAGAATAGCTTCAAATCGCATTTGGAGACGTTTTAGACCATTTTGTGATTTTGAAAAAACTTGTTAACACAAAAACATCAAAGTGCTTAAAATCACATTATAAACCGTTTTAGACCATTTTGTGATTTTCGAAAAAACTTGTTAACATAAAAACACCAAAGTGCTTAGAATAGCTTCAAATCGCATTTGGAGACGTTTTAGACCATTTTGTGATTTTCAAAAAAAATTGTTAACATAAAAACACCAAAGTGCATAGAATCACATTATAAACCGTTTTAGACCATTTAGAGCATTTCGATAACAATTTTCACACAAAAACATCAATGAGCACAAAATAGGTTAATATCGTATTTAAAAATGTTTTAGACCATTTTGAGCATTTAGACAAAACTTTTTCACACAAAACACCAAAGTGCTTAGAATAGCTTCAAATCGCATTTGGAGACGTTTTAGACAATTTTGTGATTTTCGAAAAAAATTGTTAACATAAAAACACCAAAGTGCTTAGAATAGCTTCAAATCGCATTTGGAGACGTTTTAGACCATTTTGTGATTTTCGAAAAAACTTGGTTACACAAAAACATCAAAGTGCTTAAAATCACATTATAAACCGTTTTAGACCATTTTGAGCATTTCGATAACACTTTTCACACAAAAACATCATAGAGCACAAAATAGCTTAATATCGTATTTAAAAACGTTTTAGACCATTTTGAGCATTTCGACAAAACTTGTTAACATAAAAACACCAAAGTGCTTAGAATGGCTTCAATCGCATTTGGAGACGCTTTAGACCATTTTGTGATTTTCGAAAAAAATTGTTAACATAAAAACACCAAAGTGCTTAGAATCACATTATAAACCGTTTTAGACCATTTTGAGCATTTCGATAACAATTTTCACACAAAAACATCAAAGAGCACAAAATAGCTTAATATCGTATTTAAAAATGTTTTAGACCATTTTGAGCATTTAGAAAAAACTTTTTCACACAAAACACCAAAGTGCTTAGAATAGCTTCAAATCGTATTTGGAGACGTTTTAGACCATTTTGAGATTTTCGAAAAAACTTGGTTACACAAAAACATCAAAGTGCTTAAAATCACATTATAAACCGTTTTAGACCATTTTGAGCATTTCGATAACACTTTTCACACAAAAACATCAAAGAGCACAAAATAGCTTAATATCGTATTTAAAAACGTTTTAGACCATTTTGAGCATTTCGACAAAACTTTTTCACACAAAACACCAAAGTGCTTAGAATAGCTTCAAATCGCATTTGGAGACGTTTTAGACCAATTTGTGCATTTCGATGAAACTTGGTTACACAAAAACATCAAAGTGCTTAAAATCACATTATAAATCGTTTTAGACCATTTTGAGCATTTCGATAACACTTTTCACACAAAAACATCAAAGAGCACAAAATAGCTTAATATCTTATTTAAAAACGTTTTAGACCATTTTGAGCATTTAGACAAAACTTTTTCACACAAAACACCAAAGTGCTTAGAATAGCTTCAAATCGCATTTGGAGACGTTTTAGACCATTTTGTGATTTTCAAAAAAACTTGTTAACATAAAAACACCAAAGTGCTTAGAATAGCTTCAAATCGCATTTGGAGACATTTTAGACCAATTTGTGATTTTCGAAAAAAACTTGTCAACATAAAAACACCAAAGTGTTTAGAATAGCTTCAAATCGCATTTGGAGACGTTTTAGACCAATTTTATGATTTTCGAAAAAACTTATCAACATAAAAACACCAAAGGGTTTAGAATAGCTTCAAATCGCATTTTGAGACGTTTTAGACCATTTTGTGATTTTCGAAAAAACTTGTTAACATAAAAACACGAAAGTGCTTAGAATAGCTTCAAATCGCATTTGGAAACGTTTTATTCCATTTGGTGATTTTCGAAAAAAATTGTTAACATAAAAACACCAAAGTGCTTAAAATCACATTATAAACCGTTTTAGACCATTTTGAGCATTTCGATAACACTTTTCACACAAAAACATCAAAGAGCACAAAATAGCTTAATATCGTATTTAAAAACGTTTTAGACCATTTTGAGCATTTAGACAAAACTTTTTCACACAAAACACCAAAGTGCTTAGAATAGCTTCAAATCGCATTTGGAGACGTTTTAGACCATTTTGTGATTTTTGAAAAAACTTGTTAACATAAAAACACCAAAGTGCTTAGAATAGCTTCAAATCACATTTGGAGACGTTTTAGACCATTTTGTGATTTTCGAAAAAACTTGTTAACATAAAAACACGAAAGTGCTTAGAATAGCTTCAAATCGCATTTGGAAACGTTTTAGACCATTTTGTGATTTTCGAAAAAACTTGTTAACATAAAAACACGAAAGTGCTTAGAATAGCTTCAAATCGCATTTGGAAACGTTTTAGACCATTTTGTGATTTTCGAAAAAAATTGTTAACATAAAAACACCAAAGTGTTTAGAATAGCTTCAAATCGCATTTGGAGACGTTTTAGACCAATTTGTGATTTTCGAAAAAACTTATCAACATAAAAACACCAAAGGGTTTAGAATAGCTTCAAATCGCATTTGGAGACGTTTTAGACCATTTTGTGATTTTCGAAAAAACTTGTTAACATAAAAACACGAAACTGCTTAGAATAGCTTCAAATCGCATTTGGAAACGTTTTAGACCATTTTGTGATTTTCGAAAAAACTTGTTAACATAAAAACATGAAAGTGCTTAGAATAGCTTCAAATCGTATTTGGAGACGTTTTAGACCATTTTGTGATTTTCGAAAAAAACTTGTTAACATAAAAACACCAAAGTGCTTAGAATAGCTTCAAATCGCATTTGGAGACGTTTTAGACCATTTTGTGCATTTCGATGAAACTTGGTTACACAAAAACATCAAAGTGCTTAAAATCACATTATAAACCATTTTAGACCATTTTGAGCATTTCGATAACACTTTTCACACAAAAACATCAAAGAGCACAAAATAGCTTAATATCGTATTTAAAAACGTTTTAGACCATTTTGAGCATTTCGACAAAACTTTTTCACACAAAACACCAAAGTGCTTAGAATAGCTTCAAATCGCATTTGGAGACGTTTTAGACCATTTTGTGATTTTCGAAAAAACTTGTTAACATAAAAACATCAAAGTGTACAGAATAACTTCAAATCGCATTTGGAGACCGTTTTAGACCAATTTGTGATTTTCGAAAAAACTTATCAACATAAAAACACCAAAGGGTTTAGAATAGCTTCAAATCGCATTTGGAGACGTTTTAGACCATTTTGTGATTTTCGAAAAAACTTGTTAACATAAAAACACGAAACTGCTTAGAATAGCTTCAAATCGCATTTGGAAACGTTTTAGACCATTTTTTGATTTTCGAAAAAACTTGTTAACATAAAAACATGAAAGTGCTTAGAATAGCTTCAAATCGTATTTGGAGACGTTTTAGACCATTTTGTGATTTTCGAAAAAAACTTGTTAACATAAAAACACCAAAGTGCTTAGAATAGCTTCAAATCGCATTTGGAGACGTTTTAGACCATTTTGTGCATTTCGATGAAACTTGGTTACACAAAAACATCAAAGTGCTTAAAATCACATTATAAACCATTTTAGACCATTTTGAGCATTTCGATAACACTTTTCACACAAAAACATCAAAGAGCACAAAATAGCTTAATATCGTATTTAAAAACGTTTTAGACCATTTTGAGCATTTCGACAAAACTTTTTCACACAAAACACCAAAGTGCTTAGAATAGCTTCAAATCGCATTTGGAGACGTTTTAGACCATTTTGTGATTTTCGAAAAAACTTGTTAACATAAAAACATCAAAGTGTACAGAATAACTTCAAATCGCATTTGGAGACCGTTTTAGGCCAATTTGTGATTTTCGAAAAAACTTGTTAACCTAAAAATACCAAAGTGTTTAGAATAGCTTCAAATCGCATTTGGAGACGTTTTAGACCATTTTGTGATTTTCGAAAAAACTTGTTAACATAAAAACACCAAAGTGCTTCAAATCGCATTTGGAGACATTTTAGACCAATTTGTGATTTTTGAAAAAACTTGTCAACATAAAAACACCAAAGTGTTTAGAATAGCTTCAAATCGCATTTGGAGACGTTTTAGACCATTTTGTGATTTTGAAAAAACTTGTTAACACAAAAACATCAAAGTGCTTAAAATCACATTATAAACCGTTTTAGACCATTTTGAGCATTTCGATAACACTTTTCACACAAAAACATCAAAGAGCACAAAATAGCTTAATATCGTATTTAAAAACGTTTTAGACCATTTTGAGCATTTCGACAAAACTTTTTCACACAAAACACCAAAGTGCTTAGAATAGCTTCAAATCGCATTTGGAGACGTTTTAGACCAATTTGTGCATTTCGATGAAACTTGATTACACAAAAACACCAAAGTGCTTAAAATCACATTATAAACCGTTTTAGACCATTTTGAGCATTTCGATAACACTTTTCACACAAAAACATCAAAGAGCACAAAATAGCTTAATATCGTATTTAAAAACGTTTTAGACCATTTTGAGCATTTAGACAAAACTTTTTCACACAAAACACCAAAGTGCTTAGAATAGCTTCAAATCGCATTTGGAGACGTTTTAGACCATTTTGTGATTTTCGAAAAAACTTGTTAACATAAAAACACGAAAGTGCTTAGAATAGCTTCAAATCGCATTTGGAAACGTTTTATTCCATTTTGTGATTTTCGAAAAAAATTGTTAACATAAAAACACCAAAGTGCTTAGAATCACATTATAAACCGTTTTAGACCATTTTGAGCATTTCGATAACAATTTTCACACAAAAACATCAAAGAGCACAAAATAGCTTAATATCGTATTTAAAAATGTTTTAGACCATTTTGAGCATTTAGAAAAAACTTTTTCACACAAAACACCAAAGTGCTTAGAATAGCTTCAAATCGCATTTGGAGACGGTTTAGACCATTTTGTGATTTTGAAAAAACTTGTTAACATAAAAACACCAAAGTGCTTAGAATAGCTTCAAATCGAATTTGGAGACGTTTTAGACCATTTTGTGATTTTCGAAAAAACTTGTTAACATAAAAACACCAAAGTGCTTAGAATAGCTTCAAATCACATTTGGAGACGTTTTAGACCATTTTATGATTTTTGAAAAAACTTGTTAACATAAAAACCCGAAAGTGCTTAGAATAGCTTCAAATCACATTTGGAGACGTTTTAGACCATTTTGTGATTTTCGAAAAAGATTGTTAACATAAAAACACCAAAGTGCTTAGAATCACATTATAAACCGTTTTAGACCATTTTGAGCATTTCAATAACAATTTTCACACAAAAACATCAAAGAGCACAAAATAGCTTAATATCGTATTTAAAAATGTTTTAGACCATTTTGAGCATTTAGATAAAACTTTTTCACACAAAACACCAAAGTGCTTAGAATAGCTTCAAATCGAATTTGGAGATAGTTTAGACCATTTTCTGATTTTGAAAAAACTTGTTAACATAAAAACACCAAAGTGCTTAGAATAGCTTCAAATTGCATTTGGAGACGTTTTAGACCATTTTGTGATTTTCGAAAAAACTTGTTAACATAAAAACACCAAAGTGCTTAGAATAGCTTAAAATCGTATTTGGAGACGTTTTAGACCATTTTGAGATTTTCGAAAAAACTTGGTTACACAAAAACATCAAAGTGCTTAAAATCACATTATAAACCGTTTTAGACCATTTTGAGCATTTCGATAACACTTTTCACACAAAAACATCAAAGAGCACAAAATAGCTTAATATCGTATTTAAAAACGTTTTAGACCATTTTGAGCATTTCGACAAAACTTTTTCACACAAAACACCAAAGTGCTTAGAATAGCTTCAAATCGCATTTGGAGACGTTTTAGACCATTTTGTGATTTTCGAAAAAACTTGTTAACATAAAAACATCAAAGTGTACAGAATAACTTCAAATCGCATTTGGAGACCGTTTTAGGCCAATTTGTGATTTTCGAAAAAACTTGTTAACCTAAAAATACCAAAGTGTTTAGAATAGCTTCAAATCGCATTTGGAGACGTTTTAGACCATTTTGTGATTTTCGAAAAAACTTCTTAACATAAAAACACCAAAGTGCTTCAAATCGCATTTGGAGACATTTTAGACCAATTTGTGATTTTTGAAAAAACTTGTTAACATAAAAACACCAAAGTGCTTACAATAGCTTCAAATCGTATTTGGAGACGTTTTAGACCATTTTGTGATTTTCGAAAAAACTTGTTAACATAAAAACACCAAAGTACTTAGAATAGCTTCAAATCGCATTTGGAGACGTTTTAGACCATTTTATGCATTTCGATGAAACTTGGTTACACAAAAACATCAAAGTGCTTAAAATCACATTATAATCCGTTTTAGACCATTTTGAGCATTTCGATAACACTTTTCACACAAAAACATCAAAGAGCACAAAATAGCTTAATATCGTATTTAAAAACGTTTTAGACCATTTTGAGCATTTCGACAAAACTTTTTCACACAAAACACCAAAGTGCTTAGAATAGCTTCAAATCGCATTTGGAGACGTTTTAGACCATTTTGTGATTTTCGAAAAAAATTGTTAACATAAAAAAATAAAAGTGTACAGAATAGCTTCAAATCGCATTTGGAGACCGTTTTAGGCCAATTTGTGATTTTCGAAAAAACTTGTTAACCTAAAAATACCAAAGTGTTTAGAATAGCTTCAAATCGCATTTGGAGACGTTTTAGACCAATTTGTGATTTTCGAAAAAACTTATCAACATAAAAACACCAAAGGGTTTAGAATAGCTTCAAATCGCATTTGGAGACGTTTTAGACCATTTTGTGATTTTGAAAAAACTTGTTAACACAAAAACATCACAGTGCTTAAAATCACATTATAAACCGTTTTAGACCATTTTGAGCATTTCGATAACACTTTTCACACAAAAACATCAAAGAGCACAAAATAGCTTAATATCGTATTTAAAAACGTTTTAGACCATTTTGAGCATTTCGACAAAACTTTTTCACACAAAACACCAAAGTGCTTAGAATAGCTTCAAATTGCATTTGGAGACGTTTTAGACCAATTTGTGCATTTCGATGAAACTTGATTACACAAAAACATCAAAGTGCTTAAAATCACATCATAAACCGTTTTAGACCATTTTGAGCATTTCGATAACACTTTTCACACAAAAACATCAAAGAGCACAAAATAGCTTAATATCGTATTTAAAAACGTTTTAGACCATTTTGAGCATTTCGACAAAACTTTTTCACACAAAACACCAAAGTGCTTAGAATAGCTTCAAATCGCATTTGGAGACGTTTTTGACCATTTTGTGCATTTCGATGAAACTTGGTTACACAAAAACATCAAAGTGCTTAAAATCACATTATAAATCGTTTTAGACCATTTTGAGCATTTCGACAAAACTTTTTCACACCAAATACCAAAGTGCTTAGAATAGCTTCAAATCGCATTTCGAGACGTTTTAGACCATTTTGTGATTTTCGAAAAAACTTTTTAACATAAAAACACCAAAGTGCTTAGAATAGCTTCAAATCACATTTGGAGACATTTTAGACCATTTTGTGATTTTCGAAAAAACTTGTTAACATAAAAACACGAAAGTGCTTAGAATAGCTTCAAATCGCATTTGGAAACGTTTTAGACCATTTTGTGATTTTCGAAAAAAATTGTTAACATAAAAACACCAAAGTGCTTAAAATCACATTATAAACCGTTTTAGACCATTTTGAGCATTTCGATAACACTTTTCACACAAAAACATCAAAGAGCACAAAATAGCTTAATATCGTATTTAAAAACGTTTTAGACCATTTTGAGCATTTAGACAAAACTTTTTCACACAAAACACCAAAGTGCTTAGAATAGCTTCAAATCGCATTTGGAGACGTTTTAGACCATTTTGTGATTTTTGAAAAAACTTGTTAACATAAAAACACCAAAGTGCTTAGAATAGCTTCAAATCACATTTGGAGACGTTTTAGACCATTTTGTGATTTTCGAAAAAACTTGTTAACATAAAAACACGAAAGTGCTTAGAATAGCTTCAAATCGCATTTGGAAACGTTTTAGACCATTTTGTGATTTTCGAAAAAACTTGTTAACATAAAAACACGAAAGTGCTTAGAATAGCTTCAAATCGCATTTGGAAACGTTTTAGACCATTTTGTGATTTTCGAAAAAAATTGTTAACATAAAAACACCAAAGTGTTTAGAATAGCTTCAAATCGCATTTGGAGAAGTTTTAGACCAATTTGTGATTTTCGAAAAAACTTATCAACATAAAAACACCAAAGGGTTTAGAATAGCTTCAAATCGCATTTGGAGACGTTTTAGACCATTTTGTGATTTTCGAAAAAACTTGTTAACATAAAAACACGAAACTGCTTAGAATAGCTTCAAATCGCATTTGGAAACGTTTTAGACCATTTTGTGATTTTCGAAAAAACTTGTTAACATAAAAACATGAAAGTGCTTAGAATAGCTTCAAATCGTATTTGGAGACGTTTTAGACCATTTTGTGATTTTCGAAAAAAAATTGTTAACATAAAAACACCAAAGTGCTTAGAATAGCTTCAAATCGCATTTGGAGACGTTTTAGACCATTTTGTGCATTTCGATGAAACTTGGTTACACAAAAACATCAAAGTGCTTAAAATCACATTATAAACCATTTTAGACCATTTTGAGCATTTCGATAACACTTTTCACACAAAAACATCAAAGAGCACAAAATAGCTTAATATCGTATTTAAAAACGTTTTAGACCATTTTGAGCATTTCGACAAAACTTTTTCACACAAAACACCAAAGTGCTTAGAATAGCTTCAAATCGCATTTGGAGACGTTTTAGACCATTTTGTGATTTTCGAAAAAACTTGTTAACATAAAAACATCAAAGTGTACAGAATAACTTCAAATCGCATTTGGAGACCGTTTTAGGCCAATTTGTGATTTTCGAAAAAACTTGTTAACCTAAAAATACCAAAGTGTTTAGAATAGCTTCAAATCGCATTTGGAGACGTTTTAGACCATTTTGTGATTTTCGAAAAAACTTGTTAACATAAAAACACCAAAGTGCTTCAAATCGCATTTGGAGACATTTTAGACCAATTTGTGATTTTTGAAAAAACTTGTCAACATAAAAACACCAAAGTGTTTAGAATAGCTTCAAATCGCATTTGGAGACGTTTTAGACCATTTTGTGATTTTGAAAAAACTTGTTAACACAAAAACATCAAAGTGCTTAAAATCACATTATAAACCGTTTTAGACCATTTTGAGCATTTCGATAACACTTTTCACACAAAAACATCAAAGAGCACAAAATAGCTTAATATCGTATTTAAAAACGTTTTAGACCATTTTGAGCATTTCGACAAAACTTTTTCACACAAAACACCAAAGTGCTTAGAATAGCTTCAAATCGCATTTGGAGACGTTTTAGACCAATTTGTGCATTTCGATGAAACTTGATTACACAAAAACACCAAAGTGCTTAAAATCACATTATAAACCGTTTTAGACCATTTTGAGCATTTCGATAACACTTTTCACACAAAAACATCAAAGAGCACAAAATAGCTTAATATCGTATTTAAAAACGTTTTAGACCATTTTGAGCATTTAGACAAAACTTTTTCACACAAAACACCAAAGTGCTTAGAATAGCTTCAAATCGCATTTGGAGACGTTTTAGACCATTTTGTGATTTTCGAAAAAACTTGTTAACATAAAAACACGAAAGTGCTTAGAATAGCTTCAAATCGCATTTGGAAACGTTTTATTCCATTTTGTGATTTTCGAAAAAAATTGTTAACATAAAAACACCAAAGTGCTTAGAATCACATTATAAACCGTTTTAGACCATTTTGAGCATTTCGATAACAATTTTCACACAAAAACATCAAAGAGCACAAAATAGCTTAATATCGTATTTAAAAATGTTTTAGACCATTTTGAGCATTTAGAAAAAACTTTTTCACACAAAACACCAAAGTGCTTAGAATAGCTTCAAATCGCATTTGGAGACGGTTTAGACCATTTTGTGATTTTGAAAAAACTTGTTAACATAAAAACACCAAAGTG
Source organism: Antedon mediterranea (assembly GCF_964355755.1). Taxonomy (NCBI): domain Eukaryota; kingdom Metazoa; phylum Echinodermata; class Crinoidea; order Comatulida; family Antedonidae; genus Antedon; species Antedon mediterranea. The sequence goes on from NC_092675.1 coordinate 13,891,673, forward strand.
CTTAGAATAGCTTCAAATCGAATTTGGAGACGTTTTAGACCATTTTGTGATTTTCGAAAAAACTTGTTAACATAAAAACACCAAAGTGCTTAGAATAGCTTCAAATCACATTTGGAGACGTTTTAGACCATTTTGTGATTTTTGAAAAAACTTGTTAACATAAAAACACGAAAGTGCTTAGAATAGCTTCAAATCACATTTGGAGACGTTTTAGACCATTTTGTGATTTTCGAAAAAGATTGTTAACATAAAAACACCAAAGTGCTTAGAATCACATTATAAACCGTTTTAGACCATTTTGAGCATTTCAATAACAATTTTCACACAAAAACATCAAAGAGCACAAAATAGCTTAATATCGTATTTAAAAATGTTTTAGACCATTTTGAGCATTTAGATAAAACTTTTTCACACAAAACACCAAAGTGCTTAGAATAGCTTCAAATCGAATTTGGAGACAGTTTAGACCATTTTGTGATTTTGAAAAAACTTGTTAACATAAAAACACCAAAGTGCTTAGAATAGCTTCAAATTGCATTTGGAGACGTTTTAGACCATTTTGTGATTTTCGAAAAAACTTGTTAACATAAAAACACCAAAGTGCTTAGAATAGCTTAAAATCGTATTTGGAGACGTTTTAGACCATTTTGAGATTTTCGAAAAAACTTGGTTACACAAAAACATCAAAGTGCTTAAAATCACATTATAAACCGTTTTAGACCATTTTGAGCATTTCGATAACACTTTTCACACAAAAACATCAAAGAGCACAAAATAGCTTAATATCGTATTTAAAAACGTTTTAGACCATTTTGAGCATTTCGACAAAACTTTTTCACACAAAACACCAAAGTGCTTAGAATAGCTTCAAATCGCATTTGGAGACGTTTTAGACCATTTTGTGATTTTCGAAAAAACTTGTTAACATAAAAACATCAAAGTGTACAGAATAACTTCAAATCGCATTTGGAGACCGTTTTAGGCCAATTTGTGATTTTCGAAAAAACTTGTTAACCTAAAAATACCAAAGTGTTTAGAATAGCTTCAAATCGCATTTGGAGACGTTTTAGACCATTTTGTGATTTTCGAAAAAACTTCTTAACATAAAAACACCAAAGTGCTTCAAATCGCATTTGGAGACATTTTAGACCAATTTGTGATTTTTGAAAAAACTTGTTAACATAAAAACACCAAAGTGCTTACAATAGCTTCAAATCGTATTTGGAGACGTTTTAGACCATTTTGTGATTTTCGAAAAAACTTGTTAACATAAAAACACCAAAGTACTTAGAATAGCTTCAAATCGCATTTGGAGACGTTTTAGACCATTTTATGCATTTCGATGAAACTTGGTTACACAAAAACATCAAAGTGCTTAAAATCACATTATAATCCGTTTTAGACCATTTTGAGCATTTCGATAACACTTTTCACACAAAAACATCAAAGAGCACAAAATAGCTTAATATCGTATTTAAAAACGTTTTAGACCATTTTGAGCATTTCGACAAAACTTTTTCACACAAAACACCAAAGTGCTTAGAATAGCTTCAAATCGCATTTGGAGACGTTTTAGACCATTTTGTGATTTTCGAAAAAAATTGTTAACATAAAAAAATAAAAGTGTACAGAATAGCTTCAAATCGCATTTGGAGACCGTTTTAGGCCAATTTGTGATTTTCGAAAAAACTTGTTAACCTAAAAATACCAAAGTGTTTAGAATAGCTTCAAATCGCATTTGGAGACCTTTTAGACCATTTTGTGATTTTCGAAAAAACTTGTTAACATAAAAACACCAAAGTGCTTAGAATAGCTTCAAATCGCATTTGGAGACATTTTAGACCAATTTGTGATTTTCGAAAAAACTTGTCAACATAAAAACACCAAAGTGTTTAGAATAGCTTCAAATCGCATTTGGAGACGTTTTAGACCTATTTGTGATTTTCGAAAAAACTTATCAACATAAAAACACCAAAGGGTTTAGAATATCTTCAAATCGCATTTGGAGACGTTTTAGACCATTTTGTGATTTTCGAAAAAACTTGTTAACATAAAAACACCAAAGTGCTTAGAATAGCTTCAAATCGCATTTGGAGACGTTTTAGACCAATTTGTGATTTTCGAAAAAACTTATCAACATAAAAACACCAAAGGGTTTAGAATAGCTTCAAATCGCATTTGGAGACGTTTTAGACCATTTTGTGATTTTGAAAAAACTTGTTAACACAAAAACATCACAGTGCTTAAAATCACATTATAAACCGTTTTAGACCATTTTGAGCATTTCGATAACACTTTTCACACAAAAACATCAAAGAGCACAAAATAGCTTAATATCGTATTTAAAAACGTTTTAGACCATTTTGAGCATTTCGACAAAACTTTTTCACACAAAACACCAAAGTGCTTAGAATAGCTTCAAATTGCATTTGGAGACGTTTTAGACCAATTTGTGCATTTCGATGAAACTTGATTACACAAAAACATCAAAGTGCTTAAAATCACATCATAAACCGTTTTAGACCATTTTTTAGCATTTCGATAACACTTTTCACACAAAAACATCAAAGAGCACAAAATAGCTTAATATCGTATTTAAAAACGTTTTAGACCATTTTGAGCATTTCGACAAAACTTTTTCACACAAAACACCAAAGTGCTTAGAATAGCTTCAAATCGCATTTGGAGACGTTTTAGACCATTTTGTGCATTTCGATGAAACTTGGTTACACAAAAACATCAAAGTGCTTAAAATCACATTATAAATCGTTTTAGACCATTTTGAGCATTTCGACAAAACTTTTTCACACCAAATACCAAAGTGCTTAGAATAGCTTCAAATCGCATTTCGAGACGTTTTAGACCATTTTGTGATTTTCGAAAAAACTTTTTAACATAAAAACACCAAAGTGCTTAGAATAGCTTCAAATCACATTTGGAGACATTTTAGACCATTTTGTGATTTTCGAAAAAACTTGTTAACATAAAAACACGAAAGTGCTTAGAATAGCTTCAAATCGCATTTGGAAACGTTTTAGACCATTTTGTGATTTTCGAAAAAAATTGTTAACATAAAAACACCAAAGTGCTTAGAATCACATTATAAACCGTTTTAGACCATTTTGAGCATTTCGATAACAATTTTCACACAAAAACATCAAAGAGCACAAAATAGCTTAATATCGTATTTAAAAATGTTTTAGACCATTTTGAGCATTTAGATAAAACTTTTTCACACAAAACACCAAAGTGCTTAGAATAGCTTCAAATCGCATTTGGAGACGTTTTAGACCATTTTGTGATTTTTGAAAAAAACTTGTTAACATAAAAACACCAAAGTGCTTAGAATAGCTTCAAATCGCATTTGGAGACGTTTTAGACCATTTTGTGATTTTCGAAAAAACTTGTTAACATAAAAACACCAAAGTGCTTAGAATAGCTTCAAATCGTATTTGGAGACGTTTTAGACCATTTTGAGATTTTCGAAAAAACTTCGTTACACAAAAACATCAAAGTGCTTAAAATCACATTATAAACCGTTTTAGACCATTTTGAGCATTTCGATAACACTTTTGACACAAAAACATCAAAGAGCACAAAATAGCTTAATATCGTATTTAAAAACGTTTTAGACCATTTTGAGCATTTCGACAAAACTTTTTCACACAAAACACCAAAGTGCTTAGAATAGCTTCAAATCGCATTTGGAGACGTTTTAGACCAATTTGTGCATTTCGATGAAACTTGATTACACAAAAACATCAAAGTGCTTAAAATCACATTATAAACCGTTTTAGACCATTTTGAGCATTTCGATAACACTTTTCACACAAAAACATCAAAGAGCACAAAATAGCTTAATATCGTATTTAAAAAAGTTTTAGACCATTTTGAGCATTTAGACAAAACTTTTTCACACAAAACACCAAAGTGCTTAGAATAGCTTCAAATCGCATTTGGAGACGTTTTAGACCATTTTGTGCATTTCGATGGAACTTGGTTACACAAAAACATCAAAGTGCTTAAAATCACATTATAAATCGTTTTAGACCATTTTGAGCATTTCGACAAAACTTTTTCACACAAAATACAAAAGTGCTTAGAATAGCTTCAAATCGCATTTGGAGACGTTTGAGACCATTTTGTGATTTTCGAAAAAACTTTTTAACATAAAAACACCAAAGTGCTTAGAATAGCTTCAAATCACATTTGGAGACGTTTTAGACCATTTTGTGATTTTCGAAAAAACTTGTTAACATAAAAACACGAAAGTGCTTAGAATAGCTTCAAATCGCATTTAGAAACGTTTTAGACCATTTTGTGATTTTCGAAAAAAATTGTTAACATAAAAACACCAAAGTGCTAAGAATCACATTATAAACCGTTTTAGATCATTTTGAGCATTTCGATAACAATTTTCACACAAAAACATCAAAGAGCACAAAATAGCTTAATATCGTATTTAAAAATGTTTTAGACCATTTTGAGCATTTAGATAAAACTTTTTCACACAAAACACCAAAGTGCTTAGAATAGCTTCAAATCGCATTTGGAGACGTTTTAGACCAATTTGTGATTTTTGAAAAAACTTGTTAACATAAAAACACCAAAGTGCTTAGAATAGCTTCAAATCACATTTGGAGACGTTTTAGACCATTTTGTGATTTTGAACAAACTTGTTAACATAAAAACACCAAAGTGCTTAGAATAGCTTCAAATCGCATTTGGAGACCTTTTAGACCATTTTGTGATTTTGAACAAACTTGTTAACATAAAAACACCAAAGTGCTTAGAATAGCTTCAAATCGCATTTGGAGACGTTTTAGACCATTTTGTGATTTTCGAAAAAACTTGTTAACATAAAAACACCAAAGTGCTTAGAATAGCTTCAAATCGTATTTGGAGACGTTTTAGACCATTTTGAGATTTTCGAAAAAACTTGGTTACACAAAAACATCAAAGTGCTTAAAATCACATTATAAACCGTTTTAGACCATTTTGAGCATTTCGATAACACTTTTCACACAAAAACATCAAAGAGCACAAAATAGCTTAATATCGTATTTAAAAACGTTTTAGACCATTTTGAGCATTTAGACAAAACTTTTTCACACAAAACACCAAAGTGCTTAGAATAGCTTCAAATCGCATTTGGAGACGTTTTAGACCATTTTGTGCATTTCGATGAAACTTGGTTACACAAAAACATAAATCGTTTTAGACCATTTTGAGCATTTCGACAAAACTTTTTCACACAAAATACCAAAGTGCTTAGAATAGCTTCAAATCACATTTGGAGACATTTTAGACCATTTTGTGATTTTCGAAAAAACTTGTTAACATAAAAACACGAAAGTGCTTAGAATATCTTCAAATCGCATTTGGAAACGTTTTAGACCATTTTGTGATTTTCGAAAAAAATTGTTAACATAAAAACACCAAAGTGCTTAGAATCACATTATAAACCGTTTTAGACCATTTTGAGCATTTCGATAACAATTTTCACACAAAAACATCAAAGAGCACAAAATAGCTTAATATCGTATTTAAAAATGTTTTAGACCATTTTGAGCATTTAGATAAAACTTTTTCACACAAAACACCAAAGTCCTTAGAATAGCTTCAAATCGCATTTGGAGACGTTTTAGACCATTTTGTGATTTTTTAAAAAACTTGTTAACATAAAAACACCAAAGTGCTTAGAATAGCTTCAAATCACATTTGGAGACGTTTTAGACCATTTTGTGATTTTCGAAAAAACTTTTTAACATAAAAACACCAAAGTGCTTAGAATAGCTTCAAATCACATTTGGAGACGTTTTAGACCATTTTGTGATTTTTGAAAAAACTTGTTAACATAAAAACACGAAAGTGCTTAGAATAGCTTCAAATCGCATTTGAAAACGTTTTAGACCATTTTGTGATTTTCGAAAAAGATTGTTAACATAAAAACACCAAAGTGCTTAGAATCACATTATAAACCGTTTTAGACCATTTTGAGCATTTCGATAACAATTTTCACACAAAAACATCAAAGAGCACAAAATAGCTTAATATCGTATTTAAAAATGTTTTAGACCATTTTGAGCATTTAGATAAAACTTTTTCACACAAAACACCAAAGTGCTTAGAATAGCTTCAAATCGCATTTTGAGACGGTTTAGACCATTTTGTGATTTTGAAAAAACTTGTTAACATAAAAACACCAAAGTGCTTAGAATAGCTTCAAATCGCATTTGGAGACGTTTTAGACCATTTTGTGATTTTCGAAAAAACTTGTTAACATAAAAACACCAAAGTGCTTAGAATAGCTTCAAATCGTATTTGGAGACGTTTTAGACCATTTTGAGATTTTCGAAAAAACTTGGTTACACAAAAACATCAAAGTGCTTAAAATCACATTATAAACCGTTTTAGACCATTTTGATAACACTTTTCACACAAAAACATCAAAGAGCACAAAATAGCTTAATATCGTATTTAAAAACGTTTTAGACCATTTTGAGCATTTCGACAAAACTTTTTTACACAAAACACCAAAGTGCTTAGAATAGCTTAAAATCGCATTTGGAGACGTTTTAGACCAATTTGTGCATTTCGATGAAACTTGATTACACAAAAACATCAAAGTGCTTAAAATCACATTATAAACCGTTTTAGACCATTTTGAGCATTTCGATAACACTTTTCACACAAAAACATCAAAGAGCACAAAATAGCTTAATATCGTATTTAAAAACGTTTTAGACCATTTTGAGCATTTAGACAAAACTTTTTCACACTAAACACCAAAGTGCTTAGAATAGCTTCAAATCGCATTTGGAGACGTTTTAGACCATTTTGTGCATTTCGATGAAACTTGGTTACACAAAAACATCAAAGTGCTTAAAATCACATTATAAATCGTTTTAGACCATTTTGAGCATTTCGACAAAACTTTTTCACACAAAATACCAAAGTGCTCAGAATAGCTTCAAATCGCATTTGGAGACGTTTTAGACCATTTTGTGATTTTCGAAAAAACTTTTTAACATAAAAACACCAAAGTGCTTAGAATAGCTTCAAATCACATTTGGAGACGTTTTAGACCATAAGTGCTTAGAATCACATTATAAACCGTTTTAGACCATTTTGAGCATTTCGATAACAATTTTAACACAAAAACATCAAAGAGCACAAAATAGCTTAATATCGTATTTAAAAATGTTTTAGACCATTTTGAGCATTTAGATAAAACTTTTTCACACAAAACACCAAAGTGCTTAGAATAGCTTCAAATCGCATTTGGAGACGTTTTAGACCAATTTGTGATTTTTGAAAAAACTTGTTAACATAAAAACACCAAAGTGCTTAGAATAGCTTCAAATCACATTTGGAGACGTTTTAGACCATTTTGTGATTTTGAACAAACTTGTTAACATAAAAACACCAAAGTGCTTAGAATAGCTTCAAATCGCATTTGGAGACGTTTTAGACCATTTTGTGATTTTCGAAAAAACTTGTTAACATAAAAACACCAAAGTGCTTAGAATAGCTTCAAATCGTATTTGGAGACGTTTTAGACCATTTTGAGATTTTCGAAAAAACTTGGTTACACAAAAACATCAAAGTGCTTAAAATCACATTATAAACCGTTTTAGACCATTTTGAGCATTTCGATAACACTTTTCACATCAAAGAGCACAAAATAGCTTAATATCGTATTTAAAAACGTTTTAGACCATTTTGAGCATTTAGACAAAACTTTTTCACACAAAACACCAAAGTGCTTAGAATAGCTTCAAATCGCATTTGGAGACGTTTTAGACCATTTTGTGCATTTCGATGAAACTTGGTTACACAAAAACATCAAAGTGCTTAAAATCACATTATAAATCGTTTTAGACCAGTTTGAGCATTTCGACAAAACTTTTTCACACAAAATACCAAAGTGCTTAGAATAGCTTCAAATCGCATTTCGAGACGTTTTAGACCATTTTGTGATTTTCGAAAAAACTTTTTAACATAAAAACACCAAAGTGCTTAGAATAGCTTCAAATCACATTTGGAGACGTTTTAGACCATAAGTGCTTAGAATCACATTATAAACCGTTTTAGACCATTTTGAGCATTTCGATAACAATTTTCACACAAAAACATCAAAGAGCACAAAATAGCTTAATATCGTATTTAAAAATGTTTTAGACCATTTTGAGCATTTAGATAAAACTTTTTCACACAAAACACCAAAGTGCTTAGAATAGCTTCAAATCACATTTGGAGACGTTTTAGACCATTTTGTGATTTTCGAAAAAACTTGTTAACATAAAAACACGAAAGTGCTTAGAATAGCTTCAAATCGCATTTGGAAACGTTTAAGACCATTTAGTAATTTTCGAAAAAAACTTGTTAACATAAAAACACGAAAGTGCTTAGAATAGCTTCAAATCGCATTTGGAAACGTTTTAGACCATTTTGTGATTTTCGAAAAAAATTGTTAACATAAAAACACCAAAGTGTTTAGAATAGCTTCAAATCGCATTTGGAGACGTTTTAGACCAATTTGTGATTTTCGAAAAAACTTATCAACATAAAAACACCAAAGGGTTTAGAATAGCTTCAAATCGCATTTGGAGACGTTTTAGACCATTTTGTGATTTTCGAAAAAACTTGTTAACATAAAAACACGAAAGTGCTTAGAATAGCTTCAAATCGCATTTGGAAACGTTTTAGACCATTTTGTGATTTTCGAAAAAACTTGTTAACATAAAAACATGAAAGTGCTTAGAATAGCTTCAAATCGTATTTGGAGACGTTTTAGACCATTTTGTGATTTTCGAAAAAACTTGTTAACATAAAAACACCAAAGTGCTTAGAATAGCTTCAAATCGCATTTGGAGACGTTTTAGACCATTTTGTGCATTTCGATGAAACTTGGTTACACAAAAACATCAAAGTGCTTAAAATCACATTATAAACCATTTTAGACCATTTTGAGCATTTCGATAACACTTTTCACACAAAAACATCAAAGAGCACAAAATAGCTTAATATCGTATTTAAAAACGTTTTAGACCATTTTGAGCATTTAGACAAAACTTTTTCACACAAAACTCCAAAGTGCTTAGAATAGCTTCAAATCGCATTTGGAGACGTTTTAGAACATTTTGTGTTTTTCGAAAAAACCTGTTAACATAAAAACACCAAAGTGCTTAGAATAGCTTCAAATCGCATTTGGAGACTATTTAGACCATTTTGTGATTTTTGAAAAAACTTGTTAACATAAAAACACGAAAGTGCTTAGAATAGCTTCAAATCGCATTTGGAAACGTTTTAGACCATTTTGTGATTTTCGAAAAAGATTGTTAACATAAAAACACCAATGTGCTTAGAATCACATTATACACCGTTTTAGACCATTTTGAGCATTTCGATAACAATTTTCACACAAAAACATCAAAGGGCACAAAATAGCTTAATATCGTATTTAAAAATGTTTTAGACCATTTTGAGCATTTAGATAAAACTTTTTCACACAAAACACCAAAGTGCTTAGAATAGCTTCAAATCGCATTTGGAGACGGTTTAGAACATTTTGTGATTTTGAAAAAACTTGTTAACATAAAAACACCAAAGTGCTTAGAATAGCTTCAAATCGCATTTGGAGACGTTTTAGACCATTTTGTGATTTTCGAAAAAACTTGTTAACATAAAAACACCAAAGTGCTTAGAATAGCTTCAAATCGTATTTGGAAACGTTTTAGACCATTTTGAGATTTTCGAAAAAACTTGGTTACACAAAAACATCAAAGTGCTTAAAATCACATTATAAACCGTTTTAGACCATTTTGAGCATTTCGATAACACTTTTCACATAAAAACATCAAAGAGCACAAAATAGCTTAATATCGTATTTAAAAACGTTTTAGACCATTTTGAGCATTTCGACAAAACTTTTTCACACAAAACACCAAAGTGCTTAGAATAGCTTCAAATCGCATTTGGAGACGTTTTAGACCAATTTGTGCATTTCGATGAAACTTGATTACACAAAAACATCAAAGTGCTTAAAATCACATTATAAACCGTTTTAGACCATTTTGAGCATTTCGATAACACTTTTCACACAAAAACATCAAAGAGCACAAAATAGCTTAATATCGTATTTAAAAACGTTTTAGACCATGATTTTCGAAAAAACTTGTTAACATAAAAACACCAAAGTGCTTAGAATAGCTTCAAATCACATTTGGAGACGTTTTAGACCAATTTGTGATTTTCGAAAAAACTTATCAACATAAAAACACCAAAGGGCTTAGAATAGCTTCAAATCGCATTTGGAGACTATTTAGACCATTTTGTGATTTTTGAAAAAACTTGTTAACATAAAAACACGAAAGTGCTTAGAATAGCTTCAAATCGCATTTGGAAACGTTTTATTCCATTTTGTGATTTTCGAAAAAGATTGTTAACATAAAAACACCAATGTGCTTAGAATCACATTATAAACCGTTTTAGACAATTTTGAGCATTTCGATAACAATTTTCACACAAAAACATCAAAGAGCACAAAATAGCTTAATATCGTATTTAAAAATGTTTTAGACCATTTTGAGCATTTAGATAAAACTTTTTCACACAAAACACCAAAGTGCTTAGAATAGCTTCAAATCGCATTTGGAGACGGTTTAGAACATTTTGTGATTTTGAAAAAACTTGTTAACATAAAAACACCAAAGTGCTTAGAATAGCTTCAAATCACATTTGGAGACGTTTTAGACCATTTTGTGATTTTCGAAAAAACTTGTTAACATAAAAACACCAAAGTGCTTAGAATAGCTTCAAATCGTATTTGGAGACGTTTTAGACCATTTTGAGATTTTCGAAAAAACTTGGTTACACAAAAACATCAAAGTGCTTAAAATCACATTATAAACCGTTTTAGACCATTTTGAGCATTTCGATAACACTTTTCACACAAAAACATCAAAGAGCACAAAATAGCTTAATATCGTATTTAAAAACGTTTTAGACCATTTTGAGCATTTCGACAAAACTTTTTCACACAAAACACCAAAGTGCTTAGAATAGCTTCAAATCGCATTTGGAGACGTTTTAGACCAATTTGTGCATTTCGATGAAACTTGATTACACAAAAACATCAAAGTGCTTAAAATCACATTATAAACCGTTTTAGACCATTTTGAGCATTTCGATAACACTTTTCACACAAAAACATCAAAGAGCACAAAATAGCTTAATATCGTATTTAAAAACGTTTTAGACCATTTTGAGCATTTAGACAAAACTTTTTCACACAAAACACCAAAGTGCTTAGAATAGCTTCAAATCGCATTTGGAGACGTTTTAGACCATGTTGTGCATTTCGATGAAACTTGGTTACACAAAAACATCAAAGTGCTTAAAATCACATTATAAATCGTTTTAGACCATTTTGAGCATTTCGACAAAACTTTTTCACACAAAATACCAAAGTGCTTAGAATAGCTTCAAATCGCATTTGGAGACGTTTTAGACCATTTTGTGATTTTCGAAAAAACTTTTTAACATAAAAACACCAAAGTGCTTAGAATAGCTTCAAATCACATTTGGAGACGTTTTAGACCATTTTGTGATTTTCGAAAAAACTTGTTAACATAAAAACACGAAAGTGCTTAGAATAGCTTCAAATCGCATTTGGAAACGTTTTAGACCATTTTGTGATTTTCGAAAAAAATTGTTAACATAAAAACACCAAAGTGCTTAGAATCACATTATAAACCGTTTTAGACCATTTTGAGCATTTCGATAACAATTTTCACACAAAAACATCAAAGAGCACAAAATAGCTTAATATCGTATTTAAAAATGTTTTAGACACAAAAACATCAAAGTGCTTAAAATCACATTATAAATCGTTTTAGACCATTTTGAGCATTTCGATAACACTTTTCACACAAAAACATCAAAGAGCACAAAATAGCTTAATATCTTATTTAAAAACGTTTTAGACCATTTTGAGCATTTAGACAAAACTTTTTCACACAAAACACCAAAGTGCTTAGAATAGCTTCAAATCGCATTCGGAGACGTTTTAGACCATTTTGTGATTTTCAAAAAAACTTGTTAACATAAAAACACCAAAGTGCTTAGAATAGCTTCAAATCGTATTTGGAGACGTTTTAGACCATTTTGTGATTTTCGAAAAAACTTGTTAACATAAAAACACCAAAGTGCTTAGAATAGCTTCAAATCGCATTTGGAGACATTTTAGACCAATTTGTGATTTTCGAAAAAAACTTGTTAACATAAAAACACCAAAGTGTTTAGAATAGCTTCAAATCGCATTTGGAGACGTTTTAGACCAATTTGTGATTTTCGAAAAAACTTATCAACATAAAAACACCAAAGGGTTTAGAATAGCTTCAAATCGCATTTTGAGACGTTTTAGACCATTTTGTGATTTTCGAAAAAACTTGTTAACATAAAAACACGAAAGTGCTTAGAATAGCTTCAAATCGCATTTGGAAACGTTTTAGACCATTTTGTGATTTTCGAAAAAACTTGTTAACATAAAAACACGAAAGTGCTTAGAATAGCTTCAAATCGCATTTGGAAACGTTTTAGACCATTTTGTGATTTTCGAAAAAAATTGTTAACATAAAAACACCAAAGTGCTTAGAATCACATTAAAAACCGTTTTAGACCATTTTGAGCATTTCAATAACAATTTTCACACAAAAACATCAAAGAGCACAAAATAGCTTAATATCGTATTTAAAAATGTTTTAGACCATTTTGAGCATTTGGATAAAACTTTTTCACACAAAACACCAAAGTGCTTAGAATAGCTTCAAATCGCATTTGGAGACGTTTTAGACCATTTTGTGATTTTTGAAAAAAACTGTTAACATAAAAACACCAAAGTGCTTAGAATAGCTTCAAATCACATTTGGAGACGTTTTAGACCATTTTGTGATATTCGAAAAAACTTGTTAACATAAAAACACGAAAGTGCTTAGAATAGCTTCAAATCGCATTTGGAAACGTTTTAGACCATTTTGTGATTTTCGAAAAAACTTGTTAACATAAAAACACCAAAGTGCTTAGAATAGCTTCAAATCGCATTTGGAAACGTTTTTGACCATTTTGTTATTTTCGAAAAAAATTGTTAACATAAAAACACCAAAGTGCTTAGAATCACATTATAAACCGTTTTAGACCATTTTGAGCATTTCGATAACAATTTTCACACAAAAACATCAAAGAGCACAAAATAGCTTAATATCGTATTTAAAAATGTTTTAGACCATTTTGAGCATTTAGATAAAACTTTTTCACACAAAACACCAAAGTGCTTAGAATAGCTTCAAATCGCATTTGGAGACGTTTTAGACCATTTTGTGATTTTTGAAAAAACTTGTTAACATAAAAACACCAAAGTGCTTAGAATAGCTTCAAATCACATTTGGAGACGTTTTAGACCATTTTGTGATTTTCGAAAAAACTTGTTAACATAAAAACACGAAAGTGCTTAGAATAGCTTCAAATCGCATTTGGAAACGTTTTAGACCATTTTGTGATTTTCGAAAAAACTTGTTAACATAAAAACACGAAAGTGCTTAGAATAGCTTCAAATCGCATTTGGAAACGTTTTAGACCATTTTGTGATTTTCGAAAAAAATTGTTAACATAAAAACACCAAAGTGTTTAGAATAGCTTCAAATCGCATTTGGAGACGTTTTAGACCAATTTGTGATTTTCGAAAAAACTTATCAACATAAAAACACCAAAGGGTTTAGAATAGCTTCAAATCGCATTTGGAGACGTTTTAGACCATTTTGTGATTTTCGAAAAAACTTGTTAACATAAAAACACGAAAGTGCTTAGAATAGCTTCAAATCGCATTTGGAAACGTTTTAGACCATTTTGTGATTTTCGAAAAAACTTGTTAACATAAAAACATGAAAGTGCTTAGAATAGCTTCAAATCGTATTTGGAGACGTTTTAGACCATTTTGTGATTTTCGAAAAAACTTGTTAACATAAAAACACCAAAGTGCTTAGAATAGCTTCAAATCGCATTTGGAGACGTTTTAGACCATTTTGTGCATTTCGATGAAACTTGGTTACACAAAAACATCAAAGTGCTTAAAATCACATTATAAACCATTTTAGACCATTTTGAGCATTTCGATAACACTTTTCACACAAAAACATCAAAGAGCACAAAATAGCTTAATATCGTATTTAAAAACGTTTTAGACCATTTTGAGCATTTCGACAAAACTTTTTCACACAAAACACCAAAGTGCTTAGAATAGCTTCAAATCGCATTTGGAAACGTTTTAGACCATTTTGTGATTTTCGAAAAAAATTGTTAACATAAAAACACCAAAGTGCTTAGAATCACATTATAAACCGTTTTAGACCATTTTGAGCATTTCGATAACAATTTTCACACAAAAACATCAAAGAGCACAAAATAGCTTAATATCGTATTTAAAAATGTTTTAGACCATTTTGAGCATTTGGATAAAACTTTTTCACACAAAACACCAAAGTGCTTAGAATAGCTTCAAATCGCATTTGGAGACGTTTTAGACCATTTTGTGATTTTTGAAAAAAATTGTTAACATAAAAACACCAAAGTGCTTAGAATAGCTTCAAATCACATTTGGAGACGTTTTAGACCATTTTGTGATATTCGAAAAAACTTGTTAACATAAAAACACGAAAGTGCTTAGAATAGCTTCAAATCGCATTTGGAAACGTTTTAGACCATTTTGTGATTTTCGAAAAAACTTGTTAACATAAAAACACCAAAGTGCTTAGAATAGCTTCAAATCGCATTTGGAAACGTTTTAGACCATTTTGTTATTTTCGAAAAAAATTGTTAACATAAAAACACCAAAGTGCTTAGAATCACATTATAAACCGTTTTAGACCATTTTGAGCATTTCGATAACAATTTTCACACAAAAACATCAAAGAGCACAAAATAGCTTAATATCGTATTTAAAAATGTTTTAGACCATTTTGAGCATTTAGATAAAACTTTTTCACACAAAACACCAAAGTGCTTAAAATAGCTTCAAATCGCATTTGGAGACGTTTTAGACCATTTTGTGATTTTTGAAAAAACTTGTTAACATAAAAACACCAAAGTGCTTAGAATAGCTTCAAATCACATTTGGAGACGTTTTAGACCATTTTGTGATTTTCGAAAAAACTTGTTAACATAAAAACACGAAAGTGCTTAGAATAGCTTCAAATCGCATTTGGAAACGTTTTAGACCATTTTGTGATTTTCGAAAAAACTTGTTAACATAAAAACACGAAAGTGCTTAGAATAGCTTCAAATCGCATTTGGAAACGTTTTAGACCATTTTGTGATTTTCGAAAAAAATTGTTAACATAAAAACACCAAAGTGTTTAGAATAGCTTCAAATCGCATTTGGAGACGTTTTAGACCAATTTGTGATTTTCGAAAAAACTTATCAACATAAAAACACCAAAGGGTTTAGAATAGCTTCAAATCGCATTTGGAGACGTTTTAGACCATTTTGTGATTTTCGAAAAAACTTGTTAACATAAAAACACGAAAGTGCTTAGAATAGCTTCAAATCGCATTTGGAAACGTTTTAGACCATTTTGTGATTTTCGAAAAAACTTGTTAACATAAAAACATGAAAGTGCTTAGAATAGCTTCAAATCGTATTTGGAGACGTTTTAGACCATTTTGTGATTTTCGAAAAAACTTGTTAACATAAAAACACCAAAGTGCTTAGAATAGCTTCAAATCGCATTTGGAGACCGTTTTAGGCCGATTTGTGATTTTCGAAAAAACTTGTTAACATAAAAACACCAAAGTGCTTAGAATAGCTTCAAATCGCATTTGGAGACATTTTAGACCAATTTGTGATTTTCGAAAAAACTTGTCAACATAAAAACACCAAAGTGTTTAGAATAGCTTCAAATCGCATTTGGAGACGTGTTAGACCAATTTGTGATTTTCGAAAAAACTTATCAACATAAAAACACCAAAGGGTTTAGAATATCTTCAAATCGCATTTGGAGACGTTTTAGACCATTTTGTGATTTTCGAAAAAACTTGTTAACATAAAAACACCAAAGTGCTTAGAATAGCTTCAAATCGCATTTGGAGACGTTTTAGACCATTTTGTGATTTTCAAAAAAAATTGTTAACATAAAAACACCAAAGTGCATAGAATCACATTATAAACCGTTTTAGACCATTTAGAGCATTTCGATAAAAATTTTCACACAAAAACATCAATGAGCACAAAATAGCTTAATATCGTATTTAAAAATGTTTTAGACCATTTTGAGCATTTAGACAAAACTTTTTCACACAAAACACCAAAGTGCTTAGAATAGCTTCAAATCGCATTTGGAGACGTTTTAGACAATTTTGTGATTTTCGAAAAAAATTGTTAACATAAAAACACCAAAGTGCTTAGAATAGCTTCAAATCGCATTTGGAGACGTTTTAGACCATTTTGTGATTTTCGAAAAAACTTGGTTACACAAAAACATCAAAGTGCTTAAAATCACATTATAAACCGTTTTAGACCATTTTGAGCATTTCGATAACACTTTTCACACAAAAACATCATAGAGCACAAAATAGCTTAATATCGTATTTAAAAACGTTTTAGACCATTTTGAGCATTTCGACAAAACTTGTTAACATAAAAACACCAAAGTGCTTAGAATGGCTTCAATCGCATTTGGAGACGCTTTAGACCATTTTGTGATTTTCGAAAAAAATTGTTAACATAAAAACACCAAAGTGCTTAGAATCACATTATAAACCGTTTTAGACCATTTTGAGCATTTCGATAACAATTTTCACACAAAAACATCAAAGAGCACAAAATAGCTTAATATCGTATTTAAAAATGTTTTAGACCATTTTGAGCATTTAGAAAAAACTTTTTCACACAAAACACCAAAGTGCTTAGAATAGCTTCAAATCGTATTTGGAGACGTTTTAGACCATTTTGAGATTTTCGAAAAAACTTGGTTACACAAAAACATCAAAGTGCTTAAAATCACATTATAAACCATTTTAGACCATTTTGAGCATTTCGATAACACTTTTCACACAAAAACATCAAAGAGCACAAAATAGCTTAATATCGTATTTAAAAACGTTTTAGACCATTTTGAGCATTTCGACAAAACTTTTTCACACAAAACACCAAAGTGCTTAGAATAGATTCAAATCGCATTTGGAGACGTTTTAGACCATTTTGTGATTTTCGAAAAAACTTGTTAACATAAAAACATCAAAGTGTACAGAATAACTTCAAATCGCATTTGGAGACCGTTTTAGGCCAATTTGTGATTTTCGAAAAAACTTGTTAACCTAAAAATACCAAAGTGTTTAGAATAGCTTCAAATCGCATTTGGAGACGTTTTAGACCATTTTGTGATTTTCGAAAAAACTTGTTAACATAAAAACACCAAAGTGCTTCAAATCGCATTTGGAGACATTTTAGACCAATTTGTGATTTTTGAAAAAACTTGTTAACATAAAAACACCAAAGTGCTTACAATAGCTTCAAATCGTATTTGGAGACGTTTTAGACCATTTTGTGATTTTCGAAAAAACTTGTTAACATAAAAACACCAAAGTACTTAGAATAGCTTCAAATCGCATTTGGAGACGTTTTAGACCATTTTATGCATTTCGATGAAACTTGGTTACACAAAAACATCAAAGTGCTTAAAATCACATTATAATCCGTTTTAGACCATTTTGAGCATTTCGATAACACTTTTCACACAAAAACATCAAAGAGCACAAAATAGCTTAATATCGTATTTAAAAACGTTTTAGACCATTTTGAGCATTTCGACAAAACTTTTTCACACAAAACAGCAAAGTGCTTAGAATAGCTTCAAATCGCATTTGGAGACGTTTTAGACCATTTTGTGATTTTCGAAAAAAATTGTTAACATAAAAACATCAAAGTGTACAGAATAGCTTCAAATCGCATTTGGAGACCGTTTTAGGCCGATTTGTGATTTTCGAAAAAACTTGTTAACATAAAAACACCAAAGTGCTTAGAATAGCTTCAAATCGCATTTGGAGACATTTTAGACCAATTTGTGATTTTCGAAAAAACTTGTCAACATAAAAACACCAAAGTGTTTAGAATAGCTTCAAATCGCATTTGGAGACGTGTTAGACCAATTTGTGATTTTCGAAAAAACTTATCAACATAAAAACACCAAAGGGTTTAGAATATCTTCAAATCGCATTTGGAGACGTTTTAGACCATTTTGTGATTTTCGAAAAAACTTGTTAACATAAAAACACCAAAGTGCTTAGAATAGCTTCAAATCGCATTTGGAGACGTTTTAGACCATTTTGTGATTTTCAAAAAAAATTGTTAACATAAAAACACCAAAGTGCATAGAATCACATTATAAACCGTTTTAGACCATTTAGAGCATTTCGATAAAAATTTTCACACAAAAACATCAATGAGCACAAAATAGCTTAATATCGTATTTAAAAATGTTTTAGACCATTTTGAGCATTTAGACAAAACTTTTTCACACAAAACACCAAAGTGCTTAGAATAGCTTCAAATCGCATTTGGAGACGTTTTAGACAATTTTGTGATTTTCGAAAAAAATTGTTAACATAAAAACACCAAAGTGCTTAGAATAGCTTCAAATCGCATTTGGAGACGTTTTAGACCATTTTGTGATTTTCGAAAAAACTTGGTTACACAAAAACATCAAAGTGCTTAAAATCACATTATAAACCGTTTTAGACCATTTTGAGCATTTCGATAACACTTTTCACACAAAAACATCATAGAGCACAAAATAGCTTAATATCGTATTTAAAAACGTTTTAGACCATTTTGAGCATTTCGACAAAACTTGTTAACATAAAAACACCAAAGTGCTTAGAATGGCTTCAATCGCATTTGGAGACGCTTTAGACCATTTTGTGATTTTCGAAAAAAATTGTTAACATAAAAACACCAAAGTGCTTAGAATCACATTATAAACCGTTTTAGACCATTTTGAGCATTTCGATAACAATTTTCACACAAAAACATCAAAGAGCACAAAATAGCTTAATATCGTATTTAAAAATGTTTTAGACCATTTTGAGCATTTAGAAAAAACTTTTTCACACAAAACACCAAAGTGCTTAGAATAGCTTCAAATCGTATTTGGAGACGTTTTAGACCATTTTGAGATTTTCGAAAAAACTTGGTTACACAAAAACATCAAAGTGCTTAAAATCACATTATAAACCGTTTTAGACCATTTTGAGCATTTCGATAACACTTTTCACACAAAAAACATCAAAGAGCACAAAATAGCTTAATATCGTATTTAAAAACGTTTTAGACCATTTTGAGCATTTCGACAAAACTTTTTCACACAAAACACCAAAGTGCTTAGAATAGCTTCAAATCGCATTTGGAGACGTTTTAGACCAATTTGTGCATTTCGATGAAACTTGGTTACACAAAAACATCAAAGTGCTTAAAATCACATTATAAATCGTTTTAGACCATTTTGAGCATTTCGATAACACTTTTCACACAAAAACATCAAAGAGCACAAAATAGCTTAATATCTTATTTAAAAACGTTTTAGACCATTTTGAGCATTTAGACAAAACTTTTTCACACAAAACACCAAAGTGCTTAGAATAGCTTCAAATCGCATTTGGAGACGTTTTAGACCATTTTGTGATTTTCAAAAAAACTTGTTAACATAAAAACACCAAAGTGCTTAGAATAGCTTCAAATCGCATTTGGAGACATTTTAGACCAATTTGTGATTTTCGAAAAAAACTTGTCAACATAAAAACACCAAAGTGTTTAGAATAGCTTCAAATCGCATTTGGAGACGTTTTAGACCAATTTGTGATTTTCGAAAAAACTTATCAACATAAAAACACCAAAGGGTTTAGAATAGCTTCAAATCACATTTTGAGACCTTTTAGACCATTTTGTGATTTTCGAAAAAACTTGTTAACATAAAAACACGAAAGTGCTTAGAATAGCTTCAAATCGCATTTGGAAACGTTTTATTCCATTTGGTGATTTTCGAAAAAAATTGTTAACATAAAAACACCAAAGTGCTTAAAATCACATTATAAACCGTTTTAGACCATTTTGAGCATTTCGATAACACTTTTCACACAAAAACATCAAAGAGCACAAAATAGCTTAATATCGTATTTAAAAACGTTTTAGACCATTTTGAGCATTTAGACAAAACTTTTTCACACAAAACACCAAAGTGCTTAGAATAGCTTCAAATCGCATTTGGAGACGTTTTAGACCATTTTGTGATTTTCGAAAAAACTTGTTAACATAAAAACACGAAAGTGCTTAGAATAGCTTCAAATCGCATTTGGAAACGTTTTATTCCATTTTGTGATTTTCGAAAAAAATTGTTAACATAAAAACACCAAAGTGCTTAGAATCACATTATAAACCGTTTTAGACCATTTTGAGCATTTCGATAACAATTTTCACACAAAAACATCAAAGAGCACAAAATAGCTTAATATCGTATTTAAAAATGTTTTAGACCATTTTGAGCATTTAGAAAAAACTTTTTCACACAAAAAACCAAAGTGCTTAGAATAGCTTCAAATCGCATTTGGAGACGGTTTAGACCATTTTGTGATTTTGAAAAAACTTGTTAACATAAAAACACCAAAGTGCTTAGAATAGCTTCAAATCGAATTTGGAGACGTTTTAGACCATTTTGTGATTTTCGAAAAAACTTGTTAACATAAAAACACCAAAGTGCTTAGAATAGCTTCAAATCACATTTGGAGACGTTTTAGACCATTTTGTGATTTTTGAAAAAACTTGTTAACATAAAAACACGAAAGTGCTTAGAATAGCTTCAAATCACATTTGGAGACGTTTTAGACCATTTTGTGATTTTCGAAAAAGATTGTTAACATAAAAACACCAAAGTGCTTAGAATCACATTATAAACCGTTTTAGACCATTTTGAGCATTTCAATAACAATTTTCACACAAAAACATCAAAGAGCACAAAATAGCTTAATATCGTATTTAAAAATGTTTTAGACCATTTTGAGCATTTAGATAAAACTTTTTCACACAAAACACCAAAGTGCTTAGAATAGCTTCAAATCGAATTTGGAGACAGTTTAGACCATTTTGTGATTTTGAAAAAACTTGTTAACATAAAAACACCAAAGTGCTTAGAATAGCTTCAAATTGCATTTGGAGACGTTTTAGACCATTTTGTGATTTTCGAAAAAACTTGTTAACATAAAAACACCAAAGTGCTTAGAATCACATTATAAACCGTTTTAGACCATTTTGAGCATTTCAATAACAATTTTCACACAAAAACATCAAAGAGCACAAAATAGCTTAATATCGTATTTAAAAATGTTTTAGACCATTTTGAGCATTTAGATAAAACTTTTTCACACAAAACACCAAAGTGCTTAGAATAGCTTCAAATCGAATTTGGAGACAGTTTAGACCATTTTGTGAATTTGAAAAAACTTGTTAACATAAAAACACCAAAGTGCTTAGAATAGCTTCAAATTGCATTTGGAGACGTTTTAGACCATTTTGTGATTTTCGAAAAAACTTGTTAACATAAAAACACCAAAGTGCTTAGAATAGCTTAAAATCGTATTTGGAGACGTTTTAGACCATTTTGAGATTTTCGAAAAAACTTGGTTACACAAAAACATCAAAGTGCTTAAAATCACATTATAAACCGTTTTAGACCATTTTGAGCATTTCGATAACACTTTTCACACAAAAACATCAAAGAGCACAAAATAGCTTAATATCGTATTTAAAAACGTTTTAGACCATTTTGAGCATTTCGACAAAACTTTTTCACACAAAACACCAAAGTGCTTAGAATAGCTTCAAATCGCATTTGGAGACGTTTTAGACCATTTTGTGATTTTCGAAAAAACTTTTTAACATAAAAACATCAAAGTGTACAGAATAACTTCAAATCGCATTTGGAGACCGTTTTAGGCCAATTTGTGATTTTCGAAAAAACTTGTTAACCTAAAAATACCAAAGTGTTTAGAATAGCTTCAAATCGCATTTGGAGACGTTTTAGACCATTTTGTGATTTTCGAAAAAACTTGTTAACATAAAAACACCAAAGTGCTTCAAATCGCATTTGGAGACATTTTAGACCAATTTGTGATTTTTGAAAAAACTTGTTAACATAAAAACACCAAAGTGCTTACAATAGCTTCAAATCGTATTTGGAGACGTTTTAGACCATTTTGTGATTTTCGAAAAAACTTGTTAACATAAAAACACCAAAGTACTTAGAATAGCTTCAAATCGCATTTGGAGACGTTTTAGACCATTTTATGCATTTCGATGAAACTTGGTTACACAAAAACATCAAAGTGCTTAAAATCACATTATAGTCCGTTTTAGACCATTTTGAGCATTTCGATAACACTTTTCACACAAAAACATCAAAGAGCACAAAATAGCTTAATATCGTATTTAAAAACGTTTTAGACCATTTTGAGCATTTCGACAAAACTTTTTCACACAAAACACCAAAGTGCTTAGAATAGCTTCAAATCGCATTTGGAGACGTTTTAGACCATTTTGTGATTTTCGAAAAAAATTGTTAACATAAAAAAATAAAAGTGTACAGAATAGCTTCAAATCGCATTTGGAGACCGTTTTAGGCCAATTTGTGATTTTCGAAAAAACTTGTTAACCTAAAAATACCAAAGTGTTTAGAATAGCTTCAAATCGCATTTGGAGACCTTTTAGACCATTTTGTGATTTTCGAAAAAACTTGTTAACATAAAAACACCAAAGTGCTTAGAATAGCTTCAAATCGCATTTGGAGACATTTTAGACCAATTTGTGATTTTCGAAAAAACTTGTCAACATAAAAACACCAAAGTGTTTAGAATAGCTTCAAATCGCATTTGGAGACGTTTTAGACCTATTTGTGATTTTCGAAAAAACTTATCAACATAAAAACACCAAAGGGTTTAGAATATCTTCAAATCGCATTTGGAGACGTTTTAGACCATTTTGTGATTTTCGAAAAAACTTGTTAACATAAAAACACCAAAGTGCTTAGAATAGCTTCAAATCGCATTTGGAGACGTTTTAGACCAATTTGTGATTTTCGAAAAAACTTATCAACATAAAAACACCAAAGGGTTTAGAATAGCTTCAAATCGCATTTGGAGACGTTTTAGACCATTTTGTGATTTTGAAAAAACTTGTTAACACAAAAACATCAAAGTGCTTAAAATAACATTATAAACCGTTTTAGACCATTTTGAGCATTTCGATAACACTTTTCACACAAAAACATCAAAGAGCACAAAATAGCTTAATATCGTATTT
Organism: Antedon mediterranea; assembly: GCF_964355755.1. Classification (NCBI taxonomy): domain Eukaryota; kingdom Metazoa; phylum Echinodermata; class Crinoidea; order Comatulida; family Antedonidae; genus Antedon; species Antedon mediterranea. The sequence continues at coordinate 13,915,074 of NC_092675.1, forward strand.
AAAAACGTTTTAGACCATTTTGAGCATTTCGACAAAACTTTTTCACACAAAACACCAAAGTGCTTAGAATAGCTTCAAATTGCATTTGGAGACGTTTTAGACCAATTTGTGCATTTCGATGAAACTTGATTACACAAAAACATCAAAGTGATTAAAATCACATCATAAACCGTTTTAGACCATTTTGAGCATTTCGATAACACTTTTCACACAAAAACATCAAAGAGCACAAAATAGCTTAATATCGTATTTAAAAACGTTTTAGACCATTTTGAGCATTTCGACAAAACTTTTTCACACAAAACACCAAAGTGCTTAGAATAGCTTCAAATCGCATTTGGAGACGTTTTAGACCAATTTGTGCATTTCGATGAAACTTGATTACACAAAAACACCAAAGTGCTTAAAATCACATTATAAACCGTTTTAGACCATTTTGAGCATTTCGACAAAACTTTTTCACACAAAATACCAAAGTGCTTAGAATAGCTTCAAATCGCATTTGGAGACGTTTTAGACCATTTTGTGATTTTCGAAAAAACTTTTTAACATAAAAACACCAAAGTGCTTAGAATAGCTTCAAATCACATTTTGAGACGTTTTAGACCATTTTGTGATTTTCGAAAAAACTTGTTAACATAAAAACACGAAAGTGCTTAGAATAGCTTCAAATCGCATTTGGAAACGTTTTAGACCATTTTGTGATTTTCGAAAAAAATGGTTAACATAAAAACACCAAAGTGCTTAGAATCACATTATAAACCGTTTTAGACCATTTTGAGCATTTCGATAACAATTTTCACACAAAAACATCAAAGAGCACAAAATAGCTTAATATCGTATTTAAAAATGTTTTAGACCATTTTGAGCATTTAGATAAAACTTTTTTACACAAAACACCAAAGTGCTTAGAATAGCTTCAAATCGCATTTTGAGACGTTTTAGACCATTTTGTGATTTTTGAAAAAACTTGTTAACATAAAAACACCAAAGTGCTTAGAATAGCTTCAAATCGCATTTTGAGACGTTTTAGACCATTTTGTGATTTTCGAAAAAACTTGTTAACATAAAAACACGAAAGTGCTTAGAATAGCTTCAAATCGCATTTGGAAACGTTTTATTCCATTTTGTGATTTTCGAAAAAAATTGTTAACATAAAAACACCAAAGTGCTTAGAATCACATTATAAACCGTTTTAGACCATTTTGAGCATTTCGATAACAATTTTCACACAAAAACATCAAAGAGCACAAAATAGCTTAATATCGTATTTAAAAATGTTTTAGACCATTTTGAGCATTTATAAAAAACTTTTTCACACAAAACACCAAAGTGCTTAGAATAGCTTCAAATCGCATTTGGAGACGGTTTAGACCATTTTGTGATTTGGAAAAAACTTGTTAACATAAAAACACCAAAGTGCTTAGAATAGCTTCAAATCGAATTTGGAGACGTTTTAGACCATTTTGTGATTTTCGAAAAAACTTGTTAACATAAAAACACCAAAGTGCTTAGAATAGCTTCAAATCACATTTGGAGACGTTTTAGACCAATTTGTGCATTTCGATGAAACTTGATTACACAAAAACACCAAAGTGCTTAAAATCACATTATAAACCGTTTTAGACCATTTTGAGCATTTCGATAACACTTTTCACACAAAAACATCAAAGAGCACAAAATAGCTTAATATCGTATTTAAAAACGTTTTAGACCATTTTGAGCATTTAGACAAAACTTTTTCACACAAAACACCAAAGTGCTTAGAATAGCTTCAAATCGCATTTGGAGACGTTTTTGACCATTTTGTGATTTTTGAAAAAACTTGTTAACATAAAAACACCAAAGTGCTTAGAATAGCTTCAAATCGCATTTTGAGACGTTTTAGACCACTTTGTGATTTTCGAAAAAACTTGTTAACATAAAAACACGAAAGTGCTTAGAATAGCTTCAAATCGCATTTGGAAACGTTTTATTCCATTTTGTGATTTTCGAAAAAAATTGTTAACATAAAAACACCAAAGTGCTTAGAATCACATTATAAACCGTTTTAGACCATTTTGAGCATTTCGATAACAATTTTCACACAAAAACATCAAAGAGCACAAAATAGCTTAATATCGTATTTAAAAATGTTTTAGACCATTTTGAGCATTTAGAAAAAACTTTTTCACACAAAACACCAAAGTGCTTAGAATAGCTTCAAATCGCATTTGGAGACGGTTTAGACCATTTTGTGATTTTGAAAAAACTTGTTAACATAAAAACACCAAAGTGCTTAGAATAGCTTCAAATCGAATTTGGAGACGTTTTAGACCATTTTGTGATTTTCGAAAAAACTTGTTAACATAAAAACACCAAAGTGCTTAGAATAGCTTCAAATCACATTTGGAGACGTTTTAGACCATTTTGTGATTTTTGAAAAAACTTGTTAACATAAAAACACGAAAGTGCTTAGAATAGCTTCAAATCACATTTGGAGACGTTTTAGACCATTTTGTGATTTTCAAAAAAGATTGTTAACATAAAAACACCAAAGTGCTTAGAATCACATTATAAACCGTTTTAGACCATTTTGAGCATTTCAATAACAATTTTCACACAAAAACATCAAAGAGCACAAAATAGCTTAATATCGTATTTAAAAATGTTTTAGACCATTTTGAGCATTTAGATAAAACTTTTTCACACAAAACACCAAAGTGCTTAGAATAGCTTCAAATCGAATTTGGAGACAGTTTAGACCATTTTGTGATTTTGAAAAAACTTGTTAACATAAAAACACCAAAGTGCTTAGAATAGCTTCAAATTGCATTTGGAGACGTTTTAGACCATTTTGTGATTTTCGAAAAAACTTGTTAACATAAAAACACCAAAGTGCTTAGAATAGCTTAAAATCGTATTTGGAGACGTTTTAGACCATTTTGAGATTTTCGAAAAAACTTGGTTACACAAAAACATCAAAGTGCTTAAAATCACATTATAAACCGTTTTAGACCATTTTGAGCATTTCGATAACACTTTTCACACAAAAACATCAAAGAGCACAAAATAGCTTAATATCGTATTTAAAAACGTTTTAGACCATTTTGAGCATTTCGACAAAACTTTTTCACACAAAACACCAAAGTGCTTAGAATAGCTTCAAATCGCATTTGGAGACGTTTTAGACCAATTTGTGCATTTCGATGAAACTTGATTACACAAAAACATCAAAGTGCTTAAAATCACATTATAAACAGTTTTAGACCATTTTGAGCATTTCGATAACACTTTTCACACAAAAACATCAAAGAGCACAAAATAGCTTAATATCGTATTTAAAAACGTTTTAGACCATTTTGAGCATTTAGACAAAACTTTTTCACACAAAACTCCAAAGTGCTTAGAATAGCTTCAAATCGCATTTGGAGACGTTTTAGAACATTTTGTGTTTTTCGAAAAAACCTGTTAACATAAAAACACCAAAGTGCTTAGAATAGCTTCAAATCGCATTTGGAGACTATTTAGACCATTTTGTGATTTTTGTAAAAACTTGTTAACATAAAAACACGAAGGTGCTTAGAATAGCTTCAAATCGCATTTGGAAACGTTTTAGACCATTTTGTGATTTTCGAAAAAGATTGTTAACATAGAAACACCAATGTGCTTAAAATCACATTATACACCGTTTTAGACCATTTTGAGCATTTCGATAACAATTTTCACACAAAAACATCAAAGGGCACAAAATAGCTTAATATCGTATTTAAAAATGTTTTAGACCATTTTGAGCATTTAGATAAAACTTTTTCACACAAAACACCAAAGTGCGTAGAATAGCTTCAAATCGCATTTGGAGACGGTTTAGAACATTTTGTGATTTTGAAAAAACTTGTTAACATAAAAACACCAAAGTGCTTAGAATAGCTTCAAATCGCATTTGGAGACGTTTTAGACCATTTTGTGATTTTCGAAAAAACTTGTTAACATAAAAACACCAAAGTGCTTAGAATAGCTTCAAATCGTATTTGGAGACGTTTTAGACCATTTTGAGATTTTCGAAAAAACTTGGTTACACAAAAACATCAAAGAGCACAAAATAGCTTAATATCGTATTTAAAAACGTTTTAGACCATTTTGAGCATTTCGACAAAACTTTTTCACACAAAACACCAAAGTGCTTAGAATAGCTTCAAATCGCATTTGGAGACGTTTTAGACCAATTTGTGATTTTCGAAAAAACTTATCAACATAAAAACACCAAAGGGTTTAGAATAGCTTCAAATCGCATTTGGAGACGTTTTAGACCATTTTGTGATTTTCGAAAAAACTTGTTAACATAAAAACACGAAAGTGCTTAGAATAGCTTCAAATCGCATTTGGACACGTTTTAGACCATTTTGTGACTTTCGAAAAAACTTGTTAACATAAAAACATGAAAGTGCTTAGAATAGCTTCAAATCGTATTTGGAGACGTTTTAGACCATTTTGTGATTTTCGAAAAAACTTGTTAACATAAAAACACCAAAGTGCTTAGAATAGCTTCAAATCGCATTTGGAGACGTTTTAGACAATTTTGTGCATTTCGATGAAACTTGGTTACACAAAAACATCAAAGTGCTTAAAATCACATTATAAACCATTTTAGACCATTTTGAGCATTTCGATAACACTTTTCACACAAAAACATCAAAGAGCACAAAATAGCTTAATATCGTATTTAGAAACGTTTTAGACCATTTTGAGCATTTCGACAAAACTTTTTCACACAAAACACCAAAGTGCTTAGAATAGCTTCAAATCGCATTTGGAGACGTTTTAGACCATTTTGTGATTTTCGAAAAAACTTGTTAACATAAAAACATCAAAGTGTACAGAATAACTTCAAATCGCATTTGGAGACCGTTTTAGGCCAATTTGTGATTTTCGAAAAAACTTGTTAACCTAAAAATACCAAAGTGTTTAGAATAGCTTCAAATCGCATTTGGAGACGTTTTAGACCATTTTGTGATTTTCGAAAAAACTTGTTAACATAAAAACACCAAAGTGCTTCAAATCGCATTTGGAGACATTTTAGACCAATTTCTGATTTTTGAAAAAACTTGTTAACATAAAAACACCAAAGTGCTTACAATAGCTTCAAATCGTATTTGGAGACGTTTTAGACCATTTTGTGATTTTCGAAAAAACTTGTTAACATAAAAACACCAAAGTACTTAGAATAGCTTCAAATCGCATTTGGAGACGTTTTAGACCATTTTATGCATTTCGATGAAACTTGGTTACACAAAAACATCAAAGTGCTTAAAATCACATTATAATCCGTTTTAGACCATTTTGAGCATTTCGATAACACTTTTCACACAAAAACATCAAAGAGCACAAAATAGCTTAATATCGTATTTAAAAACGTTTTAGACCATTTTGAGCATTTCGACAAAACTTTTTCACACAAAACACCAACAAAGTGCTTAGAATAGCTTCAAATCGCATTTGGAGACGTTTTAGACCATTTTGTGATTTTTGGAAAAAAATTGTTAACATAAAAACACCAAAGTGCTTAGAATAGCTTCAAATCGCATTTGGAGACATTTTAGACCAATTTGTGATTTTCGAAAAAACTTGTCAACATAAAAACACCAAAGTGTTTAGAATAGCTTCAAATCGCATTTGGAGACGTGCTAGACCAATTTGTGATTTTCGAAAAAACTTATCAACATAAAAACACCAAAGGGTTTAGAATATCTTCAAATCGCATTTGGAGACGTTTTAGACCATTTTGTGATTTTCGAAAAAACTTGTTAACATAAAAACACCAAAGTGCTTAGAATAGCTTCAAATCGCATTTGGAGACGTTTTAGACCATTTTGTGATTTTCAAAAAAAATTGTTAACATAAAAACACCAAAGTGCATAGAATCACATTATAAACCGTTTTAGACCATTTAGAGCATTTCGATAACAATTTTCACACAAAAACATCATAGAGCACAAAATAGCTTAATATCGTATTTAAAAACGTTTTAGACCATTTTGAGCATTTCGACAAAACTTGTTAACATAAAAACACCAAAGTGCTTAGAATGGCTTCAATCGCATTTGGAGACGCTTTAGACCATTTTGTGATTTTCGAAAAAAAATGTTAACATAAAAACACCAAAGTGCTTAGAATCACATTATAAACCGTTTTAGACCATTTTGAGCATTTCGATAACAATTTTCACACAAAAACATCAAAGAGCACAAAATAGCTTAATATCGTATTTAAAAATGTTTTAGACCATTTTGAGCATTTAGAAAAAACTTTTTCACACAAAACACCAAAGTGCTTAGAATAGCTTCAAATCGTATTTGGAGACGTTTTAGACCATTTTGAGATTTTCGAAAAAACTTGGTTACACAAAAACATCAAAGTGCTTAAAATCACATTATAAACCGTTTTAGACCATTTTGAGCATTTCGATAACACTTTTCACACAAAAACATCAAAGAGCACAAAATAGCTTAATATCGTATTTAAAAACGTTTTAGACCATTTTGAGCATTTCGACAAAACTTTTTCACACAAAACACCAAAGTGCTTAGAATAGCTTCAAATCACATTTGGAGACGTGTTAGACCAATTTGTGATTTTCGAAAAAACTTATCAACATAAAAACACCAAAGGGTTTAGAATATCTTCAAATCGCATTTGGAGACGTTTTAGACCATTTTGTGATTTTCGAAAAAACTTGTTAACATAAAAACACCAAAGTGCTTAGAATAGCTTCAAATCGCATTTGGAGACGTTTTAGACCAATTTGTGATTTTCGAAAAAACTTATCAACATAAAAACACCAAAGGGTTTAGAATAGCTTCAAATCGCATTTGGAGACGTTTTAGACCATTTTGTGATTTTGAAAAAACTTGTTAACATAAAAACACCAAAGTGCTTAGAATAGCTTCAAATCGCATTTGGAGACGTTTTAGACCATTTTGTGATTTTCGAAAAAACTTGTTAACATAAAAACACCAAAGTGCTTAGAATAGCTTCAAATCGTATTTGGAGACGTTTTAAACCATTTTGAGATTTTCGAAAAAACTTGGTTACACAAAAACATCAAAGTGCTTAAAATCACATTATAAACCGTTTTAGACCATTTTGAGCATTTCGATAACACTTTTCACACAAAAACATCAAAGAGCACAAAATAGCTTAATATCGTATTTAAAAACGTTTTAGACCATTTTGAGCATTTCGACAAAACTTTTTCACACAAAACACCAAAGTGCTTAGAATAGCTTCAAATTGCATTTGGAGACGTTTTAGACCAATTTGTGCATTTCGATGAAACTTGATTACACAAAAACATCAAAGTGCTTAAAATCACATCATAAACCGTTTTAGACCATTTTGAGCATTTCGATAACACTTTTCACACAAAAACATCAAAGAGCACAAAATAGCTTAATATCGTATTTAAAAACGCTTTAGACCATTTTGAGCATTTCGACAAAACTTTTTCACACAAAACACCAAAGTGCTTAGAATACCTTCAAATCGCATTTGGAGACGTTTTAGACCAATTTGTGCATTTCGATGAAACTTGATTACACAAAAACATCAAAGTGCTTAAAATCACATTATAAACCGTTTTAGACCATTTTGAGCATTTCGATAACACTTTTCACACAAAAACATCAAAGAGCACAAAATAGCTTAATATCGTATTTAAAAACGTTTTAGACCATTTTGAGCATTTAGACAAAACTTTTTTACACAAAACACCAAAGTGCTTAGAATAGCTTCAAATCGCATTTGGAGACGTTTTAGACCATTTTGTGATTTTTGAAAAAACTTGTTAACATAAAAACACCAAAGTGCTTAGAATAGCTTCAAATCACATTTGGAGACGTTTTAGACCATTTTGTGATTTTCGAAAAAACTTGTTAACATAAAAACACGAAAGTGCTCAGAATAGCTTCAAATCGCATTTGGAAACGTTTTAGACCATTTTGTGATTTTCGAAAAAACTTGTTAACATAAAAACACGAAAGTGCTTAGAATCACATTATAAACCGTTTTAGACCATTTTGAGCATTTCGATAACAATTTTCACACAAAAACATCAAAGAGCACAAAATAGCTTAATATCGTATTTAAAAATGTTTTAGACCATTTTGAGCATTTGGATAAAACTTTTTCACACAAAACACCAAAGTGCTTAGAATAGCTTCAAATCGCATTTGGAGACGTTTTAGACCATTTTGTGATTTTTGAAAAAACTTGTTAACATAAAAACACCAAAGTGCTTAGAATAGCTTCAAATCACATTTGGAGATGTTTTTGACCATTTTGTGATTTTTGAAAAAACTTGTTAACATAAAAACACGAAAGTGCTTAGAATAGCTTCAAATCACATTTGGAGACGTTTTAGACCATTTTGTGATTTTTGAAAAAACTTGTTAACATAAAAACACGAAAGTGCTTAGAATAGCTTCAAATCGCATTTGGAAACGTTTTAGACCATTTTGTGATTTTCGAAAAAGGTTGTTAACATAAAAACATCAAAGTGCTTAAAATCACATTATAAACCGTTTTAGACCATTTTGAACATTTCGATAACACTTTTCACACAAAAACATCAAAGAGCACAAAATAGCTTAATATCGTATTTAAAAACGTTTTAGACCATTTTGAGCATTTCGACAAAACTTTTTCACACAAAACACCAAAGTGCTTAGAATAGCTTCAAATCGCATTTGGAGACGTTTTAGACCAATTTGTGCATTTCGATGAAACTTGATTACACAAAAACATCAACGTGCTTAAAATCACATTATAAACCGTTTTAGACCATTTTGAGCATTTCGATAACACTTTTCACACAAAAACATCAAAGAGCACAAAATAGCTTAATATCGTATTTAAAAACGTTTTAGACCATTTTGAGCATTTAGACAAAACTTTTTCACACAAAACACCAAAGTGCTTAGAATAGCTTCAAATCGCATTTGGAGACGTTTTAGACCATTTTGTGCATTTCGATGAAACTTGGTTACACAAAAACATCAAAGTGCTTAAAATCACATTATAAATCGTTTTAGACCATTTTGAGCATTTCGACAAAACTTTTTCACACAAAATACCAAAGGGCTTAGAATAGCTTCAAATCGCATTTGGAGACGTTTTAGACCATTTTGTGATTTTCGAAAAAACTTTTTAACATAAAAACACCAAAGTGCTTAGAATAGCTTCAAATCACATTTGGAGACGTTTTAGACCATTTTGTGATTTTCGAAAAAACTTGTTAACATAAAAACACGAAAGTGCTTAGAATAGCTTCAAATCGCATTTGGAAACGTTTTAGACCATTTTGTGATTTTCGAAAAAAATTGTTAACATAAAAACACCAAAGTGCTTAGAATCACATTATAAACCGTTTTAGACCATTTTGAGCATTTCGATAACAATTTTCACACAAAAACATCAAAGAGCACAAAATAGCTTAATATCGTATTTAAAAATGTTTTAGACCATTTTGAGCATTTAGATAAAACTTTTTCACACAAAACACCAAAGTGCTTAGAATAGCTTCAAATCGCATTTGGAGACGTTTTAGACCACTTTGTGATTTTTGAAAAAACTTGTTAACATAAAAACACCAAAGTGCTTAGAATAGCTTCAAATCACATTTGGAGACGTTTTAGACCATTTTGTGATTTTCGAAAAAACTTGTTAACATAAAAACACGAAAGTGCTTAGAATAGCTTCAAATCGCATTTGGAAACGTTTTAGACCATTTTGTGATTTTCGAAAAAACTTGTTAACATAAAAACACGAAAGTGCTTAGAATAGCTTCAAATCGCATTTGGAAACGTTTTAGACCATTTTGTGATTTTCGAAAAAAATTATTAACATAAAAACACCAAAGTGTTTAGAATAGCTTCAAATCGCATTTGGAGACGTTTTAGACCAATTTGTGATTTTCGAAAAAACTTATCAACATAAAAACACCAAAGGGTTTAGAATAGCTTTAAATCGCATTTGGAGACGTTTTAGACCATTTTGTGATTGTGAAAAAACTTGTTAACATAAAAACACCAAAGTGTTTAGAATAGCTTCAAATCGCATTTGGAGACGTTTTAGACCATTTTGTGATTTTCAAAAAAACTTGTTAACATAAAAACACGAAAGTGCTTAGAATAGCTTCAAATCGCATTTGGAAACGTTTTAGACCATTTTGTGATTTTTGAAAAAACTTGTTAACATAAAAACACCAAAGTGCTTAGAATAGCTTCAAATCACATTTGGAGACGTTTTAGACCATTTTGTGATTTTCGAAAAAACTTGTTAACATAAAAACACCAAAGTGCTTAGAATAGCGTCAAATCGTATTTGGAGACGTTTTAGACCATTTTGTGATTTTCGAAAAAACTTGTTAACATAAAAACACCAAAGTGCTTAGAATAGCTTCAAATCGCATTTGGAGACGGTTTAGACCATTTTGTGATTTTGAAAAAACTTGTTAACATAAAAACACCAAAGTGCTTAGAATAGCTTCAAATCGCATTTGGAGACGTTTTAGACCATTTTGTGATTTTCGAAAAAACTTGTTAACATAAAAACACCAAAGTGCTTAGAATAGCTTCAAATCGTATTTGGAGACGTTTTAGACCATTTTGAGATTTTCGAAAAAACTTGGTTACACAAAAACATCAAAGTGCTTAAAATCACATTATAAACCGTTTTAGACCATTTTGAGCATTTCGATAACACTTTTCACACAAAAACATCAAAGAGCACAAAATAGCTTAATATCGTATTTAAAAACGTTTTAGACCATTTAGAGCATTTCGACAAAACTTTTTCACACAAAACACCAAAGTGCTTAGAATAGCTTCAAATCGCATTTGGAGACGTTTTAGACCAATTTGTGCATTTCGATGAAACTTGATTACACAAAAACATCAAAGTGCTTAAAATCACATTATAAACCGTTTTAGACCATTTTGAGCATTTCGATGAAACTTGATTACACAAAAACATCAAAGTGCTTAAAATCACATTATAAACCGTTTTAGACCATTTTGAGCATTTCGATAACACTTCTCACACAAAAACATCAAAGAGCACAAAATAGCTTAATATCGTATTTAAAAACGTTTTAGACCATTTTGAGCATTTAGACAAAACTTTTTTACACAAAACACCAAAGTGCTTAGAATAGCGTCAAATCGTATTTGGAGACGTTTTAGACCATTTTGTGATTTTCGAAAAAACTTGTTAACATAAAAACACCAAAGTGCTTAGAATAGCTTCAAATCGCATTTGGAGACGGTTTAGACCATTTTGTTATTTTGAAAAAACTTGTTAACATAAAAACACCAAAGTGCTTAGAATAGCTTCAAATCGCATTTGGAGACGTTTTAGACCATTTTGTGATTTTCGAAAAAACTTGTTAACATAAAAACACCAAAGTGCTTAGAATAGCTTCAAATCGTATTTGGAGACGTTTTAGACCATTTTGAGATTTTCGAAAAAACTTGGTTACACAAAAACATCAAAGTGCTTAAAATCACATTATAAACCGTTTTAGACCATTTTGAGAATTTCGATAACACTTTTCACACAAAAACATCAAAGAGCACAAAATAGCTTAATATCGTATTTAAAAACGTTTTAGACCATTTTGAGCATTTCGACAAAACTTTTTCACACAAAACACCAAAGTGCTTAGAATAGCTTCAAATCGCATTTGGAGACGTTTTAGACCAATTTGTGCATTTCGATGAAACTTGGTTACACAAAAACATCAAAGTGCTTAAAATCACATTATAAATCGTTTTAGACCATTTTGAGCATTTCGATAACACTTTTCACACAAAAACATCAAAGAGCACAAAATAGCTTAATATCGTATTTTAAAACGTTTTAGACCATTTTGAGCATTTCGACAAAACTTTTTCACACAAAACACCAAAGTGCTTAGAATAGCTTCAAATCGCATTTGGAGACGTTTTAGACCATTTTGTGATTTTCAAAAAAACTTGTTAACATAAAAACACCAAAGTGCTTAGAATAGCTTCAAATCGCATTTGGAGACATTTTAGACCAATATGTGATTTTCGAAAAAAACTTGTCAACATAAAAACACCAAAGTGTTTAGAATAGCTTCAAATCGCATTTGGAGACGTTTTAGACCAATTTGTGATTTTCGAAAAAACTTATCAACATAAAAACACTAAAGGGTTTAGAATAGCTTCAAATCGCATTTTGAGACGTTTTAGACCATTTTGTGATTTTCGAAAAAACTTGTTAACATAAAAACACGAAAGTGCTTACAATAGCTTCAAATCGCATTTGGAAACGTTTTATTCCATTTTGTGATTTTCGAAAAAAATTGTTAACATAAAAACACCAAAGTGCTTAGAATCACATTATAAACAGTTTTAGACCATTTTGAGCATTTCGATAACAATTTTCACACAAAAACATCAAAGAGCACAAAATAGCTTAATATCGTATTTAAAAATGTTTTAGACCATTTTGAGCATTTAGATAAAACTTTTTCACACAAAACACCAAAGTGCTTAGAATAGCTTCAAATCGCATTTGGAGACGTTTTAGACCATTTTGTGATTTTTGAAAAAACTTGTTAACATAAAAACACCAAAGTGCTTAGAATAGCTTCAAATCGCATTTGGAGACGTTTTAGACCATTTTGTGATTTTTGAAAAAACTTGTTAACATAAAAACACCAAAGTGCTTAGAATAGCTTCAAATCGCATTTGGAAACGTTTTAGACCATTTTGTGATTTTCGAAAAAAAATTGTTAACATAAAAACACCAAAGTGTTTAGAATAGCTTCAAATCGCATTTGGAGACGTTTTAGACCAATTTGTGATTTTCGAAAAAACTTATCAACATAAAAACACCAAAGGGTTTAGAATAGCTTCAAATCGCATTTGGAGACGTTTTAGACCATTTTGTGATTTTCGAAAAAACTTGTTAACATAAAAACACGAAAGTGCTTAGAATAGCTTCAAATCGCATTTGGAAACGTTTTAGACCATTTTGTGATTTTCGAAAAAACTTGTTAACATAAAAACATGAAAGTGCTTAGAATAGCTTCAAATCGTATTTGGAGACGTTTTAGACCATTTTGTGATTTTCGAAAAAACTTGTTAACATAAAAACACCAAAGTGCTTAGAATAGCTTCAAATCGCATTTGGAGACGTTTTAGACCATTTTGTGCATTTCGATGAAACTTGGTTACACAAAAACATCAAAGTGCTTAAAATCACATTATAAACCATTTTAGACCATTTTGAGCATTTCGATAACACTTTTCACACAAAAACATCAAAGAGCACAAAATAGCTTAATATCGTATTTAAAAACGTTTTAGACCATTTTGAGCATTTCGACAAAACTTTTTCACACAAAACACCAAAGTGCTTAGAATAGCTTCAAATCGCATTTGGAGACGTTTTAGACCATTTTGTGATTTTCGAAAAAACTTGTTAACATAAAAACATCAAAGTGTACAGAATAACTTCAAATCGCATTTGGAGACCGTTTTAGGCCAATTTGTGATTTTCGAAAAAACTTGTTAACCTAAAAATACCAAAGTGTTTAGAATAGCTTCAAATCGCATTTGGAGACGTTTTAGACCATTTTGTGATTTTCGAAAAAACTTGTTAACATAAAAACACCAAAGTGCTTCAAATCGCATTTGGAGACATTTTAGACCAATTTGTGATTTTTGAAAAAACTTGTTAACATAAAAACACCAAAGTGCTTACAATAGCTTCAAATCGTATTTGGAGACGTTTTAGACCATTTTGTGATTTTCGAAAAAACTTGTTAACATAAAAACACCAAAGTACTTAGAATAGCTTCAAATCGCATTTGGAGACGTTTTAGACCATTTTATGCATTTCGATGAAACTTGGTTACACAAAAACATCAAAGTGCTTAAAATCACATTATAATCCGTTTTAGACCATTTTGAGCATTTCGATAACACTTTTCACACAAAAACATCAAAGAGCACAAAATAGCTTAATATCGTATTTAAAAACGTTTTAGACCATTTTGAGCATTTCGACAAAACTTTTTCACACAAAACACCAAAGTGCTTAGAATAGCTTCAAATCGCATTTGGAGACGTTTTAGACCATTTTGTGATTTTCGAAAAAAATTGTTAACATAAAAACATCAAAGTGTTCAGAATAGCTTCAAATCGCATTTGGAGACCGTTTTAGGGCAATTTGTGATTTTCGAAAAAACTTGTTAACCTAAAAATACCAAAGTGTTTAGAATAGCTTCAAATCGCATTTGGAGACGTTTTAGACCATTTTGTGATTTTCGAAAAAACTTGTTAACATAAAAACACCAAAGTGCTTAGAATAGCTTCAAATCGCATTTGGAGACATTTTAGACCAATTTGTGATTTTCGAAAAAACTTGTCAACATAAAAACACCAAAGTGTTTAGAATAGCTTCAAATCGCATTTGGAGACGTTTTAGACCAATTTGTGATTTTCGAAAAAACTTATCAACATAAAAACACCAAAGGGTTTAGAATATCTTCAAATCGCATTTGGAGACGTTTTAGACAATTTTGTGATTTTCGAAAAAACTTGTTAACATAAAAACACCAAAGTGCTTAGAATAGCTTCAAATCGCATTTGGAGACGTTTTAGACCATTTTGAGATTTTCGAAAAAACTTGGTTTCACAAAAACATCAAAGTGCTTAAAATCACATTATAAACCGTTTTAGACCATTTTGAGCATTTCGATAACAATTTTCACACAAAAACATCAATGAGCACAAAATAGCTTAATATCGTATTTAAAAATGTTTTAGACCATTTTGAGCATTTAGAAAAAAAACTTTTTCACACAAAACACCAAAGTGCTTAGAATAGCTTCAAAACGCATTTGGAGACGTTTTAGACAATTTTGTGATTTTCGAAAAAAATTGTTAACATAAAAACACCAAAGTGCTTAGAATAGCTTCAAATCGCATTTGGAGACGTTTTAGACCATTTTGTGATTTTCGAAAAAACTTGGTTACACAAAAACATCAAAGTGCTTAAAATCACATTATAAACCGTTTTAGACCATTTTGAGCATTTCGATAACACTTTTCACACAAAAACATCATAGAGCACAAAATAGCTTAATATCGTATTTAAAAACGTTTTAGACCATTTTGAGCATTTCGACAAAACTTGTTAACATAAAAACACCAAAGTGCTTAGAATGGCTTCAATCGCATTTGGAGACGCTTTAGACCATTTTGTGATTTTCGAAAAAAATCGTTAACATAAAAACACCAAAGTGCTTAGAATCACATTATAAACCGTTTTAGACCATTTTGAGCATTTCGATAACAATTTTTACACAAAAACATCAAAGAGCACAAAATAGCTTAATATCGTATTTAAAAATGTTTTAGACCATTTTGAGCATTTAGAAAAAACTTTTTCACACAAAACACCAAAGTGCTTAGAATAGCTTCAAATCGTATTTGGAGACGTTTTAGACCATTTTGAGATTTTCGAAAAAACTTGGTTACACAAAAACATCAAAGTGCTTAAAATCACATTATAAACCGTTTTAGACCATTTTGAGCATTTCGATAACACTTTTCACACAAAAACATCAAAGAGCACAAAATAGCTTAATATCGTATTTAAAAACGTTTTAGACCATTTTGAGCATTTCGACAAAACTTTTTCACACAAAACACCAAAGTGCTTAGAATAGCTTCAAATCGCATTTGGAGACGTTTTAGACCAATTTGTGCATTTCGATGAAACTTGGTTACACAAAAACATCAAAGTGCTTAAAATCACATTATAAATCGTTTTAGACCATTTTGAGCATTTCGATAACACTTTTCACACAAAAACATCAAAGAGCACAAGATAGCTTAATATCTTATTTAAAAACGTTTTAGACCATTTTGAGCATTTAGACAAAACTTTTTCACACAAAACACCAAAGTGCTTAGAATAGCTTCAAATCGCATTTGGAGACTTTTTAGACAATTTTGTGATTTTCAAAAAAACTTGTTAACATAAAAACACCAAAGTGCTTAGAATAGCTTCAAATCGCATTTGGAGACATTTAAGACCAATTTGTGATTTTCGAAAAAAACTTGTCAACATAAAAACACCAAAGTGTTTAGAATAGCTTCAAATCGCATTTGGAGACGTTTTAGACCAATTTGTGATTTTCGAAAAAACTTATCAACATAAAAACACCAAAGGGTTTAGAATAGCTTCAAATCGCATTTTGAGACGTTTTAGACCATTTTGTGATTTTCGAAAAAACTTGTTAACATAAAAACACGAAAGTGCTTAGAATAGCTTCAAATCGCATTTGGAAACGTTTTATTCCATTTTGTGATTTTCGAAAAAAATTGTTAACATAAAAACACCAAAGTGCTTAGAATCACATTATAAACCGTTTTAGACCATTTTGAGCATTTCGATAACAATTTTCACACAAAAACATCAAAGAGCACAAAATAGCTTAATATCGTATTTAAAAATGTTTTAGACCATTTTGAGCATTTAGATAAAACTTTTTCACACAAAACACCAAAGTGCTTAGAATAGCTTCAAATCGCATTTGGAGACGTTTTAGACCATTTTGTGATTTTCGACAAAACTTTTTCACACAAAACACCAAAGTGCTTAGAATAGCTTCAAATCGCATTAGGAGACGTTTTAGACCAATTTGTGCATTTCGATGAAACTTGGTTACACAAAAACATCAAAGTGCTTAAAATCACATTATAAACCATTTTAGACCATTTTGAGCATTTCGATAACACTTTTCACACAAAAACATCAAAGAGCACAAAATAGCTTAATATCGTATTTAAAAACGTTTTAGACCATTTTGAGCATTTCGACAAAACTTTTTCACACAAAACACCAAAGTGCTTAGAATAGCTTCAAATCGCATTTGGAGACGTTTTAGACCATTTTGTGATTTTCTAAAAAACTTGTAAACATAAAAACACCAAAGTGCTTAGAATAGCTTCAAATCACATTTGGAGACGTTTTAGACCATTTTGTGATTTTCGAAAAAACTTGTTAACATAAAAACACGAAAGTGCTTAGAATAGCTTCAAATCGCATTTGGAAACGTTTTAGACCATTTTGTGATTTTCGAAAAAACTTGTTAACATAAAAACACGAAAGTGCTTAGAATAGCTTCAAATCGCATTTGGAAACGTTTTAGACCATTTTGTGATTTTCGAAAAAAATTGTTAACATAAAAACACCAAAGTGTTTAGAATAGCTTCAAATCGCATTTGGAGACGTTTTAGACCAATTTGTGATTTTCGAAAAAACTTATCAACATAAAAACACCAAAGGGTTTAGAATAGGTTCAAATCGCATTTGGAGACGTTTTAGACCATTTTGTGATTTTGAAAAAACTTGTTAACATAAAAACACCAAAGTGCTTAGAATAGCTTCAAATCGCATTTGGAGACGTTTTAGACCATTTTGTGATTTTCGAAAAAACTTGTTAACATAAAAACACCAAAGTGCTTAGAATAGCTTCAAATCGTATTTGGAGACGTTTTAGACCATTTTGAGATTTTCGAAAAAACTTGGTTACACAAAAACATCAAAGTGCTTAAAATCACATTATAAACCGTTTTAGACCATTTTGAGCATTTCGATAACCCTTTTCACACAAAAACATCAAAGAGCACAAAATAGCTTAATATCGTATTTAAAAACGTTTTAGACCATTTTGAGCATTTCGACAAAACTTTTTCACACAAAACACCAAAGTGCTTAGAATAGCTTCAAATCGCATTTGGAGACGTTTTAGACCATTTTGTGATTTTGAAAAAACTTGTTAACATAAAAACACCAAAGTGCTTAGAATAGCTTCAAATCGCATTTGGAGACGTTTTAGACCATTTTGTGATTTTCGAAAAAACTTGTTAACATAAAAACACCAAAGTGCTTAGAATAGCTTCAAATCGTATTTGGAGACGTTTTAGACCATTTTGAGATTTTCGAAAAAACTTGGTTACACGAAAACATCAAAGTGCTTAAAATCACATTATAAACCGTTTTAGACCATTTTGAGCATTTCGGTAACACTTTTCACACAAAAACATCAAAGAGCACAAAATAGCTTAATATCGTATTTAAAAACGTTTTAGACCATTTTGAGCATTTAGACAAAACTTTTTCACACAAAACACCAAAGTGCTTAGAATAGCTTCAAATCGCATTTGGAGACGTTTTAGACCATTTTGTGCATTTCGATGAAACTTGGTTACACAAAAACATCAAAGTGCTTAAAATCACATTATAAATCGTTTTAGACCATTTTGAGCATTTCGACAAAACTTTTTCACACAAAATACCAAAGTACTTAGAATAGCTTCAAATCGCATTTGGAGACGTTTTAGACCATTTTGTGATTTTCGAAAAAACTTTTTAACATAAAAACACCAAAGTGCTTAGAATAGCTTCAAATCACATTTGGAGACGTTTTAGACCATAAGTGCTTAGAATCACATTATAAACCGTTTTAGACCATTTTGAGCATTTCGATAACAATTTTCACACAAAAACATCAAAGAGCACAAAATAGCTTAATATCGTATTTAAAAATGTTTTAGACCATTTTGAGCATTTAGATAAAACTTTTTCACACAAAACACCAAAGTGCTTAGAATAGCTTCAAATCGCATTTGGAGACGTTTTAGACCATTTTGTGATTTTTGAAAAAACTTGTTAACATAAAAACACCAAAGTGCTTAGAATAGCTTCAAATCACATTTGGAGACGTTTTAGACCATTTTGTGATTTTCGAAAAAACTTGTTAACATAAAAACACGAAAGTGCTTAGAATAGCTTCAAATCGCATTTGGAAACGTTTTAGACCATTTTGTGATTTTCGAAAAAAATTGTTAACATAAAAACACCAAAGTGTTTAGAATAGCTTCAAATCGCATTTGGAGACGTTTTAGACCAATTTGTGATTTTCGAAAAAACTTATCAACATAAAAACACCAAAGGGTTTAGAATAGCTTCAAATCGCATTTGGAGACGTTTTAGACCATTTTGTGATTTTCGAAAAAACTTGTTAACATAAAAACACGAAAGTGCTTAGAATAGCTTCAAATCGCATTTGGAAACGTTTTAGACCATTTTGTGATTTTCGAAAAAACTTGTTAACATAAAAACATGAAAGTGCTTAGAATAGCTTCAAATCGTATTTGGAGACGTTTTAGACCATTTTGTGATTTTCGAAAAAAATTGTTAACATAAAAACACCAAAGTGCTTAGAATCACATTATAAACCGTTTTAGACCATTTTGAGCATTTCGATAACAATTTTCACACAAAAACATCAAAGAGCACAAAATAGCTTAATATCGTATTTAAAAATGTTTTAGACCATTTGGAGCATTTGGATAAAACTTTTTCACACAAAACACATAAGTGCTTAGAATAGCTTCAAATCGCATTTGGAGACGTTTTAGACCATTTTGTGATTTTTGAAAAAAATTGTTAACATAAAAACACCAAAGTGCTTAGAATAGCTTCAAATCACATTTGGAGACGTTTTAGACCATTTTGTGA
This sequence comes from Antedon mediterranea, assembly GCF_964355755.1. Taxonomy (NCBI): domain Eukaryota; kingdom Metazoa; phylum Echinodermata; class Crinoidea; order Comatulida; family Antedonidae; genus Antedon; species Antedon mediterranea. The sequence goes on from NC_092675.1 coordinate 13,934,679, forward strand.
TTTTCGAAAAAACTTGTTAACATAAAAACACCAAAGTGCTTAGAATAGCTTCAAATCGTATTTGGAGACGTTTTAGACCATTTTGAGATTTTCGAAAAAACTTGGTTAAACAAAAACATCAAAGTGCTTAAAATCACATTATAAACCGTTTTAGACCATTTTGAGCATTTCGATAACACTTTTCACACAAAAACATCAAAGAGCACAAAATAGCTTAATATCGTATCTAAAAACGTTTTAGACCATTTTGAGCATTTCGACAAAACTTTTTCACACAAAACACCAAAGTGCTTAGAATAGCTTCAAATCGCATTTGGAGACGTTTTAGACCAATTTGTGCATTTCGATGAAACTTGATTACACAAAAACATCAAAGTACTTAAAATCACATTATAAACCGTTTTAGACCATTTTGAGCATTTCGATAACACTTTTCACACAAAAACATCAAAGAGCACAAAATAGCTTAATATCGTATTTAAAAACGTTTTAGACCATTTTGAGCATTTAGAAAAAACTTTTTCACACAAAACACCAAAGTGCTTAGAATAGCTTCAAATCGCATTTGGAGACGTTTTAGACCATTTTGTGCATTTCGATGAAACTTGGTTACACAAAAACATCAAAGTGCTTAAAATCACATTATAAATCGTTTTAGACCATTTTGAGCATTTCGACAAAACTTTTTCACACAAAATACCAAAGTGCTTAGAATAGCTTCAAATCGCATTTGGAGACGTTTTAGACCATTTTGTGATTTTCGAAAAAACTTTTTAACATAAAAACACCAAAGTGCTTAGAATAGCTTCAAATCACATTTGGAGACGTTTTAGACCATTTTGTTATATTCGAAAAAACTTGTTAACATAAAAACACGAAAGTGCTTAGAATAGCTTCAAATCGCATTTGGAAACGTTTTAGACCATTTTGTGATTTTCGAAAAAAAATTGTTAACATAAAAACACCAAAGTGCTTAGAATAGCTTCAAATCGCATTTGGAAACGTTTTAGACCATTTTGTTATTTTCGAAAAAAATTGTTAACATAAAAACACCAAAGTGCTTAGAATCACATTATAAACCGTTTTAGACCATTTTGAGCATTTCGATAACAATTTTCACACAAAAACATCAAAGAGCACAAAATAGCTTAATATCGTATTTAAAAATGTTTTAGACCATTTTGAGCATTTAGATAAAACTTTTTCACACAAAACACCAAAGTGCTTAGAATAGCTTCAAATCGCATTTGGAGACGTTTTAGACCATTTTGTGATTTTTGAAAAAACTTGTTAACATAAAAACACCAAAGTGCTTAGAATAGCTTCAAATCGCACTTGGAGACGTTTTAGACCATTTTGTGCATTTCGATGAAACTTGGTTACACAAAAACATCAAAGTGCTTAAAATCACATTATAAATCGTTTTAGACCATTTTGAGCATTTCGACAAAACTTTTTCACACAAAATACCAAAGTGCTTAGAATAGCTTCAAATCGCATTTGGAGACGTTTTAGACCATTTTGTGATTTTCGAAAAAACTTTTTAACATAAAAACACCAAAGTGCTTAGAATAGCTTCAAATCACATTTGGAGACGTTTTAGACCATTTTGTTATATTCGAAAAAACTTGTTAACATAAAAACACGAAAGTGCTTAGAATAGCTTCAAATCGCATTTGGAAACGTTTTAGACCATTTTGTGATTTTCGAAAAAAATTGTTAACATAAAAACACCAAAGTGCTTAGAATAGCTTCAAATCGCATTTGGAAACGTTTTAGACCATTTTGTTATTTTCGAAAAAAATTGTTAACATAAAAACACCAAAGTGCTTAGAATCACATTATAAACCGTTTTAGACCATTTTGAGCATTTCGATAACAATTTTCACACAAAAACATCAAAGAGCACAAAATAGCTTAATATCGTATTTAAAAATGTTTTAGACCATTTTGAGCATTTAGATAAAACTTTTTCACACAAAACACCAAAGTGCTTAGAATAGCTTCAAATCGCATTTGGAGACGTTTTAGACCATTTTGTGATTTTTGAAAAAACTTGTTAACATAAAAACACCAAAGTGCTTAGAATAGCTTCAAATCACATTTGGAGACGTTTTAGACCATTTTGTGATTTTCGAAAAAACTTGTTAACATAAAAACACGAAAGTGCTTAGAATAGCTTCAAATCGCATTTGGAAACGTTTTAGACCATTTTGTGATTTTCGAAAAAAATTGTTAACATAAAAACACCAAAGTGTTTAGAATAGCTTCAAATCGCATTTGGAGACGTTTTAGACCAATTTGTGATTTTCGAAAAAACTTATCAACATAAAAACACCAAAGGGTTTAGAATAGCTTCAAATCGCATTTGGAGACGTTTTAGACCATTTTGTGATTTTCGAAAAAACTTGTTAACATAAAAACACGAAAGTGCTTAGAATAGCTTCAAATCGCATTTGGAAACGTTTTAGACCATTTTGTGATTTTCGAAAAAACTTGTTAACATAAAAACATGAAAGTGCTTAGAATAGCTTCAAATCGTATTTGGAGACGTTTTAGACCATTTTGTGATTTTCGAAAAAACTTGTTAACATAAAAACACCAAAGTGCTTAGAATAGCTTCAAATCGCATTTGGAGACGTTTTAGACCATTTTGTGCATTTCGATGAAACTTGGTTACACAAAAACATCAAAGTGCTTAAAATCACATTATAAACCATTTTAGACCATTTTGAGCATTTCGATAACACTTTTCACACAAAAACATCAAAGAGCACAAAATAGCTTAATATCGTATTTAAAAACGTTTTAGACCATTTTGAGCATTTCGAAAAAACTTTTTCACACAAAACACCAAAGTGCTTAGAATAGCTTCAAATCGCATTTGGAGACGTTTTAGATCATTTTGTGATTTTCGAAAAAACTTGTTAACATAAAAACATCAAAGTGTACAGAATAACTTCAAATCGCATTTGGAGACCGTTTTAGGCCAATTTGTGATTTTCGAAAAAACTTGTTAACCTAAAAATACCAAAGTGTTTAGAATAGCTTCAAATCGCATTTGGAGACGTTTTAGACCATTTTGTGATTTTCGAAAAAACTTGTTAACATAAAAACACCAAAGTGCTTCAAATCGCATTTGGAGACATTTTAGACCAATTTGTGATTTTTGAAAAAACTTGTGAACATAAAAACACCAAAGTGCTTACAATAGCTTCAAATCGTATTTGGAGACGTTTTAGACCATTTTGTGATTTTCGAAAAAACTTGTTAACATAAAAACACCAAAGTACTTAGAATAGCTTCAAATCGCATTTGGAGACGTTTTAGACCATTTTATGCATTTCGATGAAACTTGGTTACACAAAAACATCAAAGTGCTTAAAATCACATTATAATCCGTTTTAGACCATTTTGAGCATTTCGATAACACTTTTCACACAAAAACATCAAAGAGCACAAAATAGCTTAATATCGTATTTAAAAACGTTTTAGACCATTTTGAGCATTTCGACAAAACTTTTTCACACAAAACACCAAAGTGCTTAGAATAGCTTCAAATCGCATTTGGAGACGTTTTAGACCATTTTGTGATTTTCGAAAAAAAATGTTAACATAAAAACATCAAAGTGTACAGAATAGCTTCAAATCGCATTTGGAGACCGTTTTAGGCCAATTTGTGATTTTCGAAAAAACTTGTTAACCTAAAAATACCAAAGTGTTTAGAATAGCTTCAAATCGCATTTGGAGACGTTTTAGACCATTTTGTGATTTTCGAAAAAACTTGTTAACATAAAAACACCAAAGTGCTTAGAATAGCTTCAAATCGCATTTGGAGACATTTTAGACCAATTTGTGATTTTCGAAAAAACTTGTCAACATAAAAACACCAAAGTGTTTAGAATAGCTTCAAATCGCATTTGGAGACGTTTTAGACCAATTTGTGATTTTCGAAAAAACTTGTTAACATAAAAACACCAAAGTGCTTAGAATAGCTTCAAATCGCATTTGGAGACGTTTTAGACCAATTTTTGATTTTCGAAAAAACTTATCAACATAAAAACACCAAAGGGTTTAGAATAGCTTCAAATCGCATTTGGAGACGTTTTAGACCATTTTGTGATTTTGAAAAAACTTGTTAACATAAAAACACCAAAGTGCTTAGAATAGCTTCAAATCGCATTTGGAGACGTTTTAGACCATTTTGTGATTTTCGAAAAAACTTGTTAACATAAAAACACCAAAGTGCTTAGAATAGCTTCAAATCGTATTTGGAGACGTTTTAGACCATTTTGAGATTTTCGAAAAAACTTGGTTACACAAAAACATCAAAGTGCTTAAAATGACATTATAAACCGTTTTAGACCATTTTGAGCATTTCGATAACACTTTTCACACAAAAACATCAAAGAGCACAAAATAGCTTAATATCGTATTTAAAAACGTTTTAGACCATTTTGAGCATTTCGACAAAACTTTTTCACACAAAACACCAAAGTGCTTAGAATAGCTTCAAATCGCATTTGGAGACGTTTTAGACCAATTTGTGCATTTCGATGAAACTTGATTACACAAAAACATCAAAGTGCTTAAAATCACATCATAAACCGTTTTAGACCATTTTGAGCATTTCGATAACACTTTTCACACAAAAACATCAAAGAGCACAAAATAGCTTAATATCGTATTTAAAAACGTTTTAGACCATTTTGAGCATTTAGAAAAAACTTTTTCACACAAAACACCAAAGTGCTTAGAATAGCTTCAAATCGCATTTGGAGACGTTTTAGACCATTTTGTGATTTTTGAAAAAACTTGTTAAAATAAAAACACCAAAGTGCTTAGAATAGCTTCAAATCACATTTGGAGACATTTTAGACCATTTTGTGATTTTCGAAAAAACTTGTTAACATAAAAACACGAAAGTGCTTAGAATAGCTTCAAATCGCATTTGGAAACGTTTTAGACCATTTTGTGATTTTCGAAAAAACTTGTTAACATAAAAACACGAAAGTGCTTAGAATCACATTATAAACCGTTTTAGACCATTTTGAGCATTTCGATAACAATTTTCACACAAAAACATCAAAGAGCACAAAATAGCTTAATATCGTATTTAAAAATGTTTTAGACCATTTTGAGCATTTAGATAAAACTTTTTCACACAAAACACCAAAGTGCTTAGAATAGCTTCAAATCGCATTTGGAGACGTTTTAGACCATTTTGTGATTTTTTAAAAAACTTGTTAACATAAAAACACCAAAGTGCTTAGAATAGCTTCAAATCACATTTGGAGATGTTTTAGACCATTTTGTGATTTTTGAAAAAACTTGTTAACATAAAAACACGAAAGTGCTTAGAATAGCTTCAAATCGCATTTGGAAACGTTTTAGACCATTTTGTGATTTTCGAAAAAGATTGTTAACATAAAAACACCAATGTGCTTAGAATCACATTATAAACCGTTTTAGACCATTTTGAGCATTTCGATAACAATTTTCACACAAAAACATCAAAGAGCACAAAATAGCTTAATATCGTATTTATAAATGTTTTAGACCATTTTGAGCATTTCGACAAAACTTTTTCACACAAAACACCAAAGTGCTTAGAATAGCTTCAAATCGCATTTGGAGACGTTTTTTATACCATTTTGTGATTTCGATGAAACTTGATTACACAAAAACATCAAAGTGCCTAAAATCACATTATAAACCGTTTTAGACCATTTTGAGCATTTCGATAACACTTTTCACACAAAAACATCAAAGAGCACAAAATAGCTTAATATCGTATTTAAAAACGTTTTAGACCATTTTGAGCATTTAGACAAAACTTTTTCACACAAAACACCAAAGTGCTTAGAATAGCTTCAAATCGCATTTGGAGACGTTTTAGAACATTTTGTGTTTTTCGAAAAAAACTGTTAACATAAAAACACCAAAGTTCTTAGAATAGCTTCAAATCGCATTTTGAGACGTTTTAGAACATTTTGTGTTCTTCGAAAAAACCTGTTAACATAAAAACACCAAAGTTCTTAGAATAGCTTCAAATCGCATTTGGAGACGTTTTAGACCATTTTGAGATTTTTGAAAAAACTTGTTAACATAAAAACACCAAAGTGCTTAGAATAGCTTCAAATCACATTTGGAGACGTTTTAGACCATTTTGTGATTTTCGAAAAAACTTGTTAACATAAAAACACGAAAGTGCTTAGAATAGCTTCAAATCGCATTTGGAAACGTTTTAGACCAGTTTGTGATTTTCGAAAAAGATTTTTAACATAAAAACACCAAAGTGCTTAGAATCACAATATAAACCGTTTTAGACCATTTTGAGCATTTCGATAACAATTTTCACACAAAAACATCAAAGAGCACAAAATAGCTTAATATCGTATTTAAAAATGTTTTAGACCATTTTGAGCATTTAGACAAAACTTTTTCACACAAAACACCAAAGTGCTTAGAATAGATTCAAATCGCATTTGGAGACGTTTTAGACCATTTTGTGATTTTCAAAAAAACTTGTTAACATAAAAACACCAAAGTGCTTAGAATAGCTTCAAATCGCATTTGGAGACATTTTAGACCAATTTGTGATTTTCGAAAAAAACTTGTCAACATAAAAACACCAAAGTGTTTAGAATAGCTTCAAATCGCATTTGGAGACGTTTTAGACCAATTTGTGATTTTCGAAAAAACTTATCAACATAAAAACACCAAAGGGTTTAGAATAGCTTCAAATCGCATTTTGAGACGTTTTAGACCATTTTGTGATTTTCGAAAAAACTTGTTAACATAAAAACACGAAAGTGCTTAGAATAGCTTCAAATCGCATTTGGAAACGTTTTATTCCATTTTGTGATTTTCGAAAAAAATTGTTAACATAAAAACACCAAAGTGCTTAGAATCACATTATAAACCGTTTTAGACCATTTTGAGCATTTCGATAACAATTTTCACACAAAAACATCAAAGAGCACAAAATAGCTTAATATCGTATTTAAAAATGTTTTAGACCATTTTGAGCATTTAGAAAAAACTTTTTCACACAAAACACCAAAGTGCTTAGAATAGCTTCAAATCGTATTTGGAGACGTTTTAGACCATTTTGAGATTTTCGAAAAAACTTGGTTACACAAAAACATCAAAGTGCTTAAAATCACATTATAAACCGTTTTAGACCATTTTGAGCATTTCGATAACACTTTTCACACAAAAACATCAAAGAGCACAAAATAGCTTAATATCTTATTTAAAAACGTTTTAGACCATTTTGAGCATTTAGACAAAACTTTTTCACACAAAACACCAAAGTGCTTAGAATAGCTTCAAATCGCATTTGGAGACGTTTTAGACCATTTTGTGATTTTCAAAAAAACTTGTTAACATAAAAACACCAAAGTGCTTAGAATAGCTTCAAATCGTATTTGGAGACGTTTTAGACCATTTTGTGATTTTCGAAAAAACTTGTTAACATAAAAACACCAAAGTGCTTAGAATAGCTTCAAATCGCATTTGGAGACATTTTAGACCAATTTGTGATTTTCGAAAAAAACTTGTCAACATAAAAACACCAAAGTGTTTAGAATAGCTTCAAATCGCATTTGGAGACGTTTTAGACCAATTTGTGATTTTCGAAAAAACTTATCAACATAAAAACACCAAAGGGTTTAGAATAGCTTCAAATCGCATTTTGAGACGTTTTAGACCATTTTGTGATTTTCGAAAAAACTTGTTAACATAAAAACACGAAAGTGCTTAGAATAGCTTCAAATCGCATTTGGAAACGTTTTATTCCATTTTGTGATTTTCGAAAAAAATTGTTAACATAAAAACACCAAAGTGCTTAGAATCACATTATAAACCGTTTTAGACCATTTTGAGCATTTCGATAACAATTTTCACACAAAAACATCAAAGAGCAAAAAATAGCTTAATATCGTATTTAAAAATGTTTTAGACCATTTTGAGCATTTAGATAAAACTTTTTCACACAAAACACCAAAATGCTTAGAATAGCTTCAAATCGCATTAGGAGACGTTTTAGACCATTTTGTGATTTTCGACAAAACTTTTTCACACAAAAAACCAAAGTGCTTAGAATAGCTTCAAATCGCATTTGGAGACGTTTTAGACCAATTTGTGCATTTCGATGAAACTTGGTTACACAAAAACATCAAAGTGCTTAAAATCACATTATAAACCATTTTAGACCATTTTGAGCATTTCGATAACACTTTTCACACAAAAACATCAAAGAGCACAAAATAGCTTAATATCGTATTTAAAAACGTTTTAGACCATTTTGAGCATTTCGACAAAACTTTTTCACACAAAACACCAAAGTGCTTAGAATAGCTTCAAATCGCATTTGAAGACGTTTTAGACCATTTTGTGATTTTCTAAAAAACTTGTAAACATAAAAACACGAAAGTGCTTAGAATAGCTTCAAATCGCATTTGGAAACGTTTTAGACCATTTTGTGATTTTCGAAAAAACTTGTTAACATAAAAACACGAAAGTGCTTAGAATAGCTTCAAATCGCATTTGGAAACGTTTTAGACCATTTTGTGATTTTCGAAAAAAATTGTTAACATAAAAACACCAAAGTGTTTAAAATAGCTTCAAATCGCATTTGGAGACGTTTTAGACCAATTTGTGATTTTCGAAAAAACTTATCAACATAAAAACACCAAAGGGTTTAGAATAGCTTCAAATCGCATTTGGAGACGTTTTAGACCATTTTGTGATTTTGAAAAAACTTGTTAACATAAAAACACCAAAGTGCTTAGAATAGCTTCAAATTGCATTTGGAGACGTTTTAGACCATTTTGTGATTTTCGAAAAAACTTGTTAACATAAAAACACCAAAGTGCTTAGAATAGCTTCAAATCGTATTTGGAGACGTTTTAGACCATTTTGAGATTTTCGAAAAAACTTGGTTACACAAAAACATCAAAGTGCTTAAAATCACATTATAAACCGTTTTAGACCATTTTGAGCATTTCGATAACACTTTTCACACAAAAACATCAAAGAGCACAAAATAGCTTAATATCGTATTTAAAAACGTTTTAGACCATTTTGAGCATTTCGACAAAACTTTTTCACACAAAACACCAAAGTGCTTAGAATAGCTTCAAATCGCATTTGGAGACGTTTTAGACCAATTTGTGCATTTCGATGAAACTTGATTACACAAAAACATCAAAGTGCTTAAAATCACATTATAAACCGTTTTAGACCATTTTGAGCATTTCGATAACACTTTTCACACAAAAACATCAAAGAGCACAAAATAGCTTAATATCGTATTTAAAAACGTTTTAGACCATTTTGAGCATTTAGACAAAACTTTTTCACACAAAACACCAAAGTGCTTAGAATAGCTTCAAATCGCATTTGGAGACGTTTTAGACCATTTTGTGCATTTCGATGAAACTTGGTTACACAAAAACATCAAAGTGCTTAAAATCACATTATAAATCGTTTTAGACCATTTTGAGCATTTCGACAAAACTTTTTCACACAAAATACCAAAGGGCTTAGAATAGCTTCAAATCGCATTTGGAGACGTTTTAGACTATTTTGTGATTTTCGAAAAAACTTTTTAACATAAAAACACCAAAGTGCTTAGAATAGCTTCAAATCACATTTGGAGACGTTTTAGACCATTTTGTGATTTTCGAAAAAACTTGTTAACATAAAAACACGAAAGTGCTTAGAATAGCTTCAAATCGCATTTGGAAACGTTTTAGACCATTTTGTGATTTTCGAAAAAAATTGTTAACATAAAAACACCAAAGTGCTTAGAATCACATTATAAACCGTTTTAGACCATTTTGAGCATTTCGATAACAATTTTCACACAAAAACATCAAAGAGCACAAAATAGCTTAATATCGTATTTAAAAATGTTTTAGACCATTTTGAGCATTTAGATAAAACTTTTTCACACAAAACACCAAAGTGCTTAGAATAGCTTCAAATCGCATTTGGAGACGTTTTAGACCATTTTGTGATTTTTGAAAAAACTTGTTAACATAAAAACACCAAAGTGCTTAGAATAGCTTCTAATCACATTTGGAGACGTTTTAGACCATTTTGTGATTTTCGAAAAAACTTGTTAACATAAAAACACGAAAGTGCTTAGAATAGCTTCAAATCGCATTTGGAAACGTTTTAGACCATTTTGTGATTTTCGAAAAAACTTGTTAACATAAAAACACGAAAGTGCCTAGAATAGCTTCAAATCGCATTTGGAAACGTTTTAGACCATTTTGTGATTTTCGAAAAAAATTGTTAACATAAAAACACCAAAGTGTTTAAAATAGCTTCAAATCGCATTTGGAGACGTTTTAGACCAATTTGTGATTTTCGAAAAAACTTATCAACATAAAAACACCAAAGGGTTTAGAATAGCTTCAAATCGCATTTGGAGACGTTTTAGACCATTTTGTGATTTTGAAAAAACTTGTTAACATAAAAACACCAAAGTGCTTAGAATAGCTTCAAATCGCATTTGGAGACGTTTTAGACCATTTTGTGATTTTCGAAAAAACTTGTTAACATAAAAACACCAAAGTGCTTAGAATAGCTTCAAATCGCATTTGGAGACGTTTTAGACCATTTTGTGATTTTCGAAAAAACTTGTTAACATAAAAACACCAAAGTGCTTAGAATAGCTTCAAATCGTATTTGGAGACGTTTTAGACCATTTTGAGATTTTCGAAAAAAACTTGGTTACACAAAAACATCAAAGTGCTTAAAATCACATTATAAACCGTTTTAGACCATTTTGAGCATTTCGATAACACTTTTCACACAAAAACATCAAAGAGCACAAAATAGCTTAATATCGTATTTAAAAACGTTTTAGACCATTTTGAGCATTTCGACAAAACTTTTTCACACAAAACACTAAAGTGCTTAGAATAGCTTCAAATCGCATTTGGAGACGTTTTAGACCAATTTGTGCATTTCGATGAAACTTGATTACACAAAAACATCAAAGTGCTTAAAATCACATTATAAACCGTTTTAGACCATTTTGAGCATTTCGATAACACTTTTCACACAAAAACATCAAAGAGCACAAAATAGCTTAATATCGTATTTAAAAACGTTTTAGACCATTTTGAGCATTTAGATAAAACTTTTTCACACAAAACACCAAAGTGCTTAGAATAGCTTCAAATCGCATTTGGAGACGTTTTAGACCATTTTGTGCATTTCGATGAAACTTGGTTACACAAAAACATCAAAGTGCTTAAAATCACATTATAAATCGTTTTAGACCATTTTGAGCATTTCGACAAAACTTTTTCACACAAAATACCAAAGGGCTTAGAATAGCTTCAAATCGCATTTGGAGACGTTTTAGACCATTTTGTGATTTTCGAAAAAACTTTTTAACATAAAAACACCAAAGTGCTTAGAATAGCTTCAAATCACATTTGGAGACGTTTTAGACCATTTTGTGATTTTCGAAAAAACTTGTTAACATAAAAACACGAAAGTGCTTAGAATAGCTTCAAATCGCATTTGGAAACGTTTTAGACCATTTTGTGATTTTCGAAAAAAATTGTTAACATAAAAACACCAAAGTTCTTAGAATCACATTATAAACCGTTTTAGACCATTTTGAGCATTTCGATAACAATTTTCACACAAAAACATCAAAGAGCACAAAATAGCTTAATATCGTATTTAAAAATGTTTTAGACCATTTTGAGCATTTAGATAAAACTTTTTCACACAAAACACCAAAGTGCTTAGAATAGCTTCAAATCGCATTTGGAGACGTTTTAGACCATTTTGTGATTTTTGAAAAAACTTGTTAACATAAAAACACCAAAGTGCTTAGAATAGCTTCAAATCACATTTGGAGACGTTTTAGACCATTTTGTGATTTTCGAAAAAACTTGTTAACATAAAAACACGAAAGTGCTTAGAATAGCTTCAAATCGCATTTGGAAACGTTTTAGACCATTTTGTGATTTTCGAAAAAACTTGTTAACATAAAAACACGAAAGTGCTTAGAATAGCTTCAAATCGCATTTGGAAACGTTTTAGACCATTTTGTGATTTTCGAAAAAAATTGTTAACATAAAAACACCAAAGTGTTTAGAATAGCTTCAAATCGCATTTGGAGACGTTTTAGACCAATTTGTGATTTTCGAAAAAACTTATCAACATAAAAACACCAAAGGGTTTAGAATAGCTTCAAATCGCATTTGGAGACGTTTTAGACCATTTTGTGATTTTGAAAAAACTTGTTAACATAAAAACACCAAAGTGCTTAGAATAGCTTCAAATCGCATTTGGAGACGTTTTAGACCATTTTGTGATTTTCGAAAAAACTTGTTAACATAAAAACACCAAAGTGCTTAGAATAGCTTCAAATCGTATTTGGAGACGTTTTAAACCATTTTGAGATTTTCGAAAAAACTTGGTTACACAAAAACATCAAAGTGCTTAAAATCACATTATAAACCGTTTTAGACCATTTTGAGCATTTCGATAACACTTTTAACACAAAAACATCAAAGAGCACAAAATAGCTTAATATCGTATTTAAAAACGTTTTAGACCATTTTGAGCATTTCGACAAAACTTTTTCACACAAAACACCAAAGTGCTTAGAATAGCTTCAAATCGCATTTGGAGACGTTTTAGACCAATTTGTGCATTTCGATGAAACTTGATTACACAAAAACATCAAAGTGCTTAAAATCACATTATAAACCGTTTTAGACCATTTTGAGCATTTCGATAACACTTTTCACACAAAAACATCAAAGAGCACAAAATAGCTTAATATCGTATTTAAAAACGTTTTAGACCATTTTGAGCATTTAGACAAAACTTTTTCACACAAAACACCAAAGTGCTTAGAATAGCTTCAAATCGCATTTGGAGACGTTTTAGACCATTTTGTGCATTTCGATGAAACTTGGTTACACAAAAACATCAAAGTGCTTAAAATCACATTATAAATCGTTTTAGACCATTTTGAGCATTTCGACAAAACTTTTTCACACAAAATACCAAAGTTCTTAGAATAGCTTCAAATCGCATTTGGAGACGTTTTAGACCATTTTGTGATTTTCGAAAAAACTTTTTAACATAAAAACACCAAAGTGCTTAGAATAGCTTCAAATCACATTTGGAGACGTTTTAGACCATTTTGTGATTTTCGAAAAAACTTGTTAACATAAAAACACGAAAGTGCTTAGAATAGCTTCAAATCGCATTTGGAAACGTTTTAGACCATTTTGTGATTTTCGAAAAAAATTGTTAACATAAAAACACCAAAGTGCTTAGAATCACATTATAAACCGTTTTAGACCATTTTGAGCATTTCGATAACAATTTTCACACAAAAACATCAAAGAGCACAAAATAGCTTAATATCGTATTTAAAAATGTTTTAGACCATTTTGAGCATTTAGATAAAACTTTTTCACACAAAACACCAAAGTGCTTAGAATAGCTTCAAATCGCATTTGGAGACGTTTTAGACCATTTTGTGATTTTTGAAAAAACTTGTTAACATAAAAACACCAAAGTGCTTAGAATAGCTTCAAATCACATTTGGAGACGTTTTAGACCATTTTGTGATTTTCGAAAAAACTTGTTAACATAAAAACACCAAAGTGCTTAGAATAGCTTCAAATCACATTTGGAGACGTTTTAGACCATTTTGTGATTTTTGAAAAAACTTGTTAACATAAAAACACGAAAGTGCTTAGAATAGCTTCAAATCGCATTTGGAAACGTTTTAGACCATTTTGTGATTTTCGAAAAAGATTGTTAACATAAAAACACCAAAGTGCTTAGAATCACATTATAAACCGTTTTAGACCATTTTGAGCATTTCGATAACAATTTTCACACAAAAACATCAAAGAGCACAAAATAGCTTAATATCGTATTTAAAAATGTTTTAGACCATTTTGAGCATTTAGATAAAACTTTTTCACACAAAACACCAAAGTGCTTAGAATAGCTTCAAATCGCATTTGGAGACGGTTTAGACCATTTTGTGATTTTGAAAAAACTTGTTAACATAAAAACACCAAAGTGCTTAGAATATCTTCAAATCGCATTTGGAGACGTTTTAGACCATTTTGTGATTTTCGAAAAAACTTGTTAACATAAAAACACCAAAGTGCTTAGAATATCTTCAAATCGCATTTGGAGACGTTTTAGACCATTTTGTGATTTTCGAAAAAACTTGTTAACATAAAAACACCAAAGTGCTTAGAATAGCTTCAAATCGTATTTGGAGACGTTTTAGACCATTTTGAGATTTTCGAAAAAACTTGGTTACACAAAAACATCAAAGTGCTTAAAATCACATTATAAACCGTTTTAGACCATTTTGAGCATTTCGATAACACTTTTCACACAAAAACATCAAAGAGCACAAAATAGCTTAATATCGTATTTAAAAACGTTTTAGACCATTTTGAGCATTTCGACAAAACTTTTTCACACAAAACACCAAAGTGCTTAGAATAGCTTCAAATCGCATTTGGAGACGTTTTAGACCAATTTGTGCATTTCGATGAAACTTGATTACACAAAAACATCAAAGTGCTTAAAATCACATTATAAACCGTTTTAGACCATTTTGAGCATTTCGATAACACTTTTCACACAAAAACATCAAAGAGCACAAAATAGCTTAATATCGTATTTAAAAACGTTTTAGACCATTTTGAGCATTTAGACAAAACTTTTTCACACAAAACACCAAAGTGCTTAGAATAGCTTCAAATCGCATTTGGAGACGTTTTAGACCATTTTGTGCATTTCGATGGAACTTGGTTACACAAAAACATCAAAGTGCTTAAAATCACATTATAAATCGTTTTAGACCATTTTGAGCAATTCGACAAAACTTTTTCACACAAAATACAAAAGTGCTTAGAATAGCTTCAAATCGCATTTGGAGACGTTTTAGACCATTTTGTGATTTTCGAAAAAACTTTTTAACATAAAAACACCAAAGTGCTTAGAATAGCTTCAAATCACATTTGGAGACGTTTTAGACCATTTTGTGATTTTCGAAAAAACTTGTTAACATAAAAACACGAAAGTGCTTAGAATAGCTTCAAATCGCATTTGGAAACGTTTTAGACCATTTTGTGATTTTCGAAAAAACTTGTTAACATAAAAACACGAAAGTGCTTAGAATAGCTTCAAATTGCATTTGGAAACGTTTTAGACCATTTTGTGATTTTCGAAAAAACTTGTTAACATAAAAACACGAAAATGCTTAGAATAGCTTCAAATCGCATTTGGAAACGTTTTAGACCATTTTGTGATTTTCGAAAAAAATTGTTAACATAAAAACACCAAAGTGTTTAGAATAGCTTCAAATCGCATTTGGAGACGTTTTAGACCAATTTGTGATTTTCGAAAAAACTTATCAACATAAAAACACCAAAGGGTTTAGAATAGCTTCAAATCGCATTTGGAGACGTTTTAGACCATTTTGTGATTTTGAAAAAACTTGTTAACATAAAAACAACAAAGTGCTTAGAATAGCTTCAAATCGCATTTGGAGACGTTTTAGACCATTTTGTGATTTTCGAAAAAACTTGTTAACATAAAAACACCAAAGTGCTTAGAATAGCTTCAAATCGTATTTGGAGACGTTTTAGACCATTTTGAGATTTTCGAAAAAACTTGGTTACACAAAAACATCAAAGTGCTTAAAATCACATTATAAACCGTTTTAGACCATTTTGAGCATTTCGATAACACTTTTCACACAAAAACATCAAAGAGCACAAAATAGCTTAATATCGTATTTAAAAACGTTTTAGACCATTTTGAGCATTTCGACAAAACTTTTTTACACAAAACACCAAAGTGCTTAGAATAGCTTCAAATCGCATTTGGAGACGTTTTAGACCAATTTGTGCATTTCGATGAAACTTGATTACACAAAAACATCAAAGTGCTTAAAATCACATTATAAACCGTTTTAGACCATTTTGAGCATTTCGATAACACTTTTCACACAAAAACATCAAAGAGCACAAAATAGCTTAATATCGTATTTAAAAACGTTTGAGACCATTTTGAGCATTTAGACAAAACTTTTTCACACAAAACACCAAAGTGCTTAGAATAGCTTCAAATCGAATTTGGAGACGTTTTAGACCATTTTGTGATTTTCGAAAAAACTTTTTAACATAAAAACACCAAAGTGCTTAGAATAGCTTCAAATCACATTTGGAGACGTTTTAGACCATTTTGTGATTTTCGAAAAAAATTGTTAACATAAAAACACGAAAGTGCTTAGAATAGCTTCAAATCGCATTTGGAAACGTTTTAGACCATTTAGTGATTTTCGAAAAAACTTATCAACATAAAAACACCAAAGGGTTTAGAATAGCTTCAAATCGCATTTGGAGACGTTTTAGACCATTTTTCGATTTTGAAAAAACTTGTTAACATAAAAACACCAAAGTGCTTAGAATAGCTTCAAATCGCATTTGGAAACGTTTTAGACCAATTTGTGATTTTCGAAAAAACTTGTCAACATAAAAACACCAAAGTGTTTAGAATAGCTTCAAATCGCATTTGGAGACGTTTTAGACCAATTTGTGATTTTCGAAAAAACTTATCAACATAAAAACACCAAAGGGTTTAGAATAGCTTCAAATCGCATTTGGAGACGTTTTAGACCATTTTGTGATTTTCGAAAAAACTTGTTAACATAAAAACACCAAAGTGCTTAGAATAGCTTCAAATCGCATTTGGAGACGTTTTAGACCATTTTGTGATTTTCAAAAAAAATTGTTAACATAAAAACACCAAAGTGCATAGAATCACATTATAAACCGTTTTAGATCATTTAGAGCATTTCGATAACAATTTTCACACAAAAACATCAATGAGCACAAAATAGCTTAATATCGTATTTAAAAATGTTTTAGACCATTTTGAGCATTTAGACAAATTTTTTTCACACAAAACACCAAAGTGCTTAGAATAGCTTCAAATCGCATTTGGAGACGTTTTAGACAATTTTGTGATTTTCGAAAAAAATTGTTAACATAAAAACACCAAAGTGCTTAGAATAGCTTCAAATCGCATTTGGAGACGTTTTAGACCATTTTGTGATTTTCGAAAAAACTTTTTAACATAAAAACACCAAAGTGCTTAGAATAGCTTCAAATCACATTTGGAGACGTTTTAGACCATTTTGTGATTTTCGAAAAAACTTGTTAACATAAAAACACGAAAGTGCTTAGAATAGCTTCAAATCGCATTTAGAAACGTTTTAGACCATTTTGTGATTTTCGAAAAAAATTGTTAACATAAAAACACCAAAGTGCTTAGAATCACATTATAAACCGTTTTAGACCATTTTGAGCATTTCGATAACAATTTTCACACAAAAACATCAAAGAGCACAAAATAGCTTAATATCGTATTTAAAAATGTTTTAGACCATTTTGAGCATTTAGATAAAACTTTTTCACACAAAACACCAAAGTGCTTAGAATAGCTTCAAATCGCATTTGGAGACGTTTTAGACCATTTTGTGATTTTTGAAAAAACTTGTTAACATAAAAACACCAAAGTGCTTAGAATAGCTTCAAATCACATTTGGAGACGTTTTAGACCATTTTGTGATTTTCGAAAAAACTTGTTAACATAAAAACACGAAAGTGCTTAGAATAGCTTCAAATCGCATTTGGAAACGTTTTAGACCATTTTGTGATTTTCGAAAAAACTTGTTAACATAAAAACACGAAAGTGCTTAGAATAGCTTCAAATCGCATTTGGAAACGTTTTAGACCATTTTGTGATTTTCGAAAAAACTTGTTAACATAAAAACACGAAAGTGCTTAGAATAGCTTCAAATCGCATTTGGAAACGTTTTAGACCATTTTGTGATTTTCGAAAAAAATTGTTAACATAAAAACACCAAAGTGTTTAGAATAGCTTCAAATCGCATTTGGAGACGTTTTAGACCAATTTGTGATTTTCGAAAAAACTTATCAACATAAAAACACCAAAGGGTTTAGAATAGCTTCAAATCGCATTTGGAGACGTTTTAGACCATTTTTCGATTTTGAAAAAACTTGTTAACATAAAAACACCAAAGTGCTTAGAATAGCTTCAAATCGCATTTGGAGACGTTTTAGACCATTTTGTGATTTTCGAAAAAACTTGTTAACATAAAAACACCAAAGTGCTTAGAATAGCTTCAAATCGTATTTGGAGACGTTTTAGACCATTTTGAGATTTTCGAAAAAACTTGGTTACACAAAAACATCAAAGTGCTTAAAATCACATTATAAACCGTTTTAGACCATTTTGAGCATTTCGGTAACACTTTTCACACAAAAACATCAAAGAGCACAAAATAGCTTAATATCGTATTTAAAAACGTTTTAGACCATTTTGAGCATTTAGACAAAACTTTTTCACACAAAACACCAAAGTGCTTAGAATAGCTTCAAATCGCATTTGGAGACGTTTTAGACCATTTTGTGCATTTCGATGAAACTTGGTTACACAAAAACATCAAAGTGCTTAAAATCACATTATAAATCGTTTTAGACCATTTTGAGCATTTCGAAAAAACTTTTTCACACAAAATACCAAAGTGCTTAGAATAGCTTCAAATCGAATTTGGAGACGTTTTAGACCATTTTGTGATTTTCGAAAAAACTTTTTAACATAAAAACACCAAAGTGCTTAGAATAGCTTCAAATCACATTTGGAGACGTTTTAGACCATAAGTGCTTAGAATCACATTATAAACCGTTTTAGACCATTTTGAGCATTTCGATAACAATTTTCACACAAAAACATCAAAGAGCACAAAATAGCTTAATATCGTATTTAAAAATGTTTTAGACCATTTTGAGCATTTAGATAAAACTTTTTCACACAAAACACCAAAGTGCTTAGAATAGCTTCAAATCGCATTTGGAGACGTTTTAGACCATTTTGTGATTTTTGAAAAAACTTGTTAACATAAAAACACCAAAGTGCTTAGAATAGCTTCAAATCACATTTGGAGACGTCTTAGACCATTTTGTGATTTTCGAAAAAACTTGTTAACATAAAAACACCAAAGTGCTTAGAATAGCTTCAAATCGCATTTGGAAACGTTTTAGACCATTTTGTGATTTTCGAAAAAACTTGTTAACATAAAAACACGAAAGTGCTTAGAATAGCTTCAAATCGCATTTAGAAACGTTTTAGACCATTTTGTGATTTTCGAAAAAAATTGTTAACATAAAAACACCAAAGTGTTTAGAATAGCTTCAAATCGCATTTGGAGACGTTTTAGACCAATTTGTGATTTTCGAAAAAACTTATCAACATAAAAACACCAAAGGGTTTAGAATAGCTTCAAATCGCATTTGGAGACGTTTTAGACCATTTTGTGATTTTCGAAAAAACTTGTTAACATAAAAACACGAAAGTGCTTAGAATAGCTTCAAATCGCATTTGGAAACGTTTTAGACCATTTGGTGATTTTCGAAAAAACTTGTTAACATAAAAACATGAAAGTGCTTAGAATAGCTTCAAATCGTATTTGGAGACGTTTTAGACCATTTTGTGATTTTCGAAAAAACTTGTTAACATAAAAACACCAAAGTGCTTAGAATAGCTTCAAATCGCATTTGGAGACGTTTTAGACCATTTTGTGCATTTCGATGAAACTTGGTTACACAAAAACATCAAAGTGGTTAAAATCACATTATAAACCATTTTAGACCATTTTGAGCATTTCGATAACACTTTTCACACAAAAACATCAAAGAGCACAAAATAGCTTAATATCGTATTTAAAAACGTTTTAGACCATTTTGAGCATTTCGACAAAACTTTTTCACACAAAACACCAAAGTGCTTAGAATAGCTTCAAATCGCATTTGGAGACGTTTTAGACCATTTTGTGATTTTCGAAAAAACTTGTTAACATAAAAACATCAAAGTGTACAGAATAACTTCAAATCGCATTTGGAGACCGTTTTAGGCCAATTTGTGATTTTCGAAAAAACTTGTTAACCTAAAAATACCAAAGTGTTTAGAATAGCTTCAAATCGCATTTGGAGACGTTTTAGACCATTTTGTGATTTTCGAAAAAACTTGTTAACATAAAAACACCAAAGTGCTTCAAATCGCATTTGGAGACATTTTAGACCAATTTGTGATTTTTGAAAAAACTTGTTAACATAAAAACACCAAAGTGTTTACAATAGCTTCAAATCGTATTTGGAGACGTTTTAGACCATTTTGTGATTTTCGAAAAAACTTGTTAACATAAAAACACCAAAGTACTTAGAATAGCTTCAAATCGCATTTGGAGACGTTTTAGACCATTTTATGCATTTCGATGAAACTTGGTTACACAAAAACATCAAAGTGCTTAAAATCACATTATAATCCGTTTTAGACCATTTTGAGCATTTCGATAACACTTTTCACACAAAAACATCAAAGAGCACAAAATAGCTTAATATCGTATTTAAAAACGTTTTAGACCATTTTGAGCATTTCGACAAAACTTTTTCACACAAAACACCAAAGTGCTTAGAATAGCTTCAAATCGCATTTGGAGACGTTTTAGACAATTTTGTGATTTTCGAAAAAAATTGTTAACATAAAAACACCAAAGTGCTTAGAATAGCTTCAAATCGCATTTGGAGACGTGTTAGACCAATTTGTGATTTTCGAAAAAACTTATCAACATAAAAACACCAAAGGGTTTAGAATATCTTCAAATCGCATTTGGAGACGTTTTAGACCATTTTGAGCATTTCGACAAAACTTGTTAACATAAAAACACCAAAGTGCTTAGAATGGCTTCAATCGCATTTGGAGACGCTTTAGACCATTTTGTGATTTTCGAAAAAAATTGTTAACATAAAAACACCAAAGTGCTTAGAATCACATTATAAACCGTTTTAGACCATTTTGAGCATTTCGATAACAATTTTCACACAAAAACATCAAAGAGCACAAAATAGCTTAATATCGTATTTAAAAATGTTTTAGACCATTTTGAGCATTTAGAAAAAACTTTTTCACACAAAACACCAAAGTGCTTAGAATAGCTTCAAATCGTATTTGGAGACGTTTTAGACCATTTTGAGATTTTCGAAAAAACTTGGTTACACAAAAACATCAAAGTGCTTAAAATCACATTATAAACCGTTTTAGACCATTTTGCGCATTTCGATAACACTTTTCACACAAAAACATCAAAGAGCACAAAATAGCTTAATATCGTATTTAAAAACGTTTTAGACCATTTTGAGCATTTCGACAAAACTTTTTCACACAAAACACCAAAAGTGCTTAGAATAGCTTCAAATCGCATTTGGAGACGTTTTAGACCAATGTGTGCATTTTGATGAAACTTGGTTACACAAAAACATCAAAGTGCTTAAAATCACATTATAAATCGTTTTAGACCATTTTGAGCATTTCGATAACACTTTTCACACAAAAACATCAAAGAGCACAAAATAGCTTAATATCTTATTTAAAAACGTTTTAGACCATTTTGAGCATTTAGACAAAACTTTTTCACACAAAACACCAAAGTGCTTAGAATAGCTTCAAATCGCATTTGAAGACGTTTTAGACCATTTTGTGATTTTCAAAAAAACTTGTTAACATAAAAACACCAAAGTGCTTAGATTAGCTTCAAATCGCATTTGGAGACATTTTAGACCAATTTTTGATTTTCGAAAAAAACTTGTCAACATAAAAACACCAAAGTGTTTAGAATAGCTTCAAATCGCATTTGGAGACGTTTTAGACCAAATTGTGATTTTCGAAAAAACTTATCAACATAAAAACACCAAAGGGTTTAGAATAGCTTCAAATCGCATTTGGAGACGTTTTAGACCATTTTGTGATTTTCGAAAAAACTTGTTAACATAAAAACACGAAAGTGCTTAGAATAGCTTCAAATCGCATTTGGAAACGTTTTAGACCATTTTGTGATTTTCGAAAAAACTTGTTAACATAAAAACATGAAAGTGCTTAGAATAGCTTCAAATCGTATTTGGAGACGTTTTAGACCATTTTGTGATTTTCGAAAAAAACTTGTTAAGATAAAAACACCAAAGTGCTTAGAATAGCTTCAAATCGCATTTGGAGACGTTTTAGACCATTTTGTGCATTTCGATGAAACTTGGTTACACAAAAACATCAAAGTGCTTAAAATCACATTATAAACCATTTTAGACCATTTTGAGCATTTCGATAACACTTTTCACACAAAAACATCAAAGAGCACAAAATAGCTTAATATCGTATTTAAAAACGTTTTAGACCATTTTGAGCATTTCGACAAAACTTTTTCACACAAAACACCAAAGTGCTTAGAATAGCTTCAAATCGCATTTGGAGACGTTTTAGACCATTTTGTGATTTTCGAAAAAACTTGTTAACATAAAAACATCAAAGTGTACAGAATAACTTCAAATCGCATTTGGAGACCGTTTTAGGCCAATTTGTGATTTTCGAAAAAACTTGTTAACCTAAACATACCAAAGTGTTTAGAATAGCTTCAAATCGCATTTGGAGACGTTTTAGACCATTTTGTGATTTTCGAAAAAACTTGTTAACATAAAAACACGAAAATACTTAGAATAGCTTCAAATCGCATTTAAGACGTTTTAGACCATTTTATGCATTTCGATGAAACTTGGTTACACAAAAACATCAAAGTGCTTAAAATCACATTATAATCCGTTTTAGACCATTTTGAGCATTTCGATAACACTTTTCACACAAAAACATCAAAGAGCACAAAATAGCTTAATATCGTATTTAAAAACGTTTTAGACCATTTTGAGCATTTCGACAAAACTTTTTCACACAAAACACCAAAGTGCTTAGAATAGCTTCAAATCGCATTTGGAGACGTTTTAGACCATTTTGTGATTTTCGAAAAAAATTGTTAACATAAAAACATCAAAGTGTACAGAATAGCTTCAAATCGCATTTGGAGACCGTTTTAGGGCAATTTGTGATTTTCGAAAAAACTTGTTAACCTAAAAATACCAAAGTGTTTAGAATAGCTTCAAATCGCATTTGGAGACGTTTTAGACCATTTTGTGATTTTCGAAAAAACTTGTTAACATAAAAACACCAAAGTGCTTAGAATAGCTTCAAATCGCATTTGGAGACATTTTAGACCAATTTGTGATTTTCGAAAAAACTTGTCAACATAAAAACACCAAAGTGTTTAGAATAGCTTCAAATCGCATTTGGAGACGTTTTAGACCAATTTGTGATTTTCGAAAAAACTTATCAACATAAAAACACTAAAGGGTTTAGAATATCTTCAAATCGCATTTGGAGACGTTTTAGACAATTTTGTGATTTTCGAAAAAACTTGTTAACATAAAAACACCAAAGTGCTTAGAATAGCTTCAAATCGCATTTGGAGACGTTTTAGACCATTTTGTGATTTTCCAAAAAACTTGGTTACACAAAAACATCAAAGTGCTTAAAATTACATTATAAACCGTTTTAGACCATTTTGAGCATTTCGATAACACTTTTCACACAAAAACATCATAGAGCACAAAATAGCTTAATATCGTATTTAAAAACGTTTTAGACCATTTTGAGCATTTCGACAAAACTTGTTAACATAAAAACACCAAAGTGCTTAGAATGGCTTCAATCGCATTTGGAGACGCTTTAGACCATTTTGTGATTTTCGAAAAAAATTGTTAACATAAAAACACCAAAGTGCTTAGAATCACATTATAAACCGTTTTAGACCATTTTGAGCATTTCGATAACAATTTTCACACAAAAACATCAAAGAGCACAAAATAGCTTAATATCGTATTTAAAAATGTTTTAGACCATTTTGAGCATTTAGATAAAACTTTTTCACACAAAACACCAAAGTGCTTAGAATAGCTTCAAATCGCATTTGGAGACGTTTTAGACCATTTTGTGATTTTCGAAAAAACTTGTTAACATAAAAACACCAAAGTGCTTAGAATAGCTTCAAATCACATTTGGAGACGTTTTAGACCATTTTGTGATTTTCGAAAAAACTTGTTAACATAAAAACACGAAAGTGCTTAGAATAGCTTCAAATCGCATTTGGAAACGTTTTAGACCATTTAGTGATTTTCGAAAAAACTTGTTAACATAAAAACACGAAAGTGCTTAGAATAGCTTCAAATCGCATTTGGAAACGTTTTAGACCATTTTGTGATTTTCGAAAAAAATTGTTAACATAAAAACACCAAAGTGTTTAGAATAGCTTCAAATCGCATTTGGAGACGTTTTAGACCAATTTGTGATTTTCGAAAAAACTTATCAACATAAAAACACCAAAGGGTTTAGAATAGCTTCAAATCGCATTTGGAGACGTTTTAGACCATTTTGTGATTTTCGAAAAAACTTGTTAACATAAAAACACGAAAGTGCTTAGAATAGCTTCAAATCGCATTTGGAAACGTTTTAGACCATTTTGTGATTTTCGAAAAAACTTGTTAACATAAAAACATGAAAGTGCTTAGAATAGCTTCAAATCGTATTTGGAGACGTTTTAGACCATTTTGTGATTTTCGAAAAAACTTGTTAACATAAAAACACCAAAGTGCTTAGAATAGCTTCAAATCGCATTTGGAGACGTTTTAGACCATTTTGTGCATTTCGATGAAACTTGGTTACACAAAAACATCAAAGTGCTTAAAATCACATTATAAACCATTTTAGACCATTTTGAGCATTTCGATAACACTTTTCACACAAAAACATCAAAGAGCACAAAATAGCTTAATATCGTATTTAAAAACGTTTTAGACCATTTTGAGAATTTCGACAAAACTTGTTAACATAAAAACACGAAAGTGCTTAGAATAGCTTCAAATCGCATTTGGAAACGTTTTAGACCATTTTGTGATTTTCGAAAAAACTTGTTAACATAAAAACACCAAAGTGCTTAGAATCACATTATAAACCGTTTTAGACCATTTTGAGCATTTCGATAACAATTTTCACACAAAAACAGCAAAGAGCACAAAATAGCTTAATATCGTATTTAAAAATGTTTTAGACCATTTTGAGCATTTGGATAAAACTTTTTCACACAAAACACCAAAGTGCTTAGAATAGCTTCAAATCGCATTTGGAGACGTTTTAGACCATTTTGTGATTTTTGAAAAAAATTGTTAACATAAAAACACCAAAGTGCTTAGAATAGCTTCAAATCACATTTGGAGACGTTTTAGACCATTTTGTGATATTCGAAAAAACTTGTTAACATAAAAACACGAAAGTGCTTAGAATAGCTTCAAATCGCATTTGGAAACGTTTTAGACCATTTTGTGATTTTCGAAAAAACTTGTTAACATAAAAACACGAAAGTGCTTAGAATAGCTTCAAATCGCATTTGGAAACGTTTTAGACCATTTTGTTATTTTCGAAAAAAATTGTTAACATAAAAACACCAAAGTGCTTAGAATCACATTATAAACCGTTTTAGACCATTTTGAGCATTTCGATAACAATTTTCACACAAAAACATCAAAGAGCACAAAATAGCTTAATATCGTATTTATAAATGTTTTAGACCATTTTGTGATTTTCGAAAAAACTTTTTCACACAAAACACCAAAGTGCTTAGAATAGCTTCAAATCGCATTTGGAGACGTTTTAGACCATTTTGTGATTTCGATGAGACTTGATTACACAAAAACATCAAAGTGCTTAAAATCACATTATAAACCGTTTTAGACCATTTTGAGCATTTCGATAACACTTTTCACACAAAAACATCAAAGAGCACAAAATAGCTTAATATCGTATTTAAAAACGTTTTAGACCATTTTGAGCATTTAGACAAAACTTTTTCACACAAAACACCAAAGTGCTTAGAATAGCTTCAAATCGCATTTGGAGACGTTTTAGACCATTTTGTGATTTTTGAAAAAACTTGTTAACATAAAAACACCAAAGTGCTTAGAATAGCTTCAAATCACATTTGGAGACGTTTTAGACCATTTTGTGATTTTCGAAAAAACTTGTTAACATAAAAACACGAAAGTGCTTAGAATAGCTTCAAATCGCATTTGGAAACGTTTTAGACCATTTTGTGATTTTCGAAAAAACTTGTTAACATAAAAACACGAAAGTGCTTAGAATAGCTTCAAATCGCATTTGGAAACGTTTTAGACCATTTTGTGATTTTCGAAAAAAATTGTTAACATAAAAACACCAAAGTGTTTAGAATAGCTTCAAATCGCATTTGGAGACGTTTTAGACCAATTTGTGATTTTCGAAAAAACTTATCAACAAAAAAACACCAAAGGGTTTAGAATAGCTTCAAATCGCATTTGGAGACGTTTTAGACCATTTTGTGATTTTCGAAAAAACTTGTTAACATAAAAACACGAAAGTGCTTAGAATAGCTTCAAATCGCATTTGGAAACGTTTTAGACCATTTTGTGATTTTCGAAAAAGATTGTTAACATAAAAACACCAATGTGCTTAGAATCACATTATAAACCGTTTTAGACCATTTTGAGCATTTCGATAACAATTTTCACACAAAAACATCAAAGAGCACAAAATAGCTTAATATCGTATTTATAAATGTTTTAGACCATTTTGTGATTTTCGAAAAAACTTTTTCACACAAAACACCAAAGTGCTTAGAATAGCTTCAAATCGCATTTGGAGACGTTTTAGACCATTTTGTGATTTCGATGAGACTTGATTACACAAAAACATCAAAGTGCTTAAAATCACATTATAAACCGTTTTAGACCATTTTGAGCATTTCGATAACACTTTTCACACAAAAACATCAAAGAGCACAAAATAGCTTAATATCGTATTTAAAAACGTTTTAGACCATTTTGAGCATTTAGACAAAACTTTTTCACACAAAACACCAAAGTGCTTAGAATAGCTTCAAATCGCATTTGGAGACGTTTTAGACCATTTTGTGATTTTTGAAAAAACTTGTTAACATAAAAACACCAAAGTGCTTAGAATAGCTTCAAATCACATTTGGAGACGTTTTAGACCATTTTGTGATTTTCGAAAAAACTTGTTAACATAAAAACACGAAAGTGCTTAGAATAGCTTCAAGTCGCATTTGGAAACGTTTTAGACCATTTTGTGATTTTCGAAAAAACTTGTTAACATAAAAACACGAAAGTGCTTAGAATAGCTTCAAATCGCATTTGGAAACGTTTTAGACCATTTTGTGATTTTCGAAAAAAATTGTTAACATAAAAACACCAAAGTGTTTAGAATAGCTTCAAATCGCATTTGGAGACGTTTTAGACCAATTTGTGATTTTTGAAAAAACTTATCAACATAAAAACACCAAAGGGTTTAGAATAGCTTCAAATCGCATTTGGAGACGTTTTAGACCATTTTGTGATTTTCGAAAAAACTTGTTAACATAAAAACACGAAAGTGCTTAGAATAGCTTCAAATCGCATTTGGAAACGTTTTAGACCATTTTGTGATTTTCGAAAAAACTTGTTAACATAAAAACATGAAAGTGCTTAGAATAGCTTCAAATCGTATTTGGAGACGTTTTAGACCATTTTGTGATTTTCGAAAAAACTTGTTAGCATAAAAACACCAAAGTGCTTAGAATAGCTTCAAATCGCATTTGGAGACGTTTTAGACCATTTTGTGCATTTCGATGAAACTTGGTTACACAAAAACATCAAAGTGCTTAAAATCACATTATAAACCATTTTAGACCATTTTGAGCATTTCGATAACACTTTTCACACAAAAACATCAAAGAGCACAAAATAGCTTAATATCGTATTTAAAAACGTTTTAGACCATTTTGAGTATTTCGACAAAACTTTTTCACACAAAACACCAAAGTGCTTAGAATAGCTTCAAATCGCATTTGGAAACGTTTTAGACCATTTTGTGATTTTCGAAAAAAATTGTTAACATAAAAACACCAAAGTGCTTAGAATCACATTATAAACCGTTTTAGACCATTTTGAGCATTTCGATAACAATTTTCACACAAAAACATCAAAGAGCACAAAATAGCTTAATATCGTATTTAAAAATGTTTTAGACCATTTTGAGCATTTGGATAAAACTTTTTCACACAAAACACCAAAGTGCTTAGAATAGCTTCAAATCGCATTTGGAGACGTTTTAGACCATTTTGTGATTTTTGAAAAAAATTGTTAACATAAAAACACCAAAGTGCTTAGAATAGCTTCAAATCACATTTGGAGACGTTTTAGACCATTTTGTGATATTCGAAAAAACTTGTTAACATAAAAACACGAAAGTGCTTAGAATAGCTTCAAATCGCATTTGGAAACGTTTTAGACCATTTTGTGATTTTCGAAAAAACTTGTTAACATAAAAACACCAAAGTGCTTAGAATAGCTTCAAATCGCATTTGGAAACGTTTTAGACCATTTTGTTATTTTCGAAAAAAATTGTTAACATAAAAACACCAAAGTGCTTAGAATCACATTATAAACCGTTTTAGACCATTTTGAGCATTTCGATAACAATTTTCACACAAAAACATCAAAGAGCAAAAAATAGCTTAATATCGTATTTAAAAATGTTTTAGACCATTTTGAGCATTTAGATAAAACTTTTTCACACAAAACACCAAAGTGCTTAGAATAGTTTCAAATCGCATTTGGAGACGTTTTAGACCATTTTGTGATTTTTGAAAAAACTTGTTAACATAAAAACACCAAAGTGCTTAGAATAGCTTCAAATCACATTTGGAGACGTTTTAGACCATTTTGTGATTTTCGAAAAAACTTGTTAACATAAAAACACGAAAGTGCTTAGAATAGCTTCAAATCGCATTTGGAAACGTTTTAGACCATTTTGTGATTTTCGAAAAAACTTGTTAACATAAAAACACGAAAGTGCTTAGAATAGCTTCAAATTGCATTTGGAAACGTTTTAGACCATTTTGTGATTTTCGAAAAAAATTGTTAACATAAAAACACCAAAGTGTTTAGAATAGCTTCAAATCGCATTTGGAGACGTTTTAGACCAATTTGTGATTTTCGAAAAAACTTATCAACATAAAAACACCAAAGGGTTTAGAATAGCTTCAAATCGCATTTGGAGACGTTTTAGACCATTTTGTGATTTTCGAAAAAACTTGTTAACATAAAAACACGAAAGTGCTTAGAATAGCTTCAAATCGCATTTGGAAACGTTTTAGACCATTTTGTGATTTTCGAAAAAACTTGTTAACATAAAAACATGAAAGTGCTTAGAATAGCTTCAAATCGTATTTGGAGACGTTTTAGACCATTTTGTGATTTTCGAAAAAACTTGTTAACATAAAAACACCAAAGTGCTTAGAATAGCTTCAAATCGCATTTGGAGACGTTTTAGACCATTTTGTGCATTTCGATGAAACTTGGTTACACAAAAACATCAAAGTGCTTAAAATCACATTATAAACCATTTTAGACCATTTTGAGC
This sequence comes from Antedon mediterranea, assembly GCF_964355755.1. Classification (NCBI taxonomy): domain Eukaryota; kingdom Metazoa; phylum Echinodermata; class Crinoidea; order Comatulida; family Antedonidae; genus Antedon; species Antedon mediterranea. The sequence goes on from NC_092675.1 coordinate 13,964,181, forward strand.
ATTTCGATAACACTTTTCACACAAAAACATCAAAGAGCACAAAATAGCTTAATATCGTATTTAAAAACGTTTTAGACCATTTTGAGCATTTCGACAAAACTTTTTCACACAAAACACCAAAGTGCTTAGAATAGCTTCAAATCGCATTTGGAAACGTTTTAGACCATTTTGTGATTTTCGAAAAAAATTGTTAACATAAAAACACCAAAGTGCTTAGAATCACATTATAAACCGTTTTAGACCATTTTGAGCATTTCGATAACAATTTTCACACAAAAACATCAAAGAGCACAAAATAGCTTAATATCGTATTTAAAAATGTTTTAGACCATTTTGAGCATTTGGATAAAACTTTTTCACACAAAACACCAAAGTGCTTAGAATAGCTTCAAATCGCATTTGGAGACGTTTTAGACCATTTTGTGATTTTTGAAAAAAATTGTTAACATAAAAACACCAAAGTGCTTAGAATAGCTTCAAATCACATTTGGAGACGTTTTAGACCATTTTGTGATTTTCTAAAAAACTTGTTAACATAAAACACCAAAGTGCTTAGAATAGCTTCAAATCGCATTTTTAGACGTTTTAGACCATTTTGTGATTTTCGAAAAAAATTGTTAACATAAAAACACCAAAGTGCTTAGAATAGCTTCAAATCGTATTTGGAGACGTTTTAGACCATTTTGAGATTTTCGAAAAAACTTGGTTACACAAAAACATCAAAGTGCTTAAAATCACATTATAAACCGTTTTAGACCATTTTGAGCATTTCGATAACACTTTTCACACAAAAACATCAAAGAACACAAAATAGCTTAATATCGTATTTAAAAACGTTTTAGACCATTTTGAGCATTTCGACAAAACTTTTTCACACAAAACACCAAAGTGCTTAGAATAGCTTCAAATCGCATTTGGAGACGTTTTAGACCAATTTGTGCATTTCGATGAAACTTGGTTACACAAAAACATCAAAGTGCTTAAAATCACATTATAAATCGTTTTAGACCATTTTGAGCATTTCGATAACACTTTTCACACAAAAACATCAAAGAGCACAAAATAGCTTAATATCTTATTTAAAAACGTTTTAGACCATTTTGAGCATTTAGACAAAACTTTTTCACACAAAACACCAAAGTGCTTAGAATAGCTTCAAATCGCATTTGGAGACGTTTTAGACCATTTTGTGATTTTCAAAAAAACTTGTTAACATAAAAACACCAAAGTGCTTAGAATAGTTTCAAATCGTATTTGGAGACGTTTTAGACCATTTTGTGATTTTCGAAAAAACTTGTTAACATAAAAACACCAAAGTGCTTAGAATAGCTTCAAATCGCATTTGGAGACATTTTAGACCAATTTGTGATTTTCGAAAAAAACTTGTCAACATAAAAACACCAAAGTGTTTAGAATAGCTTCAAATCGCATTTGGAGACGTTTTAGACCAATTTGTGATTTTCGAAAAAACTTATCAACATAAAAACACCAAAGGGTTTAGAATAGCTTCAAATCGCATTTTGAGACGTTTTAGACCATTTTGTGATTTTCGAAAAAACTTGTTAACATAAAAACACGAAAGTGCTTAGAATAGCTTCAAATCGCATTTGGAAACGTTTTAGACCATTTTGTGATTTTCGAAAAAACTTGTTAACATAAAAACACGAAAGTGCTTAGAATAGCTTCAAATCGCATTTGGAAACGTTTTAGACCATTTTGTGATTTTCGAAAAAATTTGTTAACATAAAAACACCAAAGTGCTTAGAATCACATTATAAACCGTTTTAGACCATTTTGAGCATTTCGATAACAATTTTCACACAAAAACATCAAAGTGCACAAAATAGCTTAATATCGTATTTAAAAATGTTTTAGACCATTTTGAGCATTTGGATAAAACTTTTTCACACAAAACACCAAAGTGCTTAGAATAGCTTCAAATCGCATTTGGAGACGTTTTAGACCATTTTGTGATTTTTGAAAAAAATTGTTAACATAAAAACACCAAAGTGCTTAGAATAGCTTCAAATCACATTTGGAGACGTTTTAGACCATTTTGTGATATTCGAAAAAACTTGTTAACATAAAAACACGAAAGTGCTTAGAATAGCTTCAAATCGCATTTGGAAACGTTTTAGACCATTTTGTGATTTTCGAAAAAACTTGTTAACATAAAAACACCAAAGTGCTTAGAATAGCTTCAAATCGCATTTGGAAACGTTTTAGACCATTTTGTTATTTTCGAAAAAAATTGTTAACATAAAAACACCAAAGTGCTTAGAATCACATTATAAACCGTTTTAGACCATTTTTAGCATTTCGATAACAATTTTCACACAAAAACATCAAAGAGCAAAAAATAGCTTAATATAGCATTTAAAAATGTTTTAGACAATTTTGAGCATTTAGATAAAACTTTTTCACACAAAACACCAAAGTGCTTAGAATAGCTTCAAATCGCATTTGGAGACGTTTTAGACCATTTTGTGATTTTTGAAAAAACTTGTTAACATAAAAACACCAAAGTGCTTAGAATAGCTTCAAATCACATTTGGAGACGTTTTAGACCATTTTGTGATTTTCGAAAAAACTTGTTAACATAAAAACACGAAAGTGCTTAGAATAGCTTCAAATCGCATTTGGAAACGTTTTAGACCATTTTGTGATTTTCGAAAAAACTTGTTAACATAAAAACACGAAAGTGCTTAGAATAGCTTCAAATCGCATTTGGAAAGGTTTTAGACCATTTTGTGATTTTCGAAAAAAAATGTTAACATAAAAACACCAAAGTGCTTAGAATCACATTATAAACCGTTTTAGACCATTTTGAGCATTTCGATAACAATTTTAACACAAAAACATCAAAGAGCACAAAATAGCTTAATATCGTATTTAAAAATGTTTTAGACCATTTTGAGCATTTAGATAAAACTTTTTCACACAAAACACCAAAGTGCTTAGAATAGCTTAAAATCGCATTTGGAGACGTTTTAGACCATTTTGTGATTTTTGAAAAAACTTGTTAACATAAAAACACCAAAGTGCTTAGAATAGCTTCAAATCACATTTGGAGACGTTTTAGACCATTTTGTGATTTTTGAAAAAACTTGTTAACATAAAAACACGAAAGTGCTTAGAATAGCTTCAAATCACATTTGGAGACGTTTTAGACCATTTTGTGATTTTTGAAAAAACTTGTTAACATAAAAACACGAAAGTGCTTAGAATAGCTTCAAATCACATTTGGAGACGTTTTAGACCATTTTGTGATTTTCGAAAAAACTTGTTAACATAAAAACACGAAAGTGCTTAGAATAGCTTCAAATCACATTTGGAAACGTTTTAGACCATTTTGTGATTTTCGAAAAAACTTGTTAACATAAAAACACCAAAGTGCTTAGAATAGCTTCAAATCGCATTTGGAAACGTTTTATTCCATTTTGTGATTTTCGAAAAAAATTGTTCACATAAAAACACCAAAGTGCTTAGAATCACATTATAAACCGTTTTAGACCATTTTGAGCATTTCGATAACAATTTTCACACAAAAACATCAAAGAGCAAAAAATAGCTTAATATCGTATTTAAAAATGTTTTAGACCATTTTGAGCATTTCGATAAAACTTTTTCACACAAAACACCAAAGTGCTTAGAATAGCTTCAAATCGCATTTGGAGACGTTTTAGACCATTTTGTGATTTTTGAAAAAACTTGTTAACATAAAAACACCAAAGTGCTTAGAATAGCTTCAAATCACATTTGGAGACGTTTTAGACCATTTTGTGATTTTCGAAAAAACTTGTTAACATAAAAACACGAAAGTGCTTAGAATAGCTTCAAATCGCATTTGGAAACGTTTTAGACCATTTTGTGATTTTCGAAAAAACTTGTTAACATAAAAACACGAAAGTGCTTAGAATAGCTTCAAATCGTATTTGGAAACGTTTTAGACCATTTTGTGATTTTCGAAAAAAATTGTTAACATAAAAACACCAAAGTGCTTAGAATCACATTATAAACCGTTTTAGACCATTTTGAGCATTTCGATAACAATTTTCACACAAAAACATCAAAGAGCACAAAATAGCTTAATATCGTATTTAAAAATGTTTTAGACCATTTTGAGCATTTAGATAAAACTTTTTCACACAAAACACCAAAGTGCTTAGAATAGCTTCAAATCGCATTTGGAGACGTTTTAGACCATTTTGTGATTTTTGAAAAAACTTGTTAACATAAAAACACCAAAGTGCTTAGAATAGCTTCAAATCACATTTGGAGACGTTTTAGACCATTTTGTGATTTTTGAAAAAACTTGTTAACATAAAAACACGAAAGTGCTTAGAATAGCTTCAAATCACATTTGGAGACGTTTTAGACCATTTTGTGATTTTTGAAAAAACTTGTTAACATAAAAACATGAAAGTGCTTAGAATAGCTTCAAATCGCATTTGGAAACGTTTTAGACCATTTTGTGATTTTTGAAAAAACTTGTTAACATAAAAACACCAAAGTGCTTAGAATAGCTTCAAATCACATTTGGAGACGTTTTAGACCATTTTGTGATTTTCGAAAAAACTTGTTAACATAAAAACACGAAAGTGCTTAGAATAGCTTAAAATCGCATTTGGAGACGTTTTAGACCATTTTGTGATTTTCGAAAAAACTTGTTAACATAAAAACACCAAAGTGCTTAGAATAGCGTCAAATCGTATTTGGAGACGTTTTAGACCATTTTGTGATTTTCGAAAAAACTTGTTAACATAAAAACACGAAAGTGCTTAGAATAGCTTCAAATCGCATTTGGAAACGTTTTAGACCATTTTGTGATTTTCGAAAAAAATTGTTAACATAAAAACACGAAAGTGCTTAGAATAGCTTCAAATCGCATTTGGAAACGTTTTAGACCATTTTGTGATTTTCGAAAAAACTTGTTAGAATAAAAACACGAAAGTGCTTAGAATAGCTTCAAATCGTATTTGGAAACGTTTTAGACCATTATGTGATTTTCGAAAAAAATTGTTAACATAAAAACACCAAAGTGCTTAGAATCACATTATAAACCGTTTTAGACCATTTTGAGCATTTCGATAACAATTTTCACACAAAAACATCAAAGAGCACAAAATAGCTTAATATCGTATTTAAAAATGTTTTAGACCATTTTGAGCATTTAGATAAAACTTTTTCACACAAAACACCAAAGTGCTTAGAATAGCTTCAAATCGCATTTGGAGACGTTTTAGACCATTTTGTGATTTTTGAAAAAACTTGTTAACATAAAAACACCAAAGTGCTTAGAATAGCTTCAAATCACATTTGGAGACGTTTTAGACCATTTTGTGATTTTTGAAAAAACTTGTTAACATAAAAACACGAAAGTGCTTAGAATAGCTTCAAATCACATTTGGAGACGTTTTAGACCATTTTGTGATTTTTGAAAAAACTTGTTAACATAAAAACATGAAAGTGCTTAGAATAGCTTCAAATCGCATTTGGAAACGTTTTAGACCATTTTGTGATTTTTGAAAAAACTTGTTAACATAAAAACACCAAAGTGCTTAGAATAGCTTCAAATCACATTTGGAGACGTTTTAGACCATTTTGTGATTTTCGAAAAAACTTGTTAACATAAAAACACGAAAGTGCTTAGAATAGCTTAAAATCGCATTTGGAGACGTTTTAGACCATTTTGTGATTTTCGAAAAAACTTGTTAACATAAAAACACCAAAGTGCTTAGAATAGCGTCAAATCGTATTTGGAGACGTTTTAGACCATTTTGTGATTTTCGAAAAAACTTGTTAACATAAAAACACGAAAGTGCTTAGAATAGCTTCAAATCGCATTTGGAAACGTTTTAGACCATTTTGTGATTTTCGAAAAAAATTGTTAACATATAAACACCAAAGTGCTTAGAATCACATTATAAACCGTTTTAGACCATTTTGAGCATTTCGATAAAAATTTTCACACAAAAACATCAAAGAGCACAAAATAGCTTAATATCGTATTTAAAAATGTTTTAGACCATTTTGAGCATTTAGATAAAACTTTTTCACACAAAACACCAAAGTGCTTAGAATAGCTTCAAATCGCATTTGGAGACGTTTTAGGCCATTTTGTGATTTTTGAAAAAACTTGTTAACATAAAAACACCAAAGTGCTTAGAATAGCTTCAAATCACATTTGGAGACGTTTTAGACCATTTTGTGATTTTGAAAAAACTTGTTAACATAAAAACACCAAAGTGCTTAGAATAGCTTCAAATCGCATTTGGAGACGTTTTAGACCATTTTGTGATTTTCGAAAAAACTTGTTAACATAAAAACACCAAAGTGCTTAGAATAGCTTCAAATCGTATTTGGAGACGTTCTAGACCATTTTGAGATTTTCGAAAAAACTTGGTTACACAAAAACATCAAAGTGCTTAAAATCACATTATAAACCGTTTTAGACCATTTTGAGCATTTCGATAACACTTTTCACACAAAAACAACAAAGAGCACAAAATAGCTTAATATCGTATTTAAAAACGTTTTAGACCATTTTGAGCATTTCGACAAAACTTTTTCACACAAAACACCAAAGTGCTTAGAATAGCTTCAAATCGCATTTGGAGACGTTTTAGACCAATTTGTGCATTTCGATGAAACTTGATTACACAAAAACATCAAAGTGCTTAAAATCACATTATAAACCGTTTTAGACCATTTTGAGCATTTCGATAACACTTTTCACACAAAAACATCAAAGAGCACAAAATAGCTTAATATCGTATTTAAAAACGTTTTAGACCATTTTGAGCATTTAGACAAAACTTTTTCACACAAAACACCAAAGTGCTTAGAATAGCTTCAAATCGCATTTGGAGACGTTTTAGACCATTTTGTGCATTTCGATGGAACTTGGTTACACAAAAACATCAAAGTGCTTAAAATCACATTATAAATCGTTTTAGACCATTTTGAGCATTTCGACTAAACTTTTTCACACAAAATACAAAAGTGCTTAGAATAGCTTCAAATCGCATTTGGAGACGTTTTAGACCATTTTGTGATTTTCGAAAAAACTTTTTAACATAAAAACACCAAAGTGCTTAGAATAGCTTCAAATCACATTTGGAGACGTTTTAGACCATTTTGTGATTTTCGAAAAAACTTGTTAACATAAAAACACGAAAGTGCTTAGAATAGCTTCAAATCGCATTTAGAAACGTTTTAGACCATTTTGTGATTTTCGAAAAAAATTGTTAACATAAAAACACCAAAGTGCTTAGAATCACATTATAAACCGTTTTAGACCATTTTGAGCATTTCGATAACAATTTTCACACAAAAACATCAAAGAGCACAAAATAGCTTAATATCGTATTTAAAAATGTTTTAGACCATTTTGAGCATTTAGAAAAAACTTTTTCACACAAAACACCAAAGTGCTTAGAATAGCTTCAAATCGCATTTGGAGACGGTTTAGACCATTTTGTGATTTTGAAAAAACTTGTTAACATAAAAACACCAAAGTGCTTAGAATAGCTTCAAATCGCATTTGGAGACGTTTTAGACCATTTTGTGATTTTCGAAAAAACTTGTAAACATAAAAACACCAAAGTGCTTAGAATAGCTTCAAATCACATTTGGAGACGTTTTAGACCATTTTGTGATTTTTGAAAAAACTTGTTAACATAAAAACACGAAAGTGCTTAGAATAGCTTCTAATCACATTTGGAGACGTTTTAGACCATTTTGTGATTTTCGAAAAAGATTGTTAACATAAAAACACCAAAGTGCTTAGAATCACATTATAAACCGTTTTAGACCATTTTGAGCATTTCAATAACAATTTTCACACAAAAACATCAAAGAGCACAAAATAGCTTAATATCGTATTTAAAAATGTTTTAGACCATTTTGAGCATTTGGATAAAACTTTTTCACACAAAACACCAAAGTGCTTAGAATAGCTTCAAATCGCATTTGGAGACGTTTTAGACCATTTTGTGCATTTCGATGAAACTTGGTTACACAAAAACATCAAAGTGCTTAAAATCACATTATAAATCGTTTTAGACCATTTTGAACATTTCGACAAAACTTTTTCACACAAAATACCAAAGTGCTTAGAATAGCTTCAAATCGAATTTGGAGACGTTTTAGACCATTTTGTGATTTTCGAAAAAACTTTTTAACATAAAAACACCAAAGTGCTTAGAATAGCTTCAAATCACTTTTGGAGACGTTTTAGACCATAAGTGCTTAGAATCACATTATAAACCGTTTTAGACCATTTTGAGCATTTCGATAACAATTTTCACACAAAAACATCAAAGAGCACAAAATAGCTTAATATCGTATTTAAAAATGTTTTAGACCATTTTGAGCATTTAGATAAAACTTTTTCACACAAAACACCAAAGTGCTTAGAATAGCTTCAAATCGCATTTGGAGACGTTTTAGACCATTTTGTGATTTTTGAAAAAACTTGTTAACATAAAAACACCAAAGTGCTTAGAATAGCTTCAAATCACATTTGGAGACGTTTTAGACCATTTTGTGATTTTCGAAAAAACTTGTTAACATAAAAACACGAAAGTGCTTAGAATAGCTTCAAATCGCATTTGGAAACGGTTTAGACCATTTAGTGATTTTCGAAAAAACTTGTTAAAATAAAAACACGAAAGTGCTTAGAATAGCTTCAAATCGCATTTGGAAACGTTTTAGACCATTTTGTGATTTTCGAAAAAAATTGTTAACATAAAAAAACCAAAGTGTTTAGAATAGCTTCAAATCGCATTTGGAGACGTTTTAGACCAATTTGTGATTTTCGAAAAAACTTATCAACATAAAAACACCAAAGGGTTTAGAATAGCTTCAAATCGCATTTGGATACGTTTTAGACCATTTTGTGATTTTCGAAAAAACTTGTTAACATAAAAACACGAAAGTGCTTAGAATAGCTTCAAATCGCATTTGGAAACGTTTTAGACCATTTTGTGATTTTCGAAAAAACTTGTTAACATAAAAACATGAAAGTGCTTAGAATAGCTTCAAATCGTATTTGGAGACGTTTTAGACCATTTTGTGATTTTCGAAAAAACTTGTTAACATAAAAACACCAAAGTGCTTAGAATAGCTTCAAATCGCATTTGGAGACGTTTTAGACCATTTTGTGCATTTCGATGAAACTTGGTTACACAAAAACATCAAAGTGCTTAAAATCACATTATAAACCATTTTAGACCATTTTGAGCATTTCGATAACACTTTTCACACAAAAACATCAAAGAGCACAAAATAGCTTAATATCGTATTTAAAAACGTTTTAGACCATTTTGAGCATTTCGACAAAACTTTTTCACACAAAACACCAAAGTGCTTAGAATAGCTTCAAATCGCATTTGGAGACGTTTTAGACCATTTTGTGATTTTCGAAAAAACTTGTTAACATAAAAACATCAAAGTGTACAGAATAACTTCAAATCGCATTTGGAGACCGTTTTAGGCCAATTTGTGATTTTCGAAAAAACTTGTTAACCTAAAAATACCAAAGTGTTTAGAATAGCTTCAAATCGCATTTGGAGACGTTTTAGACCATTTTGTGATTTTCGAAAAAACTTGTTAACATAAAAACACCAAAGTGCTTCAAATCGCATTTGGAGACATTTTAGACCAATTTGTGATTTTTGAAAAAACTTGTTAACATAAAAACACCAAAGTGCTTACAATAGCTTCAAATCGTATTTGGAGACGTTTTAGACCATTTTGTGATTTTCGAAAAAACTTGTTAACATAAAAACACGAAAGTACTTAGAATAGCTTCAAATCGCATTTGGAGACGTTTTAGACCATTTTATGCATTTCGATGAAACTTGGTTACACAAAAACATCAAAGTGCTTAAAATCACATTATAATCCGTTTTAGACCATTTTGAGCATTTCGATAACACTTTTCACACAAAAACATCAAAGAGCACAAAATAGCTTAATATCGTATTTAAAAACGTTTTAGACCATTTTGAGCATTTCGACAAAACTTTTTCACACAAAACACCAAAGTGCTTAGAATAGCTTCAAATCGCATTTGGAGAAGTTTTAGACCATTTTGTGATTTTCGAAAAAAATTGTTAACATAAAAACATCAAAGTGTACAGAATAGCTTCAAATCGCATTTGGAGACCGTTTTAGGGCAATTTGTGATTTTCGAAAAAACTTGTTAACCTAAAAATACCAAAGTGTTTAGAATAGCTTCAAATCGCATTTGGAGACGTTTTAGACCATTTTGTGATTTTCGAAAAAACTTGTTAACATAAAAACACCAAAGTGCTTAGAATAGCTTCAAATCGCATTTGGAGACATTTTAGACCAATTTGTGATTTTCGAAAAAACTTGTCAACATAAAAACACCAAAGTGTTTAGAATAGCTTCAAATCGCATTTGGAGACGTTTTAGACCAATTTGTGATTTTCGAAAAAACTTATCAACATAAAAACACCAAAGGGTTTAGAATATCTTCAAATCTCATTTGGAGACGTTTTAGACAATTTTGTGATTTTCGAAAAAACTTGTTAACATAAAAACACCAAAGTGCTTAGAATAGCTTCAAATCGCATTTGGAGACGTTTTAGACCATTTTGTGATTTTCAAAAAAAATTGTTAACATAAAAACACCAAAGTGCATAGAATCACATTATAAACCGTTTTAGACCATTTAGAGCATTTCGATAACAATTTTCACACAAAAACATCAATGAGCACAAAATAGCTTAATATCGTATTTAAAAATGTTTTAGACCATTTTGAGCATTTAGACAAAACTTTTTCACACAAAACACCAAAGTGCTTAGAATAGCTTCAAATCGGATTTGGAGACGTTTTAGACAATTTTGTGATTTTCGAAAAAAATTGTTAACATAAAAACACCAAAGTGCTTAGAATAGCTTCAAATCGCATTTGGAGACGTTTTAGACCATTTTGTGATTTTCGAAAAAACTTGGTTACACAAAAACATAAAAGTGCTTAAAATCACATTATAAACCGTTTTAGACCATTTTGAGCATTTCGATAACACTTTTCACACAAAAACATCATAGAGTACAAAATAGCTTAATATCGTATTTAAAAACGTTTTAGACCATTTTGAGCATTTCGACAAAACTTGTTAACATAAAAACACCAAAGTGCTTAGAATGGCTTCAATTGCATTTGGAGACGCTTTAGACCATTTTGTGATTTTCGAAAAAAATTGTTAACATAAAAACACCAAAGTGCTTAAAATCACATTATAAATCGTTTTAGACCATTTTGAGCATTTCGATAACACTTTTCACACAAAAACATCAAAGAGCACAAGATAGCTTAATATCTTATTTAAAAACGTTTTAGACCATTTTGAGCATTTAGACAAAACTTTTTCACACAAAACACCAAAGTGCTTAGAATAGCTTCAAATCGCATTTGGAGACGTTTTAGACCAGTTTGTGATTTTCAAAAAAACTTGTTAACATAAAAACACCAAAGTGCTTAGAATAGCTTCAAATCGTATTTGGAGACGTTTTAGACCATTTTGTGATTTTCGAAAAAACTTGTTAACATAAAAACACCAAAGTGCTTAGAATAGCTTCACATCGCATTTGGAGACATTTTAGACCAATTTGTGATTTTCGAAAAAAACTTGTCAACATAAAAACACCAAAGTGTTTAGAATAGCTTCAAATCGCATTTGGAGACGTTTTAGACCAATTTGTGATTTTCGAAAAAAACTTATCAACATAAAAACACCAAAAGGTTTAGAATAGCTTCAAATCGCATTTTGAGACGTTTTAGACCATTTTGTGATTTTCGAAAAAACTTGTTAACATAAAAACACGAAAGTGCTTAGAATAGCTTCAAATCGCATTTGGAAACGTTTTATTCCATTTTGTGATTTTCGAAAAAAATTGTTAACATAAAAACACCAAAGTGCTTAGAATCACATTATAAACCGTTTTAGACCATTTTGAGCATTTCGATGACAATTTTCACACAAAAACATCAAAGAGCACAAAATAGCTTAATATCGTATTTAAAAATGTTTTAGACCATTTTGAGCATTTAGAAAAAACTTTTTCACACAAAACACCAAAGTGCTTAGAATAGCTTCAAATCGCATTTGGAGACGGTTTAGACCATTTTGTGATTTTGAAAAAACTTGTTAACATAAAAACACCAAAGTGCTTAGAATAGCTTCAAATCGCATTTGGAGACGTTTTAGACCATTTTGTGATTTTCGAAAAAACTTGTTAACATAAAAACACCAAAGTGCTTAGAATAGCTTCAAATCACATTTGGAGACGTTTTAGACCATTTTGTGATTTTTGAAAAAACTTGTTAACATAAAAACACGAAAGTGCTTAGAATAGCTTCAAATCACATTTGGAGACGTTTTAGACCATTTTGTGATTTTCGAAAAAGATTGTTAACATAAAAACACCAAAGTGCTTAGAATCACATTATAAACCGTTTTAGACCATTTTGAGCATTTCAATAACAATTTTCACACAAAAACATCAAAGAGCACAAAATAGCTTAATATCGTATTTAAAAATGTTTTAGACCATTTTGAGCATTTAGATAAAACTTTTTCACACAAAACACCAAAATGCTTAGAATAGCTTCAAATCGAATTTGGAGACGGTTTAGACCATTTTGTGATTTTGAAAAAACTTGTTAACATAAAAACACCAAAGTGCTTAGAATAGCTTCAAATCGCATTTGGAGACGTTTTAGACCATTTTGTGATTTTCGAAAAAACTTGTTAACATAAAAACACCAAAGTGCTTAGAATAGCTTAAAATCGTATTTGGAGACGTTTTAGACAATTTTGAGATTTTCGAAAAAACTTGGTTACACAAAAACATCAAAGTGCTTAAAATCACATTATAAACCGTTTTAGACCATTTTCAGCATTTCGATAACACTTTTCACACAAAAACATCAAAGAGCACAAAATAGCTTAATATCGTATTTAAAAACGTTTTAGACCATTTTGAGCATTTAGACAAAACTTTTTCACACAAAACACCAAAGTGCTTAGAATAGCTTCAAATCGCATTTGGAGACGTTTTAGACCATTTTGTGTATTTCGATGAAACTTGGTTACACAAAAACATCAAAGTGCTTAAAATCACACTATAAATCGTTTTAGACCATTTTGAGCATTTCGACAAAACTTTTTCACACAAAATACAAAAGTGCTTAGAATAGCTTCAAATCGCATTTGGAGACGTTTTAGACCATTTTGTGATTTTCGAAAAACTTGTTAACATAAAAACACCAAAGTGCTTAGAATAGCTTAAAATCGTATTATGAGACGTTTTAGACAATTTTGAGATTTTCGAAAAAACTTGGTTACACAAAAACATCAAAGTGCTTAAAATCACATTATAAACCGTTTTAGACCATTTTCAGCATTTCGATAACACTTTTCACACAAAAACATCAAAGAGCACAAAATAGCTTAATATCGTATTTAAAAACGTTTTAGACCATTTTGAGCATTTAGACAAAACTTTTTCACACAAAACACCAAAGTGCTTAGAATAGCTTCAAATCGCATTTGGAGACGTTTTAGACCATTTTGTGTATTTCGATGAAACTTGGTTACACAAAAACATCAAAGTGCTTAAAATCACATTATAAATCGTTTTAGACCATTTTGAGCATTTCGACAAAACTTTTTCACACAAAATACAAAAGTGCTTAGAATAGCTTCAAATCGCATTTGGAGACGTTTTAGACCATTTTGTGATTTTCGAAAAAACTTTTTAACATAAAAACACCAAAGTGCTTAGAATAGCTTCAAATCGTATTTTAGACCATTTTGAGATTTTCGAAAAAACTTGGTTACACAAAAATATCAAAGTGCTTAAAATCACATTATAAACCGTTTTAGACCATTTTGAGCATTTCGATAACACTTTTCACACAAAAACATCAAAGAGCACAAAATAGCTTAATATCGTATTTAAAAACGTTTTAGACCATTTTGAGCATTTCGACAAAACTTTTTCACACAAAACACCAAAGTGCTTAGAATAGCTTCAAATCGCATTTGGAGACGTTTTAGACCAATTTGTGCATTTCGATGAAACTTGGTTACACAAAAACATCAAAGTGCTTAAAATCACATTATAAATCGTTTTAGACCATTTTGAGCATTTCGATAACACTTTTCACACAAAAACATCAAAGAGCACAAAATAGCTTAATATCTTATTTAAAAACGTTTTAGACCATTTTGAGCATTTAGACAAAACTTTTTCACACAAAACACCAAAGTCCTTAGAATAGCTTCAAATCGCATTTGGAGACGTTTTAGACCATTTTGTGATTTTCAAAAAAACTTGTTAACATAAAAACACCAAAGTGCTTAGAATAGCTTCAAATCGTATTTGGAGACGTTTTAGACCATTTTGTGATTTTCGAAAAAACTTGTTAACATAAAAACACCAAAGTGCTTAGAATAGCTTCAAATCGCATTTGGAGACATTTTAGACCAATTTGTGATTTTCGAAAAAAACTTGTCAACATAAAAACACCAAAGTGTTTAGAATAGCTTCAAATCGCATTTGGAGACGTTTTAGACCAATTTGTGATTTTCGAAAAAACTTATCAACATAAAAACACCAAACACAGCTGTTTCAACTAGTGTTAAGATATCAGAAAAAGTCAAGCGCCCTCAGTGTTAGCAGACGAGGCTCCCCCCGAGTCGCGCGGACATATACTTTTTGTTTACAAACCATTATTTCGCGAACGCCAAATTAAATTTCGCTATCGTGAGTTTTTATGTAGTAAAAACATTTTATACAAAACTAAACGATTAAAAAAAGTGTATGTTCAATTAAAAAATAAATATTTTATTGTTTCTTTACTATAAATTAATAAATAAACGACGATATTGTCCATTTTACTGAAATACTCTCCCGCACATAAACCAGGAAGTTGAGATAAACTGTGTAATGAAATAGTAAACAATCGTAAGTAGAAAATATCATTGTATTCTTTACTTTTTTTGTGGATATAATTCATTTTTTTAGAAAAAGAACGAACTAGAATATAGTCCATCATTATTATATAAACAAAATAATACTAGTTTTGTTAATATAGCCTGGTTCAGTTTTTAGTAAAACTCGCATATTTTGCAACCCTTTTATACATTGTTATTGTTATCGGCGAGAAAACGGTTTGGCGATAGGCTTAGAAAGTGCGTTGACGCCCGCGATGACCGTGACAGTAATGTGGGCCTAGAATGAACCTAGGCCGAAAGATAGAAAATTCGTAATAGTTAAACCTTTAATTACCATAATCCTAAATGTAATCATTATAACTGTTACCAAATAATTAATGGCATGTGTTTATAATAATAATTATTGCTTTCCTGGTGCATTTTTAGGCTAGCTGGTGGGACTGAGTGACAGTCACAGCCTAGGCTAGGCCTTAATATTAATACATTTTTACAGCATAATAATGGTTTAATATTTTGGCTATTAGCTCTCTTGTTTGGATTTGTTTGGACACAAAACTGAAGTACTGTAGATTTAAAAATTGATTTATTTTTAAAGAAAAGTACAGTTGCATCTATTGTTTTTGTAATCAAGATGACATCAGAACCAACAATGTTCCTCAAGCCTGTAGATATCTCAAGGCCTACAAGTCTATTGTAGACCATGGCAGTGAACAAAAAGAAGCAAAACAATATCGCACAGCGTTGTTAGACCATACCTGGTAGACATTGAATTAAACAGGGTAGGTAAATAATCATAACCACCTCTTTAGAAAGTTTAATACACACTCCAAACAATGAAATGTGTGTTTGTACTTCATATTATTTATTAAAGAACAATGTTAGTATAAAATAACTGTCGAAACAAACAATTGTTACAGTAATTTATAAATATACCTCTTTTCTTTATTAAATATTCCCTCAATCAACTATTTTTCCAGGTGTCAATATGTTATAATATTCAACATGCGACAGGTTGCTGACATCTTGACTGGTAAATTCAAATGTTGTTTCAACTTTACATTGACATTACATAATAACTCAATTGGTCAAGTTGCTCTTTAAATATACATTGTCCCTTTGAGCATAGAATTTCAAAATTGTTTATCCTATTTTTATGCATAATAAAGCAAACCTTTGGCTGGAACTTATTTTCCTATGAATTATCCATATATTATCATTATCTGCTACAAGAAATAGTTGTTAACATTTTTAAAATATAATAATTTTGATGCTCATTTTTTATGCAGATTGACATTTATTTGGTTGACCAATATTGTTTAATCTCAGGTGATCATCTAGCAGAAAGAGAAAATCAGAAGCTGCAGCACATTGACATGCTACAAAGTACAATGATTAAAATCCAGTCTTTAGAAGAGAATCAAGAGCATTTAAGAAATGAACTCTCAGTGTCACTTGTGACAAAACAGCATAGTAAGATTGCAGAGACTGGCCACAGAATAAATCTAAAAGAACAAGAGGTCAAAGACTTGGTCAGTCCTACATTATACACCTTTAAAATTATGTCTAAAACATGCAAATACTATAAAAATTAATGCCATATTTCTTTTATATATTTTATATAGCGAACTACTATGAACCAAGAGATTTGAAACTGGACCTCTATGTACAAAAATGGACGAGGTATTTAGAAAAAATAAATTCCTCGACAGCAGTACCATGGAAAAAGTTTTGTGGGAAATCATGAAGTCACATCTGACGTTTATTTCACCTGAGATCCAGCATGAAGTAACTAGGCCGGTAACTAAGTGGAGAAAAGTTGAGGAATAGTTTGCTATTTCTCAGTTAATTGTTACAGTATTGCATATTATTATGTACAGTATACTGTATGAATGGTAGTATTTTTGTGTGTTATTGCTAGAACAACGATTTTGAAAATATTTAACAAATGGTATATGAATTGTAATTGAATTTAATTTTTGGGAAGCTATTTAATTTTAATTTGGTTTATATATATTATTGATTGATAACGGAAATTGATGTTATTTAGTGATTTAGATTGTGATTGCATATATAATACAATACAAATATGAAAGAAATATGCATTTATAATTAAATATCTAATGTCGCAGTACTCTATAGCTTCTTTCTATTAATATATTACAGATCTTTGACTAAGACATGCTAGGTAGGCTGCTAGTCTTTAACCTGCTGATGATGTAGCCTAGCCTATATAGTATAGGCCTAGCTAGGCCTGTAACCTGGCCTACTCTGTACTCCTCTCTCCCAATATGAATGATTATTAAAAAAGCTTAGGCCTAGGCTAGGCCTAATTTTTAATTAAGACCAGGAACAAGTAATTAATCAGCTTTATAACAGGTCAACTGTCACTCAGGCCCCCGAATAGACATGTTTACGTGTTAAAATAAACAGTTATTTTATTTTAATTTGGTTTATATATTAATAATTATTTATTGATAACGGAAATTGATGTTATTTACTGATTTAGATTGTGATTGCATATCAAAATAATAAATATACAATACAAATATGAAAGAAATATGCATTTATGATTAAATATCTAATGTCACAGTACTCTATAGCTTCTTTCTATTAATATATTACAGATCTTTGACTACGACATGCTAGGTAGGCTGCTAGCCTTTAACCTGCAGATGATGTAGCCTAGCCTATTATATAATATAGGCCTAGCTAGGCCTGTAGCCTGGCCTACTCTGTACTCCTCTCCCAATATGAATGATTATTAAAAAAGCTTAGGCCTAGACTAGGCCTAATTTTTAATTAGGACCAGGAACAAGTAATTAATCAGCTTTATAACAGGTCAACTGTCACTCAGGCCCTCCGAATATACATGTTTACGTGTTAAAAATAAACAGCCATTAGTCTTACACAGCTGGTTTTAACCACGCAAGGGAGCCTGGGCATAGCCTATTATAAGCTAGCATAGGAAAAAATCCAGCCAGGCAATATGAATACAATCCTTGTTAAAACATTCAAGGATAACTAAAGTATCCAACTAAATCAAAGAATTCAACAGAAAAAATTATTTTTAAACTGATATGGAAAACAACATTTATACCTACTTTTTTAAATGTATCGCTTGAGAAAAAAACTGGCGTTGGGTGTACAATTTTCAATTACATTACCTCTTAAAATCCACGTGATAAAACGACGACAACATGTTTTTCACCTTCATCCAGGGTTGTTCTAATGAATATTCATTATTTTTCTGACTTTCGCGGTCTTTATTTGTTTTTATTGGCTATTAAAAAACAGTCGTTTTATGCTTGATTGCTTCCGGGTTTCCTCATGTGGTTTGTATACAATATGTTTTCGGAATCGCTACTCCATAAAACGCTATGAAACGTTGGGGGCGCTGCACTTAATTCATATTTCTGGAACAGCTGTGCAAAGGGTTTAGAATAGCTTCAAATCGCATTTTGAGACGTTTTAGACCATTTTGTGATTTTCGAAAAAACTTGTTAACATAAAAACAAAAAAGTGCTTAGAATAGCTTCAAATCGCATTTGGAAACGTTTTAGACCATTTTGTGATTTTCGAAAAAAATTGTTAACATAAAAACACCAAAGTGCTTAGAATCACATTATAAACCGTTTTAGACCATTTTGAGCATTTCAATAACAATTTTCACACAAAAACATCAAAGAGCACAAAATAGCTTAATATCGTATTTAAAAATGTTTTAGACCATTTTGAGCATTTAGATAAAACTTTTTCATACAAAACACCAAAGTGCTTAGAATAGCTTCAAATCGCATTTGGAGACGGTTTAGACCATTTTGTGATTTTGAAAAAACTTGTTAACATAAAAACACCAAAGTGCTTAGAATAGCTTCAAATCGCATTTGGAGACGTTTTAGACCATTTTGTGATTTTCGAAAAAACTTGTTAACATAAAAACACCAAAGTGCTTAGAATAGCTTCAAATCACATTTGGAGACGTTTTAGACCATTTTGTGATTTTTGAAAAAACTTGTTAACATAAAAACACCAAAGTGCTTAGAATCACATTATAAACCGTTTTAGACCATTTTGAGCATTTCAATAACAATTTTCACACAAAAACATCAAAGAGCACAAAATAGCTTAATATCGTATTTAAAAATGTTTTAGACCATTTTGAGCATTTAGATAAAACTTTTTCACACAAAACACCAAAGTGCTTAGAATAGCTTCAAATCGAATTTGGAGACGGTTTAGACCATTTTGTGATTTTGAAAAAACTTGTTAACATAAAAACACCAAAGTGCTTAGAATAGCTTCAAATTGCATTTGGAGACGTTTTAGACTATTTTGTGATTTTCGAAAAAACTTGTTAACATAAAAACACCAAAGTGCTTAGAATAGCTTAAAATCGTATTTGGAGACGTTTTATACCATTTTGAGATTTTCGAAAAAACTTGGTTACACAAAAACATCAAAGTGCTTAAAATCACATTATAAACCGTTTTAGACCATTTTGAGCATTTCGATAACACTTTTCACATAAAAACTTCAAAGAGCACAAAATAGCTTAATATCGTATTTAAAAACGTTTTAGACCATTTTGAGCATTTCGACAAAACTTTTTCACACAAAACACCAAAGTGCTTAGAATAGCTTCAAATCGCATTTGGAGACGTTTTAGACCAATTTGTGCATTTCGATGAAACTTGATTACACAAAAACATCAAAGTGCTTAAAATCACATTATAAACCGTTTTAGACCATTTTGAGCATTTCGATAACACTTTTCACACAAAAACATCAAAGAGCACAAAATAGCTTAATATCGTATTTAAAAACGTTTTAGACCATTTTGAGCATTTAGACAAAACTTTTTCACACAAAACTCCAAAGTGCTTAGAATAGCTTCAAATCGCATTTGGAGACGTTTTAGAACATTTTGTGTTTTTCGAAAAAACCTGTTAACATAAAAACACCAAAGTGCTTAGAATAGCTTCAAATCGCATTTGGAGACTATTTAGACCATTTTGTGATTTTTGAAAAAACTTGTTAACATAAAAACACGAAAGTGCTTAGAATAGCTTCAAATCGCATTTGGAAACGTTTTAGACCATTTTGTGATTTTCGAAAAAGATTGTTAACATAAAAACACCAATGTGCTTAGAATCACATTATACACCGTTTTAGACCATTTTGAGCATTTCGATAACAATTTTCACACAAAAACATCAAAGGGCACAAAATAGCTTAATATCGTATTTAAAAATGTTTTAGACCATTTTGAGCATTTAGATAAAACTTTTTCACACAAAACACCAAAGTGCTTAGAATAGCTTCAAATCGCATTTGGAGACGGTTTAGAACATTTTGTGATTTTGAAAAAACTTGTTAACATAAAAACACCAAAGTGCTTAGAATAGCTTCAAATCGCATTTGGAGACGTTTTAGACCATTTTGTGATTTTCGAAAAAACTTGTTAACATAAAAACACCAAAGTGCTTAGAATAGCTTCAAATCGTATTTGGAGACGTTTTAGACCATTTTGAGATTTTCGAAAAAACTTGGTTAAACAAAAACATCAAAGTGCTTAAAATCACATTATAAACCGTTTTAGACCATTTTGAGCATTTCGATAACACTTTTCACACAAAAACATCAAAGAGCACAAAATAGCTTAATATCGTATCTAAAAACGTTTTAGACCATTTTGAGCATTTCGACAAAACTTTTTCACACAAAACACCAAAGTGCTTAGAATAGCTTCAAATCGCATTTGGAGACGTTTTAGACCAATTTGTGCATTTCGATGAAACTTGATTACACAAAAACATCAAAGTGCTTAAAATCACATTATAAACCGTTTTAGACCATTTTGAGCATTTCGATAACACTTTTCACACAAAAACATCAAAGAGCACAAAATAGCTTAATATCGTATTTAAAAACGTTTTAGACCATTTTGAGCATTTAGACAAAACTTTTTCACACAAAACACCAAAGTGCTTAGAATAGCTTCAAATCGCATTTGGAGACGTTTTAGACCATTTTGTGCATTTCGATGAAACTTGGTTACACAAAAACATCAAAGTGCTTAAAATCACATTATAAATCGTTTTAGACCATTTTGAGCATTTCGACAAAACTTTTTCACACAAAATACCAAAGTGCTTAGAATAGCTTCAAATCGCATTTGGAGACGTTTTAGACCATTTTGTGATTTTCGAAAAAACTTTTTAACATAAAAACACGAAAGTGCTTAGAATAGCTTCAAATCGCATTTGGAAACGTTTTAGACCATTTTGTGATTTTCGAAAAAACTTGTTAACATAAAAACACGAAAGTGCTTAGAATAGCTTCAAATCGCATTTGGAAACGTTTTAGACCATTTTGTGATTTTCGAAAAAAATTGTTAACATAAAAACACCAAAGTGCTTAGAATCACATTATAAACCGTTTTAGACCATTTTGAGCATTTCGATAACAATTTTCACACAAAAACATCAAAGAGCACAAAATAGCTTAATATCGTATTTAAAAATGTTTTAGACCATTTTGAGCATTTGGATAAAACTTTTTCACACAAAACACCAAAGTGCTTAGAATAGCTTCAAATCGCATTTGGAGAGGTTTTAGACCATTTTGTGATTTTTGAAAAAAAATGTTAACATAAAAACACCAAAGTGCTTAGAATAGCTTCAAATCACATTTGGAGACGTTTTAGACCATTTTGTGATATTCGAAAAAACTTGTTAACATAAAAACACGAAAGTGCTTAGAATAGCTTCAAATCGCATTTGGAAACGTTTTAGACCATTTTGTGATTTTCGAAAAAACTTGTTAACATAAAAACACCAAAGTGCTTAGAATAGCTTCAAATCGCATTTGGAAACGTTTTAGACCATTTTGTTATTTTCGAAAAAAATTGTTAACATAAAAACACCAAAGTGCTTAGAATCACATTATAAACCGTTTTAGACCATTTTTAGCATTTCGATAACAATTTTCACACAAAAACATCAAAGAGCAAAAAATAGCTTAATATAGCATTTAAAAATGTTTTAGACCATTTTGAGCATTTAGATAAAATTTTTCACACAAAACACCAAAGTGCTTAGAATAGCTTCAAATCGCATTTGGAGACGTTTTAGACCATTTTGTGATTTTTGAAAAAACTTGTTAACATAAAAACACCAAAGTGCTTAGAATAGCTTCAAATCACATTTGGAGACGTTTTAGACCATTTTGTGATTTTCGAAAAAACTTGTTAACATAAAAACACGAAAGTGCTTAGAATAGCTTCAAATCGAATTTGGAAACGTTTTAGACCATTTTGTGATTTTCGAAAAAACTTGTTAACATAAAAACACGAAAGTGCTTAGAATAGCTTCAAATCGTATTTGGAAACGTTTTAGACCATTTTGTGATTTTCGAAAAAAATTGTTAACATAAAAACACCAAAGTGCTTAGAATCACATTATAAACCGTTTTAGACCATTTTGAGCATTTCGATAACAATTTTCACACAAAAACATCAAAGAGCACAAAATAGCTTAATATCGTATTTAAAAATGTTTTAGACCATTTTGAGCATTTAGATAAAACTTTTTCACACAAAACACCAAACTGCTTAGAATAGCTTCAAATCGCATTTGGAGACGTTTTAGACCATTTTGTGATTTTTGAAAAAACTTGTTACCATAAAAACACCAAAGTGCTTAGAATAGCTTCAAATCACATTTGGAGACGTTTTAGACCATTTTGTGATTTTTGAAAAAACATGTTAACATAAAAACACGAAAGTGCTTAGAATAGCTTCAAATCACATTTGGAGACGTTTTAGACCATTTTGTGATTTTTGAAAAAACTTGTTAACATAAAAACATGAAAGTGCTTAGAATAGCTTCAAATCGCATTTGGAAACGTTTTAGACCATTTTGTGATTTTTGAAAAAACTTGTTAACATAAAAACACCAAAGTGCTTAGAATAGCTTCAAATCACATTTGGAGACGTTTTAGACCATTTTGTGATTTTCGAAAAAACTTGTTAACATAAAAACACGAAAGTGCTTAGAATAGCTTAAAATCGCATTTGGAGACGTTTTAGACCATTTTGTGATTTTCGAAAAAACTTGTTAACATAAAAACACCAAAGTGCTTAGAATAGCGTCAAATCGTATTTGGAGACGTTTTAGACCATTTTGTGCATTTCGATGAAACTTGGTTACACAAAAACATCAAAGTGCTTAAAATCACATTATAAATCGTTTTAGACCATTTTGAGCATTTAGATAAAACTTTTTCACACAAAACACCAAAGTGCTTAGAATAGCTTCAAATCGCATTTGGAGACGTTTTAGACCATTTTGTGATTTTTGAAAAAACTTGTTAACATAAAAACACCAAAGTGCTTAGAATAGCTTCAAATCGCATTTGGAGACGTTTTAGACCAATTTGTGATTTTCGAAAAAATTTATTAACATAAAAATACCAAAGTGTTTAGAATAGCTTAAAATCGCATTTGGAGACGTTTTAGACCATTTTGTGATTTTCGAAAAAACTTTTTAACATAAAAACACCAAAGTGCTTAGAATAGCTTCAAATCGCATTTGGAGACGTTTTAGACCATTTTGTGATTTTTGAAAAAACTTGTTAACATAAAAACACCAAAGTGCTTAGAATAGCTTCAAATCGTATTTAGAGACGTTTTAGACCATTTTGTGCATTTCGATGAAACTTGGTTATACAAAAACATAAAAGTGCTTAAAATCACATTATAAACCATTTTAGACCATTTTGAGCATTTCGATAACACTTTTCACACAAAAACATCAAAGAGCACAAAATAGCTTAATATCGTATTTAAAAACGTTTTAGACCATTTTGAGCATTTCGACAAAACTTTTTCACACAAAACACCAAAGTGCTTAGAATAGCTTCAAATCGCATTTGGAGACGTTTTAGACCATTTTGTGATTTTCGAAAAAACTTGTTAACATAAAAACATCAAAGTGTACAGAATAACTTCAAATCGCATTTGGAGACCGTTTTAGGCCAATTTGTGATTTTCGAAAAAACTTGTAAACCTAAAAATACCAAAGTGTTTAGATAAGCTTCAAATCGCATTTGGAGACGTTTTAGACCATTTTGTGATTTTCGAAAAAACTTGTTAACATAAAAACACCAAAGTGCTTAGAATAGCTTCAAATCGCATTTGGAGACATTTTAGACCAATTTGTGATTTTTGAAAAAACTTGTTAACATAAAAACACCAAAGTGCTTACAATAGCTTCAAATCGTATTTGGAGACGTTTTAGACCTTTTTGAGATTTTCGAAAAAAATTGTTAACATAAAAACACAAAAGTGCTTAGAATCACATTATAAACCGTTTTAGACCATTTTGAGCATTTCGATAACAATTTTCACACAAAAACATCAAAGAGCACAAAATAGCTTAATATCGTATTTAAAAATGTTTTAGACCATTTTGAGCATTTTGATAAAACTTTTTCACACAAAACACCAAAGTGCTTAGAATAGCTTCAAATCGCATTTGGAGACGTTTTAGACCATTTTGTGATTTTTGAAAAAACTTGTTAACATAAAAACACCAAAGTGCTTAGAATAGCTTCAAATCGCATTTGGAAACGTTTTAGACCATTTGCTGATTTTCGAAAAAGATTGTTAACATAAAAACACCAAAGTGCTTAGAATCACATTATAAACCGTTTTAGACCATTTTGAGCATTTCGATAACAATTTTCACACAAAAACATCAAAGAGCACAAAATAGCTTAATATCGTATTTAAAAATGTTTTAGACCATTTTGAGCATTTAGATAAAACTTTTTCACACAAAACACCAAAGTGCTTAGAATAGCTTCAAATCGCATTTGGAGACGGTTTAGACCATTTTGTGATTTTGAAAAAACTTGTTAACATAAAAACACCAAAGTGCATAGAATAGCTTCAAATCGCATTTGGAGACGTTTTAGACCATTTTGTGATTTTCGAAAAAACTTGTTAACATAAAAACACCAAAGTGCTTAGATAAGCTTCAAATCGTATTTGGAGACGTTTTAGACCATTTTGAGATTTTCGAAAAAACTTGGTTACACAAAAACATCAAAGTGCTTAAAATCACATTATAAACCGTTTTAGACCATTTTGAGCATTTCGATAACACTTTTCACACAAAAACATCAAAGAGCACAAAATAGCTTAATATCGTATTTAAAAACGTTTTAGACCATTTTGAGCATTTCGACAAAACTTTTTCACACAAAACACCAAAGTGCTTAGAATAGCTTCAAATCGCATTTGGAGACGTTTTAGACCAATTTGTGCATTTCGATGAAACTTGATTACACAAAAAACATCAAAGTGCTTAAAATCACATTATAAACCGTTTTAGACCATTTTGAGCATTTCGATAACACTTTTCACACAAAAACATCAAAGAGCACAAAATAGCTTAATATCGTATTTAAAAACGTTTTAGACCATTTTGAGCATTTAGACAAAACTTTTTCACACAAAACACCAAAGTCCTTAGAATAGCTTCAAATCGCATTTGGAGACGTTTTAGACCATTTTGTGATTTTTGAAAAAATTTGTTAACATAAAAACACCAAAGTGCTTAGAATAGCTTCAAATCACATTTGGAGACGTTTTAGACCATTTTGTGATTTTCGAAAAAACTTGTTAACATAAAAACACGAAAGTGCTTAGAATAGCCTCAAATCGCATTTGGAAACGTTTTAGACCATTTTGTGATTTTCGAAAAAACTTGTTAACATAAAAACACGAAAGTGCTTAGAATCACATTATAAACCGTTTTAGACCATTTTGAGCATTTCGATAACAATTTTCACACAAAAACATCAAAGAGCACAAAATAGCTTAATATCGTATTTAAAAATGTTTTAGACCATTTTGAGCATTTAGATAAAACTTTTTCACACAAAACACCAAAGTGCTTAGAATAGCTTCAAATCGCATTTGGAGACGTTTTAGACCATTTTGTGATTTTTGAAAAAACTTGTTAACATAAAAACACCAAAGTGCTTAGAATAGCTTCAAATCACATTTGGAGATGTTTTAGACCATTTTGTGATTTTTGAAAAAACTTGTTAACATAAAAACACGAAAGTGCTTAGAATAGCTTCAAATCACATTTGGAGACGTTTTAGACCATTTTGTGATTTTTGAAAAAACTTGTTAACATAAAAACACGAAAGTGCTTAGAATAGCTTCAAATCGCATTTGGAAACGTTTTAGACCATTTTGTGATTTTCGAAAAAGATTGTTAACATAAAAACACCAATGTGCTTAGAATCACATTATAAACCGTTTTAGACCATTTTGAGCATTTCGATAACAATTTTCACACAAAAACATCAAAGAGCACAAAATAGCTTAATATCGTATTTATAAATGTTTTAGACCATTTTGTGATTTTCGAAAAAACTTTTTCACACAAAACACCAAAGTGCTTAGAATAGCTTCAAATCGCATTTGGAGACGTTTTAGACCATTTTGTGATTTCGATGAGACTTGATTACACAAAAACATCAAAGTGCTTAAAATCACATTATAAACCGTTTTAGACCATTTTGAGCATTTCGATAACACTTTTCACACAAAAACATCAAAGAGCACAAAATAGCTTAATATCGTATTTAAAAACGTTTTAGACCATTTTGAGCATTTAGACAAAACTTTTTCACACAAAACACCAAAGTGCTTAGAATAGCTTCAAATCGCATTTGGAGACGTTTTAGAACATTTTGTGTTTTTCGAAAAAAACTGTTAACATAAAAACACCAAAGTGCTTAGAATCACATTATAAACCGTTTTAGACCATTTTGAGCATTTCGATGAAACTTGATTACACAAAAACATCAAAGTGCTTAAAATCACATTATAAACCGTTTTAGACCATTTTGAGCATTTCGATAACACTTTTCACACAAAAACATCAAAGAGCACAAAATAGCTTAATATCGTATTTAAAAACGTTTTAGACCATTTTGAGCATTTAGACAAAACTTTTTCACACAAAACACCAAAGTGCTTAGAATAGCTTCAAATCGCATTTGGAGACGTTTTAGACCATTTTGTGATTTTTGAAAAAACTTGTTAACATAAAAACACCAAAGTGTGTTTTGAATAGCTTCAAATCACATTTGGAGACGTTTTAGACCATTTTGTGATTTTCGAAAAAACTTGTTAACATAAAAACACGAAAGTGCTTAGAATAGCTTCAAATCGCATTTGGAAACGTTTTAGACCATTTTGTGATTTCCGAAAAAACTTGTTAACATAAAAACACGAAAGTGCTTAGAATCACATTATAAACCGTTTTAGACCATTTTGAGCATTTCGATAACAATTTTCACACAAAAACATCAAAGAGCACAAAATAGCTTAATATCGTATTTAAAAATGTTTTAGACCATTTTGAGCATTTAGATAAAACTTTTTCACACAAAACACCAAAGTGCTTAGAATAGCTTCAAATCGCATTTGGAGACGTTTTAGACCATTTTGTGATTTTTGAAAAAACTTGTTAACATAAAAACACCAAAGTGCTTAGAATAGCTTCAAATCACATTTGGAGATGTTTTAGACCAATTTGTGATTTTTGAAAAAACTTGTTAACATAAAAACACGAAAGTGCTTAGAATAGCTTCAAATCACATTTGGAGACGTTTTAGACCATTTTGTGATTTTTGAAAAAACTTGTTAACATAAAAACACGAAAGTGCTTAGAATAGCTTCAAATCGCATTTGGAAACGTTTTAGACCATTTTGTGATTTTCGAAAAAGATTGTTAACATAAAAACACCAATGTGCTTAGAATCACATTATAAACCGTTTTAGACCATTTTGAGCATTTCGATAACAATTTTCACACAAAAACATCAAAGAGCACAAAATAGCTTAATATCGTATTTATAAATGTTTTAGACCATTTTGAGCATTTCGACAAAACTTTTTCACACAAAACACCAAAGTGCTTAGAATAGCTTCAAATCGCATTTGGAGACGTTTTTTATACCATTTTGTGATTTCGATGAAACTTGATTACACAAAAACATCAAAGTGCTTAAAATCACATTATAAACCGTTTTAGACCATTTTGAGCATTTCGATAACACTTTTCACACAAAAACATCAAAGAGCACAAAATAGCTTAATATCGTATTTAAAAACGTTTTAGACCATTTTGAGCATTTAGACAAAACTTTTTCACACAAAACACCAAAGTGCTTAGAATAGCTTCAAATCGCATTTGGAGACGTTTTAGAACATTTTGTGTTTTTCGAAAAAAAACTGTTAACATAAAAACACCAAAGTGCTTAGAATAGCTTCAAATCGCATTTGGAGACGTTTTAGAACATTTTGTGTTCTTCGAAAAAACCTGTTAACATAAAAACACCAAAGTGCTTAGAATAGCTTCAAATCGCATTTGGAGACGTTTTAGACCATTTTGTGATTTTTGAAAAAACTTGTTAACATAAAAACACCAAAGGGCTTAGAATAGCTTCAAATCACATTTGGAGACGTTTTAGACCATTTTGTGATTTTCGAAAAAACTTGTTAACATAAAAACACGAAAGTGCTTAGAATAGCTTCAAATCGCATTTGGAAACGTTTTAGACCATTTTGTGATTTTCGAAAAAGATTGTTAACATAAAAACACCAAAGTGCTTAGAATCACAATATAAACCGTTTTAGACCATTTTGAGCATTTCGATAACAATTTTCATACAAAAACATCAAAGAGCACAAAATAGCTTAATATCGTATTTAAAAATGTTTTAGACCATTTTGAGTATTTAGATAAAACTTTTTCACACAAAACACCAAAGTGCTTAGAATAGCTTCAAATCGAATTTGGAGACGGTTTAGACCATTTTGTGATTTTGAAAAAACTTGTTAACATAAAAACACCAAAGTGCTTAGAATAGCTTCAAATCGCATTTGGAGACGTTTTAGACCATTTTGTGATTTTCGAAAAAACTTGTTAACATAAAAACACCAAAGTGCTTAGAATAGCTTCAAATCGTATTTGGAGACGTTTTAGACCATTTTGAGATTTTCGAAAAAACTTGGTTAAACAAAAACATCAAAGTGCTTAAAATCACATTATAAACCGTTTTAGACCATTTTGAGCATTTCGATAACACTTTTCACACAAAAACATCAAAGAGCACAAAATAGCTTAATATCGTATCTAAAAACGTTTTAGACCATTTTGAGCATTTCGACAAAACTTTTTCACACAAAACACCAAAGTGCTTAGAATAGCTTCAAATCGCATTTGGAGACGTTTTAGACCAATTTGTGCATTTCGATGAAACTTGATTACACAAAAACATCAAAGTGCTTAAAATCACATTATAAACCGTTTTAGACCATTTTGAGCATTTCGATAACACTTTTCACACAAAAACATCAAAGAGCACAAAATAGCTTAATATCGTATTTAAAAACGTTTTAGACCATTTTGAGCATTTAGACAAAACTTTTTCACACAAAACACCAAAGTGCTTAGAATAGCTTCAAATCGCATTTGGAGACGTTTTAGACCATTTTGTGCATTTCGATGAAACTTGGTTACACAAAAACATCAAAGTGCTTAAAATCACATTATAAATCGTTTTAGACCATTTTGAGCATTTCGACAAAACTTTTTCACACAAAATACCAAAGTGCTTAGAATAGCTTCAAATCGCATTTGGAGACGTTTTAGACCATTTTGTGATTTTCGAAAAAACTTTTTAACATAAAAACACAAAAGGGCTTAGAATAGCTTCAAATCACATTTGGAGACGTTTTAGACCATTTTGTGATTTTCGAAAAAACTTGTTAACATAAAAACACGAAAGTGCTTAGAATAGCTTCAAATCGCATTTGGAAACGTTTTAGACCATTTTGTGATTTTCGAAAAAAATTGTTAACATAAAAACACCAAAGTGCTTAGAATCACATTATAAACCGTTTTAGACCATTTTGAGCATTTCGATAACAATTTTCACACAAAAACATCAAAGAGCACAAAATAGCTTAATATCGTATTTAAAAATGTTTTAGACCATTTTGAGCATTTAGGTAAAACTTTTTCACACAAAACACCAAAGTGCTTAGAATAGCTTCAAATCGCATTTGGAGACGTTTTAGAGCATTTTGTGATTTTTGAAAAAACTTGTTAACATAAAAACACCAAAGTGCTTAGAATAGCTTCAAATCACATTTGGAGACGTTTTAGACCATTTTGTGATTTTTGAAAAAACTTGTTAACATAAAAACACGAAAGTGCTTAGAATAGTTTCAAATCACATTTGGAGACGTTTTAGACCATTTTGTGATTTTTGAAAAAACTTGTTAACATAAAAACACGAAAGTGCTTAGAATAGCTTCAAATCGCATTTGGAAACGTTTTAGACCATTTTGTGATTTTCGAAAAAGCTTGTTAACATAAAAACACCAAAGTGCTTAGAATCACATTATAAACCGTTTTAGACCATTTTGAGCATTTCGATAACAATTTTCACACAAAAACATCAAAGAGCACAAAATAGCTTAATATCGTATTTAAAAATGTTTTAGACCATTTTGAGCATTTAGATAAAACTTTTTCACACAAAACACGAAAGTGCTTAGAATAGCTTCAAATCACATTTGGAGACGTTTTAGACCATTTTGTGATTTTTGAAAAAACTTGTTAACATAAAAACACGAAAGTGCTTAGAATAGCTTCAAATCGCATTTGGAAACGTTTTAGACCATTTTGTGATTTTCGAAAAAGCTTGTTAACATAAAAACACCAAAGTGCTTAGAATCACATTATAAACCGTTTTAGACCATTTTGAGCATTTCGATAACAATTTTCACACAAAAACATCAAAGAGCCCAAAATAGCTTAATATCGTATTTAAAAATGTTTTAGACCATTTTGAGCATTTAGATAAAACTTTTTCACACAAAACACCAAAGTGCTTAGAATAGCTTCAAATCGCATTTGGAGACGGTTTAGACCATTTTGTGATTTTGAAAAAACTTGTTAACATAAAAACACCAAAGTGCTTAGAATAGCTTCAAATCGCATTTGGAGACGTTTTAGACCATTTTGTGATTTTCGAAAAAATTTGTTAACATAAAAACACCAAAGTGCTTAGAATAGCTTCAAATCGTATTTGGAGACGTTTTAGACCATTTTGAGATTTTCGAAAAAACTTGGTTACACAAAAACATCAAAGTGCTTAAAATCACATTATAAACCGTTTTAGACCATTTTGAGCATTTCGATAACACTTTTCACACAAAAACATCAAAGAGCACAAAATAGCTTAATATCGTATTTAAAAACGTTTTAGACCATTTTGAACATTTCGACAAAACTTTTTCACACAAAACACCAAAGTGCTTAGAATAGCTTCAAATCGCATTTGGAGACGTTTTAGACCAATTTGTGCATTTCGATGAAACTTGATTAAAAAAAAACATCAAAGTGCTTAAAATCACATTATAAACCGTTTTAGACCATTTTGAGCATTTCGATAACACTTTTCACACAAAAACATCAAAGAGCACAAAATAGCTTAATATCGTATTTAAAAACGTTTTAGACCATTTTGAGCATTTAGACAAAACTTTTTCACACAAAACACCAAAGTGCTTAGAATAGCTTCAAATCGCATTTGGAGACGTTTTAGAACATTTTGTGTTTTTCGAAAAAACCTGTTAACATAAAAACACCAAAGTGCTTAGAATAGCTTCAAATCGCATTTGGAGACGATTTAGACCATTTTGTGATTTTCGAAAAAACTTGTTAACATAAAAACACCAAAGTGCTTAGAATAGCGTCAAATCGTATTTGGAGACGTTTTAGACCATTTTGTGATTTTCGAAAAAACTTGTTAACATAAAAACACCAAAGTGCTTAGAATAGCTTCAAATCGCATTTGGAGACGTTTTAGACCATTTTGTGCATTTCGATGACACTTGGTTACACAAAAACATCAAAGTGCTTAAAATCACATTATAAATCGTTTTAGACCATTTTGAGCATTTCGACAAAACTTTTTCACACAAAATACCAAAGTGCTTAGAATAGCTTCAAATCGCATTTGGAGACGTTTTAGACCATTTTGTGATTTTCGAAAAAACTTTTTAACATAAAAACACCAAAGTGCTTAGAATAGCTTCAAATCACATTTGGAGACGTTTTAGACCATTTTGTGATTTTCGAAAAAACTTGTTAACATAAAAACACGAAAGTGCTTAGAATAGCTTCAAATCGCATTTGGAAACGTTTTAGACCATTTTGTGATTTTCGAAAAAAATTGTTAACATAAAAACACAAAAGTGGTTAGAATCACATTATAAACCGTTTTAGACCATTTTGAGCATTTCGATAACAATTTTCACACAAAAACATCAAAGAGCACAAAATAGCTTAATATCGTATTTAAAAATGTTTTAGACCATTTTGAGCATTTAGATAAAACTTTTTCACACAAAACACCAAAGTGCTTAGAATAGCTTCAAATCGCATTTGGAGACGTTTTAGACCATTTTGTGATTTTTGAAAAAACTTGTAAACATAAAAACACCAAAGTGCTTAGAATAGCTTCAAATCACATTTGGAGACGTTTTAGACCATTTTGTGATTTTCGAAAAAACTTGTTTACATAAAAACACGAAAGTGCTTAGAATATCTTCAAATCGCATTTGGAAACGTTTTAGACCATTTTGTGATTTTCGAAAAAACTTGTTAACATAAAAACACGAAAGTGCTTTGAATAGCTTCAAATCGCATTTGGAAACGTTTTAGACCATTTTGTGATTTTCGAAAAAAATTGTTAACATAAAAACACCAAAGTGCTTAGAATCACATTATAAACCGTTTTAGACCATTTTGAGCATTTCGATAACAATTTTCACACAAAAACATCAAAGAGCACAAAATAGCTTAATATCGTATTTAAAAATGTTTTAGACCATTTTGAGCATTTAGATAAAACTTTTTCACACAAAACACCAAAGTGCTTAGAATAGCTTCAAATCGCATTTGGAGACGTTTTAGACCATTTTGTGATTTTTGAAAAAACTTGTTAACATAAAAACACCAATGTGCTTAGAATAGCTTCAAATCACATTTGGAGACGTTTTAGACCATTTTGTGATTTTTGAAAAAACTTGTTAACATAAAAACACGAAAGTGCTTAGAATAGCTTCAAATCACATTTGGAGACGTTTTAGACCATTTTGTGATTTTTGAAAAAACTTGTTAACATAAAAACACGAAAGTGCTTAGAATAGCTTCAAATCGTATTTGGAGACGTTTTAGACCATTTTTTGATTTTCGAAAAAGATTGTTAACATAAAAACACCAAAGTGCTTAGAATCACATTATAAACCGTTTTAGACCATTTTGAGGTTTTCGATAACCATTTTCACACAAAAACATCAAAGAGCACAAAATAGCTTAATATCGTATTTAAAAACGTTTTAGACCATTTTGAGCATTTCGACAAAACTTTTTCACACAAAACACCAAAGTTTTAGACCATTTTGAGCATTTAGACAAAACTTTTTCACACAAAACACCAAAGTGCTTAGAATAGCTTCAAATCGTATTTGGAGACGTTTTAGACCATTTTGAGATTTTCGAAAAAAACTTGGTTACACAAAAACATCAAAGTGCTTAAAATCACATTATAAACCGTTTTAGACCATTTTGAGCATTTTGATAACACTTTTCACACAAAAACATCAAAGAGCACAAAATAGCTTAATATCGTATTTAAAAACGTTTTAGACCATTTTGAGCATTTCGACAAAACTTTTTCACACAAAACACCAAAGTGCTTAGAATAGCTTCAAATCGCATTTGGAGACGTTTTAGACCAATTTGTGCATTTCGATGAAACTTGGTTACACAAAAACATCAAAGTGCTTAAAATCACATTATAAATTGTTTTAGACCATTTTGAGCATTTCGATAACACTTTTCACACAAAAACATCAAAGAGCACAAAATAGCTTAATATCTTATTTAAAAACGTTTTAGACCATTTTGAGCATTTAGACAAAACTTTTTCACACAAAACACCAAAGTGCTTAGAATAGCTTCAAATCGCATTTGGAGACGTTTTAGACCATTTTGTGATTTTCAAAAAAACTTGTTAACATAAAAACACCAAAGTGCTTAGAATAGCTTCAAATCGTATTTGGAGACGTTTTAGACCATTTTGTGATTTTCGAAAAAACTTGTTAACATAAAAACACCAAAGTGCTTAGAATAGCTTCAAATCGCATTTGGAGACGTTTTAGACCATTTTGTGCATTTCGATGAAACTTGGTTACACAAAAACATCAAAGTGCTTAAAATCACATTATAAACCATTTTAGACCATTTTGAGCATTTCGATAACACTTTTCACACAAAAACATCAAAGAGCACAAAATAGCTTAATATCGTATTTAAAAACGTTTTAGACCACTTTGAGCATTTCGACAAAACTTTTTCACACAAAACACCAAAGTGCTTAGAATAGCTTCAAATCGCATTTGGAGACGTTTTAGACCATTTTGTGATTTTCGAAAAAACTTGTTAACATAAAAACATCAAAGTGTACAGAATAACTTCAAATCGCATTTGGAGACCGTTTTAGGCCAATTTGTGATTTTCGAAAAAACTTGTTAACCTAAAAATACCAAAGTGTTTAGAATAGCTTCAAATCGCATTTGGAGACGTTTTAGACCATTTTGTGATTTTCGAAAAAACTTGTTAACATAAAAACACCAAAGTGCTTCAAATCGCATTTGGAGACATTTTAGACCAATTTGTGATTTTTGAAAAAACTTGTTAACATAAAAACACCAAAGTGCTTACAATAGCTTCAAATCGTATTTGGAGACGTTTTAGACCATTTTGTGATTTTCGAAAAAACTTGTTAACATAAAAACACGAAAGTACTTAGAATAGCTTCAAATCGCATTTGGAGACGTTTTAGACCATTTTATGCATTTCGATGAAACTTGGTTACACAAAAACATCAAAGTGCTTAAAATCACATTATAATCCGTTTTAGACCATTTTGAGCATTTCGATAACACTTTTCACACAAAAACATCAAAGAGCACAAAATAGCTTAATATCGTATTTAAAAACGTTTTAGACCATTTTGAGCATTTCGACAAAACTTTTTCACACAAAACACCAAAGTGCTTAGAATAGCTTCAAATCGCATTTGGAGACGTTTTAGACCATTTTGTGATTTTCGAAAAAAATTGTTAACATAAAAACATCAAAGTGTACAGAATAGCTTCAAATCGCATTTGGAGACCGTTTTAGGGCAATTTGTGATTTTCGAAAAAACTTGTTAACCTAAAAATACCAAAGTGTTTAGAATAGCTTCAAATCGCATTTGGAGACGTTTTAGACCATTTTGTGATTTTCGAAAAAACTTGTTAACATAAAAACACCAAAGTGCTTAGAATAGCTTCAAATCGCATTTGGAGACATTTTAGACCAATTTGTGATTTTCGAAAAAACTTGTCAACATAAAAACACCAAAGTGTTTAGAATAGCTTCAAATCGCATTTGGAGACGTTTTAGACCAATTTGTGATTTTCGAAAAAACTTATCAACATAAAAACACCAAAGGGTTTAGAATATCTTCAAATCGCATTTGGAGACGTTTTAGACAATTTTGTGATTTTCGAAAAAACTTGTTAACATAAAAACACCAAAGTGCTTAGAATAGCTTCAAATCGCATTTGGAGACGTTTTAGACCATTTTGTGATTTTCGAAAAAACTTGGTTACACAAAAACATAAAAGTGCTTAAAATCACATTATAAACCGTTTTAGACCATTTTGAGCATTTCGATAACACTTTTCACACAAAAACATCATAGAGCACAAAATAGCTTAATATCGTATTTAAAAACGTTTTAGACCATTTTGAGCATTTCGACAAAACTTGTTAACATAAAAACACCAAAGTGCTTAGAATGGCTTCAATTGCATTTGGAGACGCTTTAGACCATTTTGTGATTTTCGAAAAAAATTGTTAACATAAAAACACCAAAGTGCTTAAAATCACATTATAAATCGTTTTAGACCATTTTGAGCATTTCGATAACACTTTTCACACAAAAACATCAAAGAGCACAAGATAGCTTAATATCTTATTTAAAAACGTTTTAGACCATTTTGAGCATTTAGACAAAACTTTTTCACACAAAACACCAAAGTGCTTAGAATAGCTTAAAATCGCATTTGGAGACGTTTTAGACCATTTTGTGATTTTCAAAAAAACTTGTTAACATAAAAACACCAAAGTGCTTAGAATAGCTTCAAATCGTATTTGGAGACGTTTTAGACCATTTTGTGATTTTCGAAAAAACTTGTTAACATAAAAACACCAAAGTGCTTAGAATAGCTTCAAATCGCATTTGGAGACGTTTTAGACCAATTTGTGATTTTCGAAAAAAACTTGTCAACATAAAAACACCAAAGTGTTTAGAATAGCTTCAAATCGCATTTGGAGACGTTTTAGACCAATTTGTGATTTTCGAAAAAAACTTATCAACATAAAAACACCAAAGTGTTTAGAATAGCTTCAAATCGCATTTGGAGACGTTTTAGACCAATTTGTGATTTTCGAAAAAAACTTATCAACATAAAAACACCAAAAGGTTTAGAATAGCTTCAAATCGCATTTGGAAACGTTTTAGACCATTTTGTGATTTTCGAAAAAACTTGTTAACATAAAAACACGAAAGTGCTTAGAATAGCTTCAAATCGCATTTGGAAACGTTTTATTCCATTTTGTGATTTTCGAAAAAAATTGTTAACATAAAAACACCAAAGTGCTTAGAATCACATTATAAACCGTTTTAGACCATTTTGAGCATTTCGATAACAATTTTCACACAAAAACATCAAAGAGCACAAAATAGCTTAACACTTTGACTGCCAAACACGAAGATCTTCGTTTTTGGAAACACAACGCTTGACTGCCAAAAACGAAGATCTTCGTTTTTCGCGTTTTTTTACGAAATCCGGTAGATAGGTTAATTATTGGTATATACTATAAATATGAACACTATATTCGGTCTGGACCGTTAATATTTTACAATTTGAAAGTAACTAATCTGGTTACGAACGACTGTCAAAATGGTACCTGTCGAAATAACAAACGCCGCGCATCACAGTAGCGCGTAGAGCGATGGCTTGGCGCATTGTGTATCGGTCGCGCGCTAGCTATGCCGCCGAAGCATTACAAAGGTTTTTGTGGATTGACATGTTTGTTTGTTATCTGAATAAAAAATAATGGAGTCATTTTCAATATGAAGTCTTTAATTTTATTATTGTATGTATACCCTAATTTTTTTGGTGTTTTACTGAAAGTGACCGAGTTTCACGCAACAAACTTGTTTTGAAATGGTATGGTTATTATCATCAGTTTACTATCTCCTAGGCCTAGGCTAGTAGTACTAGGCTAGGCTAGTCTAGCCCTAGTCGTAAAACGGTTCCGGACCAACTTTAGGCCTGGTTAACTAGGCCTGGTGTCTTTACTATGTGGATTTTGGCGAAACATTGATGCAAGATTTATGATTTATAAAATGTAATACATTTTTCGATAGTGATAACTTGTTTTTATAGGCCTATCGGTGCCGTGTAAGTAACTTTTTCGTTGTTTGTTGATCTCACCGGGCGATATTTTCATATTGTGATGTCTTGCACAAAATCGCGATTATCTCGACTTTCTTGCGCGAAACTACGAAAAATTCAAAAAGTGGGTTATGTTCATTTTACTATTACGATTTACATATTGCGATTTAAAAATCGTTCTTGGTACCATTGTAAAGCTACAATCTTTATGATTATTTTAGTCTAAATTACATATAAATCAGATCACATACATGGTTTCAATCAGCTTTAATAAAAACATCGAATTGGGCTAAAAACGCTGGCGGTGGCAGTTTCTAACTGGAAAAACCTCTGGCAGTCAAAGTGTTAATATCGTATTTAAAAATGTTTTAGACCATTTTGAGCATTTAGAAAAAACTTTTTCACACAAAACACCAAAGTGCTTAGAATAGCTTCAAATCGCATTTGGAGACGGTTTAGACCATTTTGTGATTTTGAAAAAACTTGTTAACATAAAAACACCAAAGTGCTTAGAATAGCTTCAAATCGTATTTGGAGACGTTTTAGACCATTTTGTGATTTTCGAAAAAACTTGTTAACATAAAAACACCAAAGTGCTTAGAATAGCTTCAAATCACATTTGGAGACGTTTTAGACCATTTTGTGATTTTTGAAAAAACTTGTTAACATAAAAACACGAAAGTGCTTAGAATAGCTTCAAATCACATTTGGAGACGTTTTAGACCATTTTGTGATTTTCGAAAAAGATTGTTAACATAAAAACACCAAAGTGCTTAGAATCACATTATAAACCGTTTTAGACCATTTTGAGCATTTCAATAACAATTTTCACACAAAAACATCAAAGAGCACAAAATAGCTTAATATCGTATTTAAAAATGTTTTAGACCATTTTGAGCATTTAGATAAAACTTTTTCACACAAAACACCAAAGTGCTTAGAATAGCTTCAAATCGAATTTGGAGACGGTTTAGACCATTTTGTGATTTTGAAAAAACTTGTTAACATAAAAACACCAAAGTGCTTAGAATAGCTTCAAATTGCATTTGGAGACGTTTTAGACCATTTTGTGATTTTCGAAAAAACTTGTTAACATAAAAACACGAAAGTGCTTAGAATAGCTTAAAATCGTATTTGGAGACGTTTTAGACCATTTTGAGATTTTCGAAAAAACTTGGTTACACAAAAACATCAAAGTGCTTAAAATCACATTAAAAACCGTTTCAGACCATTTTCAGCATTTCGATAACACTTTTCACACAAAAACATCAAAGAGCACAAAATAGCTTAATATCGTATTTAAAAACGTTTTAGACCATTTTGAGCATTTCGACAAAACTTTTTCACACAAAACACCAAAGTGCTTAGAATAGCTTCAAATCGCATTTGGAGACGTTTTAGACCAATTTGTGCATTTCGATGAAACTTGATTACACAAAAACATCAAAGTTCTTAAAATCACATTATAAACCGTTTTAGACCATTTTGAGCATTTCGATAACACTTTTCACACAAAAACATCAAAGAGCACAAAATAGCTTAATATCGTATTTAAAAACGTTTTAGACCATTTTGAGCATTTAGACAAAACTTTTTCACACAAAACTCCAAAGTGCTTAGAATAGCTTCAAATCGCATTTGGAGACGTTTTAGAACATTTTGTGTTTTTCGAAAAAACCTGTTAACATAAAAACACCAAAGTGCTTAGAATAGCTTCAAATCGCATTTGGAGACTATTAAGACCATTTTGTGATTTTTGAAAAAACTTGTTAACATAAAAACACGAAAGTGCTTAGAATAGCTTCAAATCGCATTTGGAAACGTTTTAGACCATTTTGTGATTTTCGAAAAAGATTGTTAACATAAAAACACCAATGTGCTTAGAATCACATTATACACCGTTTTAGACCATTTTGAGCATTTCGATAACAATTTTCACACAAAAACATCAAAGGGCACAAAATAGCTTAATATCGTATTTAAAAATGTTTTAGACCATTTTGAGCATTTAGATAAAACTTTTTCACACAAAACACCAAAGTGCTTAGAATAGCTTCAAATCGCATTTGGAGACGGTTTAGAACATTTTGTGATTTTGAAAAAACTTGTTAACATAAAAACACCAAAGTGCTTAGAATAGCTTCAAATCGCATTTGGAGACGTTTTAGACCATTTTGTGATTTTCGAAAAAACTTGTTAACATAAAAACACCAAAGTGCTTAGAATAGCTTCAAATCGTATTTGGAGACGTTTTAGACCATTTTGAGATTTTCGAAAAAACTTGGTTACACAAAAACATCAAAGTGCTTAAAATCACATTATAAACCGTTTTAGACCATTTTGAGCATTTCGATAACACTTTTCACACAAAAACATCAAAGAGCACAAAATAGCTTAATATCGTATTTAAAAACGTTTTAGACCATTTTGAGCATTTCGACAAAACTTTTTCACACAAAACACCAAAGTGCTTAGAATAGCTTCAAATCGCATTTGGAGACGTTTTAGACCAATTTGTGCATTTCGATGAAACTTGATTACACAAAAACATCAAAGTGCTTAAAATCACATTATAAACCGTTTCAGACCATTTTGAGCATTTCGATAACACTTTTCACACAAAAACATCAAAGAGCACAAAATAGCTTAATATCGTATTTAAAAACGTTTTAGACCATTTTGAGCATTTAGACAAAACTTTTTCACACAAAACACCAAAGTGCTTAGAATAGCTTCAAATCGCATTTGGAGACGTTTTAGACCATTTTGTGCATTTCGATGAAACTTGGTTACACAAAAACATCAAAGTGCTTAAAATCACATTATAAATCGTTTTAGACCATTTTGAGCATTTCGACAAAACTTTTTCACACAAAATACAAAAGTGCTTAGAATAGCTTCAAATCGCATTTGGAGACGTTTTAGACCATTTTGTGATTTTCGAAAAAACTTTTTAACATAAAAACACCAAAGTGCTTAGAATAGCTTCAAATCGTATTTTAGACCATTTTGAGATTTTCGAAAAAACTTGGTTACACAAAAATATCAAAGTGCTTAAAATCACATTATAAACCGTTTTAGACCATTTTGAGCATTTCGATAACACTTTTCACACAAAAACATCAAAGAGCACAAAATAGCTTAATATCGTATTTAAAAACGTTTTAGACCATTTTGAGCATTTCGACAAAACTTTTTCACACAAAACACCAAAGTGCTTAGAATAGCTTCAAATCGCATTTGGAGACGTTTTAGACCAATTTGTGCATTTCGATGAAACTTGATTACACACAAAAACATCAAAGTGCTTAAAATCACATTATAAACCGTTTTAGACCATTTTGAGCATTTCGATAACACTTTTCACACAAAAACATCAAAGAGCACAAAATAGCTTAAAATGGATATGAAAGGATTTTAAAATTTCACAAAAAGGACTTTGTATGAATCCTTTTAATGTTAATAAACAGCACACAAAAAATTAGATTCAAATACCTAGTAGAAATTGAGAAATAAACAAATTAAATTTTGGTATAAAACGTCCGCAAAATGGCCGACCAACTGGCACGCCATCTTAATTTTTATGAACGTTCTATACGCACGTACGAGATCGTCAAATTTAGAGTTTGAAACACCCGGGGTTGTAGCCACGGCAGCAGTCGTTTTGTGATTGGTTAATAAATTTTAATACAGTCCAATCACCGCCTTGTCTCGTTCGCGGACTGTGTGGTGTAAACAAAATAAACAAACCCATGCTACACGAGACTCGCGTGTTGCAAGCTCCCTGTTGCTAAAATATCGATATTTCACAAATCAATAAAAAGTTATGTCTGCAAAGATTGTACGTGAAAAGAAGAAAGTGTGTATTTGTACTTCTCACACTAAACCACTCACGCAGACTACAAATTAGGCTAGGTCTAGTAGACTATAGTTTCTTCTAAATTCGCTAGTAGTAGGCTAGGCCTACACATGGAGTTACTCCATGGCCTACAGTACAAGAGAGTAGCAGTCGCCGGTCCACCGACGAACCTCCAGGAAGTGGACAAGGCGCGGGCGTAGACGTATGTAAAAGGCGACGTAAATAAAAAAGGTAAGCTTGTGTTGAACTTGTTTTTGGCTCTGACTTTTGTTATTGACTAATATAGTAATATAATAATACTAATAATTAAAGTAGGCCTAGAGCAGAGGAGGTGAGGCCGAGAGGATTATTATAGTTTAGTTAGTAACTGTAGTGTAATTAAATAATAACCTCTTTCTGTTTGTTACCAAGTCATAAAATATAATACTATAGGGCCTAGAGGTAGGATTGAATAAAAATAATAGTACATTTTCATCCATTTATTGGTCTTATCTTTGCAGATTTATGGAATCAACAGTACATGAGATGGCTTTGAAGAACTGTAATAGTACTAGTAATAAAATTGTAAACATCAAATTATATGGCAGAAATAGTGTGTGGAATGAATTTTATTGAACAAATGTATCATAATGAGTTTGGAACAAGCAGGATTTTTCAAACAGGACATAAATTACTTTTGAGACCTGAGTGATACATTTTAATTCTATCAACACCAGCCAGCTCCATCATATTCAAGAGATGGATTCTTTCATAAATGTCCATTGTACATAGTATTTGGCTAAATAAATAAAAAAAGAAGTACAGTAGTGGTTTATTTGTTTATATACCCAGACCCATTTAATGGTTAAAAACAAACACTATATGATGCACTGCTACTAGTGTACTGTCTGGTAGTACATTACCATAGTTACAGTATGACTGTAACCCTAGCACTCGCGTCTAAAGAATTCTATTATGCATATTTTACTATTCTTCATAAATATTTAGTTCTGTAATTTTAATTGTCTGCGCTCATTCTATACTTGGTGTCTTAGTATACTGCATAAATGTATCGTGCAAGCATGATCCAAGTAGCATCTATTATAAAGTACTCTGGGTATCTTTCTATTCACCTGAAAAAAGGAAAATGAATAAGCACATGTTTATCTGCCCTCAAAACAAAATAATAATTTAGTATAATGTATTATGTAGGTTTGATCAACAGTTTAAAATAGCAATGCTCAGTATCTGTTACCTTAATATTATAATTTTACTCTAACATTTGCGCTTCCATTCCAATCAATAAATACATTTGCTTATCCCGTCCATCAATTATCATAATTGCACTCCAATTATAGACCTGTAGGTAGGTAAAAATACAAATGAATTGTTTATTTACTGTATACTGTACTGTATATTGTACTGTATATGATACAAGCTGAAATACCCCTAACTAGGCCTGGCCTGTTATAACCTTTATTACTACATTAGAGAAAATCCAACTCTATTCATTTTATTGGGAATCATAATACAGTATTTAGTATTCAGTGTTGCCTAGCCTACTAGCTAGTAGGGCGGCATGTAATAACAAAAAAATATTTTAATAATACGTTAGTCAGGACACTACAGCACACAACAATATTATTAATAAACGTACTTATAAATAATGTGTATATACATAATACAGTAACACAATTGTGCCTACCATTAACACCCTCAACGATACATCAAGGAGCATACGCTCTCAGCTCACCTCTGGCCGGGCGACTAAACACCGTATCCAGCAGTCATCACTACTAAAAAGGCCTAGGCCTAGGCCTAGCTAGCTCCAGGCCATGGCATTGTCAAACACCATTTACTCGTCCAACCGTTTCTTCAAAACGATGTTAACACCCGTGTTAACAAGACGATGTGGACGAATTTCCATCAATTTCAGTTAATTACAACGAAATAATAATAAAATGAATGTTTCAATAATACGTGTATAATAAATAGCAAAATAAACATCGCTCGCGAGGAGGGTCGAGAGAGAGGCCAAGGTGGTCGACTCTGTGATTCTCACGCATGCGCAAAATAACTCCGTGTACCCAGCAAGATAGGCATTTGGCTATGAATTTCGTAAAAGATGGCCTTGAAAAACGAAATTAAAATCCGTTTTAAAAAAAACTTGGTTGATAATATGAATTAATTTTATTCGATTAGGCTAACATACTTATCCAAGAATAAAAATATCAAAGCAATAAGTAATTACTACCATGCTTTTGCATCAATCAATGATTTACTGCTAAATTCCTATCTCTGTAATACAAAAATAACTTTTAGTGACGTCACAAAAAGTTTTTCACAGGTTTCTCAGGGGCGTTTTGAGGGCGTTGTCGTCCTCCAAAACATTAAGTATGACTATGGCAAGCTTAAAACTGATTGATCTACACGTTGAGCCAATAAAATGATATTGCTAGGAACCCTTTCATATCCATTTTAATATCGTATTTAAAAACGTTTTAGACCATTTTGAGCATTTAGACAAAACTTTTTCACACAAAACACCAAAGTGCTTAGAATAGCTTCAAATCGCATTTGGAGACGTTTTAGACCATTTTGTGATTTTCAAAAAAACTTGTTAACATAAAAACACCAAAGTGCTTAGAATAGCTTCAAATCGTATTTGGAGACGTTTTAGACCATTTTGTGATTTTCGAAAAAACTTGTTAACATAAAAACACCAAAGTGCTTAGAATAGCTTCAAATCGCATTTGGAGATATTTTAGACCAATTTGTGATTTTCGAAAAAAACTTGTCAACATAAAAACACCAAAGTGTTTAGAATAGCTTCAAATCGCATTTGGAGACGTTTTAGACCAATTTGTGATTTTCGAAAAAACTTATCAACATAAAAACACCAAAGGGTTTAGAATAGCTTCAAATCGCATTTGGAGACGTTTTAGACCATTTTGTGATTTTCGAAAAAACTTGTTAACATAAAAACACGAAAGTGCTTAGAATAGCTTCAAATCGCATTTGGAAACGTTTTAGACCATTTTGTGATTTTCGAAAAAACTTGTT
Source organism: Antedon mediterranea (assembly GCF_964355755.1). NCBI lineage: Eukaryota > Metazoa > Echinodermata > Crinoidea > Comatulida > Antedonidae > Antedon > Antedon mediterranea. The sequence goes on from NC_092675.1 coordinate 14,008,764, forward strand.
AACATAAAAACACGAAAGTGCTTAGAATAGCTTCAAATCGCATTTGGAAACGTTTTAGACCATTTTGTGATTTTCGAAAAAAATTGTTAACATAAAAACACCAAAGTGCTTAGAATCACATTATAAACCGTTTTAGACCATTTTCAGCATTTCGATAACAATTTTCACACAAAAACATCAAAGAGCACAAAATAGCTTAATATCGTATTTAAAAATGTTTTAGACCATTTTGAGCATTTGGATAAAACTTTTTCACACAAAACACCAAAGTGCTTAGAATAGCTTCAAATCGCATTTGGAGACGTTTTAGACCATTTTGTGATTTTTGAAAAAAATTGTTAACATAAAAACACCAAAGTGCTTAGAATAGCTTCAAATCGCATTTGGAAACGTTTTAGACCATTTTGTGATTTTCGAAAAAACTTATCAACATAAAAACACCAAAGGGTTTAGAATAGCTTCAAATCGCATTTTGAGACGTTTTAGACCATTTTGTGATTTTCGAAAAAACTTGTTAACATAAAAACACGAAAGTGCTTAGAATAGCTTCAAATCGCATTTGGAAACGTTTTAGACCATTTTGTGATTTTCGAAAAAACTTGTTAACATAAAAACACGAAAGTGCTTAGAATAGCTTCAAATCGCATTTGGAAACGTTTTAGACCATTTTGTGATTTTCGAAAAAAATTGTTAACATAAAAACACCAAAGTGCTTAGAATCACATTATAAACCGTTTTAGACCATTTTGAGCATTTCGATAACAATTTTCACACAAAAACATCAAAGAGCACAAAATAGCTTAATATCGTATTTAAAAATGTTTTAGACCATTTTGAGCATTTGGATAAAACTTTTTCACACAAAACACCAAAGTGCTTAGAATAGCTTCAAATCGCATTTGGAGACGTTTTAGACCATTTTGTGATTTTTGAAAAAAATTGTTAACATAAAAACACCAAAGTGCTTAGAATAGCTTCAAAGCACATTTGGAGACGTTTTAGACCATTTTGTGATATTCGAAAAAACTTGTTAACATAAAAACACGAAAGTGCTTAGAATAGCTTCAAATCGCATTTGGAAACGTTTTAGACCATTTTGTGATTTTCGAAAAAACTTGTTAACATAAAAACACCAAAGTGCTTAGAATAGCTTCAAATCGCATTTGGAAACGTTTTAGACCATTTTGTTATTTTCGAAAAAACTTGTTAACATAAAAACACCAAAGTGCTTCAAATCGCATTTGCAGACATTTTAGACCAATTTGTGATTTTTGAAAAAACTTGTTAACATAAAAACACCAAAGTGTTTACAATAGCTTCAAATCGTATTTGGAGACGTTTTAGACCATTTTGTGATTTTCGAAAAAACTTGTTAACATAAAAACACCAAAGTACTTAGAATAGCTTCAAATCGCATTTGGAGACGTTTTAGACCATTTTATGCATTTCGATGAAACTTGGTTACACAAAAACATCAAAGTGCTTAAAATCACATTATAATCCGTTTTAGACCATTTTGAGCATTTCGATAACACTTTTCACACAAAAACATCAAAGAGCACAAAATAGCTTAATATCGTATTTAAAAACGTTTTAGACCATTTTGAGCATTTCGACAAAACTTTTTCACACAAAACACCAAAGTGCTTAGAATAGCTTCAAATCGCATTTGGAGACGTTTTAGACCATTTTGTGATTTTCGAAAAAAATTGTTAACATAAAAACATCAAAGTGTACAGAATAGCTTCAAATCGCATTTGGAGACCGTTTTAGGGCAATTTGTGATTTTCGTAAAAACTTGTTAACCTAAAAATACCAAAGTGTTTAGAATAGCTTCAAATCGCATTTGGAGACGTTTTAGACCATTTTGTGATTTTCGAAAAAACTTGTTAACATAAAAACACCAAAGTGCTTAGAATAGCTTCAAATCGCATTTGGAGACATTTTAGACCAATTTGTGATTTTCGAAAAAACTTGTCAACATAAAAACACCAAAGTGTTTAGAATAGCTTCAAATCACATTTGGAGACGTTTTAGACCAATTTGTGATTTTCGAAAAAACTTATCAACATAAAAACACCAAAGGGTTTAGAATATCTTCAAATCGCATTTGGAGACGTTTTAGACAATTTTGTGATTTTCGAAAAAACTTGTTAACATAAAAACACCAAAGTGCTTAGAATAGCTTCAAATCGCATTTGGAGACGTTTTAGACCATTTTGTGATTTTCAAAAAAAATTGTTAACATAAAAACACCAAAGTGCATAGAATCACATTATAAACCGTTTTAGACCATTTAGAGCATTTCGATAACAATTTTCACACAAAAACATCAATGAGCACAAAATAGCTTAATATCGTATTTAAAAATGTTTTAGACCATTTTGAGCATTTAGACAAAACTTTTTCACACAAAACACCAAAGTGCTTAGAATAGCTTCAAATCGCATTTGGAGACGTTTTAGACAATTTTGTGATTTTCGAAAAAAATTGTTAACATAAAAACACCAAAGTGCTTAGAATAGCTTCAAATCGCATTTGGAGACGTTTTAGACCATTTTGTGATTTTCGAAAAAACTTGGTTACACAAAAACATAAAAGTGCTTAAAATCACATTATAAACCGTTTTAGACCATTTTGAGCATTTCGATAACACTTTTCACACAAAAAACATCATAGAGCACAAAATAGCTTAATATCGTATTTAAAAACGTTTTAGACCATTTTGAGCATTTCGACAAAACTTGTTAACATAAAAACACCAAAGTGCTTAGAATGGCTTCAATTGCATTTGGAGACGCTTTAGACCATTTGTGATTTTCGAAAAAAATTGTTAACATAAAAACACCAAAGTGCTTAAAATCACATTATAAATCGTTTTAGACCATTTTGAGCATTTCGATAACACTTTTCACACAAAAACATCAAAGAGCACAAGATAGCTTAATATCTTATTTAAAAACGTTTTAGACCATTTTGAGCATTTAGACAAAACTTTTTCACACAAAACACCAAAGGGCTTAGAATAGCTTCAAATCGCATTTGGAGACGTTTTAGACCATTTTGTGATTTTCAAAAAAACTTGTTAACATAAAAACACCAAAGTGCTTAGAATAGCTTCAAATCGTATTTGGAGACGTTTTAGACCATTTTGTGATTTTCGAAAAAACTTGTTAACATAAAAACACCAAAGTGCTTAGAATAGCTTCAAATCGCATTTGGAGACATTTTAGACCAATTTGTGATTTTCGAAAAAAACTTGTCAACATAAAAACACAAAAGTGTTTAGAATAGCTTCAAATCGCATTTGGAGACGTTTTAGACCAATTTGTGATTTTCGAAAAAAACTTATCAACATAAAAACACCAAAGGGTTTAGAATAGCTTCAAATCGCATTTTGAGACGTTTTAGACCATTTTGTGATTTTCGAAAAAACTTGTTAACATAAAAACACGAAAGTGCTTAGAATAGCTTCAAATCGCATTTGGAAACGTTTTATTCCATTTTGTGATTTTCGAAAAAAATTGTTAACATAAAAACACCAAAGTGCTTAGAATCACATTATAAACCGTTTTAGACCATTTTGAGCATTTCGATAACAATTTTCACACAAAAACATCAAAGAGCACAAAATAGCTTAATATCGTATTTAAAAATGTTTTAGACCATTTTGAGCATTTAGAAAAAACTTTTTCACACAAAACACCAAAGTGCTTAGAATAGCTTCAAATCGCATTTGGAGACGGTTTAGACCATTTTGTGATTTGGAAAAAACTTGTTAACATAAAAACACCAAAGTGCTTAGAATAGCTTCAAATCACATTTGGAGACGTTTTAGACCATTTTGTGATTTTCGAAAAAACTTGTTTACATAAAAACACCAAAGTGCTTAGAATAGCTTCAAATCACATTTGGAGACGTTTTAGACCATTTTGTGATTTTTGAAAAAACTTGTTAACATAAAAACACGAAAGTGCTTAGAATAGCTTCAAATCACATTTGGAGACGTTTTAGACCATTTTGTGATTTTCGAAAAAGATTGTTAACATAAAAACACCAAAGTGCTTAGAATCACATTATAAACCGTTTTAGACCATTTTGAGCATTTCAATAACAATTTTCACACAAAAACATCAAAGAGCACAAAATAGCTTAATATCGTATTTAAAAATGTTTTAGACCATTTTGAGCATTTGGATAAAACTTTTTCACACAAAACACCAAAGTGCTTAGAATAGCTTCAAATCGCATTTGGAGACGGTTTTGACCATTTTGTGATTTTGAAAAAACTTGTTAACATAAAAACACCAAAGTGCTTAGAATAGCTTCAAATCGCATTTGGAGACGTTTTAGACCATTTTGTGATTTTCGAAAAAACTTGTTAACATAAAAGCATCAAAGTGCTTAGAATAGCTTCAAATCACATTTGGAGTTGTTTTAGACCATTTTGTGATTTTTGAAAAAACTTGTTAACATAAAAACACCAAAGTGCTTAGAATAGCTTCAAATTGCATTTGGAGACGTTTTAGACCATTTTGTGATTTTCGAAAAAACTTGTTAACATAAAAACACCAAAGTGCTTAGAATAGCTTAAAATCGTATTTGGAGACGTTTTAGACCATTTTGAGATTTTCGAAAAAACTTGGTTACACAAAAACATCAAAGTGCTTAAAATCACATTATAAACCGTTTTAGACCATTTTCAGCATTTCGATAACACTTTTCACACAAAAACATCAAAGAGCACAAAATAGCTTAATATCGTATTTAAAAACGTTTTAGACCATTTTGAGCATTTCGACAAAACTTTTTCACACAAAACACCAAAGTGCTTAGAATAGCTTCAAATCGCATTTGGAGACGTTTTAGACCAATTTGTGCATTTCGATGAAACTTGATTACACAAAAACATCAAAGTGCTTAAAATCACATTATAAACCGTTTTAGACCATTTTGAGCATTTCGATAACACTTTTCACACAAAAACATCAAAGAGCACAAAATAGCTTAATATCGTATTTAAAAACGTTTTAGACCATTTTGAGCATTTAGACAAAACTTTTTCACACAAAACTCCAAAGTGCTTAGAATAGCTTCAAATCGCATTTGGAGACGTTTTAGAACATTTTGTGTTTTTCGAAAAAACCTGTTAACATAAAAACACCAAAGTGCTTAGAATAGCTTCAAATCGCATTTGGAGACTATTTAGACCATTTTGTGATTTTTGAAAAAACTTGTTAACATAAAAACACGAAAGTGCTTAGAATAGCTTCAAATCGCATTTGGAAACGTTTTAGACCATTTTGTGATTTTCGAAAAAGATTGTTAACATAAAAACACCAATGTGCTTAGAATCACATTATACACCGTTTTAGACCATTTTGAGCATTTCGATAACAATTTTCACACAAAAACATCAAAGGGCACAAAATAGCTTAATATCGTATTTAAAAATGTTTTAGACCATTTTGAGCATTTAGATAAAACTTTTTCACACAAAACACCAAAGTGCTTAGAATAGCTTCAAATCGCATTTGGAGACGGTTTAGAACATTTTGTGATTTTGAAAAAACTTGTTAACATAAAAACACCAAAGTGCTTAGAATAGCTTCAAATCGCATTTGGAGACGTTTTAGACCATTTTGTGATTTTCGAAAAAACTTGTTAACATAAAAACACCAAAGTGCTTAGAATAGCTTCAAATCGTATTTGGAGACGTTTTAGACCATTTTGAGATTTTCGAAAAAACTTGGTTACACAAAAATATCAAAGGTCTTAAAATCACATTATAAACCGTTTTAGACCATTTTGAGCATTTCGATAACACTTTTCACACAAAAACATCAAAGAGCACAAAATAGCTTAATATCGTATTTAAAAACGTTTTAGACCATTTTGAGCATTTCGACAAAACTTTTTCACACAAAACACCAAAGTGCTTAGAATAGCTTCAAATCGCATTTGGAGACGTTTTAGACCAATTTGTGCATTTCGATGAAACTTGATTACACAAAAACATCAAAGTACTTAAAATCACATTATAAACCGTTTTAGACCATTTTGAGCATTTCGACAAAACTTTTTCACACAAAACACCAAAGTGCTTAGAATAGCTTCAAATCGCATTTGGAGACGTTTTAGACCAATTTGTGCATTTCGATGAAACTTGGTTACACAAAAACATCAAAGTGCTTAAAATCACATTATAAACCATTTTAGACCATTTTGAGCATTTCGATAACACTTTTCACACAAAAACATCAAAGAGCACAAAATAGCTTAATATCGTATTTAAAAACGTTTTAGACCATTTTGAGCATTTCGACAAAACTTTTTCACACAAAACACCAAAGTGCTTAGAATAGCTTCAAATCGCATTTGGAGACGTTTTAGACCATTTTGTGATTTTCTAAAAAACTTGTAAACATAAAAACACCAAAGTGCTTAGAATAGCTTCAAATCACATTTGGAGACGTTTTAGACCATTTTGTGATTTTCGAAAAAACTTGTTAACATAAAAACACGAAAGTGCTTAGAATAGCTTCAAATCGCATTTGGAAACGTTTTAGACCATTTTGTGATTTTCGAAAAAACTTGTTAACATAAAAACACGAAAGTGCTTAGAATAGCTTCAAATCGCATTTGGAAACGTTTTAGACCATTTTGTGATTTTCGAAAAAAATTGTTAACATAAAAACACCAAAGTGCTTAGAATCACATTATAAACCGTTTTAGACCATTTTGAGCATTTCGATAACAATTTTCACACAAAAACATCAAAGAGCACAAAATAGCTTAATATCGTATTTAAAAATGTTTTAGACCATTTTGAGCATTTAGATAAAACTTTTTCACACAAAACACCAAAGTGCTTAGAATAGCTTCAAATCGCATTTGGAGACGTTTTAGACCATTTTGTGATTTTTGAAAAAACTTGTAAACATAAAAACACCAAAGTGCTTAGAATAGCTTCAAATCACATTTGGAGACGTTTTAGACCATTTTGTGATTTTCGAAAAAACTTGTTAACATAAAAACACGAAAGTGTTTAGAATAGCTTCAAATCGCATTTGGAGACGTTTTAGACCAATTTGTGATTTTCGAAAAAAACTTATCAACATAAAAACACCAAAGGGTTTAGAATAGCTTCAAATCGCATTTTGAGACGTTTTAGACCATTTTGTGATTTTCGAAAAAACTTGTTAACATAAAAACACGAAAGTGCTTAGAATAGCTTCAAATCGCATTTGGAAACGTTTTATTCCATTTTGTGATTTTCGAAAAAAATTGTTAACATAAAAACACCAAAGTGCTTAGAATCACATTATAAACCGTTTTAGACCATTTTGAGCATTTCGATAACAATTTTCACACAAAAACATCAAAGAGCACAAAATAGCTTAATATCGTATTTAAAAATGTTTTAGACCATTTTGAGCATTTAGAAAAAACTTTTTCACACAAAACACCAAAGTGCTTAGAATAGCTTCAAATCGCATTTGGAGACGGTTTAGACCATTTTGTGATTTTGAAAAAACTTGTTAACATAAAAACACCAAAGTGCTTAGAACAGCTTCAAATCACATTTGGAGACGTTTTAGACCATTTTGTGATTTTCGAAAAAACTTGTTTACATAAAAACACCAAAGTGCTTAGAATAGCTTCAAATCACATTTGGAGACGTTTTAGACCATTTTGTGATTTTTGAAAAAACTTGTTAACATAAAAACACGAAAGTGCTTAGAATAGCTTCAAATCACATTTGGAGACGTTTTAGACCATTTTGTGATTTTCGAAAAAGATTGTTAACATAAAAACACCAAAGTGCTTAGAATCACATTATAAACCGTTTTAGACCATTTTGAGCATTTCAATAACAATTTTCACACAAAAACATCAAAGAGCACAAAATAGCTTAATATCGTATTTAAAAATGTTTTAGACCATTTTGAGCATTTAGATAAAACTTTTTCACACAAAACACCAAAGTGCTTAGAATAGCTTCAAATCGCATTTGGAGACGGTTTAGACCATTTTGTGATTTTGAAAAAACTTGTTAACATAAAAACACCAAAGTGCTTAGAATAGCTTCAAATCGCATTTGGAGACGTTTTAGACCATTTTGTGATTTTCGAAAAAACTTGTTAACATAAAAGCATCAAAGTGCTTAGAATAGCTTCAAATCACATTAATTTGGAGTTGTTTTAGACCATTTTGTGATTTTTGAAAAAACTTGTTAACATAAAAACACCAAAGTGCTTAGAATAGCTTCAAATTGCATTTGGAGACGTTTTAGACCATTTTGTGATTTTCGAAAAAACTTGTTAACATAAAAACACCAAAGTGCTTAGAATAGCTTAAAATCGTATTTGGAGACGTTTTAGACCATTTTGAGATTTTCGAAAAAACTTGGTTACACAAAAACATCAAAGTGCTTAAAATCACATTATAAACCGTTTTAGACCATTTTCAGCATTTCAATAACACTTTTCACACAAAAACATCAAAGAGCACAAAATAGCTTAATATCGTATTTAAAAACGTTTTAGACCATTTTGAGCATTTCGACAAAACTTTTTCACACAAAACACCAAAGTGCTTAGAATAGCTTCAAATCGCATTTGGAGACGTTTTAGACCAATTTGTGCATTTCGATGAAACTTGATTACACAAAAACATCAAAGTGCTTAAAATCACATTATAAACCGTTTTAGACCATTTTGAGCATTTCGATAACACTTTTCACACAAAAACATCAAAGAGCACAAAATAGCTTAATATCGTATTTAAAAACGTTTTAGACCATTTTGAGCATTTAGACAAAACTTTTTCACACAAAACTCCAAAGTGCTTAGAATAGCTTCAAATCGCATTTGGAGACGTTTTAGAACATTTTGTGTTTTTCGAAAAAACCTGTTAACATAAAAACACCAAAGTGCTTAGAATAGCTTCAAATCGCATTTGGAGACTATTTAGACCATTTTGTGATTTTTGAAAAAACTTGTTAACATAAAAACACGAAAGTGCTTAGAATAGCTTCAAATCGCATTTGGAAACGTTTTAGACCATTTTGTGATTTTCGAAAAAGATTGTTAACATAAAAACACCAATGTGCTTAGAATCACATTATACACCGTTTTAGACCATTTTGAGCATTTCGATAACAATTTTCACACAAAAACATCAAAGGGCACAAAATAGCTTAATATCGTATTTAAAAATGTTTTAGACCATTTTGAGCATTTAGATAAAACTTTTTCACACAAAACACCAAAGTGCTTAGAATAGCTTCAAATCGCATTTGGAGACGGTTTAGAATATTTTGTGATTTTGAAAAAACTTGTTAACATAAAAACACCAAAGTGCTTAGAATAGCTTCAAATCGCATTTGGAGACGTTTTAGACCATTTTGTGATTTTCGAAAAAACTTGTTAACATAAAAACACCAAAGTGCTTAGAATAGCTTCAAATCGTATTTGGAGACGTTTTAGACCATTTTGAGATTTTCGAAAAAACTTGGTTACACAAAAACATCAAAGTGCTTAAAATCACATTATAAACCGTTTTAGACCATTTTGAGCATTTCGATAACACTTTTCACACAAAAACATCAAAGAGCACAAAATAGCTTAATATCGTATTTAAAAACGTTTTAGACCATTTTGAGCATTTCGACAAAACTTTTTCACACAAAACACCAAAGTGCTTAGAATAGCTTCAAATCGCATTTGGAGACGTTTTAGACCAATTTGTGCATTTCGATGAAACTTGATTACACAAAAACATCAAAGTACTTAAAATCACATTATAAACCGTTTTAGACCATTTTGAGCATTTCGATAACACTTTTCACACAAAAACATCAAAGAGCACAAAATAGCTTAATATCGTATTTAAAAACGTTTTAGACCATTTTGAGCATTTAGACAAAACTTTTTCACACAAAACACCAAAGTGCTTAGAATAGCTTCAAATCGCATTTGGAGACGTTTTAGACCATTTTGTGCATTTCGATGAAACTTGGTTACACAAAAACATCAAAGTGCTTAAAATCACATTATAAATCGTTTTAGACCATTTTGAGCATTTCGACAAAACTTTTTCACACAAAATACAAAAGTGCTTAGAATAGCTTCAAATCGCATTTGGAGACGTTTTAGACCATTTTGTGATTTTCGAAAAAACTTTTTAACATAAAAACACCAAAGTGCTTAGAATAGCTTCAAATCGTATTTTAGACCATTTTGAGATTTTCGAAAAAACTTGGTTACACAAAAATATCAAAGTGCTTAAAATCACATTATAAACCGTTTTAGACCATTTTGAGCATTTCGATAACACTTTTCACACAAAAACATCAAAGAGCACAAAATAGCTTAATATCGTATTTAAAAACGTTTTAGACCATTTTGAGCATTTCGACAAAACTTTTTCACACAAAACACCAAAGTGCTTAGAATAGCTTCAAATCGCATTTGGAGACGTTTTAGACCAATTTGTGCATTTCGATGAAACTTGATTACACACAAAAACATCAAAGTGCTTAAAATCACATTATAAACCGTTTTAGACCATTTTGAGCATTTCGATAACACTTTTCACACAAAAACATCAAAGAGCACAAAATAGCTTAATATCGTATTTAAAAACGTTTTAGACCATTTTGAGCATTTAGACAAAACTTTTTCACACAAAACACCAAAGTGCTTAGAATAGCTTCAAATCGCATTTGGAGACGTTTTAGACCATTTTGTGATTTTCAAAAAAACTTGTTAACATAAAAACACCAAAGTGCTTAGAATAGCTTCAAATCGTATTTGGAGACGTTTTAGACCATTTTGTGATTTTCGAAAAAACTTGTTAACATAAAAACACCAAAGTGCTTAGAATAGCTTCAAATCGCATTTGGAGACATTTTAGACCAATTTGTGATTTTCGAAAAAAACTTGTCAACATAAAAACACCAAAGTGTTTAGAATAGCTTCAAATCGCATTTGGAGACGTTTTAGACCAATTTGTGATTTTCGAAAAAACTTATCAACATAAAAACACCAAAGGGTTTAGAATAGCTTCAAATCGCATTTTGAGACGTTTTAGACCATTTTGTGATTTTCGAAAAAACTTTTTAACATAAAAACACCAAAGTGCTTAGAATAGCTTCAAATCACATTTGGAGACGTTTTAGACCATTTTGTGATTTTCGAAAAAACTTGTTAACATAAAAACACGAAAGTGCTTAGAATAGCTTCAAATCGCATTTGGAAACGTTTTAGACCATTTTGTGATTTTCGAAAAAAATTGTTAACATAAAAACACCAAAGTGCTTAGAATCACATTATAAACCGTTTTAGACCATTTTGAGCATTTCGATAACAATTTTCACACAAAAACATCAAAGAGCACAAAATAGCTTAATATCGTATTTAAAAATGTTTTAGACCATTTTGAGCATTTAGATAAAACTTTTTTACACAAAACACCAAAGTGCTTAGAATAGCTTCAAATCGCATTTGGAGACGTTTTAGACCATTTTGTGATTTTTGAAAAAACTTGTTAACATAAAAACACCAAAGTGCTTAGAATAGCTTCAAATCACATTTGGAGACGTTTTAGACCATTTTGTGATTTTCGAAAAAACTTGTTAACATAAAACACCAAAGTGCTTAGAATAGCTTCAAATCGCATTTGGAGACGTTTTAGACCATTTTGTGATTTTCGAAAAAACTTGTTAACATAAAAACACCAAAGTGCTTAGAATAGCTTCAAATCGTATTTGGAGACGTTTTAGACCATTTTGAGATTTTCGAAAAAAATTGTTAACATAAAAACACCAAAGTGCTTAGAATCACATTATAAACCGTTTTAGACCATTTTGAGCATTTCGATAACAATTTTCACACAAAAACATCAAAGAGCACAAAATAGCTTAATATCGTATTTAAAAATGTTTTAGACCATTTTGAGCATTTAGAAAAAACTTTTTCACACAAAACACCAAAGTGCTTAGAATAGCTTCAAATTGCATTTGGAGACGTTTTAGACCATTTTCTGACTTTCGAAAAAACTTGTTAACATAAAAACACCAAAGTGCTTAGAATAGCTTCAAATCGTATTTGGAGACGTTTTAGACCATTTTGTGATTTTCGAAAAAACTTGTTAACATAAAAACACCAAAGTGCTTAGAATAGCTTCAAATAGCATTTGGAGACATTTTAGACCAATTTGTGATTTTCGAAAAAAACTTGTCAACATAAAAACACCAAAGTGTTTAGAATAGCTTCAAATCGCATTTGGAGACGTTTTAGACCAATTTGTGATTTTCGAAAAAACTTATCAACATAAAAACACCAAAGGGTTTAGAATAGCTTCAAATCGCATTTTGAGACGTTTTAGACCATTTTGTGATTTTCGAAAAAACTTGTTAACATAAAAACACGAAAGTGCTTAGAATAGCTTCAAATCGCATTTGGAAACGTTTTATTCCATTTTGTGATTTTCGAAAAAAATTGTTAACATAAAAACACCAAAGTGCTTAGAATCACATTATAAACCGTTTTAGACCATTTTGAGCATTTCGATAACAATTTTCACACAAAAACATCAAAGAGCACAAAATAGCTTAATATCGTATTTAAAAATGTTTTAGACCATTTTGAGCATTTAGAAAAAACTTTTTCACACAAAACACCAAAGTGCTTAGAATAGCTTCAAATCGCATTTGGAGACGGTTTAGACCATTTTGTGATTTTGAAAAAACTTGTTAACATAAAAACACCAAAGTGCTTAGAATAGCTTCAAATCGCATTTGGAGACGTTTTAGACCATTTTGTGATTTTCGAAAAAACTTGTTAACATAAAAACACGAAAGTGCTTAGAATAGCTTCAAATCACATTTGGAGACGTTTTAGACCATTTTGTGATTTTCGAAAAAGATTGTTAACATAAAAACACCAAAGTGCTTAGAATCACATTATAAACCGTTTTAGACCATTTTGAGCATTTCAATAACAATTTTCACACAAAAACATCAAAGAGCACAAAATAGCTTAATATCGTATTTAAAAATGTTTTAGACCATTTTGAGCATTTCGATAAAACTTTTTCACACAAAACACCAAAGTGCTTAGAATAGCTTCAAATCGAATTTGGAGACGGTTTAGACCATTTTGTGATTTTGAAAAAACTTGTTAAAATAAAAACACCAAAGTGCTTAGAATAGCTTCAAATTGCATTTGGAGACGTTTTAGACCATTTTGTGATTTTCGAAAAAACTTGTTAACATAAAAACACCAAAGTGCTTAGAATAGCTTAAAATCGTATTTGGAGACGTTTTAGACCATTTTGAGATTTTCGAAAAAACTTGGTTACACAAAAACATCAAAGTTCTTAAAATCACATTATAAACCGTTTTAGACCATTTTCAGCATTTCGATAACACTTTTCACACAAAAACATCAAAGAGCACAAAATAGCTTAATATCGTATTTAAAAACGTTTTAGACCATTTTGAGCATTTCGACAAAACTTTTTCACACAAAACACCAAAGTGCTTAGAATAGCTTCAAATCGCATTTGGAGACGTTTTAGACCAATTTGTGCATTTCGATGAAACTTGATTACACAAAAACATCAAAGTGCTTAAAATCACATTATAAACCGTTTTAGACCATTTTGAGCATTTCGATAACACTTTTCACACAAAAACATCAAAGAGCACAAAATAGCTTAATATCGTTTTTAAAAACGTTTTAGACCATTTTGAGCATTTAGACAAAACTTTTTCACACAAAACTCCAAAGTGCTTAGAATAGCTTCAAATCGCATTTGGAGACGTTTTAGAACATTTTGTGTTTTTCGAAAAAACCTGTTAACATAAAAACACCAAAGTGCTTAGAATAGCTTCAAATCGCATTTGGAGACTATTTAGACCATTTTGTGATTTTTGAAAAAACTTGTTAACATAAAAACACGAAAGTGCTTAGAATAGCTTCAAAACGCATTTGGAAACGTTTTAGACCATTTTGTGATTTTCGAAAAAGATTGTTAACATAAAAACACCAATGTGCTTAGAATCACATTATACACCGTTTTAGACCATTTTGAGCATTTCGATAACAATTTTCACACAAAAACATCAAAGGGCACAAAATAGCTTAATATCGTATTTAAAAATGTTTTAGACCATTTTGAGCATTTAGATAAAACTTTTTCACACAAAACACCAAAGTGCTTAGAATAGCTTCAAATCGCATTTGGAGACGGTTTAGAACATTTTGTGATTTTGAATAAACTTGTTAACATAAAAACACCAAAGTGCTTAGAATAGCTTCAAATCGCATTTGGAGACGTTTTAGACCATTTTGTGATTTTCGAAAAAACTTGTTAACATAAAAACTCCAAAGTGCTTAGAATAGCTTCAAATCGTATTTGGAGACGTTTTAGACCATTTTGAGATTTTCGAAAAAACTTGGTTACACAAAAACATCAAAGTGCTTAAAATCACATTATAAACCGTTTTAGACCATTTTGAGCATTTCGATAACACTTTTCACACAAAAACATCAAAGAGCACAAAATAGCTTAATATCGTATTTAAAAACGTTTTAGACCATTTTGAGCATTTCGACAAAACTTTTTCACACAAAACACCAAAGTGCTTAGAATAGCTTCAAATCGCATTTGGAGACGTTTTAGACCAATTTGTGCATTTCGATGAAACTTGATTACACAAAAACATCAAAGTGCTTAAAATCACATTATAAACCGTTTTAGACCATTTTGAGCATTTCGATAACACTTTTCACACAAAAACATCAAAGAGCACAAAATAGCTTAATATCGTATTTAAAAACGTTTTAGACCATTTTGAGCATTTAGACAAAACTTTTTCACACAAAACACCAAAGTGCTTAGAATAGCTTCAAATCGCATTTGGAGACGTTTTAGACCATTTTGTGCATTTCGATGAAACTTGGTTACACAAAAACATCAAAGTGCTTAAAATCACATTATAAATCGTTTTAGACCATTTTGAGCATTTCGACAAAACTTTTTCACACAAAATACCAAAGTGCTTAGAATAGCTTCAAATCGCATTTGGAGACGTTTTAGACCATTTTGTGATTTTCGAAAAAACTTTTTAACATAAAAACACCAAAGTGCTTAGAATAGCTTCAAATCACATTTGGAGACGTTTTAGACCATTTTGTTATATTCGAAAAAACTTGTTAACATAAAAACACGAAAGTGCTTAGAATAGCTTCAAATCGCATTTGGAAACGTTTTAGACCATTTTGTGATTTTCGAAAAAAATTGTTAACATAAAAACACCAAAGTGCTTAGAATAGCTTCAAATCGCATTTGGAAACGTTTTAGACCATTTTGTTATTTTCGAAAAAAATTGTTAACATAAAAACACCAAAGTGCTTAGAATCACATTATAAACCGTTTTAGACCATTTTGAGCATTTCGATAACAATTTTCACACAAAAACATCAAAGAGCACAAAATAGCTTAATATCGTATTTAAAAATGTTTTAGACCATTTTGAGCATTTAGATAAAACTTTTTCACACAAAACACCAAAGTGCTTAGAATAGCTTCAAATCGCATTTGGAGACGTTTTAGACCATTTTGTGATTTTTGAAAAAACTTGTTAACATAAAAACACCAAAGTGCTTAGAATAGCTTCAAATCACATTTGGAGACGTTTTAGACCATTTTGTGATTTTCGAAAAAACTTGTTAACATAAAAACACGAAAGTGCTTAGAATAGCTTCAAATCGCATTTGGAAACGTTTTAGACCATTTTGTGATTTTCGAAAAAAATTGTTAACATAAAAACACCAAAGTGTTTAGAATAGCTTCAAATCGCATTTGGAGACGTTTTAGACCAATTTGTGATTTTCGAAAAAACTTATCAACATAAAAACACCAAAGGGTTTAGAATAGCTTCAAATCGCATTTGGAGACGTTTTAGACCATTTTGTGATTTTCGAAAAAACTTGTTAACATAAAAACACGAAAGTGCTTAGAATAGCTTCAAATCGCATTTGGAAACGTTTTAGACCATTTTGTGATTTTCGAAAAAACTTGTTAACATAAAAACATGAAAGTGCTTAGAATAGCTTCAAATCGTATTTGGAGACGTTTTAGACCATTTTGTGATTTTCGAAAAAACTTGTTAACATAAAAACACCAAAGTGCTTAGAATAGCTTCAAATCGCATTTGGAGACGTTTTAGACCATTTTGTGCATTTCGATGAAACTTGGTTACACAAAAACATCAAAGTGCTTAAAATCACATTATAAACCATTTTAGACCATTTTGAGCATTTCGATAACACTTTTCACACAAAAACATAAAAGAGCACAAAATAGCTTAATATCGTATTTAAAAACGTTTTAGACCATTTTGAGCATTTCGAAAAAACTTTTTCACACAAAACACCAAAGTGCTTAGAATAGCTTCAAATCGCATTTGGAGACGTTTTAGATCATTTTGTGATTTTCGAAAAAACTTGTTAACATAAAAACATCAAAGTGTACAGAATAACTTCAAATCGCATTTGGAGACCGTTTTAGGCCAATTTGTGATTTTCGAAAAAACTTGTTAACCTAAAAATACCAAAGTGTTTAGAATAGCTTCAAATCGCATTTGGAGACGTTTTAGACCATTTTGTGATTTTCGAAAAAACTTGTTAACATAAAAACACCAAAGTGCTTCAAATCGCATTTGGAGACATTTTAGACCAATTTGTGATTTTTGAAAAAACTTGTGAACATAAAAACACCAAAGTGCTTACAATAGCTTCAAATCGTATTTGGAGACGTTTTAGACCATTTTGTGATTTTCGAAAAAACTTGTTAACATAAAAACACCAAAGTACTTAGAATAGCTTCAAATCGCATTTGGAGACGTTTTAGACCATTTTATGCATTTCGATGAAACTTGGTTACACAAAAACATCAAAGTGCTTAAAATCACATTATAATCCGTTTTAGACCATTTTGAGCATTTCGATAACACTTTTCACACAAAAACATCAAAGAGCACAAAATAGCTTAATATCGTATTTAAAAACGTTTTAGACCATTTTGAGCATTTCGACAAAACTTTTTCACACAAAACACCAAAGTGCTTAGAATAGCTTCAAATCGCATTTGGAGACGTTTTAGACCATTTTGTGATTTTCGAAAAAAATTGTTAACATAAAAACATCAAAGTGTACAGAATAGCTTCAAATCGCATTTGGAGACCGTTTTAGGCCAATTTGTGATTTTCGAAAAAACTTGTTAACCTAAAAATACCAAAGTGTTTAGAATAGCTTCAAATCGCATTTGGAGACGTTTTAGACCATTTTGTGATTTTCGAAAAAACTTGTTAACATAAAAACACCAAAGTGCTTAGAATAGCTTCAAATCGCATTTGGAGACATTTTAGACCAATTTGTGATTTTCGAAAAAACTTGTCAACTTAAAAACACCAAAGTGTTTAGAATAGCTTCAAATCGCATTTGGAGACGTTTTAGACCAATTTGTGATTTTCGAAAAAACTTGTTAACATAAAAACACCAAAGTGCTTAGAATAGCTTCAAATCGCATTTGGAGACGTTTTAGACCAATTTTTGATTTTCGAAAAAACTTATCAACATAAAAACACCAAAGGGTTTAGAATAGCTTCAAATCGCATTTGGAGACGTTTTAGACCATTTTGTGATTTTGAAAAAACTTGTTAACATAAAAACACCAAAGTGCTTAGAATAGCTTCAAATCGCATTTGGAGACGTTTTAGACCATTTTGTGATTTTCGAAAAAACTTGTTAACATAAAAACACCAAAGTGCTTAGAATAGCTTCAAATCGTATTTGGAGACGTTTTAGACCATTTTGAGATTTTCGAAAAAACTTGGTTACACAAAAACATCAAAGTGCTTAAAATGACATTATAAACCGTTTTAGACCATTTTGAGCATTTCGATAACACTTTTCACACAAAAACATCAAAGAGCACAAAATAGCTTAATATCGTATTTAAAAACGTTTTAGACCATTTTGAGCATTTCGACAAAACTTTTTCACACAAAACACCAAAGTGCTTAGAATAGCTTCAAATCGCATTTGGAGACGTTTTAGACCATTTTGTGATTTTTGAAAAAACTTGTTAACATAAAAACACCAAAGTGCTTAGAATAGCTTCAAATCACATTTGGAGATGTTTTAGACCATTTTGTGATTTTTGAAAAAACTTGTTAACATAAAAACACGAAAGTGCTTAGAATAGCTTCAAATCGCATTTGGAAACGTTTTAGACCATTTTGTGATTTTCGAAAAAGATTGTTAACATAAAAACACCAATGTGCTTAGAATCACATTATAAACCGTTTTAGACCATTTTGAGCATTTCGATAACAATTTTCACACAAAAACATCAAAGAGCACAAAATAGCTTAATATCGTATTTATAAATGTTTTAGACCATTTTGAGCATTTCGACAAAACTTTTTCACACAAAACACCAAAGTGCTTAGAATAGCTTCAAATCGCATTTGGAGACGTTTTTTATACCATTTTGTGATTTCGATGAAACTTGATTACACAAAAACATCAAAGTGCCTAAAATCACATTATAAACCGTTTTAGACCATTTTGAGCATTTCGATAACACTTTTCACACAAAAACATCAAAGAGCACAAAATAGCTTAATATCGTATTTAAAAACGTTTTAGACCATTTTGAGCATTTAGACAAAACTTTTTCACACAAAACACCAAAGTGCTTAGAATAGCTTCAAATCGCATTTGGAGACGTTTTAGAACATTTTGTGTTTTTCGAAAAAAACTGTTAACATAAAAACACCAAAGTTCTTAGAATAGCTTCAAATCGCATTTTGAGACGTTTTAGAACATTTTGTGTTCTTCGAAAAAACCTGTTAACATAAAAACACCAAAGTTCTTAGAATAGCTTCAAATCGCATTTGGAGACGTTTTAGACCATTTTGTGATTTTTGAAAAAACTTGTTAACATAAAAACACCAAAGTGCTTAGAATAGCTTCAAATCACATTTGGAGACGTTTTAGACCATTTTGTGATTTTCGAAAAAACTTGTTAACATAAAAACACGAAAGTGCTTAGAATAGCTTCAAATCGCATTTGGAAACTTTTTAGACCAGTTTGTGATTTTCGAAAAAGATTGTTAACATAAAAACACCAAAGTGCTTAGAATCACAATATAAACCGTTTTAGACCATTTTGAGCATTTCGATAACAATTTTCACACAAAAACATCAAAGAGCACAAAATAGCTTAATATCGTATTTAAAAATGTTTTAGACCATTTTGAGCATTTAGACAAAACTTTTTCACACAAAACACCAAAGTGCTTAGAATAGATTCAAATCGCATTTGGAGACGTTTTAGACCATTTTGTGATTTTCAAAAAAACTTGTTAACATAAAAACACCAAAGTGCTTAGAATAGCTTCAAATCGCATTTGGAGACATTTTAGACCAATTTGTGATTTTCGAAAAAAACTTGTCAACATAAAAACACCAAAGTGTTTAGAATAGCTTCAAATCGCATTTGGAGACGTTTTAGACCAATTTGTGATTTTCGAAAAAACTTATCAACATAAAAACACCAAAGGGTTTAGAATAGCTTCAAATCGCATTTTGAGACGTTTTAGACCATTTTGTGATTTTCGAAAAAACTTGTTAACATAAAAACACGAAAGTGCTTAGAATAGCTTCAAATCGCATTTGGAAACGTTTTATTCCATTTTGTGATTTTCGAAAAAAATTGTTAACATAAAAACACCAAAGTGCTTAGAATCACATTATAAACCGTTTTAGACCATTTTGAGCATTTCGATAACAATTTTCACAAAAAAACATCAAAGAGCACAAAATAGCTTAATATCGTATTTAAAAATGTTTTAGACCATTTTGAGCATTTAGAAAAAACTTTTTCACACAAAACACCAAAGTGCTTAGAATAGCTTCAAATCGTATTTGGAGACGTTTTAGACCATTTTGAGATTTTCGAAAAAACTTGGTTACACAAAAACATCAAAGTGCTTAAAATCACATTATAAACCGTTTTAGACCATTTTGAGCATTTCGATAACACCTTTCACACAAAAACATCAAAGAGCACAAAATAGCTTAATATCTTATTTAAAAACGTTTTAGACCATTTTGAGCATTTAGACAAAACTTTTTCACACAAAACACCAAAGTGCTTAGAATAGCTTCAAATCGCATTTGGAGACGTTTTAGACCATTTTGTGATTTTCAAAAAAACTTGTTAACATAAAAACACCAAAGTGCTTAGAATAGCTTCAAATCGTATTTGGAGACGTTTTAGACCATTTTGTGATTTTCGAAAAAACTTGTTAACATAAAAACACCAAAGTGCTTAGAATAGCTTCAAATCGCATTTGGAGACATTTTAGACCAATTTGTGATTTTCGAAAAAAACTTGTCAACATAAAAACACCAAAGTGTTTAGAATAGCTTCAAATCGCATTTGGAGACGTTTTAGACCAATTTGTGATTTTCGAAAAAACTTATCAACATAAAAACACCAAAGGGTTTAGAATAGCTTCAAATCGCATTTTGAGACGTTTTAGACCATTTTGTGATTTTCGAAAAAACTTGTTAACATAAAAACACGAAAGTGCTTAGAATAGCTTCAAATCGCATTTGGAAACGTTTTATTCCATTTTGTGATTTTCGAAAAAAATTGTTAACATAAAAACACCAAAGTGCTTAGAATCACATTATAAACCGTTTTAGACCATTTTGAGCATTTCGATAACAATTTTCACACAAAAACATCAAAGAGCAAAAAATAGCTTAATATCGTATTTAAAAATGTTTTAGACCATTTTGAGCATTTAGATAAAACTTTTTCACACAAAACACCAAAATGCTTAGAATAGCTTCAAATCGCATTAGGAGACGTTTTAGACCATTTTGTGATTTTCGACAAAACTTTTTCACACAAAACACCAAAGTGCTTAGAATAGCTTCAAATCGCATTTGGAGACGTTTTAGACCAATTTGTGCATTTCGATGAAACTTGGTTACACAAAAACATCAAAGTGCTTAAAATCACATTATAAACCATTTTAGACCATTTTGAGCATTTCGATAACACTTTTCACACAAAAACATCAAAGAGCACAAAATAGCTTAATATCGTATTTAAAAACGTTTTAGACCATTTTGAGCATTTCGACAAAACTTTTTCACACAAAACACCAAAGTGCTTAGAATAGCTTCAAATCGCATTTGAAGACGTTTTAGACCATTTTGTGATTTTCTAAAAAACTTGTAAACATAAAAACACGAAAGTGCTTAGAATAGCTTCAAATCGCATTTGGAAACGTTTTAGACCATTTTGTGATTTTCGAAAAAACTTGTTAACATAAAAACACGAAAGTGCTTAGAATAGCTTCAAATCGCATTTGGAAACGTTTTAGACCATTTTGTGATTTTCGAAAAAAATTGTTAACATAAAAACACAAAAGTGTTTAGAATAGCTTCAAATCGCATTTGGAGACGTTTTAGACCAATTTGTGATTTTCGAAAAAACTTATCAACATAAAAACACCAAAGGGTTTAGAATAGCTTCAAATCGCATTTGGAGACGTTTTAGACCATTTTGTGATTTTGAAAAAACTTGTTAACATAAAAACACCAAAGTGCTTAGAATAGCTTCAAATTGCATTTGGAGACGTTTTAGACCATTTTGTGATTTTCGAAAAAACTTGTTAACATAAAAACACCAAAGTGCTTAGAATAGCTTCAAATCGTATTTGGAGACGTTTTAGACCATTTTGAGATTTTCGAAAAAACTTGGTTACACAAAAACATCAAAGTGCTAAAAATCACATTATAAACCGTTTTAGACCATTTTGAGCATTTCGGTAACACTTTTCACACAAAAACATCAAAGAGCACAAAATAGCTTAATATCGTATTTAAAAACGTTTTAGACCATTTTGAGCATTTAGACAAAACTTTTTCACACAAAACACCAAAGTGCTTAGAATAGCTTCAAATCGCATTTGGAGACGTTTTAGACCATTTTGTGCATTTCGATGAAACTTGGTTACACAAAAACATCAAAGTGCTTAAAATCACATTATAAATCGTTTTAGACCATTTTGAGCATTTCGACAAAACTTTTTCACACAAAATACCAAAGTGCTTAGAATAGCTTAAAATCGCATTTGGAGACGTTTTAGACCATTTTGTGATTTTCGAAAAAACTTTTTAACATAAAAACACCAAAGTGCTTAGAATAGCTTCAAATCACATTTGGAGACGTTTTAGACCATAAGTGCTTAGAATCACATTATAAACCGTTTTAGACCATTTTGAGCATTTCGATAACAATTTTCACACAAAAACATCAAAGAGCACAAAATAGCTTAATATCGTATTTAAAAATGTTTTAGACCATTTTGAGCATTTAGATAAAACTTTTTCACACAAAACACCAAAGTGCTTAGAATAGCTTCAAATCGCATTTGGAGACGTTTTAGACCATTTTGTGATTTTTGAAAAAACTTGTTAACATAAAAACACCAAAGTGCTTAGAATAGCTTCAAATCACATTTGGAGACGTTTTAGACCATTTTGTGATTTTCGAAAAAACTTGTTAACATAAAAACACGAAAGTGCTTAGAATAGCTTCAAATCGCATTTGGAAACGTTTTAGACCATTTTGTGATTTTCGAAAAAAATTGTTAACATAAAAACACCAAAGTGTTTAGAATAGCTTCAAATCGCATTTGGAGACGTTTTAGACCAATTTGTGATTTTCGAAAAAACTTATCAACATAAAAACACCAAAGGGTTTAGAATAGCTTCAAATCGCATTTGGAGACGTTTTAGACCATTTTGTGATTTTCGAAAAAACTTGTTAACATAAAAACACGAAAGTGCTTAGAATAGCTTCAAATCGCATTTGGAAACGTTTTAGACCATTTTGTGATTTTCGAAAAAACTTGTTAACATAAAAACATGAAAGTGCTTAGAATAGCTTCAAATCGTATTTGGAGACGTTTTAGACCATTTTGTGATTTTCGAAAAAACTTGTTAACATAAAAACACCAAAGTGCTTAGAAACACATTATAAACCGTTTTAGACCATTTTGAGCATTTCGATAACAATTTTCACACAAAAACATCAAAGAGCAAAAAATAGCTTAATATCGTATTTAAAAATGTTTTAGACCATTTTGAGCATTTAGATAAAACTTTTTCACACAAAACACCAAAGTGCTTAGAATAGCTTCAAATCGCATTTGGAGACGTTTTAGACCATTTTGTGATTTTCGACAAAACTTTTTCACACAAAACACCAAAGTGCTTAGAATAGCTTCAAATCGCATTTGGAGACGTTTTAGACCAATTTGTGCATTTCGATGAAACTTGGTTACACAAAAACATCAAAGTGCTTAAAATCACATTATAAACCATTTTAGACCATTTTGAGCATTTCGATAACACTTTTCACACAAAAACATCAAAGAGCACAAAATAGCTTAATATCGTATTTAAAAACGTTTTAGACCATTTTGAGCATTTCGACAAAACTTTTTCACACAAAACACCAAAGTGCTTAGAATAGCTTCAAATCGCATTTGGAGACGTTTTAGACCATTTTGTGATTTTCTAAAAAACTTGTAAACATAAAAACACCAAAGTGCTTAGAATAGCTTCAAATCACATTTGGAGACGTTTTAGACCATTTTGTGATTTTCGAAAAAACTTGTTAACATAAAAACACGAAAGTGCTTAGAATAGCTTCAAATCGCATTTGGAAACGTTTTAGACCATTTTGTGATTTTCGAAAAAAATTGTTAACATAAAAACACCAAAGTGTTTAGAATAGCTTCAAATCGCATTTGGAGACGTTTTAGACCAATTTGTGATTTTCGAAAAAACTTATCAACATAAAAACACCAAAGGGTTTAGAATAGCTTCAAATCGCATTTGGAGACGTTTTAGACCATTTTGTGATTTTGAAAAAACTTGTTAACATAAAAACACCAAAGTGCTTAGAATAGCTTCAAATCGCATTTGGAGACGTTTTAGACCATTTTGTGATTTTCGAAAAAACTTGTTAACATAAAAACACCAAAGTGCTTAGAATAGCTTCAAATCGTATTTGGAGACGTTTTAGACCATTTTGAGATTTTCGAAAAAACTTGGTTACACAAAAACATCAAAGTGCTTAAAATCACATTATAAACCGTTTTAGACCATTTTGAGCATTTCGGTAACACTTTTCACACAAAAACATCAAAGAGCACAAAATAGCTTAATATCGTATTTAAAAACGTTTTAGACCATTTTGAGCATTTAGACAAAACTTTTTCACACAAAACACCAAAGTGCTTAGAATAGCTTCAAATCGCATTTGGAGACGTTTTAGACCATTTTGTGCATTTCGATGAAACTTGGTTACACAAAAACATCAAAGTGCTTAAAATCACATTATAAATCGTTTTAGACCATTTTGAGCATTTCGACAAAACTTTTTCACACAAAATACCAAAGTGCTTAGAATAGCTTAAAATCGCATTTGGAGACGTTTTAGACCATTTTGTGATTTTCGAAAAAACTTTTTAACATAAAAACACCAAAGTGCTTAGAATAGCTTCAAATCACATTTGGAGACGTTTTAGACCATAAGTGCTTAGAATCACATTATAAACCGTTTTAGACCATTTTGAGCATTTCGATAACAATTTTCACACAAAAACATCAAAGAGCACAAAATAGCTTAATATCGTATTTAAAAATGTTTTAGACCATTTTGAGCATTTAGATAAAACTTTTTCACACAAAACACCAAAGTGCTTAGAATAGCTTCAAATCGCATTTGGAGACGTTTTAGACCATTTTGTGATTTTTGAAAAAACTTGTTAACATAAAAACACCAAAGTGCTTAGAATAGCTTCAAATCACATTTGGAGACGTTTTAGACCATTTTGTGATTTTCGAAAAAACTTGTTAACATAAAAACACGAAAGTGCTTAGAATAGCTTTAAATCGCATTTGGAAAAGTTTTAGACCATTTTGTGATTTTCGAAAAAAATTGTTAACATAAAAACACCAAAGTGTTTAGAATAGCTTCAAATCGCATTTGGAGACGTTTTAGACCAATTTGTGATTTTCGAAAAAACTTATCAACATAAAAACACCAAAGGGTTTAGAATAGCTTCAAATCGCATTTGGAGACGTTTTAGACCATTTTGTGATTTTCGAAAAAACTTGTTAACATAAAAACACGAAAGTGCTTAGAATAGCTTCAAATCGCATTTGGAAACGTTTTAGACCATTTTGTGATTTTCGAAAAAACTTGTTAACATAAAAACATGAAAGTGCTTAGAATAGCTTCAAATCGTATTTGGAGACGTTTTAGACCATTTTGTGATTTTCGAAAAAACTTGTTAACATAAAAACACCAAAGTGCTTAGATTAGCTTCAAATCGCATTTGGAGACGTTTTAGACCATTTTGTGCATTTCGATGAAACTTGGTTACACAAAAACATCAAAGTGCTTAAAATCACATTATAAACCATTTTAGACCATTTTGAGCATTTCGATAACACTTTTCACACAAAAACATCAAAGAGCACAAAATAGCTTAATATCGTATTTAAAAACGTTTTAGACCATTTTGAGCATTTCGAAAAAACTTTTTCACACAAAACACCAAAGTGCTTAGAATAGCTTCAAATCGCATTTGGAGACGTTTTAGATCATTTTGTGATTTTCGAAAAAACTTGTTAACATAAAAACATCAAAGTGTACAGAATAACTTCAAATCGCATTTGGAGACCGTTTTAGGCCAATTTGTGATTTTCGAAAAAACTTGTTAACCTAAAAATACCAAAGTGTTTAGAATAGCTTCAAATCGCATTTGGAGACGTTTTAGACCATTTTGTGATTTTCGAAAAAACTTGTTAACATAAAAACACCAAAGTGCTTCAAATCGCATTTGGAGACATTTTAGACCAATTTGTGATTTTTGAAAAAACTTGTGAACATAAAAACACCAAAGTGCTTACAATAGCTTCAAATCGTATTTGGAGACGTTTTAGACCATTTTGTGATTTTCGAAAAAACTTGTTAACATAAAAACACCAAAGTACTTAGAATAGCTTCAAATCGCATTTGGAGACGTTTTAGACCATTTTATGCATTTCGATGAAACTTGGTTACACAAAAACATCAAAGTGCTTAAAATCACATTATAATCCGTTTTAGACCATTTTGAGCATTTCGATAACACGTTTCACACAAAAACATCAAAGAGCACAAAATAGCTTAATATCGTATTTAAAAACGTTTTAGACCATTTTGAGCATTTCGACAAAACTTTTTCACACAAAACACCAAAGTGCTTAGAATAGCTTCAAATCGCATTTGGAGACGTTTTAGACCATTTTGTGATTTTCGAAAAAAATTGTTAACATAAAAACATCAAAGTGTACAGAATAGCTTCAAATCGCATTTGGAGACCGTTTTAGGCCAATTTGTGATTTTCTAAAAAACTTGTTAACCTAAAAATACCAAAGTGTTTAGAATAGCTTCAAATCGCATTTGGAGACGTTTTAGACCATTTTGTGATTTTCGAAAAAACTTGTTAACATAAAAACACCAAAGTGCTTAGAATAGCTTCAAATCGCATTTGGAGACATTTTAGACCAATTTGTGATTTTCGAAAAAACTTGTCAACATAAAAACACCAAAGTGTTTAGAATAGCTTCAAATCGCATTTGGAGACGTTTTAGACCAATTTGTGATTTTCGAAAAAACTTGTTAACATAAAAACACCAAAGTGCTTAGAATAGCTTCAAATCGCATTTGGAGACGTTTTAGACCAATTTTTGATTTTCGAAAAAACTTATCAACATAAAAACACCAAAGGGTTTAGAATAGCTTCAAATCGCATTTGGAGACGTTTTAGACCATTTTGTGATTTTGAAAAAACTTATTAACATAAAAACACCAAAGTGCTTAGAATAGCTTCAAATCGCATTTGGAGACGTTTTAGACCATTTTGTGATTTTCGAAAAAACTTGTTAACATAAAAACACCAAAGTGCTTAGAATAGCTTCAAATCGTATTTGGAGACGTTTTAGACCATTTTGAGATTTTCGAAAAAACTTGGTTACACAAAAACATCAAAGTGCTTAAAATGACATTATAAACCGTTTTAGACCATTTTGAGCATTTCGATAACACTTTTCACACAAAAACATCAAAGAGCACAAAATAGCTTAATATCGTATTTAAAAACGTTTTAAACCATTTTGAGCATTTCGACAAAACTTTTTCACACAAAACACCAAAGTGCTTAGAATAGCTTCAAATCGCATTTGGAGACGTTTTAGACCAATTTGTGCATTTCGATGAAACTTGATTACACAAAAACATCAAAGTGCTTAAAATCACATCATAAACCGTTTTAGACCATTTTGAGCATTTCGATAACACTTTTCACACAAAAACATCAAAGAGCACAAAATAGCTTAATATCGTATTTAAAAACGTTTTAGACCATTTTGAGCATTTAGAAAAAACTTTTTCACACAAAACACCAAAGTGCTTAGAATAGCTTCAAATCGCATTTGGAGACGTTTTAGACCATTTTGTGATTTTTGAAAAAACTTGTTAAAATAAAAACACCAAAGTGCTTAGAATAGCTTCAAATCACATTTGGAGACATTTTAGACCATTTTGTGATTTTCGAAAAAACTTGTTAACATAAAAACACGAAAGTGCTTAGAATAGCTTCAAATCGCATTTGGAAACGTTTTAGACCATTTTGTGATTTTCGAAAAAACTTGTTAACATAAAAACACGAAAGTGCTTAGAATCACATTATAAACCGTTTTAGACCATTTTGAGCATTTCGATAACAATTTTCACACAAAAACATCAAAGAGCACAAAAGAGCTTAATATCGTATTTAAAAATGTTTTAGACCATTTTGAGCATTTAGATAAAACTTTTTCACACAAAACACCAAAGTGCTTAGAATAGCTTCAAATCGCATTTGGAGACGTTTTAGACCATTTTGTGATTTTTGAAAAAACTTGTTAACATAAAAACACCAAAGTGCTTAGAATAGCTTCAAATCACATTTGGAGATGTTTTAGACCATTTTGTGATTTTTGAAAAAACTTGTTAACATAAAAACACGAAAGTGCTTAGAATAGCTTCAAATCGCATTTGGAAACGTTTTAGACCATTTTGTGATTTTCGAAAAAGATTGTTAACATAAAAACACCAATGTGCTTAGAATCACATTATAAACCGTTTTAGACCATTTTGAGCATTTCGATAACAATTTTCACACAAAAACATCAAAGAGCACAAAATAGCTTAATATCGTATTTATAAATGTTTTAGACCATTTTGAGCATTTCGACAAAACTTTTTCACACAAAACACCAAAGTGCTTAGAATAGCTTCAAATCGCATTTGGAGACGTTTTTTATACCATTTTGTGATTTCGATGAAACTTGATTACACAAAAACATCAAAGTGCTTAAAATCACATTATAAACCGTTTTAGACCATTTTGAGCATTTCGATAACACTTTTCACACAAAAACATCAAAGAGCACAAAATAGCTTAATATCGTATTTAAAAACGTTTTAGACCATTTTGAGCATTTAGACAAAACTTTTTCACACAAAACACCAAAGTGCTTAGAATAGCTTCAAATCGCATTTGGAGACGTTTTAGAACATTTTGTGTTTTTCGAAAAAAACTGTTAACATAAAAACACCAAAGTTCTTAGAATAGCTTCAAATCGCATTTGGAGACGTTTTAGAACATTTTGTGTTCTTCGAAAAAACCTGTTAACATAAAAACACCAAAGTGCTTAGAATAGCTTCAAATCGCATTTGGAGACGTTTTAGACCATTTTGTGATTTTTGAAAAAACTTGTTAACATAAAAACACCAAAGTGCTTAGAATAGCTTCAAATCACATTTGGAGACGTTTTAGACCATTTTGTGATTTTCGAAAAAACTTGTTAACATAAAAACACGAAAGTGCTTAGAATAGCTTCAAATCGCATTTGGAAACGTTTTAGACCAGTTTGTGATTTTCGAAAAAGATTGTTAACATAAAAACACCAAAGTGCTTAGAATCACAATATAAACCGTTTTAGACCATTTTGAGCATTTCGATAACAATTTTCACACAAAAACATCAAAGAGCACAAAATAGCTTAATATCGTATTTAAAAATGTTTTAGACCATTTTGAGCATTTAGATAAAACTTTTTCACACAAAACACCAAAGTGCTTAGAATAGCTTCAAATCGCATTTGGAGACGGTTTAGACCATTTTGTGATTTTGAAAAAACTTGTTAACATAAAAACACCAAAGTGCTTAGAATAGCTTCAAATCGCATTTGGAGACGTTTAAGACCATTTTGTGATTTTCGGAAAAACTTGTTAACATAAAAACACCAAAGTGCTTAGAATAGCTTCAAATCGTATTTGGAGACGTTTTAGACCATTTTGAGATTTTCGAAAAAACTTGGTTACACAAAAACATCAAAGTGCTTAAAATCACATTATAAACCGTTTTAGACCATTTTGAACATTTCGATAACACTTTTCACACAAAAACATCAAAGAGCACAAAATAGCTTAATATCGTATTTAAAAACGTTTTAGACCATTTTGAGCATTTCGACAAAACTTTTTCACACAAAACACCAAAGTGCTTAGAATAGCTTCAAATCGCATTTGGAGACGTTTTAGACCAATTTGTGCATTTCGATGAAACTTGATTACACAAAAACATCAACGTGCTTAAAATCAAATTATAAACCGTTTTAGACCATTTTGAGCATTTCGATAACACTTTTCACACAAAAACATCAAAGAGCACAAAATAGCTTAATATCGTATTTAAAAACGTTTTAGACCATTTTGAGCATTTAGACAAAACTTTTTCACACAAAACACCAAAGTGCTTAGAATAGCTTCAAATCGCATTTGGAGACGTTTTAGACCATTTTGTGCATTTCGATGAAACTTGGTTACACAAAAACATCAAAGTGCTTAAAATCACATTATAAATCGTTTTAGACCATTTTGAGCATTTCGACAAAACTTTTTCACACAAAATACCAAAGGGCTTAGAATAGCTTCAAATCGCATTTGGAGACGTTTTAGACCATTTTGTGATTTTCGAAAAAACTTTTTAACATAAAAACACCAAAGTGCTTAGAATAGCTTCAAATCACATTTGGAGACGTTTTAGACCATTTTGTGATTTTCGAAAAAACTTGTTAACATAAAAACACGAAAGTGCTTAGAATAGCTTCAAATCGCATTTGGAAACGTTTTAGACCATTTTGTGATTTTCGAAAAAAATTGTTAACATAAAAACACCAAAGTGCTTAGAATCACATTATAAAACCGTTTTAGACCATTTTGAGCATTTCGATAACAATTTTCACAATAAAACATCAAAGAGCACAAAATAGCTTAATATCGTATTTAAAAATGTTTTAGACCATTTTGAGCATTTAGATAAAACTTTTTCACACAAAACACCAAAGTGCTTAGAATAGCTTCAAATCGCATTTGGAGACGTTTTAGACCATTTTGTGATTTTTGAAAAAACTTGTTAACATAAAAACACCAAACTGCTTAGAATAGCTTCAAATCACATTTGGAGACGTTTTAGACCATTTTGTGATTTTCGAAAAAACTTGTTAACATAAAAACACGAAAGTGCTTAGAATAGCTTCAAATCGCATTTGGAAACGTTTTAGACCATTTTGTGATTTTCGAAAAAACTTGTTAACATAAAAACACGAAAGTGCCTAGAATAGCTTCAAATCGCATTTGGAAACGTTTTAGACCATTTTGTGATTTTCGAAAAAAATTGTTAACATAAAAACACCAAAGTGTTTAAAATAGCTTCAAATCGCATTTGGAGACGTTTTAGACCAATTTGTGATTTTCGAAAAAACTTATCAACATAAAAACACCAAAGGGTTTAGAATAGCTTCAAATCGCATTTGGAGACGTTTTAGACCATTTTGTGATTTTGAAAAAACTTGTTAACATAAAAACACCAAAGTGCTTAGAATAGCTTCAAATCGCATTTGGAGACGTTTTAGACCATTTTGTGATTTTCGAAAAAACTTGTTAACATAAAAACACCAAAGTGCTTAGAATAGCTTCAAATCGTATTTGGAGACGTTTTAGACCATTTTGAGATTTTCGAAAAAACTTGGTTACACAAAAACATCAAAGTGCTTAAAATCACATTATAAACCGTTTTAGACCATTTTGAGCATTTCGATAACACTTTTCACACAAAAACATCAAAGAGCACAAAATAGCTTAATATCGTATTTAAAAACGTTTTAGACCATTTTGAGCATTTCGACAAAACTTTTTCACACAAAACACCAAAGTGCTTAGAATAGCTTCAAATCGCATTTGGAGACGTTTTAGACCAATTTGTGCATTTCGATGAAACTTGATTACACAAAAACATCAAAGTGCTTAAAATCACATTATAAACCGTTTTAGACCATTTTGAGCATTTCGATAACACTTTTCACACAAAAACATCAAAGAGCACAAAATAGCTTAATATCGTATTTAAAAACGTTTTAGACCATTTTGAGCATTTAGACAAAACTTTTTCACACAAAACACCAAAGTGCTTAGAATAGCTTCAAATCGCATTTGGAGACGTTTTAGACCATTTTGTGCATTTCGATGAAACTTGGTTACACAAAAACATCAAAGTGCTTAAAATCACATTATAAATCGTTTTAGACCATTTTGAGCATTTCGACAAAACTTTTTCACACAAAATACCAAAGGGCTTAGAATAGCTTCAAATCGCATTTGGAGACGTTTTAGACTATTTTGTGATTTTCGAAAAAACTTTTTAACATAAAAACACCAAAGTGCTTAGAATAGCTTCAAATCACATTTGGAGACGTTTTAGACCATTTTGTGATTTTCGAAAAAACTTGTTAACATAAAAACACGAAAGTGCTTAGAATAGCTTCAAATCGCATTTGGAAACGTTTTAGACCATTTTGTGATTTTCGAAAAAAATTGTTAACATAAAAACACCAAAGTGCTTAGAATCACATTATAAACCGTTTTAGACCATTTTGAGCATTTCGATAACAATTTTCACACAAAAACATCAAAGAGCACAAAATAGCTTAATATCGTATTTAAAAATGTTTTAGACCATTTTGAGCATTTAGATAAAACTTTTTCACACAAAACACCAAAGTGCTTAGAATAGCTTCAAATCGCATTTGGAGACGTTTTAGACCATTTTGTGATTTTTGAAAAAACTTGTTAACATAAAAACACCAAAGTGCTTAGAATAGCTTCAAATCACATTTGGAGACGTTTTAGACCATTTTGTGATTTTCGAAAAAACTTGTTAACATAAAAACACGAAAGTGCTTAGAATAGCTTCAAATCGCATTTGGAAACGTTTTAGACCATTTTGTGATTTTCGAAAAAACTTGTTAACATAAAAACACGAAAGTGCCTAGAATAGCTTCAAATCGCATTTGGAAACGTTTTAGACCATTTTGTGATTTTCGAAAAAAATTGTTAACATAAAAACACCAAAGTGTTTAAAATAGCTTCAAATCGCATTTGGAGACGTTTTAGACCAATTTGTGATTTTCGAAAAAACTTATCAACATAAAAACACCAAAGGGTTTAGAATAGCTTCAAATCGCATTTGGAGACGTTTTAGACCATTTTGTGATTTTGAAAAAACTTGTTAACATAAAAACACCAAAGTGCTTAGAATAGCTTCAAATCGCATTTGGAGACGTTTTAGACCATTTTGTGATTTTCGAAAAAACTTGTTAACATAAAAACACCAAAGTGCTTAGAATAGCTTCAAATCGCATTTGGAGACGTTTTAGACCATTTTGTGATTTTCGAAAAAACTTGTTAACTTAAAAACACCAAAGTGCTTAGAATAGCTTCAAATCGTATTTGGAGACGTTTTAGACCATTTTGAGATTTTCGAAAAAAACTTGGTTACACAAAAACATCAAAGTGCTTAAAATCACATTATAAACCGTTTTAGACCATTTTGAGCATTTCGATAACACTTTTCACACAAAAACATCAAAGAGCACAAAATAGCTTAATATCGTATTTAAAAACGTTTTAGACCATTTTGAGCATTTCGACAAAACTTTTTCACACAAAACACTAAAGTGCTTAGAATAGCTTCAAATCGCATTTGGAGACGTTTTAGACCAATTTGTGCATTTCGATGAAACTTGATTACACAAAAACATCAAAGTGCTTAAAATCACATTATAAACCGTTTTAGACCATTTTGAGCATTTCGATAACACTTTTCACACAAAAATATCAAAGAGCACAAAATAGCTTAATATCGTATTTAAAAACGTTTTAGACAATTTTGAGCATTTAGATAAAACTTTTTCACACAAAACACCAAAGTGCTTAGAATAGCTTCAAATCGCATTTGGAGACGTTTTAGACCATTTTGTGCATTTCGATGAAACTTGGTTACACAAAAACATCAAAGTGCTTAAAATCACATTATAAATCGTTTTAGACCATTTTGAGCATTTCGACAAAACTTTTTCACACAAAATACCAAAGGGCTTAGAATAGCTTCAAATCGCATTTGGAGACGTTTTAGACCATTTTGTGATTTTCGAAAAAACTTTTTAACATAAAAACACCAAAGTGCTTAGAATAGCTTCAAATCACATTTGGAGACGTTTTAGACCATTTTGTGATTTTCGAAAAAACTTGTTAACATAAAAACACGAAAGTGCTTAGAATAGCTTCAAATCGCATTTGGAAACGTTTTAGACCATTTTGTGATTTTCGAAAAAAATTGTTAACATAAAAACACCAAAGTGCTTAGAATCACATTATAAACCGTTTTAGACCATTTTGAGCATTTCGATAACAATTTTCACACAAAAACATCAAAGAGCACAAAATAGCTTAATATCGTATTTAAAAATGTTTTAGACCATTTTGAGCATTTAGATAAAACTTTTTCACACAAAACACCAAAGTGCTTAGAATAGCTTCAAATCGCATTTGGAGACGTTTTAGACCATTTTGTGATTTTTGAAAAAACTTGTTAACATAAAAACACCAAAGTGCTTAGAATAGCTTCAAATCACATTTGGAGACGTTTTAGACCATTTTGTGATTTTCGAAAAAACTTGTTAACATAAAAACACGAAAGTGCTTAGAATAGCTTCAAATCGCATTTGGAAACGTTTTAGACCATTTTGTGATTTTCGAAAAAACTTGTTAACATAAAAACACGAAAGTGCTTAGAATAGCTTCAAATCGCATTTGGAAACGTTTTAGACCATTTTGTGATTTTCGAAAAAAATTGTTAACATAAAAACACCAAAGTGTTTAGAATAGCTTCAAATCGCATTTGGAGACGTTTTAGACCAATTTGTGATTTTCGAAAAAACTTATCAACATAAAAACACCAAAGGGTTTAGAATAGCTTCAAATCGCATTTGGAGACGTTTTAGACCATTTTGTGATTTTGAAAAAACTTGTTAACATAAAAACACCAAAGTGCTTAGAATAGCTTCAAATCGCATTTGGAGACGTTTTAGACCATTTTGTGATTTTCGAAAAAACTTGTTAACATAAAAACACCAAAGTGCTTAGAATAGCTTCAAATCGTATTTGGAGACGTTTTAAACCATTTTGAGATTTTCGAAAAAACTTGGTTACACAAAAACATCAAAGTGCTTAAAATCACATTATAAACCGTTTTAGACCATTTTGAGCATTTCGATAACACTTTTAACACAAAAACATCAAAGAGCACAAAATAGCTTAATATCGTATTTAAAAACGTTTTAGACCATTTTGAGCATTTCGACAAAACTTTTTCACACAAAACACCAAAGTGCTTAGAATAGCTTCAAATCGCATTTGGAGACGTTTTAGACCAATTTGTGCATTTCGATGAAACTTGATTACACAAAAACATCAAAGTACTTAAAATCACATTATAAACCGTTTTAGACCATTTTGAGCATTTCGATAACACTTTTCACACAAAAACATCAAAGAGCACAAAATAGCTTAATATCGTATTTAAAAACGTTTTAGACCATTTTGAGCATTTAGACAAAACTTTTTCACACAAAACACCAAAGTGCTTAGAATAGCTTCAAATCGCATTTGGAGACGTTTTAGACCATTTTGTGCATTTCGATGAAACTTGGTTACACAAAAACATCAAAGTGCTTAAAATCACATTATAAATCGTTTTAGACCATTTTGAGCATTTCGACAAAACTTTTTCACACAAAATACCAAAGTTCTTAGAATAGCTTCAAATCGCATTTGGAGACGTTTTAGACCATTTTGTGATTTTCGAAAAAACTTTTTAACATAAAAACACCAAAGTGCTTAGAATAGCTTCAAATCACATTTGGAGACGTTTTAGACCATTTTGTGATTTTCGAAAAAACTTGTTAACATAAAAACACGAAAGTGCTTAGAATAGCTTCAAATCGCATTTGGAAACGTTTTAGACCATTTTGTGATTTTCGAAAAAAATTGTTAACATAAAAACACCAAAGTGCTTAGAATCACATTATAAACCGTTTTAGACCATTTTGAGCATTTCGATAACAATTTTCACACAAAAACATCAAAGAGCACAAAATAGCTTAATATCGTATTTAAAAATGTTTTAGACCATTTTGAGCATTTAGATAAAACTTTTTCACACAAAACACCAAAGTCCTTAGAATAGCTTCAAATCGCATTTGGAGACGTTTTAGACCATTTTGTGATTTTTGAAAAAACTTGTTAACATAAAAACACCAAAGTGCTTAGAATAGCTTCAAATCACATTTGGAGACGTTTTAGACCATTTTGTGATTTTCGAAAAAACTTGTTAACATAAAAACACGAAAGTGCTTAGAATAGCTTCAAATCGCATTTGGAAACGTTTTAGACCATTTTGTGATTTTCGAAAAAACTTGTTAACATAAAAACACGAAAGTGCTTAGAATAGCTTCAAATCGCATTTGGAAACGTTTTAGACCATTTTGTGATTTTCGAAAAAAATTGTTAACATAAAAACACCAAAGTGTTTAGAATAGCTTCAAATCGCATTTGGAGACGTTTTAGACCAATTTGTGATTTTCGAAAAAACTTATCAACATAAAAACACCAAAGGGTTTAGAATAGCTTCAAATCGCATTTGGAGACGTTTTAGACCATTTTGTAATTTTCAAAAAAACTTGTTAACATAAAAACACGAAAGTGCTTAGAATAGCTTCAAATCGCATTTGGAAACGTTTTAGACCATTTTGTGATTTTCGAAAAAACTTGTTAACATAAAAACATGAAAGTGCTTAGAATAGCTTCAAATCGTATTTGGAGACGTTTTAGACCATTTTGTGATTTTCGAAAAAACTTGTTAACATAAAAACACCAAAGTGCTTAGAATAGCTTCAAATCGCATTTGGAGACGTTTTAGACCATTTTGTGCATTTCGATGAAACTTGGTTACACAAAAACATCAAAGTGCTTAAAATCACATTATAAACCATTTTAGACCATTTTGAGCATTTCGATAACACTTTTCACACAAAAACATCAAAGAGCACAAAATAGCTTAATATCGTATTTAAAAACGTTTTAGACCATTTTGAGCATTTCGACAAAACTTTTTCACACAAAACACCAAAGTGCTTAGAATAGCTTCAAATCGCATTTGGAAACGTTTTAGACCATTTTGTGATTTTCGAAAAAAATTGTTAACATAAAAACACCAAAGTGCTTAGAATCACATTATAAACCGTTTTAGACCATTTTGAGCATTTCGATAACAATTTTCACACAAAAACATCAAAGAGCACAAAATAGCTTAATATCGTATTTAAAAATGTTTTAGACCATTTTGAGCATTTAGAAAAAACTTTTTCACACAAAACACCAAAGTGCTTAGAATAGCTTCAAATCGCATTTGGAGACGTTTTAGACCATTTTAAATTTTTCGAAAAAACTTGGTTACACAAAAACATCAAAGTGCTTAAAATCACATTATAAACCGTTTTAGACCATTTTGAGCATTTCGATAACACTTTTCACACAAAAACATCAAAGAGCACAAAATAGCTTAATATCGTATTTAAAAACGTTTTAGACCATTTTGAGCATTTCGACAAAACTTTTTCACACAAAACACCAACGTGCTTAGAATAGCTTCAAATCGCATTTGGAGACGTTTTAGACCAATTTGTGCATTTCGATGAAACCTGGTTACACAAAAACATCAAAGTGCTTAAAATCACATTATAAATCGTTTTAGACCATTTTGAGCATTTCGATAACACTTTTCACACAAAAACATCAAAGAGCACAAAATAGCTTAATATCTTATTTAAAAACGTTTTAGACCATTTTGAGCATTTAGACAAAACTTTTTCACATAAAAACACCAAAGTGCTTAGAATAGCTTCAAATCGTATTTGGAGACGTTTTAGACCATTTTGTGATTTTCGAAAAAACTTGTTAACATAAAAACACCAAAGTGCTTAGAATAGCTTCAAATCGCATTTGGAGACATTTTAGACCAATTTGTGATTTTCGAAAAAAACTTGTCAACATAAAAACACCAAAGTGTTTAGAATAGCTTCAAATCGCATTTGGAGACGTTTTAGACCAATTTGTGATTTTCGAAAAAAACTTATCAACATAAAAACACCAAAGGGTTTAGAATAGCTTCAAATCGCATTTTGAGACGTTTTAGACCATTTTGTGATTTTCGAAAAAACTTGTTAACATAAAAACACGAAAGTGCTTAGAATAGCTTCAAATCGCATTTGGAAACGTTTTATTCCATTTTGTGATTTTCGAAAAAAATTGTTAACATAAAAACACCAAAGTGCTTAGAATCACATTATAAACAGTTTTAGACCATTTTGAGCATTTCGATAACAATTTTCACACAAAAACATCAAAGAGCACAAAATAGCTTAATATCGTATTTAAAAATGTTTTAGACCATTTTGAGCATTTAGAAAAAACTTTTTCACACAAAACACCAAAGTGCTTAGAATAGCTTCAAATCGCATTTGGAGACGGTTTAGACCATTTTGTGATTTTGAAAAAACTTGTTAACATAAAAACACCAAAGTGCTTAGAATAGCTTCAAATCGCATTTGGAGACGTTTTAGACCATTTTGTGATTTTCGAAAAAACTTGTTAACATAAAAACACCAAAGTGCTTAGAATAGCTTCAAATTGCATTTGGAGACGTTTTAGACCATTTTGTGATTTTCGAAAAAACTTGTTAACATAAAAACACCAAAGTGCTTAGAATAGCTTAAAATCGTATTTGGAGACGTTTTAGACCATTTTGAGATTTTCGAAAAAACTTGGTTACACAAAAACATCAAAGTGCTTAAAATCACATTATAAACCGTTTTAGACCATTTTCAGCATTTCGATAACACTTTCACACAAAAACATCAAAGAGCACAAAATAGCTTAATATCGTATTTAAAAACGTTTTAGACCATTTTGAGCATTTCGACAAAACTTTTTCACACAAAACACCAAAGTGCTTAGAATAGCTTCAAATCGCATTTGGAGACGTTTTAGACCAATTTTTGCATTTCGATGAAACTTGATTACACAAAAACATCAAAGTGTTTAAAATTACATTATAAACCGTTTTAGACCATTTTGAGCATTTCGATAACACTTTTCACACAAAAACATCAAAGAGCACAAAATAGCTTAATATCGTATTTAAAAACGTTTTAGACCATTTTGAGCATTTAGACAAAACTTTTTCACACAAAACTCCAAAGTGCTTAGAATAGCTTCAAATCGCATTTGGAGACGTTTTAGAACATTTTGTGTTTTTCGAAAAAACCTGTTAACATAAAAACACCAAAGTGCTTAGAATAGCTTCAAATCGCATTTGGAGACTATTTAGACCATTTTGTGATTTTTGAAAAAACTTGTTAACATAAAAACACGAAAGTGCTTAGAATAGCTTCAAATCGCATTTGGAAACGTTTTAGACCATTTTGTGATTTTCGAAAAAGATTGTTAACATAAAAACACCAATGTGCTTAGAATCACATTATACACCGTTTTAGACCATTTTGAGCATTTCGATAACAATTTTCACACAAAAACATCAAAGGGCACAAAATAGCTTAATATCGTATTTAAAAATGTTTTAGACCATTTTGAGCATTTAGATAAAACTTTTTCACACAAAACACCAAAGTGCTTAGAATAGCTTCAAATCGCATTTGGAGACGGTTTAGAACATTTTGTGATTTTGAAAAAACTTGTTAACATAAAAACACCAAAGTGCTTAGAATAGCTTCAAATCGCATTTGGAGACGTTTTAGACCATTTTGTGATTTTCGAAAAAACTTGTTAACATAAAAACACCAAAGTGCTTAGAATAGCTTCAAATCGTATTTGGAGACGTTTTAGACCATTTTGAGATTTTCGAAAAAACTTGGTTACACAAAAACATCAAAGTGCTTAAAATCACATTATAAACCGTTTTAGACCATTTTGAGCATTTCGATAACACTTTTCACACAAAAACATCAAAGAGCACAAAATAGCTTAATATCGTATTTAAAAACGTTTTAGACCATTTTGAGCATTTCGAAAAAACTTTTTCACACAAAACACCAAAGTGCTTAGAATAGCTTCAAATCGCATTTGGAGACGTTTTAGACCAATTTGTGCATTTCGATGAAACTTGATTACACAAAAACATCAAAGTGCTTAAAATCACATTATAAACCGTTTTAGACCATTTTGAGCATTTCGATAACACTTTTCACACAAAAACATCAAAGAGCACAAAATAGCTTAATATCGTATTTAAAAACGTTTTAGACCATTTTGAGCATTTCGACAAAACTTTTTCACACAAAACACCAAAGTGCTTAGAATAGCTTCAAATCGCATTTGGAGACGTTTTAGACCATTTTGTGCATTTCGATGAAACTTGGTTACACAAAAACATCAAAGTGCTTAAAATCACATTATAAATCGTTTTAGACCATTTTGAGCATTTCGACAAAACTTTTTCACACAAAATATCAAAGGGCTTAGAATAGCTTCAAATCGCATTTGGAGACGTTTTAGGCCAATTTTTGATTTTCGAAAAAACTTGTTAACCTAAAAATACCAAAGTGTTTAGAATAGCTTCAAATCGCATTTGGAGACGTTTTAGACCATTTTGTGATTTTCGAAAAAACTTGTTAACATAAAAACACCAAAGTGCTTAGAATAGCTTCAAATCGCATTTGGAGACATTTTAGACCAATTTGTGATTTTCGAAAAAACTTGTCAACATAAAAACACCAAAGTGTTTAGAATAGCTTCAAATCGCATTTGGAGACGTGTTTGACCAATTTGTGATTTTCGAAAAAACTTATCAACATAAAAACACCAAAGGGTTTAGAATATCTTCAAATCGCATTTGGAGACGTTTCAGACCATTTTGTGATTTTCGAAAAAACTTGTTAACATAAAAACAACAAAGTGCTTAGAATAGCTTCAAATCGCATTTGGAGACGTTTTAGACCATTTTGTGATTTTCAAAAAAAATTGTTAACATAAAAACACCAAAGTGCATAGAATCACATTATAAACCGTTTTAGACCATTTAGAGCATTTCGATAACAATTTTCACACAAAAACATCAATGAGCACAAAATAGCTTAATATCGTATTTAAAAATGTTTTAGACCATTTTGAGCATTTAGACAAAACTTTTTCACACAAAACACCAAAGTGCTTAGAATAGCTTCAAATCGCATTTGGAGACGTTTTAGACAATTTTGTGATTTTCGAAAAAAATTGTTAACATAAAAACACCAAAGTGCTTAGAATAGCTTCAAATCGCATTTGGAGACGTTTTAGACCATTTTGTGATTTTCGAAAAAACTTGGTTACACAAAAACATCAAAGTGCTTAAAATCACATTATAAACCGTTTTAGACCATTTTGAGCATTTCGATAACACTTTTCACACAAAAACATCATAGAGCACAAAATAGCTTAATATCGTATTTAAAAACGTTTTAGACCATTTTGAGCATTTCGACAAAACTTGTTAACATAAAAACACCAAAGTGCTTAGAATGGCTTCAATCGCATTTGGAGACGCTTTAGACCATTTTGTGATTTTCGAAAAAAATTGTTAACATAAAAACACCAAAGTGCTTAGAATCACATTATAAACCGTTTTAGACCATTTTGAGCATTTCGATAACAATTTTCACACAAAAACATCAAAGAGCACAAAATAGCTTAATATCGTATTTAAAAATGTTTTAGACCATTTTGAGCATTTAGAAAAAACTTTTTCACACAAAACACCAAAGTGCTTAGAATAGCTTCAAATCGTATTTGGAGACGTTTTAGACCATTTTGAGATTTTCGAAAAAACTTGGTTACACAAAAACATCAAAGTGCTTAAAATCACATTATAAACCGTTTTAGACCATTTTGAGCATTTCGATAACACTTTTCACACAAAAACATCAAAGAGCACAAAATAGCTTAATATCGTATTTAAAAACGTTTTAGACCATTTTGAGAATTTCGACAAAACTTTTTCACACAAAACACCAAAGTGCTTAGAATAGCTTCAAATCGCATTTGGAGACGTTTTAGACCAATTTGTGCATTTCGATGAAACTTGGTTACACAAGAACATCAAAGTGCTTAAAATCACATTATAAATTGTTTTAGACCATTTTGAGCATTTCGATAACACTTTTCACACAAAAACATCAAAGAGCACAAAATAGCTTAATATCTTATTTAAAAACGTTTTAGACCATTTTGAGCATTTAGACAAAACTTTTTCACACAAAACACCAAAGTGCTTAGAATAGCTTCAAATCGCATTTGGAGACGTTTTAGACCATTTTGTGATTTTCAAAAAAACTTGTTAACATAAAAACACCAAAGTGCTTAGAATAGCTTCAAATCGTATTTGGAGACGTTTTAGACCATTTTGTGATTTTCGAAAAAACTTGTCAACATAAAAACACCAAAGTGTTTAGAATAGCTTCAAATCGCATTTGGAGACGTTTTAGACCAATTTGTGATTTTCGAAAAAACTTATCAACATAAAAACACCAAAGGGTTTAGAATAGCTTCAAGTCGCATTTTGAGACGTTTTAGACCATTTTGTGATTTTCGAAAAAACTTGTTAACATAAAAACACGAAAGTGCTTAGAATAGCTTCAAATCGCATTTGGAAACGTTTTATTCCATTTTGTGATTTTCGAAAAAAATTGTTAACATAAAAACACCAAAGTGCTTAGAATCACATTATAAACCGTTTTAGACCATTTTGAGCATTTCGATAACAATTTTCACACAAAAACATCAAAGAGCACAAAATAGCTTAATATCGTATTTAAAAATGTTTTAGACCATTTTGAGCATTTAGAAAAAACTTTTTCACACAAAACACCAAAGTGCTTAGAATAGCTTCAAATCGTATTTGGAGACGTTTTAGACCATTTTGAGATTTTCGAAAAAACTTGGTTACACAAAAACATCAAAGTGCTTAAAATCACATTATAAACCGTTTTAGACCATTTTGAGCATTTCGATAACACTTTTCACACAAAAACATCAAAGAGCACAAAATAGCTTAATATCGTATTTAAAAACGTTTTAGACCATTTTGAGCATTTCGACAAAACTTTTTCACACAAAACACCAAAGTGCTTAGAATAGCTTCAAATCGCATTTGGAGACGTTTTAGACCAATTTGTGCATTTCGATGAAACTTGGTTACACAAAAACATCAAAGTGCTTAAAATCACATTATAAATTGTTTTAGACCATTTTGAGCATTTCGATAACACTTTTCACACAAAAACATCAAAGAGCACAAAATAGCTTAATATCTTATTTAAAAACGTTTTAGACCATTTTGAGCATTTAGACAAAACTTTTTCACACAAAACACCAAAGTGCTTAGAATAGCTTCAAATCGCATTTGGAGACGTTTTAGACCATTTTGTGATTTTCAAAAAAACTTGTTAACATAAAAACACCAAAGTGCTTAGAATAGCTTCAAATCGTATTTGGAGACGTTTTAGACCATTTTGTGATTTTCGAAAAAACTTGTTAACATAAAAACACCAAAGTGCTTAGAATAGCTTCAAATCGCATTTGGAGACATTTTAGACCAATT
The DNA here is from genome assembly GCF_964355755.1 of Antedon mediterranea. Lineage (NCBI taxonomy): Eukaryota > Metazoa > Echinodermata > Crinoidea > Comatulida > Antedonidae > Antedon > Antedon mediterranea. The sequence continues at coordinate 14,052,085 of NC_092675.1, forward strand.
TGTGATTTTTGAAAAAAACTTGTCAACATAAAAACACCAAAGTGTTTAGAATAGCTTCAAATCGCATTTGGAGACGTTTTAGACCAATTTGTGATTTTCGAAAAAACTTATCAACATAAAAACACCAAAGGGTTTAGAATAGCTTCAAATCGCATTTTGAGACGTTTTAGACCATTTTGTGATTTTCGAAAAAACTTGTTAACATAAAAACACGAAAGTGCTTAGAATAGCTTCAAATCGCATTTGGAAACGTTTTATTCCATTTTGTGATTTTCGAAAAAAATTGTTAACATAAAAACACCAAAGTGCTTAGAATCACATTATAAACCGTTTTAGACCATTTTGAGCATTTCGATAACAATTTTCACACAAAAACATCAAAGAGCAAAAAATAGCTTAATATCGTATTTAAAAATGTTTTAGACCATTTTGAGCATTTAGATAAAACTTTTTCACACAAAACACCAAAGTGCTTAGAATAGCTTCAAATCGCATTTGGAGACGTTTTAGACCATTTTGTGATTTTCGACAAAACTTTTTCACACAAAACACCAAAGTGCTTAGAATAGCTTCAAATCGCATTTGGAGACGTTTTAGACCAATTTGTGCATTTCGATGAAACTTGGTTACACAAAAACATCAAAGTGCTTAAAATCACATTATAAACCATTTTAGACCATTTTGAGCATTTCGATAACACTTTTCACACAAAAACATCAAAGAGCACAAAATAGCTTAATATCGTATTTAAAAACGTTTTAGACCATTTTGAGCATTTCGACAAAACTTTTTCACACAAAACACCAAAGTGCTTAGAATAGCTTCAAATCGCATTTGGAGACGTTTTAGACCATTTTGTGATTTTCTAAAAAACTTGTAAACATAAAAACACCAAAGTGCTTAGAATAGCTTCAAATAACATTTGGAGACGTTTTAGACCATTTTGTGATTTTCGAAAAAACTTGTTAACATAAAAACACGAAAGTGCTTAGAATAGCTTCAAATCGCATTTGGAAACGTTTTAGACCATTTTGTGATTTTCGAAAAAACTTGTTAACATAAAAACACGAAAGTGCTTAGAATAGCTTCAAATCGCATTTGGAAACGTTTTAGACCATTTTGTGATTTTCGAAAAAAATTGTTAACATAAAAACACCAAAGTGCTTAGAATCACATTATAAACCGTTTTAGACCATTTTGAGCATTTCGATAACAATTTTCACACAAAAACATCAAAGAGCACAAAATAGCTTAATATCGTATTTAAAAATGTTTTAGACCATTTTGAGCATTTAGATAAAACTTTTTCACACAAAACACCAAAGTGCTTAGAATAGCTTTAAATCGCATTTGGAGACGTTTTAGACCATTTTGTGATTTTTGAAAAAACTTGTAAACATAAAAACACCAAAGTGCTTAGAATAGCTTCAAATCACATTTGGAGACGTTTTAGACCATTTTGTGATTTTCGAAAAAACTTGTTAACGTAAAAACACGAAAGTGCTTAGAATAGCTTCAAATCGCATTTGGAAACGTTTTAGACCATTTTGTGATTTTCGAAAAAACTTGTTAACATAAAAACACGAAAGTGCTTAGAATAGCTTCAAATCGCATTTGGAAACGTTTTAGACCATTTTGTGATTTTCGAAAAAAATTGTTAACATAAAAACACCAAAGTGTTTAGAATAGCTTCAAATCGCATTTGGAGACGTTTTAGACCAATTTGTGATTTTCGAAAAAACTTATCAACATAAAAACACCAAAGGGTTTAGAATAGCTTCAAATCGCATTTGGAGACGTTTTAGACCATTTTGTGATTTTCGAAAAAACTTGTTAACATAAAAACACGAAAGTGCTTAGAATAGCTTCAAATCGCATTTGGAAACGTTTTAGACCATTTTGTGATTTTCGAAAAAACTTGTTAACATAAAAACATGAAAGTGCTTAGAATAGCTTCAAATCGTATTTGGAGACGTTTTAGACCATTTTGTGATTTTCGAAAAAACTTGTTAACATAAAAACACCAAAGTGCTTAGAATAGCTTCAAATCGCATTTGGAGACGTTTTAGACCATTTTGTGCATTTCGATGAAACTTGGTTACACAAAAACATCAAAGTGCTTAAAATCACATTATAAACCATTTTAGACCATTTTGAGCATTTCGATAACACTTTTCACACAAAAACATCAAAGAGCACAAAATAGCTTAATATCGTATTTAAAAACGTTTTAGACCATTTTGAGCATTTCGACAAAACTTTTTCACACAAAACACCAAAGTGCTTAGAATAGCTTCAAATCGCATTTGGAGACGTTTTAGACCATTTTGTGATTTTCGAAAAAACTTGTTAACATAAAAACATCAAAGTGTACAGAATAACTTCAAATCGCATTTGGAGACCGTTTTAGGCCAATTTGTGATTTTCGAAAAAACTTGTTAACCTAAAAATACCAAAGTGTTTAGAATAGCTTCAAATCGCATTTGGAGACGTTTTAGACCATTTTGTGATTTTCGAAAAAACTTGTTAACATAAAAACACCAAAGTGCTTCAAATCGCATTTGGAGACATTTTAGACCAATTTGTGATTTTTGAAAAAACTTGTTAACATAAAAACACCAAAGTGCTTACAATAGCTTCAAATCGTATTTGGAGACGTTTTAGACCATTTTGTGATTTTCGAAAAAACTTGTTAACATAAAAACACGAAAGTACTTAGAATAGCTTCAAATCGCATTTGGAGACGTTTTAGACCATTTTATGCATTTCGATGAAACTTGGTTACACAAAAACATCAAAGTGCTTAAAATCACATTATAATCCGTTTTAGACCATTTTGAGCATTTCGATAACACTTTTCACACAAAAACATCAAAGAGCACAAAATAGCTTAATATCGTATTTAAAAACGTTTTAGACCATTTTGAGCATTTCGACAAAACTTTTTCACACAAAACACCAAAGTGCTTAGAATAGCTTCAAATCGCATTTGGAGACGTTTTAGACCATTTTGTGATTTTCGAAAAAAATTGTTAACATAAAAACATCAAAGTGTACAGAATAGCTTCAAATCGCATTTGGAGACCGTTTTAGGGCAATTTGTGATTTTCGAAAAAACTTGTTAACCTAAAAATACCAAAGTGTTTAGAATAGCTTCAAATCGCATTTGGAGACGTTTTAGACCATTTTGTGATTTTCGAAAAAACTTGTTAACATAAAAACACCAAAGTGCTTAGAATAGCTTCAAATCGCATTTGGAGACATTTTAGACCAATTTGTGATTTTCGAAAAAACTTGTCAACATAAAAACACCAAAGTGTTTAGAATAGCTTCAAATCGCATTTGGAGACGTTTTAGACCAATTTGTGATTTTCGAAAAAACTTATCAACATAAAAACACCAAAGGGTTTAGAATATCTTCAAATCGCATTTGGAGACGTTTTAGACAATTTTGTGATTTTCGAAAAAACTTGTTAACATAAAAACACCAAAGTGCTTAGAATAGCTTCAAATCGCATTTGGAGACGTTTTAGACCATTTTGTGATTTTCAAAAAAAATTGTTAACATAAAAACACCAAAGTGCATAGAATCACATTATAAACCGTTTTAGACCATTTAGAGCATTTCGATAACAATTTTCACACAAAAACATCAATGAGCACAAAATAGCTTAATATCGTATTTAAAAATGTTTTAGACCATTTTGAGCATTTAGACAAAACTTTTTCACACAAAACACCAAAGTGCTTAGAATAGCTTCAAATCGCATTTGGAGACGTTTTAGACAATTTTGTGATTTTCGAAAAAAATTGTTAACATAAAAACACCAAAGTGCTTAGAATAGCTTCAAATCGCATTTGGAGACGTTTTAGACCATTTTGTGATTTTCGAAAAAACTTGGTTACACAAAAACATAAAAGTGCTTAAAATCACATTATAAACCGTTTTAGACCATTTTGAGCATTTCGATAACACTTTTCACACAAAAACATCATAGAGTACAAAATAGCTTAATATCGTATTTAAAAACGTTTTAGACCATTTTGAGCATTTCGACAAAACTTGTTAACATAAAAACACCAAAGTGCTTAGAATGGCTTCAATTGCATTTGGAGACGCTTTAGACCATTTTGTGATTTTCGAAAAAAATTGTTAACATAAAAACACCAAAGTGCTTAAAATCACATTATAAATCGTTTTAGACCATTTTGAGCATTTCGATAACACTTTTCACACAAAAACATCAAAGAGCACAAGATAGCTTAATATCTTATTTAAAAACGTTTTAGACCATTTTTAACATTTAGACAAAACTTTTTCACACAAAACACCAAAGTGCTTAGAATAGCTTCAAATCGCATTTGGAGACGTTTTAGACCAGTTTGTGATTTTCAAAAAAACTTGTTAACATAAAAACACCAAAGTGCTTAGAATAGCTTCAAATCGTATTTGGAGACGTTTTAGACCATTTTGTGATTTTCGAAAAAACTTGTTAACATAAAAACACCAAAGTGCTTAGAATAGCTTCACATCGCATTTGGAGACATTTTAGACCAATTTGTGATTTTCGAAAAAAACTTGTCAACATAAAAACACCAAAGTGTTTAGAATAGCTTCAAATCGCATTTGGAGACGTTTTAGACCAATTTGTGATTTTCGAAAAAAACTTATCAACATAAAAACACCAAAAGGTTTAGAATAGCTTCAAATCGCATTTTGAGACGTTTTAGACCATTTTGTGATTTTCGAAAAAACTTGTTAACATAAAAACACGAAAGTGCTTAGAATAGCTTCAAATCGCATTTGGAAACGTTTTATTCCATTTTGTGATTTTCGAAAAAAATTGTTAACATAAAAACACCAAAGTGCTTAGAATCACATTATAAACCGTTTTAGACCATTTTGAGCATTTCGATAACAATTTTCACACAAAAACATCAAAGAGCACAAAATAGCTTAATATCGTATTTAAAAATGTTTTAGACCATTTTGAGCATTTAGAAAAAACTTTTTCACACAAAACACCAAAGTGCTTAGAATAGCTTCAAATCGCATTTGGAGACGGTTTAGACCATTTTGTGATTTTGAAAAAACTTGTTAACATAAAAACACCAAAGTGCTTAGAATAGCTTCAAATCGCATTTGGAGACGTTTTAGACCATTTTGTGATTTTCGAAAAAACTTGTTAACATAAAAACACCAAAGTGCTTAGAATAGCTTCAAATCACATTTGGAGACGTTTTAGACCATTTTGTGATTTTTGAAAAAACTTGTTAACATAAAAACACGAAAGTGCTTAGAATAGCTTCAAATCACATTTGGAGACGTTTTAGACCATTTTGTGATTTTCGAAAAAGATTGTTAACATAAAAACACCAAAGTGCTTAGAATCACATTATAAACCGTTTTAGACCATTTTGAGCATTTCAATAACAATTTTCACACAAAAACATCAAAGAGCACAAAATAGCTTAATATCGTATTTAAAAATGTTTTAGACCATTTTGAGCATTTAGATAAAACTTTTTCACACAAAACACCAAAATGCTTAGAATAGCTTCAAATCGAATTTGGAGACGGTTTAGACCATTTTGTGATTTTGAAAAAACTTGTTAACATAAAAACACCAAAGTGCTTAGAATAGCTTCAAATCGCATTTGGAGACGTTTTAGACCATTTTGTGATTTTCGAAAAAACTTGTTAACATAAAAACACCAAAGTGCTTAGAATAGCTTAAAATCGTATTTGGAGACGTTTTAGACAATTTTGAGATTTTCGAAAAAACTTGGTTACACAAAAACATCAAAGTGCTTAAAATCACATTATAAACCGTTTTAGACCATTTTCAGCATTTCGATAACACTTTTCACACAAAAACATCAAAGAGCACAAAATAGCTTAATATCGTATTTAAAAACGTTTTAGACCATTTTGAGCATTTAGACAAAACTTTTTCACACAAAACACCAAAGTGCTTAGAATAGCTTCAAATCGCATTTGGAGACGTTTTAGACCATTTTGTGTATTTCGATGAAACTTGGTTACACAAAAACATCAAAGTGCTTAAAATCACACTATAAATCGTTTTAGACCATTTTGAGCATTTCGACAAAACTTTTTCACACAAAATACAAAAGTGCTTAGAATAGCTTCAAATCGCATTTGGAGACGTTTTAGACCATTTTGTGATTTTCGAAAAACTTGTTAACATAAAAACACCAAAGTGCTTAGAATAGCTTAAAATCGTATTATGAGACGTTTTAGACAATTTTGAGATTTTCGAAAAAACTTGGTTACACAAAAACATCAAAGTGCTTAAAATCACATTATAAACCGTTTTAGACCATTTTCAGCATTTCGATAACACTTTTCACACAAAAACATCAAAGAGCACAAAATAGCTTAATATCGTATTTAAAAACGTTTTAGACCATTTTGAGCATTTAGACAAAACTTTTTCACACAAAACACCAAAGTGCTTAGAATAGCTTCAAATCGCATTTAGAGACGTTTTAGACCATTTTGTGTATTTCGATGAAACTTGGTTACACAAAAACATCAAAGTGCTTAAAATCACATTATAAATCGTTTTAGACCATTTTGAGCATTTCGACAAAACTTTTTCACACAAAATACAAAAGTGCTTAGAATAGCTTCAAATCGCATTTGGAGACGTTTTAGACCATTTTGTGATTTTCGAAAAAACTTTTTAACATAAAAACACCAAAGTGCTTAGAATAGCTTCAAATCGTATTTTAGACCATTTTGAGATTTTCGAAAAAACTTGGTTACACAAAAATATCAAAGTGCTTAAAATCACATTATAAACCGTTTTAGACCATTTTGAGCATTTCGATAACACTTTTCACACAAAAACATCAAAGAGCACAAAATAGCTTAATATCGTATTTAAAAACGTTTTAGACCATTTTGAGCATTTCGACAAAACTTTTTCACACAAAACACCAAAGTGCTTAGAATAGCTTCAAATCGCATTTGGAGACGTTTTAGACCAATTTGTGCATTTCGATGAAACTTGGTTACACAAAAACATCAAAGTGCTTAAAATCACATTATAAATCGTTTTAGACCATTTTGAGCATTTCGATAACACTTTTCACACAAAAACATCAAAGAGCACAAAATAGCTTAATATCTTATTTAAAAACGTTTTAGACCATTTTGAGCATTTAGACAAAACTTTTTCACACAAAACACCAAAGTCCTTAGAATAGCTTCAAATCGCATTTGGAGACGTTTTAGACCATTTTGTGATTTTCAAAAAAACTTGTTAACATAAAAACACCAAAGTGCTTAGAATAGCTTCAAATCGTATTTGGAGACGTTTTAGACCATTTTGTGATTTTCGAAAAAACTTGTTAACATAAAAACACCAAAGTGCTTAGAATAGCTTCAAATCGCATTTGGAGACATTTTAGACCAATTTGTGATTTTCGAAAAAAACTTGTCAACATAAAAACACCAAAGTGTTTAGAATAGCTTCAAATCGCATTTGGAGACGTTTTAGACCAATTTGTGATTTTCGAAAAAACTTATCAACATAAAAACACCAAACACAGCTGTTTCAACTAGTGTTAAGATATCAGAAAAAGTCAAGCGCCCTCAGTGTTAGCAGACGAGGCTCCCCCCGAGTCGCGCGGACATATAATTTTTGTTTACAAACCATTATTTCGCGAACGCCAAATTAAATTTCGCTATCGTGAGTTTTTATGTAGTAAAAACATTTTATACAAAACTAAACGATTAAAAAAAGTGTATGTTCAATTAAAAAATAAATATTTTATTGTTTCTTTACTATAAATTAATAAATAAACGACGATATTGTCCATTTTACTGAAATACTCTCCCGCACATAAACCAGGAAGTTGAGATAAACTGTGTAATGAAATAGTAAACAATCGTAAGTAGAAAATATCATTGTATTCTTTACTTTTTTTGTGGATATAATTCATTTTTTTAGAAAAAGAACGAACTAGAATATAGTCCATCATTATTATATAAACAAAATAATACTAGTTTTGTTAATATAGCCTGGTTCAGTTTTTAGTAAAACTCGCATATTTTGCAACCCTTTTATACATTGTTATTGTTATCGGCAAGAAAACGGTTTGGCGATAGGCTTAGAAAGTGCGTTGACGCCCGCGATGACCGTGACAGTAATGTGGGCCTAGAATGAACCTAGGCCGAAAGATAGAAAATTCGTAATAGTTAAACCTTTAATTACCATAATCCTAAATGTAATCATTATAACTGTTACCAAATAATTAATGGCATGTGTTTATAATAATAATTATTGCTTTCCTGGTGCATTTTTAGGCTAGCTGGTGGGACTGAGTGACAGTCACAGCCTAGGCTAGGCCTTAATATTAATACATTTTTACAGCATAATAATGGTTTAATATTTTGGCTATTAGCTCTCTTGTTTGGATTTGTTTGGACACAAAACTGAAGTACTGTAGATTTAAAAATTGATTTATTTTTAAAGAAAAGTACAGTTGCATCTATTGTTTTTGTAATCAAGATGACATCAGAACCAACAATGTTCCTCAAGCCTGTAGATATCTCAAGGCCTACAAGTCTATTGTAGACCATGGCAGTGAACAAAAAGAAGCAAAACAATATCGCACAGCGTTGTTAGACCATACCTGGTAGACATTGAATTAAACAGGGTAGGTAAATAATCATAACCACCTCTTTAGAAAGTTTAATACACACTCCAAACAATGAAATGTGTGTTTGTACTTCATATTATTTATTAAAGAACAATGTTAGTATAAAATAACTGTCGAAACAAACAATTGTTACAGTAATTTATAAATATACCTCTTTTCTTTATTAAATATTCCCTCAATCAACTATTTTTCCAGGTGTCAATATGTTATAATATTCAACATGCGACAGGTTGCTGACATCTTGACTGGTAAATTCAAATGTTGTTTCAACTTTACATTGACATTACATAATAACTCAATTGGTCAAGTTGCTCTTTAAATATACATTGTCCCTTTGAGCATAGAATTTCAAAATTGTTTATCCTATTTTTATGCATAATAAAGCAAACCTTTGGCTGGAACTTATTTTCCTATGAATTATCCATATATTATCATTATCTGCTACAAGAAATAGTTGTTAACATTTTTAAAATATAATAATTTTGATGCTCATTTCTTATGCAGATTGACATTTATTTGGTTGACCAATATTGTTTAATCTCAGGTGATCATCTAGCAGAAAGAGAAAATCAGAAGCTGCAGCACATTGACATGCTACAAAGTACAATGATTAAAATCCAGTCTTTAGAAGAGAATCAAGAGCATTTAAGAAATGAACTCTCAGTGTCACTTGTGACAAAACAGCATAGTAAGATTGCAGAGACTGGCCACAGAATAAATCTAAAAGAACAAGAGGTCAAAGACTTGGTCAGTCCTACATTATACACCTTTAAAATTATGTCTAAAACATGCAAATACTATAAAAATTAATGCCATATTTCTTTTATATATTTTATATAGCGAACTACTATGAACCAAGAGATTTGAAACTGGACCTCTATGTACAAAAATGGACGAGGTATTTAGAAAAAATAAATTCCTCGACAGCAGTACCATGGAAAAAGTTTTGTGGGAAATCATGAAGTCACATCTGACGTTTATTTCACCTGAGATCCAGCATGAAGTAACTAGGCCGGTAACTAAGTGGAGAAAAGTTGAGGAATAGTTTGCTATTTCTCAGTTAATTGTTACAGTATTGCATATTATTATGTACAGTATACTGTATGAATGGTAGTATTTTTGTGTGTTATTGCTAGAACAACGATTTTGAAAATATTTAACAAATGGTATATGAATTGTAATTGAATTTAATTTTTGGGAAGCTATTTAATTTTAATTTGGTTTATATATATTATTGATTGATAACGGAAATTGATGTTATTTAGTGATTTAGATTGTGATTGCATATATAATACAATACAAATATGAAAGAAATATGCATTTATAATTAAATATCTAATGTCGCAGTACTCTATAGCTTCTTTCTATTAATATATTACAGATCTTTGACTAAGACATGCTAGGTAGGCTGCTAGTCTTTAACCTGCTGATGATGTAGCCTAGCCTATATAGTATAGGCCTAGCTAGGCCTGTAACCTGGCCTACTCTGTACTCCTCTCTCCCAATATGAATGATTATTAAAAAAGCTTAGGCCTAGGCTAGGCCTAATTTTTAATTAAGACCAGGAACAAGTAATTAATCAGCTTTATAACAGGTCAACTGTCACTCAGGCCCCCGAATAGACATGTTTACGTGTTAAAATAAACAGTTATTTTATTTTAATTTGGTTTATATATTAATAATTATTTATTGATAACGGAAATTGATGTTATTTACTGATTTAGATTGTGATTGCATATCAAAATAATAAATATACAATACAAATATGAAAGAAATATGCATTTATGATTAAATATCTAATGTCACAGTACTCTATAGCTTCTTTCTATTAATATATTACAGATCTTTGACTACGACATGCTAGGTAGGCTGCTAGCCTTTAACCTGCAGATGATGTAGCCTAGCCTATTATATAATATAGGCCTAGCTAGGCCTGTAGCCTGGCCTACTCTGTACTCCTCTCCCAATATGAATGATTATTAAAAAAGCTTAGGCCTAGACTAGGCCTAATTTTTAATTAGGACCAGGAACAAGTAATTAATCAGCTTTATAACAGGTCAACTGTCACTCAGGCCCTCCGAATATACATGTTTACGTGTTAAAAATAAACAGCCATTAGTCTTACACAGCTGGTTTTAACCACGCAAGGGAGCCTGGGCATAGCCTATTATAAGCTAGCATAGGAAAAAATCCAGCCAGGCAATATGAATACAATCCTTGTTAAAACATTCAAGGATAACTAAAGTATCCAACTAAATCAAAGAATTCAACAGAAAAAATTATTTTTAAACTGATATGGAAAACAACATTTATACCTACTTTTTTAAATGTATCGCTTGAGAAAAAAACTGGCGTTGGGTGTACAATTTTCAATTACATTACCTCTTAAAATCCACGTGATAAAACGACGACAACATGTTTTTCACCTTCATCCAGGGTTGTTCTAATGAATATTCATTATTTTTCTGACTTTCGCGGTCTTTATTTGTTTTTATTGGCTATTAAAAAACAGTCGTTTTATGCTTGATTGCTTCCGGGTTTCCTCATGTGGTTTGTATACAATATGTTTTCGGAATCGCTACTCCATAAAACGCTATGAAACGTTGGGGGCGCTGCACTTAATTCATATTTCTGGAACAGCTGTGCAAAGGGTTTAGAATAGCTTCAAATCGCATTTTGAGACGTTTTAGACCATTTTGTGATTTTCGAAAAAACTTGTTAACATAAAAACAAAAAAGTGCTTAGAATAGCTTCAAATCGCATTTGGAAACGTTTTAGACCATTTTGTGATTTTCGAAAAAAATTGTTAACATAAAAACACCAAAGTGCTTAGAATCACATTATAAACCGTTTTAGACCATTTTGAGCATTTCAATAACAATTTTCACACAAAAACATCAAAGAGCACAAAATAGCTTAATATCGTATTTAAAAATGTTTTAGACCATTTTGAGCATTTAGATAAAACTTTTTCACACAAAACACCAAAGTGCTTAGAATAGCTTCAAATCGCATTTGGAGACGGTTTAGACCATTTTGTGATTTTGAAAAAACTTGTTAACATAAAAACACCAAAGTGCTTAGAATAGCTTCAAATCGCATTTGGAGACGTTTTAGACCATTTTGTGATTTTCGAAAAAACTTGTTAACATAAAAACACCAAAGTGCTTAGAATAGCTTCAAATCACATTTGGAGACGTTTTAGACCATTTTGTGATTTTTGAAAAAACTTGTTAACATAAAAACACCAAAGTGCTTAGAATCACATTATAAACCGTTTTAGACCATTTTGAGCATTTCAATAACAATTTTCACACAAAAACATCAAAGAGCACAAAATAGCTTAATATCGTATTTAAAAATGTTTTAGACCATTTTGAGCATTTAGATAAAACTTTTTCACACAAAACACCAAAGTGCTTAGAATAGCTTCAAATCGAATTTGGAGACGGTTTAGACCATTTTGTGATTTTGAAAAAACTTGTTAACATAAAAACACCAAAGTGCTTAGAATAGCTTCAAATTGCATTTGGAGACGTTTTAGACTATTTTGTGATTTTCGAAAAAACTTGTTAACATAAAAACACCAAAGTGCTTAGAATAGCTTAAAATCGTATTTGAAGACGTTTTATACCATTTTGAGATTTTCGAAAAAACTTGGTTACACAAAAACATCAAAGTGCTTAAAATCACATTATAAACCGTTTTAGACCATTTTGAGCATTTCGATAACACTTTTCACATAAAAACTTCAAAGAGCACAAAATAGCTTAATATCGTATTTAAAAACGTTTTAGACCATTTTGAGCATTTCGACAAAACTTTTTCACACAAAACACCAAAGTGCTTAGAATAGCTTCAAATCGCATTTGGAGACGTTTTAGACCAATTTGTGCATTTCGATGAAACTTGATTACACAAAAACATCAAAGTGCTTAAAATCACATTATAAACCGTTTTAGACCATTTTGAGCATTTCGATAACACTTTTCACACAAAAACATCAAAGAGCACAAAATAGCTTAATATCGTATTTAAAAACGTTTTAGACCATTTTGAGCATTTAGACAAAACTTTTTCACACAAAACTCCAAAGTGCTTAGAATAGCTTCAAATCGCATTTGGAGACGTTTTAGAACATTTTGTGTTTTTCGAAAAAACCTGTTAACATAAAAACACCAAAGTGCTTAGAATAGCTTCAAATCGCATTTGGAGACTATTTAGACCATTTTGTGATTTTTGAAAAAACTTGTTAACATAAAAACACGAAAGTGCTTAGAATAGCTTCAAATCGCATTTGGAAACGTTTTAGACCATTTTGTGATTTTCGAAAAAGATTGTTAACATAAAAACACCAATGTGCTTAGAATCACATTATACACCGTTTTAGACCATTTTGAGCATTTCGATAACAATTTTCACACAAAAACATCAAAGGGCACAAAATAGCTTAATATCGTATTTAAAAATGTTTTAGACCATTTTGAGCATTTAGATAAAACTTTTTCACACAAAACACCAAAGTGCTTAGAATAGCTTCAAATCACATTTGGAGACGGTTTAGAACATTTTGTGATTTTGAAAAAACTTGTTAACATAAAAACACCAAAGTGCTTAGAATAGCTTCAAATCGCATTTGGAGACGTTTTAGACCATTTTGTGATTTTCGAAAAAACTTGGTTAAACAAAAACATCAAAGTGCTTAAAATCACATTATAAACCGTTTTAGACCATTTTGAGCATTTCGATAACACTTTTCACACAAAAACATCAAAGAGCACAAAATAGCTTAATATCGTATCTAAAAACGTTTTAGACCATTTTGAGCATTTCGACAAAACTTTTTCACACAAAACACCAAAGTGCTTAGAATAGCTTCAAATCGCATTTGGAGACGTTTTAGACCAATTTGTGCATTTCGATGAAACTTGATTACACAAAAACATCAAAGTGCTTAAAATCACATTATAAACCGTTTTAGACCATTTTGAGCATTTCGATAACACTTTTCACACAAAAACATCAAAGAGCACAAAATAGCTTAATATCGTATTTAAAAACGTTTTAGACCATTTTGAGCATTTAGACAAAACTTTTTCACACAAAACACCAAAGTGCTTAGAATAGCTTCAAATCGCATTTGGAGACGTTTTAGACCATTTTGTGCATTTCGATGAAACTTGGTTACACAAAAACATCAAAGTGCTTAAAATCACATTATAAATCGTTTTAGACCATTTTGAGCATTTCGACAAAACTTTTTCACACAAAATACCAAAGTGCTTAGAATAGCTTCAAATCGCATTTGGAGACGTTTTAGACCATTTTGTGATTTTCGAAAAAACTTTTTAACATAAAAACACGAAAGTGCTTAGAATAGCTTCAAATCGCATTTGGAAACGTTTTAGACCATTTTGTGATTTTCGAAAAAACTTGTTAACATAAAAACACGAAAGTGCTTAGAATAGCTTCAAATCGCATTTGGAAACGTTTTAGACCATTTTGTGATTTTCGAAAAAAATTGTTAACATAAAAACACCAAAGTGCTTAGAATCACATTATAAACCGTTTTAGACCATTTTGAGCATTTCGATAACAATTTTCACACAAAAACATCAAAGAGCACAAAATAGCTTAATATCGTATTTAAAAATGTTTTAGACCATTTTGAGCATTTGGATAAAACTTTTTCACACAAAACACCAAAGTGCTTAGAATAGCTTCAAATCGCATTTGGAGAGGTTTTAGACCATTTTGTGATTTTTGAAAAAAAATGTTAACATAAAAACACCAAAGTGCTTAGAATAGCTTCAAATCACATTTGGAGACGTTTTAGACCATTTTGTGATATTCGAAAAAACTTGTTAACATAAAAACACGAAAGTGCTTAGAATAGCTTCAAATCGCATTTGGAAACGTTTTAGACCATTTTGTGATTTTCGAAAAAACTTGTTAACATAAAAACACCAAAGTGCTTAGAATAGCTTCAAATCGCATTTGGAAACGTTTTAGACCATTTTGTTATTTTCGAAAAAAATTGTTAACATAAAAACACCAAAGTGCTTAGAATCACATTATAAACCGTTTTAGACCATTTTTAGCATTTCGATAACAATTTTCACACAAAAACATCAAAGAGCAAAAAATAGCTTAATATAGCATTTAAAAATGTTTTAGACCATTTTGAGCATTTAGATAAAATTTTTCACACAAAACACCAAAGTGCTTAGAATAGCTTCAAATCGCATTTGGAGACGTTTTAGACCATTTTGTGATTTTTGAAAAAACTTGTTAACATAAAAACACCAAAGTGCTTAGAATAGCTTCAAATCACATTTGGAGACGTTTTAGACCATTTTGTGATTTTCGAAAAAACTTGTTAACATAAAAACACGAAAGTGCTTAGAATAGCTTCAAATCGAATTTGGAAACGTTTTAGACCATTTTGTGATTTTCGAAAAAACTTGTTAACATAAAAACACGAAAGTGCTTAGAATAGCTTCAAATCGTATTTGGAAACGTTTTAGACCATTTTGTGATTTTCGAAAAAAATTGTTAACATAAAAACACCAAAGTGCTTAGAATCACATTATAAACCGTTTTAGACCATTTTGAGCATTTCGATAACAATTTTCACACAAAAACATCAAAGAGCACAAAATAGCTTAATATCGTATTTAAAAATGTTTTAGACCATTTTGAGCATTTAGATAAAACTTTTTCACACAAAACACCAAACTGCTTAGAATAGCTTCAAATCGCATTTGGAGACGTTTTAGACCATTTTGTGATTTTTGAAAAAACTTGTTACCATAAAAACACCAAAGTGCTTAGAATAGCTTCAAATCACATTTGGAGACGTTTTAGACCATTTTGTGATTTTTGAAAAAACTTGTTAACATAAAAACACGAAAGTGCTTAGAATAGCTTCAAATCACATTTGGAGACGTTTTAGACCATTTTGTGATTTTTGAAAAAACTTGTTAACATAAAAACATGAAAGTGCTTAGAATAGCTTCAAATCGCATTTGGAAACGTTTTAGACCATTTTGTGATTTTTGAAAAAACTTGTTAACATAAAAACACCAAAGTGCTTAGAATAGCTTCAAATCACATTTGGAGACGTTTTAGACCATTTTGTGATTTTCGAAAAAACTTGTTAACATAAAAACACGAAAGTGCTTAGAATAGCTTAAAATCGCATTTGGAGACGTTTTAGACCATTTTGTGATTTTCGAAAAAACTTGTTAACATAAAAACACCAAAGTGCTTAGAATAGCGTCAAATCGTATTTGGAGACGTTTTAGACCATTTTGTGCATTTCGATGAAACTTGGTTACACAAAAACATCAAAGTGCTTAAAATCACATTATAAATCGTTTTAGACCATTTTGAGCATTTAGATAAAACTTTTTCACACAAAACACCAAAGTGCTTAGAATAGCTTCAAATCGCATTTGGAGACGTTTTAGACCATTTTGTGATTTTTGAAAAAACTTGTTAACATAAAAACACCAAAGTGCTTAGAATAGCTTCAAATCGCATTTGGAGACGTTTTAGACCAATTTGTGATTTTCGAAAAAATTTATTAACATAAAAATACCAAAGTGTTTAGAATAGCTTAAAATCGCATTTGGAGACGTTTTAGACCATTTTGTGATTTTCGAAAAAACTTTTTAACATAAAAACACCAAAGTGCTTAGAATAGCTTCAAATCGCATTTGGAGACGTTTTAGACCATTTTGTGATTTTTGAAAAAACTTGTTAACATAAAAACACCAAAGTGCTTAGAATAGCTTCAAATCGTACTTAGAGACGTTTTAGACCATTTTGTGCATTTCGATGAAACTTGGTTATACAAAAACATAAAAGTGCTTAAAATCACATTATAAACCATTTTAGACCATTTTGAGCATTTCGATAACACTTTTCACACAAAAACATCAAAGAGCACAAAATAGCTTAATATCGTATTTAAAAACGTTTTAGACCATTTTGAGCATTTCGACAAAACTTTTTCACACAAAACACCAAAGTGCTTAGAATAGCTTCAAATCGCATTTGGAGACGTTTTAGACCATTTTGTGATTTTCGAAAAAACTTGTTAACATAAAAACATCAAAGTGTACAGAATAACTTCAAATCGCATTTGGAGACCGTTTTAGGCCAATTTGTGATTTTCGAAAAAAACTTGTAAACCTAAAAATACCAAAGTGTTTAGAATAGCTTCAAATCGCATTTGGAGACGTTTTAGACCATTTTGTGATTTTCGAAAAAACTTGTTAACATAAAAACACCAAAGTGCTTAGAATAGCTTCAAATCGCATTTGGAGACATTTTAGACCAATTTGTGATTTTTGAAAAAACTTGTTAACATAAAAACACCAAAGTGCTTACAATAGCTTCAAATCGTATTTGGAGACGTTTTAGACCTTTTTGAGATTTTCGAAAAAAATTGTTAACATAAAAACACAAAAGTGCTTAGAATCACATTATAAACCGTTTTAGACCATTTTGAGCATTTCGATAACAATTTTCACACAAAAACATCAAAGAGCACAAAATAGCTTAATATCGTATTTAAAAATGTTTTAGACCATTTTGAGCATTTTGATAAAACTTTTTCACACAAAACACCAAAGTGCTTAGAATAGCTTCAAATCGCATTTGGAGACGTTTTAGACCATTTTGTGATTTTTGAAAAAACTTGTTAACATAAAAACACCAAAGTGCTTAGAATAGCTTCAAATCGCATTTGGAAACGTTTTAGACCATTTGCTGATTTTCGAAAAAGATTGTTAACATAAAAACACCAAAGTGCTTAGAATCACATTATAAACCGTTTTAGACCATTTTGAGCATTTCGATAACAATTTTCACACAAAAACATCAAAGAGCACAAAATAGCTTAATATCGTATTTAAAAATGTTTTAGACCATTTTGAGCATTTCGATAAAACTTTTTCACACAAAACACCAAAGTGCTTAGAATAGCTTCAAATCGCATTTGGAGACGGTTTAGACCATTTTGTGATTTTGAAAAAACTTGTTAACATAAAAACACCAAAGTGCATAGAATAGCTTCAAATCGCATTTGGAGACGTTTTAGACCATTTTGTGATTTTCGAAAAAACTTGTTAACATAAAAACACCAAAGTGCTTAGATAAGCTTCAAATCGTATTTGGAGACGTTTTAGACCATTTTGAGATTTTCGAAAAAACTTGGTTACACAAAAACATCAAAGTGCTTAAAATCACATTATAAACCGTTTTAGACCATTTTGAGCATTTCGATAACACTTTTCACACAAAAACATCAAAGAGCACAAAATAGCTTAATATCGTATTTAAAAACGTTTTAGACCATTTTGAGCATTTCGACAAAACTTTTTCACACAAAACACCAAAGTGCTTAGAATAGCTTCAAATCGCATTTGGAGACGTTTTAGACCAATTTGTGCATTTCGATGAAACTTGATTACACAAAAAACATCAAAGTGCTTAAAATCACATTATAAACCGTTTTAGACCATTTTGAGCATTTCGATAACACTTTTCACACAAAAACATCAAAGAGCACAAAATAGCTTAATATCGTATTTAAAAACGTTTTAGACCATTTTGAGCATTTAGACAAAACTTTTTCACACAAAACACCAAAGTCCTTAGAATAGCTTCAAATCGCATTTGGAGACGTTTTAGACCATTTTGTGATTTTTGAAAAAATTTGTTAACATAAAAACACCAAAGTGCTTAGAATAGCTTCAAATCACATTTGGAGACGTTTTAGACCATTTTGTGATTTTCGAAAAAACTTGTTAACATAAAAACACGAAAGTGCTTAGAATAGCCTCAAATCGCATTTGGAAACGTTTTAGACCATTTTGTGATTTTCGAAAAAACTTGTTAACATAAAAACACGAAAGTGCTTAGAATCACATTATAAACCGTTTTAGACCATTTTGAGCATTTCGATAACAATTTTCACACAAAAACATCAAAGAGCACAAAATAGCTTAATATCGTATTTAAAAATGTTTTAGACCATTTTGAGCATTTAGATAAAACTTTTTCACACAAAACACCAAAGTGCTTAGAATAGCTTCAAATCGCATTTGGAGACGTTTTAGACCATTTTGTGATTTTTGAAAAAACTTGTTAACATAAAAACACCAAAGTGCTTAGAATAGCTTCAAATCACATTTGGAGATGTTTTAGACCATTTTGTGATTTTTGAAAAAACTTGTTAACATAAAAACACGAAAGTGCTTAGAATAGCTTCAAATCACATTTGGAGACGTTTTAGACCATTTTGTGATTTTTGAAAAAACTTGTTAACATAAAAACACGAAAGTGCTTAGAATAGCTTCAAATCGCATTTGGAAACGTTTTAGACCATTTTGTGATTTTCGAAAAAGATTGTTAACATAAAAACACCAATGTGCTTAGAATCACATTATAAACCGTTTTAGACCATTTTGAGCATTTCGATAACAATTTTCACACAAAAACATCAAAGAGCACAAAATAGCTTAATATCGTATTTATAAATGTTTTAGACCATTTTGTGATTTTCGAAAAAACTTTTTCACACAAAACACCAAAGTGCTTAGAATAGCTTCAAATCGCATTTGGAGACGTTTTAGACCATTTTGTGATTTCGATGAGACTTGATTACACAAAAACATCAAAGTGCTTAAAATCACATTATAAACCGTTTTAGACCATTTTGAGCATTTCGATAACACTTTTCACACAAAAACATCAAAGAGCACAAAATAGCTTAATATCGTATTTAAAAACGTTTTAGACCATTTTGAGCATTTAGACAAAACTTTTTCACACAAAACACCAAAGTGCTTAGAATAGCTTCAAATCGCATTTGGAGACGTTTTAGAACATTTTGTGTTTTTCGAAAAAAACTGTTAACATAAAAACACCAAAGTGCTTAGAATCACATTATAAACCGTTTTAGACCATTTTGAGCATTTCGATGAAACTTGATTACACAAAAACATCAAAGTGCTTAAAATCACATTATAAACCGTTTTAGACCATTTTGAGCATTTCGATAACACTTTTCACACAAAAACATCAAAGAGCACAAAATAGCTTAATATCGTATTTAAAAACGTTTTAGACCATTTTGAGCATTTAGACAAAACTTTTTCACACAAAACACCAAAGTGCTTAGAATAGCTTCAAATCGCATTTGGAGACGTTTTAGAACATTTTGTGTTCTTCGAAAAAACCTGTTAACATAAAAACACCAAAGTGCTTAGAATAGCTTCAAATCGCATTTGGAGACGTTTTAGACCATTTTGTGATTTTTGAAAAAACTTGTTAACATAAAAACACCAAAGTGCTTAGAATAGCTTCAAATCACATTTGGAGACGTTTTAGACCATTTTGTGATTTTCGAAAAAACTTGTTAACATAAAAACACCAAAGTGCTTAGAATAGCGTCAAATCGTATTTGGAGACGTTTTAGACCATTTTGTGATTTTCGAAAAAACTTGTTAACATAAAAACACCAAAGTGCTTAGAATAGCTTCAAATCGCATTTGGAGACGGTTTAGACCATTTTGTGATTTTGAAAAAACTTGTTAACTTAAAAACACCAAAGTGCTTAGAATAGCTTCAAATCGCATTTGGAGACGTTTTAGACCATTTTGTGATTTTCGAAAAAACTTGTTAACATAATGTAAGGATGTGGACGACAACACAAAAGGAAAAACACGCCTTTTCTCACTTTTACCACGGTCCGGTGGTGTATTTGGTTTTAATTTGTTTTTAGCATAACAATAGAGATCAGTATGGTCCTGAAAACCACAAAATTAATACAATGAGAAACAAAAGTAAATAATATTCTAAAATACAAGCCAATTCTTAGTAACGACCTCAACTTAACAGGCGACTCTAATAAAAAGGATTCTCTCTGAGGACTGCGACTATTACATCAAACGGCACGTCTACCTAAACAGCCTCTGTATACTTTGTTAGAGTATACAAATACCTAATTAATTACCTACACAATTGCATCATAAGTGCCTGAATATTACTAGAATAAATGCATGTTGGAATTTACTCACACTATTTGAATACTAAACTTAGTCTATTCATTGAATCAAGGAGTTATAATCTTAGGTTTGTGTAAAATATATAAACAATAACAAATCCATGGGCGCAGCCATTTTGTATGATAAATAGAGGGCGCACTACATGACGATCTATCACGAGCATGGTAGCCTCGTGTATACAAATTAATCAAGTGTGAACTGTAGGATGAACTATTTTATACAAACTGTTAACTAGAAACTATCTTCTATAAACTAAACATTACTAAATCTATCTAAACATATTTTGTTAATACAAAGAAGGTTTATCACAAAAGTATATATTATAACATTATATGGCATAAAATCCTAGTTCAAAGATTGTAACACAATACTATTCAATAGGCTTCCTAACTGCACATTCCATGAGTCAAGGTTAACCCAAAACAAATGTCTAGGCCTATGAATGCAATCATCTTAAAATACAACATTAATGTTTCTTAAACATAACAGAATCTTATAAATGTATAACAAAGTAATATATGTAAAAAGTAGAGTAATTACCTTTTAATCAGATCTTTAATTAAGTAAGAGACAAAACTATCTGCTTCCTTGACCGGTTCATGAATACAAAAGAAAACAAATCATTTAAAAAAGACTGTTACAATTATAGGGGGCAGCAACACCTATAGGGGGCAGTATTTAATTATCACATGATTAGATTAATCCCCACACTCCCCTGTTTAAGCTGAGTTTGTCCTCAAACTTAATATTATTCACAACAAGAAGAATCTTTTCAGTATTTTCAGAGTCAATGCCAGCATCATCAGGCCAGTCAGGGTAAACGTCCCCAGTACCATCGTCTTCAACAAAGGACTCTACACATTCCCCTTCGGCTCCCACAAAGTGTCTCATCTTCTTCTCTGGGAGAACATATACTGTGTTTCCATTACCATGGGCAGCACGCCTAGTTGCTTCTAGTTCGGCTCTTAGCTCATCAACCGTCCTCTGCACATCTCGCAACGATGCCTTGCTTGCCATCACTGATCTCTAATGTTAAAGCCAAATACGATCCACGATCCCACTTCTGACACCAAATTGTAAGGATGTGGACGACAACACAAAAGGAAAAACACGCCTTTTCTCACTTTTACCACGGTCCGGTGGTGTATTTGGTTTTAATTTGTTTTTAGCATAACAATAGAGATCAGTATGGTCCTGAAAACCACAAAATTAATACAATGAGAAACAAAAGTAAATAATATTCTAAAATACAAGCCAATTCTTAGTAACGACCTCAACTTAACAGGCGACTCTAATAAAAAGGATTCTCTCTGAGGACTGCGACTATTACATCAAACGGCACGTCTACCTAAACAGCCTCTGTATACTTTGTTAGAGTATACAAATACCTAATTAATTACCTACACAATTGCATCATAAGTGCCTGAATATTACTAGAATAAATGCATGTTGGAATTTACTCACACTATTTGAATACTAAACTTAGTCTATTCATTGAATCAAGGAGTTATAATCTTAGGTTTGTGTAAAATATATAAACAATAACAAATCCATGGGCGCAGCCATTTTGTATGATAAATAGAGGGCGCACTACATGACGATCTATCACGAGCATGGTAGCCTCGTGTATACAAATTAATCAAGTGTGAACTGTAGGATGAACTATTTTATACAAACTGTTAACTAGAAACTATCTTCTATAAACTAAACATTACTAAATCTATCTAAACATATTTTGTTAATACAAAGAAGGTTTATCACAAAAGTATATATTATAACATTATATGGCATAAAATCCTAGTTCAAAGATTGTAACACAATACTATTCAATAGGCTTCCTAACTGCACATTCCATGAGTCAAGGTTAACCCAAAACAAATGTCTAGGCCTATGAATGCAATCATCTTAAAATACAACATTAATGTTTCTTAAACATAACAGAATCTTATAAATGTATAACAAAGTAATATATGTAAAAAGTAGAGTAATTACCTTTTAATCAGATCTTTAATTAAGTAAGAGACAAAACTATCTGCTTCCTTGACCGGTTCATGAATACAAAAGAAAACAAATCATTTAAAAAAGACTGTTACAATTATAGGGGGCAGCAACACCTATAGGGGGCAGTATTTAATTATCACATGATTAGATTAATCCCCACAATAAAAACACCAAAGTGCTTAGAATAGCTTCAAATCGTATTTGGAGACGTTTTAGACCATTTTGAGATTTTCGAAAAAACTTGGTTACACAAAAACATCAAAGTGCTTAAAATCACATTATAAACCGTTTTAGACCATTTTGAGCATTTCGATAACACTTTTCACACAAAAACATCAAAGAGCACAAAATAGCTTAATATCGTATTTAAAAACGTTTTAGACCATTTTGAGCATTTCGACAAAACTTTTTCACACAAAACACCAAAGTGCTTAGAATAGCTTCAAATCGCATTTGGAGACGTTTTAGACCAATTTGTGCATTTCGATAAAACTTGATTACACAAAAACATCAAAGTGCTTAAAATCACATTATAAACCGTTTTAGACCATTTTGAGCATTTCGATAACACTTTTCACACAAAAACATCAAAGAGCACAAAATAGCTTAATATCGTATTTAAAAACGTTTTAGACCATTTTGAGCATTTCGACAAAACTTTTTCACACAAAACACCAAAGTGCTTAGAATAGCTTCAAATCGCATTTGGAGACGTTTTAGACCAATTTGTGCATTTCGATGAAACTTGATTACACAAAAACATCAAAGTGCTTAAAATCACATTATAAACCGTTTTAGACCATTTTGAGCATTTCGATAACACTTTTCACACAAAAACATCAAAGAGCACAAAATAGCTTAATATCGTATTTAAAAACGTTTTAGACCATTTTGAGCATTTAGACAAAACTTTTTCACACAAAACACCAAAGTGCTTAGAATAGCTTCAAATCGCATTTGGAGACGTTTTAGACCATTTCGTGATTTTTGAAAAAACTTGTTAACATAAAAACACCAAAGTGTGTTTTGAATAGCTTCAAATCACATTTGGAGACGTTTTAGACCATTTTGTGATTTTCGAAAAAACTTGTTAACATAAAAACACGAAAGTGCTTAGAATAGCTTCAAATCGCATTTGGAAACGTTTTAGACCATTTTGTGATTTCCGAAAAAACTTGTTAACATAAAAACACGAAAGTGCTTAGAATCACATTATAAACCGTTTTAGACCATTTTGAGCATTTCGATAACAATTTTCACACAAAAACATCAAAGAGCACAAAATAGCTTAATATCGTATTTAAAAATGTTTTAGACCATTTTGAGCATTTAGATAAAACTTTTTCACACAAAACACCAAAGTGCTTAGAATAGCTTCAAATCGCATTTGGAGACGTTTTAGACCATTTTGTGATTTTTGAAAAAACTTGTTAACATAAAAACACCAAAGTGCTTAGAATAGCTTCAAATCACATTTGGAGATGTTTTAGACCATTTTGTGATTTTTGAAAAAACTTGTTAACATAAAAACACGAAAGTGCTTAGAATAGCTTCAAATCACATTTGGAGACGTTTTAGACCATTTTGTGATTTTTGAAAAAACTTGTTAACATAAAAACACGAAAGTGCTTAGAATAGCTTCAAATCGCATTTGGAAACGTTTTAGACCATTTTGTGATTTTCGAAAAAGATTGTTAACATAAAAACACCAATGTGCTTAGAATCACATTATAAACCGTTTTAGACCATTTTGAGCATTTCGATAACAATTTTCACACAAAAACATCAAAGAGCACAAAATAGCTTAATATCGTATTTATAAATGTTTTAGACCATTTTGAGCATTTCGACAAAACTTTTTCACACAAAACACCAAAGTGCTTAGAATAGCTTCAAATCGCATTTGGAGACGTTTTTTATACCATTTTGTGATTTCGATGAAACTTGATTACACAAAAACATCAAAGTGCTTAAAATCACATTATAAACCGTTTTAGACCATTTTGAGCATTTCGATAACACTTTTCACACAAAAACATCAAAGAGCACAAAATAGCTTAATATCGTATTTAAAAACGTTTTAGACCATTTTGAGCATTTAGACAAAACTTTTTCACACAAAACACCAAAGTGCTTAGAATAGCTTCAAATCGCATTTGGAGACGTTTTAGAACATTTTGTGTTTTTCGAAAAAAAACTGTTAACATAAAAACACCAAAGTGCTTAGAATAGCTTCAAATCGCATTTGGAGACGTTTTAGAACATTTTGTGATTTTTGAAAAAACTTGTTAACATAAAAACACCAATGTGCTTAGAATAGCTTCAAATCGCATTTGGAGACGTTTTAGACCATTTTGTGATTTTTGAAAAAACTTGTTAACATAAAAACACCAAAGGGCTTAGAATAGCTTCAAATCACATTTGGAGACGTTTTAGACCATTTTGTGATTTTTGAAAAAACTTGTTAACATAAAAACACGAAAGTGCTTAGAATAGCTTCAAATCGCATTTGGAAACGTTTTAGACCATTTTGTGATTTTCGAAAAAACTTGTTAACATAAAAACACGAAAGTGCTTAGAATAGCTTCAAATCGCATTTGGAAACGTTTTAGACCATTTTGTGATTTTCGAAAAAAATTGTTAACATAAAAACACCAAAGTGCTTAGAATCACATTATAAACCGTTTTAGACCATTTTGAGCATTTCGATAACAATTTTCACACAAAAACATCAAAGAGCACAAAATAGCTTAATATCGTATTTAAAAATGTTTTAGACCATTTTGAGCATTTAGATAAAACTTTTTCACACAAAACACCAAAGTGCTTAGAATAGCTTCAAATCGCATTTGGAGACGTTTTAGAGCATTTTGTGATTTTTGAAAAAACTTGTTAACATAAAAACACCAAAGTGCTTAGAATAGCTTCAAATCACATTTGGAGACGTTTTAGACCATTTTGTGATTTTTGAAAAAACTTGTTAACATAAAAACACGAAAGTGCTTAGAATAGCTTCAAATCACATTTGGAGACGTTTTAGACCATTTTGTGATTTTTGAAAAAACTTGTTAACATAAAAACACGAAAGTGCTTAGAATAGCTTCAAATCGCATTTGGAAACGTTTTAGACCATTTTGTGATTTTCGAAAAAGCTTGTTAACATAAAAACACCAAAGTGCTTAGAATCACATTATAAACCGTTTTAGACCATTTTGAGCATTTCGATAACAATTTTCACACAAAAACATCAAAGAGCACAAAATAGCTTAATATCGTATTTAAAAATGTTTTAGACCATTTTGAGCATTTAGATAAAACTTTTTCACACAAAACACGAAAGTGCTTAGAATAGCTTCAAATCACATTTGGAGACGTTTTAGACCATTTTGTGATTTTTGAAAAAACTTGTTAACATAAAAACACGAAAGTGCTTAGAATAGCTTCAAATCGCATTTGGAAACGTTTTAGACCATTTTGTGATTTTCGAAAAAGCTTGTTAACATAAAAACACCAAAGTGCTTAGAATCACATTATAAACCGTTTTAGACCATTTTGAGCATTTCGATAACAATTTTCACACAAAAACATCAAAGAGCCCAAAATAGCTTAATATCGTATTTAAAAATGTTTTAGACCATTTTGAGCATTTAGATAAAACTTTTTCACACAAAACACCAAAGTGCTTAGAATAGCTTCAAATCGCATTTGGAGACGGTTTAGACCATTTTGTGATTTTGAAAAAACTTGTTAACATAAAAACACCAAAGTGCTTAGAATAGCTTCAAATCGCATTTGGAGACGTTTTAGACCATTTTGTGATTTTCGAAAAAATTTGTTAACATAAAAACACCAAAGTGCTTAGAATAGCTTCAAATCGTATTTGGAGACGTTTTAGACCATTTTGAGATTTTCGAAAAAACTTGGTTACACAAAAACATCAAAGTGCTTAAAATCACATTATAAACCGTTTTAGACCATTTTGAGCATTTCGATAACACTTTTCACACAAAAACATCAAAGAGCACAAAATAGCTTAATATCGTATTTAAAAACGTTTTAGACCATTTTGAACATTTCGACAAAACTTTTTCACACAAAACACCAAAGTGCTTAGAATAGCTTCAAATCGCATTTGGAGACGTTTTAGACCAATTTGTGCATTTCGATGAAACTTGATTAAACAAAAACATCAAAGTGCTTAAAATCACATTATAAACCGTTTTAGACCATTTTGAGCATTTCGATAACACTTTTCACACAAAAACATCAAAGAGCACAAAATAGCTTAATATCGTATTTAAAAACGTTTTAGACCATTTTGAGCATTTAGACAAAACTTTTTCACACAAAACACCAAAGTGCTTAGAATAGCTTCAAATCGCATTTGGAGACGTTTTAGAACATTTTGTGTTTTTCGAAAAAACCTGTTAACATAAAAACACCAAAGTGCTTAGAATAGCTTCAAATCGCATTTGGAGACGATTTAGACCATTTTGTGATTTTCGAAAAAACTTGTTAACATAAAAACACCAAAGTGCTTAGAATAGCGTCAAATCGTATTTGGAGACGTTTTAGACCATTTTGTGATTTTCGAAAAAACTTGTTAACATAAAAACACCAAAGTGCTTAGAATAGCTTCAAATCGCATTTGGAGACGTTTTAGACCATTTTGTGCATTTCGATGACACTTGGTTACACAAAAACATCAAAGTGCTTAAAATCACATTATAAATCGTTTTAGACCATTTTGAGCATTTCGACAAAACTTTTTCACACAAAATACCAAAGTGCTTAGAATAGCTTCAAATCGCATTTGGAGACGTTTTAGACCATTTTGTGATTTTCGAAAAAACTTTTTAACATAAAAACACCAAAGTGCTTAGAATAGCTTCAAATCACATTTGGAGACGTTTTAGACCATTTTGTGATTTTCGAAAAAACTTGTTAACATAAAAACACGAAAGTGCTTAGAATAGCTTCAAATCGCATTTGGAAACGTTTTAGACCATTTTGTGATTTTCGAAAAAAATTGTTAACATAAAAACACAAAAGTGGTTAGAATTACATTATAAACCGTTTTAGACCATTTTGAGCATTTCGATAACAATTTTCACACAAAAACATCAAAGAGCACAAAATAGCTTAATATCGTATTTAAAAATGTTTTAGACCATTTTGAGCATTTAGATAAAACTTTTTCACACAAAACACCAAAGTGCTTAGAATAGCTTCAAATCGCATTTGGAGACGTTTTAGACCATTTTGTGATTTTTGAAAAAACTTGTAAACATAAAAACACCAAAGTGCTTAGAATAGCTTCAAATCACATTTGGAGACGTTTTAGACCATTTTGTGATTTTCGAAAAAACTTGTTTACATAAAAACACGAAAGTGCTTAGAATATCTTCAAATCGCATTTGGAAACGTTTTAGACCATTTTGTGATTTTCGAAAAAACTTGTTAACATAAAAACACGAAAGTGCTTAGAATAGCTTCAAATCGCATTTGGAAACGTTTTAGACCATTTTGTGATTTTCGAAAAAAATTGTTAACATAAAAACACCAAAGTGCTTAGAATCACATTATAAACCGTTTTAGACCATTTTGAGCATTTCGATAACAATTTTCACACAAAAACATCAAAGAGCACAAAATAGCTTAATATCGTATTTAAAAATGTTTTAGACCATTTTGAGCATTTAGATAAAACTTTTTCACACAAAACACCAAAGTGCTTAGAATAGCTTCAAATCGCATTTGGAGACGTTTTAGACCATTTTGTGATTTTTGAAAAAACTTGTTAACATAAAAACACCAATGTGCTTAGAATAGCTTCAAATCACATTTGGAGACGTTTTAGACCATTTTGTGATTTTTGAAAAAACTTGTTAACATAAAAACACGAAAGTGCTTAGAATAGCTTCAAATCACATTTGGAGACGTTTTAGACCATTTTGTGATTTTTGAAAAAACTTGTTAACATAAAAACACGAAAGTGCTTAGAATAGCTTCAAATCGTATTTGGAGACGTTTTAGACCATTTTTTGATTTTCGAAAAAGATTGTTAACATAAAAACACCAAAGTGCTTAGAATCACATTATAAACCGTTTTAGACCATTTTGAGGATTTCGATAACCATTTTCACACAAAAACATCAAAGAGCACAAAATAGCTTAATATCGTATTTAAAAACGTTTTAGACCATTTTGAGCATTTCGACAAAACTTTTTCACACAAAACACCAAAGTGCTTAGAATAGCTTCAAATCGCATTTGGAGACGTTTTAGACCAATTTGTGCATTTCGATGAAACTTGATTACACAAAAACATCAAAGTGCTTAAAATCACATTATAAACCGTTTTAGACCATTTTGAGCATTTCGATAACACTTTTCACACAAAAACATCAAAGAGCACAAAATAGCTTAATATCGTATTTAAAAACGTTTTAGACCATTTTGAGCATTTAGACAAAACTTTTTCACACAAAACACCAAAGTGCTTAGAATAGCTTCAAATCGCATTTGGAGACGTTTTAGACCATTTTGTGCATTTCGATGAAACTTGGTTACACAAAAAAATCAAAGTGCTTAAAATCACATTATAAATCGTTTTAGACCATTTTGAGGATTTCGACAAAACTTTTTCACACAAAATACAAAAGTGCTTAGAATAGCTTCAAATCGCATTTGGAGACGTTTTAGACCATTTTGTGATTTTCGAAAAAACTTTTTAACATAAAAACACCAAAGTGCTTAGAATAGCTTCAAATCGTATTTTAGACCATTTTGAGATTTTCGAAAAAACTTGGTTACACAAAAATATCAAAGTGCTTAAAATCACATTATAAACCGTTTTAGACCATTTTGAGCATTTCGATAACACTTTTCACACAAAAACATCAAAGAGCACAAAATAGCTTAATATCGTATTTAAAAACGTTTTAGACCATTTTGAGCATTTCGACAAAACTTTTTCACACAAAACACCAAAGTGCTTAGAATAGCTTCAAATCGCATTTGGAGACGTTTTAGACCAATTTGTGCATTTCGATGAAACTTGATTACACACAAAAACATCAAAGTGCTTAAAATCACATTATAAACCGTTTTAGACCATTTTGAGCATTTCGATAACACTTTTCACACAAAAACATCAAAGAGCACAAAATAGCTTAATATCGTATTTAAAAACGTTTTAGACCATTTTGAGCATTTAGACAAAACTTTTTCACACAAAACACCAAAGTGCTTAGAATAGCTTCAAATCGCATTTGGAGACGTTTTAGACCATTTTGTGATTTTCAAAAAAACTTGTTAACATAAAAACACCAAAGTGCTTAGAATAGCTTCAAATCGCATTTGGAGACATTTTAGACCAATTTGTGATTTTCGAAAAAAACTTGTCAACATAAAAACACCAAAGTGTTTAGAATAGCTTCAAATCGCATTTGGAGACGTTTTAGACCAATTTGTGATTTTCGAAAAAACTTATCAACATAAAAACACCAAAGGGTTTAGAATAGCTTCAAATCGCATTTTGAGACGTTTTAGACCATTTTGTGATTTTCGAAAAAACTTGTTAACATAAAAACACTAAAGTGCTTAGAATAGCTTCAAATCGCATTTGGAAACGTTTTAGACCATTTTGTGATTTTCGAAAAAACTTGTTAACATAAAAACACGAAAGTGCTTAGAATAGCTTCAAATCGCATTTGGAAACGTTTTAGACCATTTTGTGATTTTCGAAAAAAATTGTTAACATAAAAACACCAAAGTGCTTAGAATCACATTATAAACCGTTTTAGACCATTTTGAGCATTTCGATAACAATTTTCACACAAAAACATCAAAGAGCACAAAATAGCTTAATATCGTATTTAAAAATGTTTTAGACCATTTTGAGCATTTGGATAAAACTTTTTCACACAAAACACCAAAGTTCTTAGAATAGCTTCAAATCGCATTTGGAGACGTTTTAGACCATTTTGTGATTTTTGAAAAAAATTGTTAACATAAAAACACCAAAGTGCTTAGAATAGCTTCAAATCACATTTGGAGACGTTTTAGACCATTTTGTGATATTCGAAAAAACTTGTTAACATAAAAACACGAAAGTGCTTAGAATAGCTTCAAATCGCATTTGGAAACGTTTTAGACCATTTTGTGATTTTCGAAAAAACTTGTTAACATAAAAACACCAAAGTGCTTAGAATAGCTTCAAATCGCATTTGGAAACGTTTTAGACCATTTTGTTATTTTCGAAAAAAATTGTTAACATAAAAACACCAAAGTGCTTAGAATCACATTATAAACCGTTTAGACCATTTTGAGCATTTCGATAACAATTTTCACACAAAAACATCAAAGAGCACAAAATAGCTTAATATCGTATTTAAAAATGTTTTAGACCATTTTGAGCATTTAGAAAAAACTTATCAACATAAAAACACCAAAGGGTTTAGAATAGCTTCAAATCGCATTTTGAGACGTTTTAGACCATTTTGAGATTTTCGAAAAAACTTGGTTACACAAAAACATCAAAGTGCTTAAAATCACATTATAAACCGTTTTAGACCATTTTGAGCATTTCGATAACACTTTTCACACAAAAACATCAAAGAGCACAAAATAGCTTAATATCGTATTTAAAAACGTTTTAGACCATTTTGAGCATTTCGAAAAAACTTGTTAACCTAAAAATACCAAAGTGTTTAGAATAGCTTCAAATCGCATTTGGAGACGTTTTAGACCATTTTGTGATTTTCGAAAAAACTTGTTAACATAAAAACACCAAAGTGCTTCAAATCGCATTTGGAGACATTTTAGACCAATTTGTGATTTTTGAAAAAACTTGTTAACATAAAAACACCAAAGTGTTTACAATAGCTTCAAATCGTATTTGGAGACGTTTTAGACCATTTTGTGATTTTCGAAAAAACTTGTTAACATAAAAACACCAAAGTACTTAGAATAGCTTCAAATCGCATTTGGAGACGTTTTAGACCATTTTATGCATTTCGATGAAACTTGGTTACACAAAAACATCAAAGTGCTTAAAATCACATTATAATCCGTTTTAGACCATTTTGAGCATTTCGATAACACTTTTCACACAAAAACATCAAAGAGCACAAAATAGCTTAATATCGTATTTAAAAACGTTTTAGACCATTTTGAGCATTTCGACAAAACTTTTTCACACAAAACACCAAAGTGCTTAGAATAGCTTCAAATCGCATTTGGAGACGTTTTAGACCATTTTGTGATTTTCGAAAAAAATTGTTAACATAAAAACATCAAAGTGCTTAGAATAGCTTCAAATCACATTTGGAGACGTTTTAGACCATTTTGTGATTTTCGAAAAAACTTGTTAACCTAAAAATACCAAAGTGTTTAGAATAGCTTCAAATCGCATTTGGAGAAGTTTTAGACCATTTTGTGATTTTCGAAAAAACTTGTTAACATAAAAACACCAAAGTGCTTAGAATAGCTTCAAATCGAATTTGGAGACATTTTAGACCAATTTGTGATTTTCGAAAAAACTTGTCAACATAAAAACACCAAAGTGTTTAGAATAGCTTCAAATCGCATTTGGAGACGTGTTAGACCAATTTGTGATTTTCGAAAAAACTTATCAACATAAAAACACCAAAGGGTTTAGAATATCTTCAAATCGCATTTGGAGACGTTTTAGACCATTTTGTGATTTTCGAAAAAACTTGTTAACATAAAAACATCAAAGTGTACAGAATAACTTCAAATCGCATTTGGAGACCGTTTTAGGCCAATTTGTGATTTTCGAAAAAACTTGTTAACCTAAAAATACCAAAGTGTTTAGAATAGCTTCAAATCGCATTTGGAGACGTTTTAGACCATTTTGTGATTTTCGAAAAAACTTGTTAACATAAAAACACCAAAGTGCTTCAAATCGCATTTGGAGACATTTTAGACCAATTTGTGATTTTTGAAAAAACTTGTTAACATAAAAACACCAAAGTGCTTACAATAGCTTCAAATCGTATTTGGAGACGTTTTAGACCATTTTGTGATTTTCGAAAAAACTTGTTAACATAAAAACACGAAAGTACTTAGAATAGCTTCAAATCGCATTTGGAGACGTTTTAGACCATTTTATGCATTTCGATGAAACTTGGTTACACAAAAACATCAAAGTGCTTAAAATCACATTATAATCCGTTTTAGACCATTTTGAGCATTTCGATAACACTTTTCACACAAAAACATCAAAGAGCACAAAATAGCTTAATATCGTATTTAAAAACGTTTTAGACCATTTTGAGCATTTCGACAAAACTTTTTCACACAAAACACCAAAGTGCTTAGAATAGCTTCAAATCGCATTTGGAGACGTTTTAGACCATTTTGTGATTTTCGAAAAAAATTGTTAACATAAAAACATCAAAGTGTACAGAATAGCTTCAAATCGCATTTGGAGACCGTTTTAGGGCAATTTGTGATTTTCGAAAAAACTTGTTAATTTAAAAATACCAAAGTGTTTAGAATAGCTTCAAATCGCATTTGGAGACGTTTTAGACCATTTTGTGATTTTCGAAAAAACTTGTTAACATAAAAACACCAAAGTGCTTAGAATAGCTTCAAATCGCATTTGGAGACATTTTAGACCAATTTGTGATTTTCGAAAAAACTTGTCAACATAAAAACACCAAAGTGTTTAGAATAGCTTCAAATCGCATTTGGAGACGTTTTAGACCAATTTGTGATTTTCGAAAAAACTTATCAACATAAAAACACCAAAGGGTTTAGAATATCTTCAAATCGCATTTGGAGACGTTTTAGACAATTTTGTGATTTTCGAAAAAACTTGTTAACATAAAAACACCAAAGTGCTTAGAATAGCTTCAAATCGCATTTGGAGACGTTTTAGACCATTTTGTGATTTTCGAAAAAACTTGGTTACACAAAAACATAAAAGTGCTTAAAATCACATTATAAACCGTTTTAGACCATTTTGAGCATTTCGATAACACTTTTCACACAAAAACATCATAGAGCACAAAATAGCTTAATATCGTATTTAAAAACGTTTTAGACCATTTTGAGCATTTCGACAAAACTTGTTAACATAAAAACACCAAAGTGCTTAGAATGGCTTCAATTGCATTTGGAGACGCTTTAGACCATTTTGTGATTTTCGAAAAAAATTGTTAACATAAAAACACCAAAGTGCTTAAAATCACATTATAAATCGTTTTAGACCATTTTGAGCATTTCGATAACACTTTTCACACAAAAACATCAAAGAGCACAAGATAGCTTAATATCTTATTTAAAAACGTTTTAGACCATTTTGAGCATTTAGACAAAACTTTTTCACACAAAACACCAAAGTGCTTAGAATAGCTTAAAATCGCATTTGGAGACGTTTTAGACCATTTTGTGATTTTCAAAAAAACTTGTTAACATAAAAACACCAAAGTGCTTAGAATAGCTTCAAATCGTATTTGGAGACGTTTTAGACCATTTTGTGATTTTCGAAAAAACTTGTTAACATAAAAACACCAAAGTGCTTAGAATAGCTTCAAATCGCATTTGGAGACGTTTTAGACCAATTTGTGATTTTCGAAAAAAACTTGTCAACATAAAAACACCAAAGTGTTTAGAATAGCTTCAAATCGCATTTGGAGACGTTTTAGACCAATTTGTGATTTTCGAAAAAAACTTATCAACATAAAAACACCAAAGTGTTTAGAATAGCTTCAAATCGCATTTGGAGACGTTTTAGACCAATTTGTGATTTTCGAAAAAAACTTATCAACATAAAAACACCAAAAGGTTTAGAATAGCTTCAAATCGCATTTGGAAACGTTTTAGACCATTTTGTGATTTTCGAAAAAACTTGTTAACATAAAAACACGAAAGTGCTTAGAATAGCTTCAAATCGCATTTGGAAACGTTTTATTCCATTTTGTGATTTTCGAAAAAAATTGTTAACATAAAAACACCAAAGTGCTTAGAATCACATTATAAACCGTTTTAGACCATTTTGAGCATTTCGATAACAATTTTCACACAAAAACATCAAAGAGCACAAAATAGCTTAATATCGTATTTAAAAATGTTTTAGACCATTTTGAGCATTTAGAAAAAACTTTTTCACACAAAACACCAAAGTGCTTAGAATAGCTTCAAATCGCATTTGGAGACGGTTTAGACCATTTTGTGATTTTGAAAAAACTTGTTAACATAAAAACACCAAAGTGCTTAGAATAGCTTCAAATCGTATTTGGAGACGTTTTAGACCATTTTGTGATTTTCGAAAAAACTTGTTAACATAAAAACACCAAAGTGCTTAGAATAGCTTCAAATCACATTTGGAGACGTTTTAGACCATTTTGTGATTTTTGAAAAAACTTGTTAACATAAAAACACGAAAGTGCTTAGAATAGCTTCAAATCACATTTGGAGACGTTTTAGACCATTTTGTGATTTTCGAAAAAGATTGTTAACATAAAAACACCAAAGTGCTTAGAATCACATTATAAACCGTTTTAGACCATTTTGAGCATTTCAATAACAATTTTCACACAAAAACATCAAAGAGCACAAAATAGCTTAATATCGTATTTAAAAATGTTTTAGACCATTTTGAGCATTTAGATAAAACTTTTTCACACAAAACACCAAAGTGCTTAGAATAGCTTCAAATCGAATTTGGAGACGGTTTAGACCATTTTGTGATTTTGAAAAAACTTGTTAACATAAAAACACCAAAGTGCTTAGAATAGCTTCAAATTGCATTTGGAGACGTTTTAGACCATTTTGTGATTTTCGAAAAAACTTGTTAACATAAAAACACGAAAGTGCTTAGAATAGCTTAAAATCGTATTTGGAGACGTTTTAGACCATTTTGAGATTTTCGAAAAAACTTGGTTACACAAAAACATCAAAGTGCTTAAAATCACATTAAAAACCGTTTCAGACCATTTTCAGCATTTCGATAACACTTTTCACACAAAAACATCAAAGAGCACAAAATAGCTTAATATCGTATTTAAAAACGTTTTAGACCATTTTGAGCATTTCGACAAAACTTTTTCACACAAAACACCAAAGTGCTTAGAATAGCTTCAAATCGCATTTGGAGACGTTTTAGACCAATTTGTGCATTTCGATGAAACTTGATTACACAAAAACATCAAAGTTCTTAAAATCACATTATAAACCGTTTTAGACCATTTTGAGCATTTCGATAACACTTTTCACACAAAAACATCAAAGAGCACAAAATAGCTTAATATCGTATTTAAAAACGTTTTAGACCATTTTGAGCATTTAGACAAAACTTTTTCACACAAAACTCCAAAGTGCTTAGAATAGCTTCAAATCGCATTTGGAGACGTTTTAGAACATTTTGTGTTTTTCGAAAAAACCTGTTAACATAAAAACACCAAAGTGCTTAGAATAGCTTCAAATCGCATTTGGAGACTATTAAGACCATTTTGTGATTTTTGAAAAAACTTGTTAACATAAAAACACGAAAGTGCTTAGAATAGCTTCAAATCGCATTTGGAAACGTTTTAGACCATTTTGTGATTTTCGAAAAAGATTGTTAACATAAAAACACCAATGTGCTTAGAATCACATTATACACCGTTTTAGACCATTTTGAGCATTTCGATAACAATTTTCACACAAAAACATCAAAGGGCACAAAATAGCTTAATATCGTATTTAAAAATGTTTTAGACCATTTTGAGCATTTAGATAAAACTTTTTCACACAAAACACCAAAGTGCTTAGAATAGCTTCAAATCGCATTTGGAGACGGTTTAGAACATTTTGTGATTTTGAAAAAACTTGTTAACATAAAAACACCAAAGTGCTTAGAATAGCTTCAAATCGCATTTGGAGACGTTTTAGACCATTTTGTGATTTTCGAAAAAACTTGTTAACATAAAAACACCAAAGTGCTTAGAATAGCTTCAAATCGTATTTGGAGACGTTTTAGACCATTTTGAGATTTTCGAAAAAACTTGGTTACACAAAAACATCAAAGTGCTTAAAATCACATTATAAACCGTTTTAGACCATTTTGAGCATTTCGATAACACTTTTCACACAAAAACATCAAAGAGCACAAAATAGCTTAATATCGTATTTAAAAACGTTTTAGACCATTTTGAGCATTTCGACAAAACTTTTTCACACAAAACACCAAAGTGCTTAGAATAGCTTCAAATCGCATTTGGAGACGTTTTAGACCAATTTGTGCATTTCGATGAAACTTGATTACACAAAAACATCAAAGTGCTTAAAATCACATTATAAACCGTTTTAGACCATTTTGAGCATTTCGATAACACTTTTCACACAAAAACATCAAAGAGCACAAAATAGCTTAATATCGTATTTAAAAACGTTTTAGACCATTTTGAGCATTTAGACAAAACTTTTTCACACAAAACACCAAAGTGCTTAGAATAGCTTCAAATCGCATTTGGAGACGTTTTAGACCATTTTGTGCATTTCGATGAAACTTGGTTACACAAAAACATCAAAGTGCTTAAAATCACATTATAAATCGTTTTAGACCATTTTGAGCATTTCGACAAAACTTTTTCACACAAAATACAAAAGTGCTTAGAATAGCTTCAAATCGCATTTGGAGACGTTTTAGACCATTTTGTGATTTTCGAAAAAACTTTTTAACATAAAAACACCAAAGTGCTTAGAATAGCTTCAAATCGTATTTTAGACCATTTTGAGATTTTCGAAAAAACTTGGTTACACAAAAATATCAAAGTGCTTAAAATCACATTATAAACCGTTTTAGACCATTTTGAGCATTTCGATAACACTTTTCACACAAAAACATCAAAGAGCACAAAATAGCTTAATATCGTATTTAAAAACGTTTTAGACCATTTTGAGCATTTCGACAAAACTTTTTCACACAAAACACCAAAGTGCTTAGAATAGCTTCAAATCGCATTTGGAGACGTTTTAGACCAATTTGTGCATTTCGATGAAACTTGATTACACACAAAAACATCAAAGTGCTTAAAATCACATTATAAACCGTTTTAGACCATTTTGAGCATTTCGATAACACTTTTCACACAAAAACATCAAAGAGCACAAAATAGCTTAAAATGGATATGAAAGGATTTTAAAATTTCACAAAAAGGACTTTGTATGAATCCTTTTAATGTTAATAAACAGCACACAAAAAATTAGATTCAAATACCTAGTAGAAATTGAGAAATAAACAAATTAAATTTTGGTATAAAACGTCCGCAAAATGGCCGACCAACTGGCACGCCATCTTAATTTTTATGAACGTTCTATACGCACGTACGAGATCGTCAAATTTAGAGTTTGAAACACCCGGGGTTGTAGCCACGGCAGCAGTCGTTTTGTGATTGGTTAATGAATTTTAATACAGTCCAATCACCGCCTTGTCTCGTTCGCGGACTGTGTGGTGTAAACAAAATAAACAAACCCATGCTACACGAGACTCGCGTGTTGCAAGCTCCCTGTTGCTAAAATATCGATATTTCACAAATCAATAAAAAGTTATGTCTGCAAAGATTGTACGTGAAAAGAAGAAAGTGTGTATTTGTACTTCTCACACTAAACCACTCACGCAGACTACAAATTAGGCTAGGTCTAGTAGACTATAGTTTCTTCTAAATTCGCTAGTAGTAGGCTAGGCCTACACATGGAGTTACTCCATGGCCTACAGTACAAGAGAGTAGCAGTCGCCGGTCCACCGACGAACCTCCAGGAAGTGGACAAGGCGCGGGCGTAGACGTATGTAAAAGGCGACGTAAATAAAAAAGGTAAGCTTGTGTTGAACTTGTTTTTGGCTCTGACTTTTGTTATTGACTAATATAGTAATATAATAATACTAAGACTGTAACCCTAGCACTCGCGTCTAAAGA
This sequence comes from Antedon mediterranea, assembly GCF_964355755.1. Lineage (NCBI taxonomy): Eukaryota > Metazoa > Echinodermata > Crinoidea > Comatulida > Antedonidae > Antedon > Antedon mediterranea. The sequence goes on from NC_092675.1 coordinate 14,090,789, forward strand.
ATTCTATTATGCATATTTTACTATTCTTCATAAATATTTAGTTCTGTAATTTTAATTGTCTGCGCTCATTCTATACTTGGTGTCTTAGTATACTGCATAAATGTATCGTGCAAGCATGATCCAAGTAGCATCTATTATAAAGTACTCTGGGTATCTTTCTATTCACCTGAAAAAAGGAAAATGAATAAGCACATGTTTATCTGCCCTCAAAACAAAATAATAATTTAGTATAATGTATTATGTAGGTTTGATCAACAGTTTAAAATAGCAATGCTCAGTATCTGTTACCTTAATATTATAATTTTACTCTAACATTTGCGCTTCCATTCCAATCAATAAATACATTTGCTTATCCCGTCCATCAATTATCATAATTGCACTCCAATTATAGACCTGTAGGTAGGTAAAAATACAAATGAATTGTTTATTTACTGTATACTGTACTGTATATTGTACTGTATATGATACAAGCTGAAATACCCCTAACTAGGCCTGGCCTGTTATAACCTTTATTACTACATTAGAGAAAATCCAACTCTATTCATTTTATTGGGAATCATAATACAGTATTTAGTATTCAGTGTTGCCTAGCCTACTAGCTAGTAGGGCGGCATGTAATAACAAAAAAATATTTTAATAATACGTTAGTCAGGACACTACAGCACACAACAATATTATTAATAAACGTACTTATAAATAATGTGTATATACATAATACAGTAACACAATTGTGCCTACCATTAACACCCTCAACGATACATCAAGGAGCATACGCTCTCAGCTCACCTCTGGCCGGGCGACTAAACACCGTATCCAGCAGTCATCACTACTAAAAAGGCCTAGGCCTAGGCCTAGCTAGCTCCAGGCCATGGCATTGTCAAACACCATTTACTCGTCCAACCGTTTCTTCAAAACGATGTTAACACCCGTGTTAACAAGACGATGTGGACGAATTTCCATCAATTTCAGTTAATTACAACGAAATAATAATAAAATGAATGTTTCAATAATACGTGTATAATAAATAGCGAAATAAACATCGCTCGCGAGGAGGGTCGAGAGAGAGGCCAAGGTGGTCGACTCTGTGATTCTCACGCATGCGCAAAATAACTCCGTGTACCCAGCAAGATAGGCATTTGGCTATGAATTTCGTAAAAGATGGCCTTGAAAAACGAAATTAAAATCCGTTTTAAAAAAAACTTGGTTGATAATATGAATTAATTTTATTCGATTAGGCTAACATACTTATCCAAGAATAAAAATATCAAAGCAATAAGTAATTACTACCATGCTTTTGCATCAATCAATGATTTACTGCTAAATTCCTATCTCTGTAATACAAAAATAACTTTTAGTGACGTCACAAAAAGTTTTTCACAGGTTTCTCAGGGGCGTTTTGAGGGCGTTGTCGTCCTCCAAAACATTAAGTATGACTATGGCAAGCTTAAAACTGATTGATCTACACGTTGAGCCAATAAAATGATATTGCTAGGAACCCTTTCATATCCATTTTAATATCGTATTTAAAAACGTTTTAGACCATTTTGAGCATTTAGACAAAACTTTTTCACACAAAACACCAAAGTGCTTAGAATAGCTTCAAATCGCATTTGGAGACGTTTTAGACCATTTTGTGATTTTCAAAAAAACTTGTTAACATAAAAACACCAAAGTGCTTAGAATAGCTTCAAATCGTATTTGGAGACGTTTTAGACCATTTTGTGATTTTCGAAAAAACTTGTTAACATAAAAACACCAAAGTGCTTAGAATAGCTTCAAATCGCATTTGGAGACGTTTTAGACCATTTTGTGCATTTCGATGAAACTTGGTTACACAAAAACATCAAAGTGCTTAAAATCACATTATAAATCGTTTTAGACCATTTTGAGCATTTCGACAAAACTTTTTCACACAAAATACAAAAGTGCTTAGAATAGCTTCAAATCGCATTTGGAGACGTTTTAGACCATTTTGTGATTTTCGAAAAAACTTTTTAACATAAAAACACCAAAGTGCTTAGAATAGCTTCAAATCGTATTTTAGACCATTTTGAGATTTTCGAAAAAACTTGGTTACACAAAAATATCAAAGTGCTTAAAATCACATTATAAACCGTTTTAGACCATTTTGAGCATTTCGATAACACTTTTCACACAAAAACATCAAAGAGCACAAAATAGCTTAATATCGTATTTAAAAACGTTTTAGACCATTTTGAGCATTTCGACAAAACTTTTTCACACAAAACACCAAAGTGCTTAGAATAGCTTCAAATCGCATTTGGAGACGTTTTAGACCAATTTGTGCATTTCGATGAAACTTGATTACACACAAAAACATCAAAGTGCTTAAAATCACATTATAAACCGTTTTAGACCATTTTGAGCATTTCGATAACACTTTTCACACAAAAACATCAAAGAGCACAAAATAGCTTAAAATGGATATGAAAGGATTTTAAAATTTCACAAAAAGGACTTTGTATGAATCCTTTTAATGTTAATAAACAGCACACAAAAAATTAGATTCAAATACCTAGTAGAAATTGAGAAATAAACAAATTAAATTTTGGTATAAAACGTCCGCAAAATGGCCGACCAACTGGCACGCCATCTTAATTTTTATGAACGTTCTATACGCACGTACGAGATCGTCAAATTTAGAGTTTGAAACACCCGGGGTTGTAGCCACGGCAGCAGTCGTTTTGTGATTGGTTAATGAATTTTAATACAGTCCAATCACCGCCTTGTCTCGTTCGCGGACTGTGTGGTGTAAACAAAATAAACAAACCCATGCTACACGAGACTCGCGTGTTGCAAGCTCCCTGTTGCTAAAATATCGATATTTCACAAATCAATAAAAAGTTATGTCTGCAAAGATTGTACGTGAAAAGAAGAAAGTGTGTATTTGTACTTCTCACACTAAACCACTCACGCAGACTACAAATTAGGCTAGGTCTAGTAGACTATAGTTTCTTCTAAATTCGCTAGTAGTAGGCTAGGCCTACACATGGAGTTACTCCATGGCCTACAGTACAAGAGAGTAGCAGTCGCCGGTCCACCGACGAACCTCCAGGAAGTGGACAAGGCGCGGGCGTAGACGTATGTAAAAGGCGACGTAAATAAAAAAGGTAAGCTTGTGTTGAACTTGTTTTTGGCTCTGACTTTTGTTATTGACTAATATAGTAATATAATAATACTAATAATTAAAGTAGGCCTAGAGCAGAGGAGGTGAGGCCGAGAGGATTATTATAGTTTAGTTAGTAACTGTAGTGTAATTAAATAATAACCTCTTTCTGTTTGTTACCAAGTCATAAAATATAATACTATAGGGCCTAGAGGTAGGATTGAATAAAAATAATAGTACATTTTCATCCATTTATTGGTCTTATCTTTGCAGATTTATGGAATCAACAGTACATGAGATGGCTTTGAAGAACTGTAATAGTACTAGTAATAAAATTGTAAACATCAAATTATATGGCAGAAATAGTGTGTGGAATGAATTTTATTGAACAAATGTATCATAATGAGTTTGGAACAAGCAGGATTTTTCAAACAGGACATAAATTACTTTTGAGACCTGAGTGATACATTTTAATTCTATCAACACCAGCCAGCTCCATCATATTCAAGAGATGGATTCTTTCATAAATGTCCATTGTACATAGTATTTGGCTAAATAAATAAAAAAAGAAGTACAGTAGTGGTTTATTTGTTTATATACCCAGACCCATTTAATGGTTAAAAACAAACACTATATGATGCACTGCTACTAGTGTACTGTCTGGTAGTACATTACCATAGTTACAGTATGACTGTAACCCTAGCACTCGCGTCTAAAGAATTCTATTATGCATATTTTACTATTCTTCATAAATATTTAGTTCTGTAATTTTAATTGTCTGCGCTCATTCTATACTTGGTGTCTTAGTATACTGCATAAATGTATCGTGCAAGCATGATCCAAGTAGCATCTATTATAAAGTACTCTGGGTATCTTTCTATTCACCTGAAAAAAGGAAAATGAATAAGCACATGTTTATCTGCCCTCAAAACAAAATAATAATTTAGTATAATGTATTATGTAGGTTTGATCAACAGTTTAAAATAGCAATGCTCAGTATCTGTTACCTTAATATTATAATTTTACTCTAACATTTGCGCTTCCATTCCAATCAATAAATACATTTGCTTATCCCGTCCATCAATTATCATAATTGCACTCCAATTATAGACCTGTAGGTAGGTAAAAATACAAATGAATTGTTTATTTACTGTATACTGTACTGTATATTGTACTGTATATGATACAAGCTGAAATACCCCTAACTAGGCCTGGCCTGTTATAACCTTTATTACTACATTAGAGAAAATCCAACTCTATTCATTTTATTGGGAATCATAATACAGTATTTAGTATTCAGTGTTGCCTAGCCTACTAGCTAGTAGGGCGGCATGTAATAACAAAAAAATATTTTAATAATACGTTAGTCAGGACACTACAGCACACAACAATATTATTAATAAACGTACTTATAAATAATGTGTATATACATAATACAGTAACACAATTGTGCCTACCATTAACACCCTCAACGATACATCAAGGAGCATACGCTCTCAGCTCACCTCTGGCCGGGCGACTAAACACCGTATCCAGCAGTCATCACTACTAAAAAGGCCTAGGCCTAGGCCTAGCTAGCTCCAGGCCATGGCATTGTCAAACACCATTTACTCGTCCAACCGTTTCTTCAAAACGATGTTAACACCCGTGTTAACAAGACGATGTGGACGAATTTCCATCAATTTCAGTTAATTACAACGAAATAATAATAAAATGAATGTTTCAATAATACGTGTATAATAAATAGCGAAATAAACATCGCTCGCGAGGAGGGTCGAGAGAGAGGCCAAGGTGGTCGACTCTGTGATTCTCACGCATGCGCAAAATAACTCCGTGTACCCAGCAAGATAGGCATTTGGCTATGAATTTCGTAAAAGATGGCCTTGAAAAACGAAATTAAAATCCGTTTTAAAAAAAACTTGGTTGATAATATGAATTAATTTTATTCGATTAGGCTAACATACTTATCCAAGAATAAAAATATCAAAGCAATAAGTAATTACTACCATGCTTTTGCATCAATCAATGATTTACTGCTAAATTCCTATCTCTGTAATACAAAAATAACTTTTAGTGACGTCACAAAAAGTTTTTCACAGGTTTCTCAGGGGCGTTTTGAGGGCGTTGTCGTCCTCCAAAACATTAAGTATGACTATGGCAAGCTTAAAACTGATTGATCTACACGTTGAGCCAATAAAATGATATTGCTAGGAACCCTTTCATATCCATTTTAATATCGTATTTAAAAACGTTTTAGACCATTTTGAGCATTTAGACAAAACTTTTTCACACAAAACACCAAAGTGCTTAGAATAGCTTCAAATCGCATTTGGAGACGTTTTAGACCATTTTGTGATTTTCAAAAAAACTTGTTAACATAAAAACACCAAAGTGCTTAGAATAGCTTCAAATCGTATTTGGAGACGTTTTAGACCATTTTGTGATTTTCGAAAAAACTTGTTAACATAAAAACACCAAAGTGCTTAGAATAGCTTCAAATCGCATTTGGAGATATTTTAGACCAATTTGTGATTTTCGAAAAAAACTTGTCAACATAAAAACACCAAAGTGTTTAGAATAGCTTCAAATCGCATTTGGAGACGTTTTAGACCAATTTGTGATTTTCGAAAAAACTTATCAACATAAAAACACCAAAGGGTTTAGAATAGCTTCAAATCGCATTTGGAGACGTTTTAGACCATTTTGTGATTTTCGAAAAAACTTGTTAACATAAAAACACGAAAGTGCTTAGAATAGCTTCAAATCGCATTTGGAAACGTTTTAGACCATTTTGTGATTTTCGAAAAAACTTGTTAACATAAAAACACGAAAGTGCTTAGAATAGCTTCAAATCGCATTTGGAAACGTTTTAGACCATTTTGTGATTTTCGAAAAAAATTGTTAACATAAAAACACCAAAGTGCTTAGAATCACATTATAAACCGTTTTAGACCATTTTGAGCATTTCGATAACAATTTTCACACAAAAACATCAAAGAGCACAAAATAGCTTAATATCGTATTTAAAAATGTTTTAGACCATTTTGAGCATTTGGATAAAACTTTTTCACACAAAACACCAAAGTGCTTAGAATAGCTTCAAATCGCATTTGGAGACGTTTTAGACCATTTTGTGATTTTTGAAAAAAATTGTTAACATAAAAACACCAAAGTGCTTAGAATAGCTTCAAATCACATTTGGAGACGTTTTAGACCATTTTGTGATATTCGAAAAAACTTGTTAACATAAAAACACGAAAGTGCTTAGAATAGCTTCAAATCGCATTTGGAAACGTTTTAGACCATTTTGTGATTTTCGAAAAAACTTGTTAACATAAAAACACCAAAGTGCTTAGAATAGCTTCAAATCGCATTTGGAAACGTTTTAGACCATTTTGTGATTTTCGAAAAAACTTATCAACATAAAAACACCAAAGGGTTTAGAATAGCTTCAAATCGCATTTTGAGACGTTTTAGACCATTTTGTGATTTTCGAAAAAACTTGTTAACATAAAAACACGAAAGTGCTTAGAATAGCTTCAAATCGCATTTGGAAACGTTTTAGACCATTTTGTGATTTTCGAAAAAACTTGTTAACATAAAAACACGAAAGTGCTTAGAATAGCTTCAAATCGCATTTGGAAACGTTTTAGACCATTTTGTGATTTTCGAAAAAAATTGTTAACATAAAAACACCAAAGTGCTTAGAATCACATTATAAACCGTTTTAGACCATTTTGAGCATTTCGATAACAATTTTCACACAAAAACATCAAAGAGCACAAAATAGCTTAATATCGTATTTAAAAATGTTTTAGACCATTTTGAGCATTTGGATAAAACTTTTTCACACAAAACACCAAAGTGCTTAGAATAGCTTCAAATCGCATTTGGAGACGTTTTAGACCATTTTGTGATTTTTGAAAAAAATTGTTAACATAAAAACACCAAAGTGCTTAGAATAGCTTCAAATCACATTTGGAGACGTTTTAGACCATTTTGTGATATTCGAAAAAACTTGTTAACATAAAAACACGAAAGTGCTTAGAATAGCTTCAAATCGCATTTGGAAACGTTTTAGACCATTTTGTGATTTTCGAAAAAACTTGTTAACATAAAAACACCAAAGTGCTTAGAATAGCTTCAAATCGCATTTGGAAACGTTTTAGACCATTTTGTTATTTTCGAAAAAAATTGTTAACATAAAAACACCAAAGTGCTTAGAATCACATTATAAACCGTTTTAGACCATTTTGAGCATTTCGATAACAATTTTCACACAAAAACATCAAAGAGCACAAAATAGCTTAATATCGTATTTAAAAATGTTTTAGACCATTTTGAGCATTTAGATAAAACTTTTTTACACAAAACACCAAAGTGCTTAGAATAGCTTCAAATCGCATTTGGAGACGTTTTAGACCATTTTGTGATTTTTGAAAAAACTTGTTAACATAAAAACACCAAAGTGCTTAGAATAGCTTCAAATCACATTTGGAGACGTTTTAGACCATTTTGTGATTTTCGAAAAAACTTGTTAACATAAAAACACGAAAGTGCTTAGAATAGCTTCAAATCGCATTTGGAAACGTTTTAGACCATTTTGTGATTTTCGAAAAAACTTGTTAACATAAAAACACGAAAGTGCTTAGAATAGCTTCAAATCGCATTTGGAAACGTTTTAGACCATTTTGTGATTTTCGAAAAAAATTGTTAACATAAAAACACCAAAGTGTTTAGAATAGCTTCAAATCGCATTTGGAGACGTTTTAGACCAATTTGTGATTTTCGAAAAAACTTATCAACATAAAAACACCAAAGGGTTTAGAATAGCTTCAAATCGCATTTGGAGACGTTTTAGACCATTTTGTGATTTTCGAAAAAACTTGTTAACATAAAAACACGAAAGTGCTTAGAATATCTTCAAATCGCATTTGGAAACATTTTAGACCATTTTGTGATTTTCGAAAAAACTTGTTAACATAAAAACATGAAAGTGCTTAGAATAGCTTCAAATCGTATTTGGAGACGTTTTAGACCATTTTGTGATTTTCGAAAAAACTTGTTAACATAAAAACACCAAAGTGCTTAGAATAGCTTCAAATCGCATTTGGAGACGTTTTAGACCATTTTGTGCATTTCGATGAAACTTGGTTACACAAAAACATCAAAGTGCTTAAAATCACATTATAAACCATTTTAGACCATTTTGAGCATTTCGATAACACTTTTCACACAAAAACATCAAAGAGCACAAAATAGCTTAATATCGTATTTAAAAACGTTTTAGACCATTTTGAGCATTTCGACAAAACTTTTTCACACAAAACACCAAAGTGCTTAGAATAGCTTCAAATCGCATTTGGAGACGTTTTAGACCATTTTGTGATTTTCGAAAAAACTTGTTAACATAAAAACATCAAAGTGTACAGAATAACTTCAAATCGCATTTGGAGACCGTTTTAGGCCAATTTGTGATTTTCGAAAAAACTTGTTAACCTAAGAATACCAAAGTGTTTAGAATAGCTTCAAATCGCATTTGGAGACGTTTTAGACCAATTTGTGATTTTCGAAAAAACTTATCAACATAAAAACACCAAAGGGTTTAGAATAGCTTCAAATCGCATTTGGAGACGTTTTAGACCATTTTGTGATTTTCGAAAAAACTTGTTAACATAAAAACACCAAAGTGCTTCAAATCGCATTTGGAGACATTTTAGACCAATTTGTGATTTTTGAAAAAATTTGTTAACATAAAAACACCAAAGTGTTTACAATAGCTTCAAATCGTATTTGGAGACGTTTTAGACCATTTTGTGATTTTCGAAAGAACTTGTTAACATAAAAACACCAAAGTACTTAGAATAGCTTCAAATCGCATTTGGAGACGTTTTAGACCATTTTATGCATTTCGATGAAACTTGGTTACACAAAAACATCAAAGTGCTTAAAATCACATTATAATCCGTTTTAGACCATTTTGAGCATTTCGATAACACTTTTCACACAAAAACATCAAAGAGCACAAAATAGCTTAATATCGTATTTAAAAACGTTTTAGACCATTTTGAGCATTTCGACAAAACTTTTTCACACAAAACACCAAAGTGCTTAGAATAGCTTCAAATCGCATTTGGAGACGTTTTAGACCATTTTGTGATTTTCGAAAAAAATTGTTAACATAAAAACATCAAAGTGTACAGAATAGCTTCAAATCGCATTTGGAGACCGTTTTAGGGCAATTTGTGATTTTCGAAAAAACTTGTTAACCTAAAAATACCAAAGTGTTTAGAATAGCTTCAAATCGCATTTGGAGACGTTTTAGACCATTTTGTGATTTTCGAAAAAACTTGTTAACATAAAAACACCAAAGTGCTTAGAATAGCTTCAAATCGCATTTGGAGACATTTTAGACCAATTTGTGATTTTCGAAAAAACTTGTCAACATAAAAACACCAAAGTGTTTAGAATAGCTTCAAATCACATTTGGAGACGTTTTAGACCAATTTGTGATTTTCGAAAAAACTTATCAACATAAAAACACCAAAGGGTTTAGAATATCTTCAAATCGCATTTGGAGACGTTTTAGACAATTTTGTGATTTTCGAAAAAACTTGTTAACATAAAAACACCAAAGTGCTTAGAATAGCTTCAAATCGCATTTGGAGACGTTTTAGACCATTTTGTGATTTTCAAAAAAAATTGTTAACATAAAAACACCAAAGTGCATAGAATCACATTATAAACCGTTTTAGACCATTTAGAGCATTTCGATAACAATTTTCACACAAAAACATCAATGAGCACAAAATAGCTTAATATCGTATTTAAAAATGTTTTAGACCATTTTGAGCATTTAGACAAAACTTTTTCACACAAAACACCAAAGTGCTTAGAATAGCTTCAAATCGCATTTGGAGACGTTTTAGACAATTTTGTGATTTTCGAAAAAAATTGTTAACATAAAAACACCAAAGTGCTTAGAATAGCTTCAAATCGCATTTGGAGACGTTTTAGACCATTTTGTGATTTTCGAAAAAACTTGGTTACACAAAAACATAAAAGTGCTTAAAATCACATTATAAACCGTTTTAGACCATTTTGAGCATTTCGATAACACTTTTCACACAAAAAACATCATAGAGCACAAAATAGCTTAATATCGTATTTAAAAACGTTTTAGACCATTTTGAGCATTTCGACAAAACTTGTTAACATAAAAACACCAAAGTGCTTAGAATGGCTTCAATTGCATTTGGAGACGCTTTAGACCATTTTGTGATTTTCGAAAAAAATTGTTAACATAAAAACACCAAAGTGCTTAAAATCACATTATAAATCGTTTTAGACCATTTTGAGCATTTCGATAACACTTTTCACACAAAAACATCAAAGAGCACAAGATAGCTTAATATCTTATTTAAAAACGTTTTAGACCATTTTGAGCATTTAGACAAAACTTTTTCACACAAAACACCAAAGTGCTTAGAATAGCTTCAAATCGCATTTGGAGACGTTTTAGACCATTTTGTGATTTTCAAAAAAACTTGTTAACATAAAAACACCAAAGTGCTTAGAATAGCTTCAAATCGTATTTGGAGACGTTTTAGACCATTTTGTGATTTTCGAAAAAACTTGTTAACATAAAAACACCAAAGTGCTTAGAATAGCTTCAAATCGCATTTGGAGACATTTTAGACCAATTTGTGATTTTCGAAAAAAACTTGTCAACATAAAAACACCAAAGTGTTTAGAATAGCTTCAAATCGCATTTGGAGACGTTTTAGACCAATTTGTGATTTTCGAAAAAAACTTATCAACATAAAAACACCAAAGGGTTTAGAATAGCTTCAAATCGCATTTTGAGACGTTTTAGACCATTTTGTGATTTTCGAAAAAACTTGTTAACATAAAAACACGAAAGTGCTTAGAATAGCTTCAAATCGCATTTGGAAACGTTTTATTCCATTTTGTGATTTTCGAAAAAAATTGTTAACATAAAAACACCAAAGTGCTTAGAATCACATTATAAACCGTTTTAGACCATTTTGAGCATTTCGATAACAATTTTCACACAAAAACATCAAAGAGCACAAAATAGCTTAATATCGTATTTAAAAATGTTTTAGACCATTTTGAGCATTTAGAAAAAACTTTTTCACACAAAACACCAAAGTGCTTAGAATAGCTTCAAATCGCATTTGGAGACGGTTTAGACCATTTTGTGATTTTGAAAAAACTTGTTAACATAAAAACACCAAAGTGCTTAGAATAGCTTCAAATCACATTTGGAGACGTTTTAGACCATTTTGTGATTTTCGAAAAAACTTGTTTACATAAAAACACCAAAGTGCTTAGAATAGCTTCAAATCACATTTGGAGACGTTTTAGACCATTTTGTGATTTTTGAAAAAACTTGTTAACATAAAAACACGAAAGTGCTTAGAATAGCTTCAAATCACATTTGGAGACGTTTTAGACCATTTTGTGATTTTCGAAAAAGATTGTTAACATAAAAACACCAAAGTGCTTAGAATCACATTATAAACCGTTTTAGACCATTTTGAGCATTTCAATAACAATTTTCACACAAAAACATCAAAGAGCACAAAATAGCTTAATATCGTATTTAAAAATGTTTTAGACCATTTTGAGCATTTAGATAAAACTTTTTCACACAAAACACCAAAGTGCTTAGAATAGCTTCAAATCGCATTTGGAGACGGTTTAGACCATTTTGTGATTTTGAAAAAACTTGTTAACATAAAAACACCAAAGTGCTTAGAATAGCTTCAAATCGCATTTGGAGACGTTTTAGACCATTTTGTGATTTTCGAAAAAACTTGTTAACATAAAAGCATCAAAGTGCTTAGAATAGCTTCAAATCACATTTGGAGTTGTTTTAGACCATTTTGTGATTTTTGAAAAAACTTGTTAACATAAAAACACCAAAGTGCTTAGAATAGCTTCAAATTGCATTTGGAGACGTTTTAGACCATTTTGTGATTTTCGAAAAAACTTGTTAACATAAAAACACCAAAGTGCTTAGAATAGCTTAAAATCGTATTTGGAGACGTTTTAGACCATTTTGAGATTTTCGAAAAAACTTGGTTACACAAAAACATCAAAGTGCTTAAAATCACATTATAAACCGTTTTAGACCATTTTCAGCATTTCGATAACACTTTTCACACAAAAACATCAAAGAGCACAAAATAGCTTAATATCGTATTTAAAAACGTTTTAGACCATTTTGAGCATTTCGACAAAACTTTTTCACACAAAACACCAAAGTGCTTAGAATAGCTTCAAATCGCATTTGGAGACGTTTTAGACCAATTTGTGCATTTCGATGAAACTTGATTACACAAAAACATCAAAGTGCTTAAAATCACATTATAAACCGTTTTAGACCATTTTGAGCATTTCGATAACACTTTTCACACAAAAACATCAAAGAGCACAAAATAGCTTAATATCGTATTTAAAAACGTTTTAGACCATTTTGAGCATTTAGACAAAACTTTTTCACACAAAACTCCAAAGTGCTTAGAATAGCTTCAAATCGCATTTGGAGACGTTTTAGAACATTTTGTGTTTTTCGAAAAAACCTGTTAACATAAAAACACCAAAGTGCTTAGAATAGCTTCAAATCGCATTTGGAGACTATTTAGACCATTTTGTGATTTTTGAAAAAACTTGTTAACATAAAAACACGAAAGTGCTTAGAATAGCTTCAAATCGCATTTGGAAACGTTTTAGACCATTTTGTGATTTTCGAAAAAGATTGTTAACATAAAAACACCAATGTGCTTAGAATCACATTATACACCGTTTTAGACCATTTTGAGCATTTCGATAACAATTTTCACACAAAAACATCAAAGGGCACAAAATAGCTTAATATCGTATTTAAAAATGTTTTAGACCATTTTGAGCATTTAGATAAAACTTTTTCACACAAAACACCAAAGTGCTTAGAATAGCTTCAAATCGCATTTGGAGACGGTTTAGAACATTTTGTGATTTTGAAAAAACTTGTTAACATAAAAACACCAAAGTCCTTAGAATAGCTTCAAATCGCATTTGGAGACGTTTTAGACCATTTTGTGATTTTCGAAAAAACTTGTTAACATAAAAACACCAAAGTGCTTAGAATAGCTTCAAATCGTATTTGGAGACGTTTTAGACCATTTTGAGATTTTCGAAAAAACTTGGTTACACAAAAACATCAAAGTGTTTAAAATCACATTATAAACCGTTTTAGACCATTTTGAGCATTTCGATAACACTTTTCACACAAAAACATCAAAGAGCACAAAATAGCTTAATATCGTATTTAAAAACGTTTTAGACCATTTTGAGCATTTCGACAAAACTTTTTCACACAAAACACCAAAGTGCTTAGAATAGCTTCAAATCGCATTTGGAGACGTTTTAGACCAATTTGTGCATTTCGATGAAACTTGATTACACAAAAACATCAAAGTACTTAAAATCACATTATAAACCGTTTTAGACCATTTTGAGCATTTCGACAAAACTTTTTCACACAAAACACCAAAGTGCTTAGAATAGCTTCAAATCGCATTTGGAGACGTTTTAGACCAATTTGTGCATTTCGATGAAACTTGGTTACACAAAAACATCAAAGTGCTTAAAATCACATTATAAACCATTTTAGACCATTTTGAGCATTTCGATAACACTTTTCACACAAAAACATCAAAGAGCACAAAATAGCTTAATATCGTATTTAAAAACGTTTTAGACCATTTTGAGCATTTCGACAAAACTTTTTCACACAAAACACCAAAGTGCTTAGAATAGCTTCAAATCGCATTTGGAGACGTTTTAGACCATTTTGTGATTTTCTAAAAAACTTGTAAACATAAAAACACCAAAGTGCTTAGAATAGCTTCAAATCACATTTGGAGACGTTTTAGACCATTTTGTGATTTTCGAAAAAACTTGTTAACATAAAAACACGAAAGTGCTTAGAATAGCTTCAAATCGCATTTGGAAACGTTTTAGACCATTTTGTGATTTTCGAAAAAACTTGTTAACATAAAAACACGAAAGTGCTTAGAATAGCTTCAAATCGCATTTGGAAACGTTTTAGACCATTTTGTGATTTTCGAAAAAAATTGTTAACATAAAAACACCAAAGTGCTTAGAATCACATTATAAACCGTTTTAGACCATTTTGAGCATTTCGATAACAATTTTCACACAAAAACATCAAAGAGCACAAAATAGCTTAATATCGTATTTAAAAATGTTTTAGACCATTTTGAGCATTTAGATAAAACTTTTTCACACAAAACACCAAAGTGCTTAGAATAGCTTCAAATCGCATTTGGAGACGTTTTAGACCATTTTGTGATTTTTGAAAAAACTTGTAAACATAAAAACACCAAAGTGCTTAGAATAGCTTCAAATCACATTTGGAGACGTTTTAGACCATTTTGTGATTTTCGAAAAAACTTGTTAACATAAAAACACGAAAGTGTTTAGAATAGCTTCAAATCGCATTTGGAGACGTTTTAGACCAATTTGTGATTTTCGAAAAAAACTTATCAACATAAAAACACCAAAGGGTTTAGAATAGCTTCAAATCGCATTTTGAGACGTTTTAGACCATTTTGTGATTTTCGAAAAAACTTGTTAACATAAAAACACGAAAGTGCTTAGAATAGCTTCAAATCGCATTTGGAAACGTTTTATTCCATTTTGTGATTTTCGAAAAAAATTGTTAACATAAAAACACCAAAGTGCTTAGAATCACATTATAAACCGTTTTAGACCATTTTGAGCATTTCGATAACAATTTTCACACAAAAACATCAAAGAGCACAAAATAGCTTAATATCGTATTTAAAAATGTTTTAGACCATTTTGAGCATTTAGAAAAAACTTTTTCACACAAAACACCAAAGTGCTTAGAATAGCTTCAAATCGCATTTGGAGACGGTTTAGACCATTTTGTGATTTTGAAAAAACTTGTTAACATAAAAACACCAAAGTGCTTAGAACAGCTTCAAATCACATTTGGAGACGTTTTAGACCATTTTGTGATTTTTGAAAAAACTTGTTTACATAAAAACACCAAAGTGCTTAGAATAGCTTCAAATCACATTTGGAGACGTTTTAGACCATTTTGTGATTTTTGAAAAAACTTGTTAACATAAAAACACGAAAGTGCTTAGAATAGCTTCAAATCACATTTGGAGACGTTTTAGACCATTTTGTGATTTTCGAAAAAGATTGTTAACATAAAAACACCAAAGTGCTTAGAATCACATTATAAACCGTTTTAGACCATTTTGAGCATTTCAATAACAATTTTCACACAAAAACATCAAAGAGCACAAAATAGCTTAATATCGTATTTAAAAATGTTTTAGACCATTTTGAGCATTTAGATAAAACTTTTTCACACAAAACACCAAAGTGCTTAGAATAGCTTCAAATCGCATTTGGAGACGGTTTAGACCATTTTGTGATTTTGAAAAAACTTGTTAACATAAAAACACCAAAGTGCTTAGAATAGCTTCAAATCGCATTTGGAGACGTTTTAGACCATTTTGTGATTTTCGAAAAAACTTGTTAACATAAAAGCATCAAAGTGCTTAGAATAGCTTCAAATCACATTTGGAGTTGTTTTAGACCATTTTGTGATTTTTGAAAAAACTTGTTAACATAAAAACACCAAAGTGCTTAGAATAGCTTCAAATTGCATTTGGAGACGTTTTAGACCATTTTGTGATTTTCGAAAAAACTTGTTAACATAAAAACACCAAAGTGCTTAGAATAGCTTAAAATCGTATTTGGAGACGTTTTAGACCATTTTGAGATTTTCGAAAAAACTTGGTTACACAAAAACATCAAAGTGCTTAAAATCACATTATAAACCGTTTTAGACCATTTTCAGCATTTCGATAACACTTTTCACACAAAAACATCAAAGAGCACAAAATAGCTTAATATCGTATTTAAAAACGTTTTAGACCATTTTGAGCATTTCGACAAAACTTTTTCACACAAAACACCAAAGTGCTTAGAATAGCTTCAAATCGCATTTGGAGACGTTTTAGACCAATTTGTGCATTTCGATGAAACTTGATTACACAAAAACATCAAAGTGCTTAAAATCACATTATAAACCGTTTTAGACCATTTTGAGCATTTCGATAACACTTTTCACACAAAAACATCAAAGAGCACAAAATAGCTTAATATCGTATTTAAAAACGTTTTAGACCATTTTGAGCATTTAGACAAAACTTTTTCACACAAAACTCCAAAGTGCTTAGAATAGCTTCAAATCGCATTTGGAGACGTTTTAGAACATTTTGTGTTTTTCGAAAAAACCTGTTAACATAAAAACACCAAAGTGCTTAGAATAGCTTCAAATCGCATTTGGAGACTATTTAGACCATTTTGTGATTTTTGAAAAAACTTGTTAACATAAAAACACGAAAGTGCTTAGAATAGCTTCAAATCGCATTTGGAAACGTTTTAGACCATTTTGTGATTTTCGAAAAAGATTGTTAACATAAAAACACCAATGTGCTTAGAATCACATTATACACCGTTTTAGACCATTTTGAGCATTTCGATAACAATTTTCACACAAAAACATCAAAGGGCACAAAATAGCTTAATATCGTATTTAAAATGTTTTAGACCATTTTGAGCATTTAGATAAAACTTTTTCACACAAAACACCAAAGTGCTTAGAATAGCTTCAAATCGCATTTGGAGACGGTTTAGAATATTTTGTGATTTTGAAAAAACTTGTTAACATAAAAACACCAAAGTGATTAGAATAGCTTCAAATCGCATTTGGAGACGTTTTAGACCATTTTGTGATTTTCGAAAAAACTTGTTAACATAAAAACACCAAAGTGCTTAGAATAGCTTCAAATCGTATTTGGAGACGTTTTAGACCATTTTGAGATTTTCGAAAAAACTTGGTTACACAAAAACATCAAAGTGCTTAAAATCACATTATAAACCGTTTTAGACCATTTTGAGCATTTCGATAACACTTTTCACACAAAAACATCAAAGAGCACAAAATAGCTTAATATCGTATTTAAAAACGTTTTAGACCATTTTGAGCATTTCGACAAAACTTTTTCACACAAAACACCAAAGTGCTTAGAATAGCTTCAAATCGCATTTGGAGACGTTTTAGACCAATTTGTGCATTTCGATGAAACTTGATTACACAAAAACATCAAAGTACTTAAAATCACATTATAAACCGTTTTAGACCATTTTGAGCATTTCGATAACACTTTTCACACAAAAACATCAAAGAGCACAAAATAGCTTAATATCGTATTTAAAAACGTTTTAGACCATTTTGAGCATTTAGACAAAACTTTTTCACACAAAACACCAAAGTGCTTAGAATAGCTTCAAATCGCATTTGGAGACGTTTTAGACCATTTTGTGCATTTCGATGAAACTTGGTTACACAAAAACATCAAAGTGCTTAAAATCACATTATAAATCGTTTTAGACCATTTTGAGCATTTCGACAAAACTTTTTCACACAAAATACAAAAGTGCTTAGAATAGCTTCAAATCGCATTTGGAGACGTTTTAGACCATTTTGTGATTTTCGAAAAAACTTTTTAACATAAAAACACCAAAGTGCTTAGAATAGCTTCAAATCGTATTTTAGACCATTTTGAGATTTTCGAAAAAACTTGGTTACACAAAAATATCAAAGTGCTTAAAATCACATTATAAACCGTTTTAGACCATTTTGAGCATTTCGATAACACTTTTCACACAAAAACATCAAAGAGCACAAAATAGCTTAATATCGTATTTAAAAACGTTTTAGACCATTTTGAGCATTTCGACAAAACTTTTTCACACAAAACACCAAAGTGCTTAGAATAGCTTCAAATCGCATTTGGAGACGTTTTAGACCAATTTGTGCATTTCGATGAAACTTGATTACACACAAAAACATCAAAGTGCTTAAAATCACATTATAAACCGTTTTAGACCATTTTGAGCATTTCGATAACACTTTTCACACAAAAACATCAAAGAGCACAAAATAGCTTAATATCGTATTTAAAAACGTTTTAGACCATTTTGAGCATTTAGACAAAACTTTTTCACACAAAACACCAAAGTCCTTAGAATAGCTTCAAATCGCATTTGGAGACGTTTTAGACCATTTTGTGATTTTCAAAAAAACTTGTTAACATAAAAACACCAAAGTGCTTAGAATAGCTTCAAATCGTATTTGGAGACGTTTTAGACCATTTTGTGATTTTCGAAAAAACTTGTTAACATAAAAACACCAAAGTGCTTAGAATAGCTTCAAATCGCATTTGGAGACATTTTAGACCAATTTGTGATTTTCGAAAAAAACTTGTCAACATAAAAACACCAAAGTGTTTAGAATAGCTTCAAATCGCATTTGGAGACGTTTTAGACCTATTTGTGATTTTCGAAAAAACTTATCAACATAAAAACACCAAAGGGTTTAGAATAGCTTCAAATCGCATTTGGAGACGTTTTAGACCATTTTGTGATTTTTGAAAAAAATTGTTAACATAAAAACACCAAAGTGCTTAGAATAGCTTCAAATCACATTTGGAGACGTTTTAGACCATTTTGTGATATTCGAAAAAACTTGTTAACATAAAAACACGAAAGTGCTTAGAATAGCTTCAAATCGCATTTGGAAACGTTTTAGACCATTTTGTGATTTTCGAAAAAACTTGTTAACATAAAAACACCAAAGTGCTTAGAATAGCTTCAAATCGCATTTGGAAACGTTTTAGACCATTTTGTTATTTTCGAAAAAAATTGTTAACATAAAAACACCAAAGTGCTTAGAATCACATTATAAACCGTTTTAGACCATTTTGATTATTTCGATAACAATTTTCACACAAAAACATCAAAGAGCACAAAATAGCTTAATATCGTATTTAAAAATGTTTTAGACCATTTGGAGCATTTAGATAAAACTTTTTCACACAAAACACCAAAGTGCTTAGAATAGCTTCAAATCGCATTTGGAGACGTTTTAGACCATTTTGTGATTTTTGAAAAAACTTGTTAACATAAAAACACCAAAGTGCTTAGAATAGCTTCAAATCACATTTGGAGACGTTTTAGACCATTTTGTGATTTTCGAAAAAACTTGTTAACATAAAAACACGAAAGTGCTTAGAATAGCTTCAAATCGCATTTGGAAACGTTTTAGACCATTTTGTGATTTTCGAAAAAACTTGTTAACATAAAAACACGAAAGTGCTTAGAATAGCTTCAAATCGCATTTGGAATCGTTTTAGACCATTTTGTGATTTTCGAAAAAACTTATCAACATAAAAACACCAAAGGGTTTAGAATAGCTTCAAATCGCATTTGGAGACGTTTTAGACCATTTTGTGATTTTCGAAAAAACTTGTTAACATAAAAACACGAAAGTGCTTAGAATATCTTCAAATCGCATTTGGAAACGTTTTAGACCATTTTGTGATTTTCGAAAAAAACTTGTTAACATAAAAACACCAAAGTGCTTCAAATCGCATTTGGAGACATTTTAGACCAATTTGTGATTTTTGAAAAAACTTGTTAACATAAAAACACCAAAGTGCTTACAATAGCTTCAAATCGTATTTGGAGACGTTTTAGACCATTTTGTGATTTTCGAAAAAACTTGTTAACATAAAAACACGAAAGTGCTTAGAATATCTTCAAATCGCATTTGGAAACGTTTTAGACCATTTTGTGATTTTCGAAAAAAACTGGTTAACATAAAAACACCAAAGTGCTTCAAATCGCATTTGGAGACATTTTAGACCAATTTGTGATTTTTGAAAAAACTTGTTAACATAAAAACACCAAAGTGCTTACAATAGCTTCAAATCGTATTTGGAGACGTTTTAGACCATTTTGTGATTTTCGAAAAAACTTGTTAACATAAAAACACGAAAGTACTTAGAATAGCTTCAAATCGCATTTAAGACGTTTTAGACCATTTTATGCATTTCGATGAAACTTGGTTACACAAAAACATCAAAGTGCTTAAAATCACATTATAATCCGTTTTAGACCATTTTGAGCATTTTGATAACACTTTTCACACAAAAACATCAAAGGGCACAAAATAGCTTAATATCGTATTTAAAAACGTTTTAGACCATTTTGAGCATTTCGACAAAACTTTTTCACACAAAACACCAAAGTGCTTAGAATAGCTTCAAATCGCATTTGGAGACGTTTTAGACCATTTTGTGATTTTCGAAAAAAATTATTAACATAAAAACATCAAAGTGTACAGAATAGCTTCAAATCGCATTTGGAGACCGTTTTAGGGCAATTTGTGATTTTCGAAAAAACTTGTTAACCTAAAAATACCAAAGTGTTTAGAATAGCTTCAAATCGCATTTGGAGACGTTTTAGACCATTTTGTGATTTTCGAAAAAACTTGTTAACATAAAAACACCAAAGTGCTTAGAATAGCTTCAAATCGCATTTGGAGACATTTTAGACCAATTTGTGATTTTCGAAAAAACTTGTCAACATAAAAACACCAAAGTGTTTAGAATAGCTTCAAATCGCATTTGGAGACGTTTTAGACCAATTTGTGATTTTCGAAAAAACTTATCAAAATAAAAACACCAAAGGGTTTAGAATATCTTCAAATCGCATTTGGAGACGTTTTAGACAATTTTGTGATTTTCGAAAAAACTTGTTAACATAAAAACACCAAAGTGCTTAGAATAGCTTCAAATCGCATTTGGAGACGTTTTAGACCATTTTGTGATTTTCCAAAAAACTTGGTTACACAAAAACATCAAAGTGCTTAAAATCACATTATAAACCGTTTTAGACCATTTTGAGCATTTCGATAACACTTTTCACACAAAAACATCATAGAGCACAAAATAGCTTAATATCGTATTTAAAAACGTTTTAGACCATTTTGAGCATTTCGAAAAAACCTTTTAACATAAAAACACCAAAGTGCTTAGAATGGCTTCAATCGCATTTGGAGACGCTTTAGACCATTTTGTGATTTTCGAAAAAAATTGTTAACATAAAAACACCAAAGTGCTTAGAATCACATTATAAACCGTTTTAGACCATTTTGAGCATTTCGATAACAATTTTCACACAAAAACATCAAAGGGCACAAAATAGCTTAATATCGTATTCAAAAATATTTTAGACCATTTTGAGCATTTAGAAAAAACTTTTTCACACAAAACACCAAAGTGCTTAGAATAGCTTCAAATCGTATTTGGAGACGTTTTAGACCATTTTAAATTTTTCGAAAAAACTTGGTTACACAAAAACATCAAAGTGCTTAAAATCACATTATAAACCGTTTTAGACCATTTTGAGCATTTCGATAACACTTTTCACACAAAAACATCAAAGAGCACAAAATAGCTTAATATCTTATTTAAAAATGTTTTAGACCATTTTGAGCATTTAGACAAAACTTTTTCACACAAAACACCAAAGTGCTTAGAATAGCTTCAAATCGCATTTGGAGACGTTTTAGACCATTTTGTGATTTTCAAAAAAACTTGTTAACATAAAAACACCAAAGTGCTTAGAATAGCTTCAAATCGTATTTGGAGACGTTTTAGACCATTTTGTGATTTTCGAAAAAACTTGTTAACATAAAAACACCAAAGTGCTTAGAATAGCTTCAAATCGCATTTGGAGACATTTTAGACCAATTTGTGATTTTCGAAAAAAACTTGTCAACATAAAAACACCAAAGTGTTTAGAATAGCTTCAAATCGCATTTGGAGACGTTTTAGACCAATTTGTGATTTTCGAAAAAACTTATCAACATAAAAACACCAAAGGGTTTAGAATAGCTTCAAATCGCATTTTGAGACGTTTTAGACCATTTTGTGATTTTCGAAAAAACTTGTTAACATAAAAACACGAAAGTGCTTAGAATAGCTTCAAATCGCATTTGGAAACGTTTTATTCCATTTTGTGATTTTCGAAAAAAATTGTTAACATAAAAACACCAAAGTGCTTAGAATCACATTATAAACCGTTTTAGACACTTTTGAGCATTTCGATAACAATTTTCACACAAAAACATCAAAGAGCACAAAATAGCTTAATATCGTATTTAAAAATGTTTTAGACCATTTTGAGCATTTAGAAAAAACTTTTTCACACAAAACACCAAAGTGCTTAGAATAGCTTCAAATCGCATTTGGAGACGGTTTAGACCATTTTGTGATTTTGAAAAAACTTGTTAACATAAAAACACCAAAGTGCTTAGAATAGCTTCAAATCGCATTTGGAGACGTTTTAGACCATTTTGTGATTTTCGAAAAAACTTGTAAACATAAAAACACCAAAGTGCTTAGAATAGCTTCAAATCACATTTGGAGACGTTTTAGACCATTTTGTGATTTTTGAAAAAACTTGTTAACATAAAAACACGAAAGTGCTTAGAATAGCTTCAAATCACATTTGGAGACGTTTTAGACCATTTTGTGATTTTCGAAAAAGATTGTTAACATAAAAACACCAAAGTGCTTAGAATCACATTATAAACCGTTTTAGACCATTTTGAGCATTTCAATAACAATTTTCACACAAAAACATCAAAGAGCACAAAATAGCTTAATATCGTATTTAAAAATGTTTTAGACCATTTTGAGCATTTAGATAAAACTTTTTCACACAAAACACCAAAGTGCTTAGAATAGCTTCAAATCGCATTTGGAGACGTTTTAGACCATTTTGTGCATTTCGATGAAACTTGGTTACACAAAAACATCAAAGTGCTTAAAATCACATTATAAACCATTTTAGACCATTTTGAGCATTTCGATAACACTTTTCACACAAAAACATCAAAGAGCACAAAATAGCTTAATATCGTATTTAAAAACGTTTTAGACCATTTTGAGCATTTCGACAAAACTTTTTCACACAAAACACCAAAGTGCTTAGAATAGCTTCAAATCGCATTTGGAGACGTTTTAGACCATTTTGTGATTTTCGAAAAAACTTGTT
Organism: Antedon mediterranea; assembly: GCF_964355755.1. Lineage (NCBI taxonomy): Eukaryota > Metazoa > Echinodermata > Crinoidea > Comatulida > Antedonidae > Antedon > Antedon mediterranea. The sequence continues at coordinate 14,113,965 of NC_092675.1, forward strand.
AACATAAAAACATCAAAGTGTACAGAATAACTTCAAATCGCATTTGGAGACCGTTTTAGGCCAATTTGTGATTTTCGAAAAAACTTGTTAACATAAAAATACCAAAGTGTTTAGAATAGCTTCAAATCGCATTTGGAGACGTTTTAGACCATTTTGTGATTTTCGAAAAAACTTGTTAACATAAAAACACCAAAGTGCTTCAAATCGCATTTGGAGACATTTTAGACCAATTTGTGATTTTTGAAAAAACTTGTTAACATAAAAACACCAAAGTGTTTACAATAGCTTCAAATCGTATTTGGAGACGTTTTAGACCATTTTGTGATTTTCGAAAAAACTTGTTAACATAAAAACACCAAAGTACTTAGAATAGCTTCAAATCGCATTTGGAGACGTTTAGACCATTTTATGCATTTCGATGAAACTTGGTTACACAAAAACATCAAAGTGCTTAAAATCACATTATAATCCGTTTTAGACCATTTTGAGCATTTCGATAACACTTTTCACACAAAAACATCAAAGAGCACAAAATAGCTTAATATCGTATTTAAAAACGTTTTAGACCATTTTGAGCATTTCGACAAAACTTTTTCACACAAAACACCAAAGTGCTTAGAATAGCTTCAAATCGCATTTGGAGACGTTTTAGACCATTTTGTGATTTTCGAAAAAAATTGTTAACATAAAAACATCAAAGTGTACAGAATAGCTTCAAATCGCATTTGGAGACCGTTTTAGGCCAATTTGTGATTTTCGAAAAAACTTGTTAACCTAAAAATACCAAAGTGTTTAGAATAGCTTCAAATCGCATTTGGAGACGTTTTAGACCATTTTGTGATTTTCGAAAAAACTTGTTAACATAAAAACACCAAAGTGCTTAGAATAGCTTCAAATCGCATTTGGAGACATTTTAGACCAATTTGTGATTTTCGAAAAAACTTGTCAACATAAAAACACCAAAGTGTTTAGAATAGCTTCAAATCGCATTTGGAGACGTGTTAGACCAATTTGTGATTTTCGAAAAAACTTATCAACATAAAAACACCAAAGGGTTTAGAATATCTTCAAATCGCATTTGGAGACGTTTTAGACCATTTTGTGATTTTCGAAAAAACTTGTTAACATAAAAACACCAAAGTGCTTAGAATAGCTTCAAATCGCATTTGGAGACGTTTTAGACCATTTTGTGATTTTCAAAAAAAATTGTTAACATAAAAACACCAAAGTGCATAGAATCACATTATAAACCGTTTTAGACCATTTAGAGCATTTCGATAACAATTTTCACACAAAAACATCAATGAGCACAAAATAGCTTAATATCGTATTTAAAAATGTTTTAGACCATTTTGAGCATTTAGACAAAACTTTTTCACACAAAACACCAAAGTGCTTAGAATAGCTTCAAATCGCATTTGGAGACGTTTTAGACAATTTTGTGATTTTCGAAAAAAATTGTTAACATAAAAACACAAAAGTGCTTAGAATAGCTTCAAATCGCATTTGGAGACGTTTTAGACCATTTTGTGATTTTCGAAAAAACTTGGTTACACAAAAACATCAAAGTGCTTAAAATCACATTATAAACCGTTTTAGACCATTTTGAGCATTTCGATAACACTTTTCACACAAAAACATCATAGAGCACAAAATAGCTTAATATCGTATTTAAAAACGTTTTAGACCATTTTGAGCATTTCGACAAAACTTGTTAACATAAAAACACCAAAGTGCTTAGAATGGCTTCAATCGCATTTGGAGACGCTTTAGACCATTTTGTGATTTTCGAAAAAAATTGTTAACATAAAAACACCAAAGTGCTTAGAATCACATTATAAACCGTTTTAGACCATTTTGAGCATTTCGATAACAATTTTCACACAAAAACATCAAAGAGCACAAAATAGCTTAATATCGTATTTAAAAATGTTTTAGACCATTTTGAGCATTTAGAAAAAACTTTTTCACACAAAACACCAAAGTGCTTAGAATAGCTTCAAATCGTATTTGGAGACGTTTTAGACCATTTTGAGATTTTCGAAAAAACTTGGTTACACCAAAACATCAAAGTGCTTAAAATCACATTATAAACCGTTTTAGACCATTTTGAGCATTTCGATAACACTTTTCACACAAAAACATCAAAGAGCACAAAATAGCTTAATATCGTATTTAAAAACGTTTTAGACCATTTTGAGCATTTCGACAAAACTTTTTCACACAAAACACCAAAGTGCTTAGAATAGCTTCAAATCGCATTTGGAGACGTTTTATACCAATTTGTGCATTTCGATGAAACTTGGTTACACAAAAACATCAAAGTGCTTAAAATCACATTATAAATCGTTTTAGACCATTTTGAGCATTTCGATAACACTTTTCACACAAAAACATCAAAGAGCACAAAATAGCTTAATATCTTATTTAAAAACGTTTTAGACCATTTTGAGCATTTAGACAAAACTTTTTCACACAAAACACCAAAGTCCTTAGAATAGCTTCAAATCGCATTTGGAGACGTTTTAGACCATTTTGTGATTTTCAAAAAAACTTGTTAACATAAAAACACCAAAGTGCTTAGAATAGCTTCAAATCGCATTTGGAGACATTTTAGACCAATTTGTGATTTTCGAAAAAAACTTGTCAACATAAAAACACCAAAGTGTTTAGAATAGCTTCAAATCGCATTTGGAGACGTTTTAGACCAATTTGTGATTTTCGAAAAAACTTATCAACATAAAAACACCAAAGGGTTTAGAATAGCTTCAAATCGCATTTTGAGACGTTTTAGACCATTTTGTGATTTTCGAAAAAACTTGTTAACATAAAAACACGAAAGTGCTTAGAATAGCTTCAAATCGCATTTGGAAACGTTTTATTCCATTTTGTGATTTTCGAAAAAAATTGTTAACATAAAAACACCAAAGTGCTTAGAATCACATTATAAACCGTTTTAGACCATTTTGAGCATTTCGATAACAATTTTCACACAAAAACATCAAAGAGCACAAAATAGCTTAATATCGTATTTAAAAATGTTTTAGACCATTTTGAGCATTTAGAAAAAACTTTTTCACACAAAACACCAAAGTGCTTAGAATAGCTTCAAATCGTTTTTGCAGACGTTTTAGACCATTTTGAGATTTTCGAAAAAACTTGGTTACACAAAAACATCAAAGTGCTTAAAATCACATTATAAACCGTTTTAGACCATTTTGAGCATTTCGATAACACTTTTTACACAAAAACATCAAAGAGCACAAAATAGCTTAATATCGTATTTAAAAACGTTTTAGACCATTTTGAGCATTTCGACAAAACTTTTTCACACAAAACACCAAAGTGCTTAGAATAGCTTCAAATCGCATTTGGAGACGTTTTAGACCAATTTGTGCATTTCGATGAAACTTGGTTACACAAAAACATCAAAGTGCTTAAAATCACATTATAAATTGTTTTAGACCATTTTGAGCATTTCGATAACACTTTTCACACAAAAACATCAAAGAGCACAAAATAGCTTAATATCTTATTTAAAAACGTTTTAGACCATTTTGAGCATTTAGACAAAACTTTTTCACACAAAACACCAAAGTGCTTAGAATAGCTTCAAATCGCATTTGGAGACGTTTTAGACCATTTTGTGATTTTCAAAAAAACTTGTTAACATAAAAACACCAAAGTGCTTAGAATAGCTTAAAATCGTATTTGGAGACGTTTTAGACCATTTTGTGATTTTCGAAAAAACTTGTTAACATAAAAACACCAAAGTGCTTAGAATAGCTTCAAATCGCATTTGGAGACATTTTAGACCAATTTGTGATTTTCGAAAAAAACTTGTCAACATAAAAACACCAAAGTGTTTAGAATAGCTTCAAATCGCATTTGGAGACGTTTTAGACCAATTTGTGATTTTCGAAAAAACTTATCAACATAAAAACACCAAAGGGTTTAGAATAGCTTCAAATCGCATTTTGAGACGTTTTAGACCATTTTGTGATTTTCGAAAAAACTTGTTAACATAAAAACACGAAAGTGCTTAGAATAGCTTCAAATCGCATTTGGAATCGTTTTATTCCATTTTGTGATTTTCGAAAAAAATTGTTAACATAAAAACACCAAAGTGCTTAGAATCACATTATAAACCGTTTTAGACCATTTTGAGCATTTCGATAACAATTTTCACACAAAAACATCAAAGAGCAAAAAATAGCTTAATATCGTATTTAAAAATGTTTTAGACCATTTTGAGCATTTAGATAAAACTTTTTCACACAAAACACCAAAGTGCTTAGAATAGCTTCAAATCGCATTTGGAGACGTTTTAGACCATTTTGTGATTTTTGAAAAAACTTGTAAACATAAAAACACCAAAGTGCTTAGAATAGCTTCAAATCACATTTGGAGACGTTTTAGACCATTTTGTGATTTTCGAAAAAACTTGTTAACATAAAAACACGAAAGTGCTTAGAATAGCTTCAAATCGCATTTGGAAACGTTTTAGACCATTTTGTGATTTTCGAAAAAACTTGTTAACATAAAAACACGAAAGTGCTTAGAATAGCTTCAAATCGCATTTGGAAACGTTTTAGACCATTTTGTGATTTTCGAAAAAAATTTTTAACATAAAAACACCAAAGTGCTTAGAATAGCTTCAAATCGCATTTGGAGACATTTTAGACCAATTTGTGATTTTCGAAAAAACTTGTCAACATAAAAACACCAAAGTGTTTAGAATAGCTTCAAATCGCATTTGGAGACGTGTTAGACCAATTTGTGATTTTCGAAAAAACTTATCAACATAAAAACACCAAAGGGTTTAGAATATCTTCAAATCGCATTTGGAGACGTTTTAGACCATTTTGTGATTTTCGAAAAAACTTGTTAACATAAAAACACCAAAGTGCTTAGAATAGCTTCAAATCGCATTTGGAGACGTTTTAGACCATTTTGTGATTTTCAAAAAAAATTGTTAACATAAAAACACCAAAGTGCATAGAATCACATTATAAACCGTTTTAGACCATTTAGAGCATTTCGATAACAATTTTCACACAAAAACATCAATGAGCACAAAATAGCTTAATATCGTATTTAAAAATGTTTTAGACCATTTTGAGCATTTAGACAAAACTTTTTCACACAAAACACCAAAGTGCTTAGAATAGCTTCAAATCGCATTTGGAGACGTTTTAGACAATTTTGTGATTTTCGAAAAAAATTGTTAACATAAAAACACCAAAGTGCTTAGAATAGCTTCAAATCGCATTTGGAGACGTTTTAGACCATTTTGTGATTTTCGAAAAAACTTGGTTACACAAAAACATCAAAGTGCTTAAAATCACATTATAAACCGTTTTAGACCATTTTGAGCATTTCGATAACACTTTTCACACAAAAACATCATAGAGCACAAAATAGCTTAATATCGTATTTAAAAACGTTTTAGACCATTTTGAGCATTTCGACAAAACTTGTTAACAAAAAAACACCAAAGTGCTTAGAATGGCTTCAATCGCATTTGGAGACGCTTTAGACCATTTTGTGATTTTCGAAAAAAATTGTTAACATAAAAACACCAAAGTGCTTAGAATCACATTATAAACCGTTTTAGACCATTTTGAGCATTTCGATAACAATTTTCACACAAAAACATCAAAGAGCACAAAATAGCTTAATATCGTATTTAAAAATGTTTTAGACCATTTTGAGCATTTAGAAAAAACTTTTTCACACAAAACACCAAAGTGCTTAGAATAGCTTCAAATCGTATTTGGAGACGTTTTAGACCATTTTGAGATTTTCGAAAAAACTTGGTTACACAAAAACATCAAAGTGCTTAAAATCACATTATAAACCGTTTTAGACCATTTTGAGCATTTCGATAACACTTTTCACACAAAAACATCAAAGAGCACAAAATAGCTTAATATCGTATTTAAAAACGTTTTAGACCATTTTGAGCATTTCGACAAAACTTTTTCACACAAAACACCAAAGTGCTTAGAATAGCTTCAAATCGCATTTGGAGACGTTTTATACCAATTTGTGCATTTCGATGAAACTTGGTTACACAAAAACATCAAAGTGCTTAAAATCACATTATAAATCGTTTTAGACCATTTTGAGCATTTCGATAACACTTTTCACACAAAAACATCAAAGAGCACAAAATAGCTTAATATCTTATTTAAAAACGTTTTAGACCATTTTGAGCATTTAGACAAAACTTTTTCACACAAAACACCAAAGTCCTTAGAAAAGCTTCAAATCGCATTTGGAGACGTTTTAGACCATTTTGTGATTTTCAAAAAAACTTGTTAACATAAAAACACCAAAGTGCTTAGAATAGCTTCAAATCGCATTTGGAGACATTTTAGACCAATTTGTGATTTTCGAAAAAAACTTGTCAACATAAAAACACCAAAGTGTTTAGAATAGCTTCAAATCGCATTTGGAGACGTTTTAGACCAATTTGTGATTTTCGAAAAAACTTATCAACATAAAAACACCAAAGGGTTTAGAATAGCTTCAAATCGCATTTTGAGACGTTTTAGACCATTTTGTGATTTTCGAAAAAACTTGTTAACATAAAAACACGAAAGTGCTTAGAATAGCTTCAAATCGCATTTGGAAACGTTTTATTCCATTTTGTGATTTTCGAAAAAAATTGTTAACATAAAAACACCAAAGTGCTTAGAATCACATTATAAACCGTTTTAGACCATTTTGAGCATTTCGATAACAATTTTCACACAAAAACATCAAAGAGCACAAAATAGCTTAATATCGTATTTAAAAATGTTTTAGACCATTTTGAGCATTTAGAAAAAACTTTTTCACACAAAACACCAAAGTGCTTAGAATAGCTTCAAATCGTATTTGCAGACGTTTTAGACCATTTTGAGATTTTCGAAAAAACTTGGTTACACAAAAACATCAAAGTGCTTAAAATCACATTATAAACCGTTTTAGACCATTTTGAGCATTTCGATAACACTTTTTACACAAAAACATCAAAGAGCACAAAATAGCTTAATATCGTATTTAAAAACGTTTTAGACCATTTTGAGCATTTCGACAAAACTTTTTCACACAAAACACCAAAGTGCTTAGAATAGCTTCAAATCGCATTTGGAGACGTTTTAGACCAATTTGTGCATTTCGATGAAACTTGGTTACACAAAAACATCAAAGTGCTTAAAATCACAATATAAATTGTTTTAGACCATTTTGAGCATTTCGATAACACTTTTCACACAAAAACATCAAAGAGCACAAAATAGCTTAATATCTTATTTAAAAACGTTTTAGACCATTTTGAGCATTTAGACAAAACTTTTTCACACAAAACACCAAAGTGCTTAGAATAGCTTCAAATCGCATTTGGAGACGTTTTAGACCATTTTGTGATTTTCAAAAAAACTTGTTAACATAAAAACACCAAAGTGCTTAGAATAGCTTAAAATCGTATTTGGAGACGTTTTAGACCATTTTGTGATTTTCGAAAAAACTTGTTAACATAAAAACACCAAAGTGCTTAGAATAGCTTCAAATCGCATTTGGAGACATTTTAGACCAATTTGTGATTTTCGAAAAAAACTTGTCAACATAAAAACACCAAAGTGTTTAGAATAGCTTCAAATCGCATTTGGAGACGTTTTAGACCAATTTGTGATTTTCGAAAAAACTTATCAACATAAAAATACCAAAGGGTTTAGAATAGCTTCAAATCGCATTTTGAGACGTTTTAGACCATTTTGTGATTTTCGAAAAAACTTGTTAACATAAAAACACGAAAGTGCTTAGAATAGCTTCAAATCGCATTTGGAAACGTTTTATTCCATTTTGTGATTTTCGAAAAAAATTGTTAACATAAAAACACCAAAGTGCTTAGAATCACATTATAAACCGTTTTAGACCATTTTGAGCATTTCGATAACAATTTTCACACAAAAACATCAAAGAGCAAAAAATAGCTTAATATCGTATTTAAAAATGTTTTAGACCATTTTGAGCATTTAGATAAAACTTTTTCACACAAAACACCAAAGTGCTTAGAATAGCTTCAAATCGCATTTGGAGACGTTTTAGACCATTTTGTGATTTTCGACAAAACTTTTTCACACAAAACACCAAAGTGCTTAGAATAGCTTCAAATCGCATTTGGAGACGTTTTAGACCAATTTGTGCATTTCGATGAAACTTGGTTACACAAAAACATCAAAGTGCTTAAAATCACATTATAAACCATTTTAGACCATTTTGAGCATTTCGATAACACTTTTCACACAAAAACATCAAAGAGCACAAAATAGCTTAATATCGTATTTAAAAACGTTTTAGACCATTTTGAGCATTTCGACAAAACTTTTTCACACAAAACACCAAAGTGCTTAGAATAGCTTCAAATCGCATTTGGAGACGTTTTAGACCATTTTGTGATTTTCTAAAAAACTTGTAAACATAAAAACACCAAAGTGCTTAGAATAGCTTCAAATCACATTTGGAGACGTTTTAGACCATTTTGTGATTTTCGAAAAAACTTGTTAACATAAAAACACGAAAGTGCTTAGAATAGCTTCAAATCGCATTTGGAAACGTTTTAGACCATTTTGTGATTTTCGAAAAAACTTGTTAACATAAAAACACGAAAGTGCTTAGAATAGCTTCAAATCGCATTTGGTAACGTTTTAGACCATTTTGTGATTTTCGAAAAAAATTGTTAACATAAAAACACCAAAGTGCTTAGAATCACATTATAAACCGTTTTAGACCATTTTGAGCATTTCAATAACAATTTTCACACAAAAACATCAAAGAGCACAAAATAGCTTAATATCGTATTTAAAAATGTTTTAGACCATTTTGAGCATTTAGATAAAACTTTTTCACACAAAACACCAAAGTGCTTAGAATAGCTTCAAATCGCATTTGGAGACGGTTTAGACCATTTTGTGATTTTGAAAAAACTTGTTAACATAAAAACACCAAAGTGCTTGGAATAGCTTCAAATCGCATTTGGAGACGTTTTAGACCATTTTGTGATATTCGAAAAAACTTGTTAACATAAAAACACCAAAGTGCTTAGAATAGCTTCAAATCACATTTGGAGACGTTTTAGACCATTTTGTGATTTTTGAAAAAACTTGTTAACATAAAAACACCAAAGTGCTTAGAATCACATTACAAATCGTTTTAGACCATTTTGAGCATTTCAATAACAATTTTCACACAAAAACATCAAAGAGCACAAAATAGCTTAATATCGTATTTAAAAATGTTTTAGACCATTTTGAGCATTTAGATAAAACTTTTTCACACAAAACACCAAAGTGCTTAGAATAGCTTCAAATCGCATTTTTTAGACGTTTTAGACCATTTTGTGATTTTCGACAAAACTTTTTCACACAAAACACAAAAGTGCTTAGAATAGCTTCAAATCGCATTTGGAGACGTTTTAGACCAATTTGTGCATTTCGATGAAACTTGGTTACACAAAAACATCAAAGTGCTTAAAATCACATTATAAACCATTTTAGACCATTTTGAGCATTTCGATAACACTTTTCACACAAAAACATCAAAGAGCACAAAATAGCTTAATATCGTATTTAAAAACGTTTTAGACCATTTTGAGCATTTCGACAAAACTTTTTCACACAAAACACCAAAGTGCTTAGAATAGCTTCAAATCGCATTTGGAGACGTTTTAGACCATTTTGTGATTTTCTAAAAAACTTGTAAACATAAAAACACCAAAGTGCTTAGAATAGCTTCAAATCACATTTGGAGACGTTTTAGACCATTTTGTGATTTTCGAAAAAACTTGTTAACATAAAAACACGAAAGTGCTTAGAATAGCTTCAAATCGCATTTGGAAACGTTTTAGACCATTTTGTGATTTTCGAAAAAACTTGTTAACATAAAAACACGAAAGTGCTTAGAATAGCTTCAAATCGCATTTGGAAACGTTTTAGACCATTTTGTGATTTTCGAAAAAAATTGTTAACATAAAAACACCAAAGTGCTTAGAATCACATTATAAACCGTTTTAGACCATTTTGAGCATTTCGATAACAATTTTCACACAAAAACATCAAAGAGCACAAAATAGCTTAATATCGTATTTAAAAATGTTTTAGACCATTTTGAGCATTTAGATAAAACTTTTTCACACAAAACACCAAAGTGCTTAGAATAGCTTCAAATCGCATTTGGAGACGTTTTAGACCATTTTGTGATTTTTGAAAAAACTTGTAAACATAAAAACACCAAAGTGCTTAGAATAGCTTCAAATCACATTTGGAGACGTTTTAGACCATTTTGTGATTTTCGAAAAAACTTGTTAACATAAAAACACGAAAGTGCTTAGAATAGCTTCAAATCGCATTTGGAAACGTTTTAGACCATTTTGTGATTTTCTAAAAAACTTGTTAACATAAAAACACGAAAGTGCTTAGAATAGCTTCAAATCGCATTTGGAAACGTTTTAGACCATTTTGTGATTTTCGAAAAAAATTGTTAACATAAAAACACCAAAGTGCTTAGAATCACATTATAAACCGTTTTAGACCATTTTGAGCATTTCAATAACAATTTTCACACAAAAACATCAAAGAGCACAAAATAGCTTAATATCGTATTTAAAAATGTTTTAGACCATTTTGAGCATTTAGATAAAACTTTTTCACACAAAACACCAAAGTGCTTAGAATAGCTTCAAATCGCATTTGGAGACGGTTTAGACCATTTTGTGATTTTGAAAAAACTTGTTAACATAAAAACACCAAAGTGCTTAGAATAGCTTCAAATCGCATTTGGAGACGTTTTAGACCATTTTGTGATTTTCGAAAAAACTTGTTAACATAAAAACACCAAAGTGCTTAGAATAGCTTAAAATCACATTTGGAGACGTTTTAGACCATTTTGTGATTTTTGAAAAAACTTGTTAACATAAAAACACCAAAGTGCTTAGAATCACATTATAAACCGTTTTAGACCATTTTGAGCATTTCAATAACAATTTTCACACAAAAACATCAAAGAGCACAAAATAGCTTAATATCGTATTTAAAAACGTTTTAGACCATTTAAAGCATTTCGACAAAACTTTTTCACACAAAACACCAAAGTGCTTAGAATAGCTTCAAATCGCATTTGGAGACGTTTTAGACCATTTTGTGATTTTCTAAAAAACTTGTAAACATAAAAACACCAAAGTGCTTAGAATCACATTATAAAATGTTTTAGACCATTTTGAGCATTTAGATAAAACTTTTTCACACAAAACACCAAAGTGCTTAGAATAGCTTCAAATCGCATTTGGAGACGTTTTAGACCATTTTGTGATTTTTGAAAAAACTTGTAAACATAAAAACACCAAAGTGCTTAGAATAGCTTCAAATCACATTTGGAGACGTTTTAGACCATTTTGTGATTTTCGAAAAAACTTGTTAACATAAAAACACGAAAGTGCTTAGAATAGCTTCAAATCGCATTTGGAGACGTTTTAGACCATTTTGTGATTTTTGAAAAAACTTGTAAACATAAAAACACCAAAGTGCTTAGAATAGCTTCAAATCACATTTGGAGACGTTTTAGACCATTTTGTGATTTTCGAAAAAACTTGTTAAAATAAAAACACGAAAGTGCTTAGAATAGCTTCAAATCGCATTTGGAAACGTTTTAGACCATTTTGTGATTTTCGAAAAAACTTGTTAACATAAAAACACGAAAGTGCTTAGAATAGCTTTAAATCGCATTTGGAAACGTTTTAGACCCTTTTGTGATTTTCGAAAAAAATTGTTAACATAAAAACACCAAAGTGCTTAGAATCACATTATAAACCGTTTTAGACCATTTTGAGCATTTCAATAACAATTTTCACACAAAAACATCAAAGAGCACAAAATAGCTTAATATCGTATTTAAAAATGTTTTAGACCATTTTGAGCATTTAGATAAAACTTTTTCACACAAAACACCAAAGTGCTTAGAATAGCTTCAAATCGCATTTGGAGACGGTTTAGACCATTTTGTGATTTTGAAAAAACTTGTTAACATAAAAACACCAAAGTGCTTAGAATAGCTTCAAATCGCATTTGGAGACGTTTTAGACCATTTTGTGATTTTCGAAAAAACTTGTTAACATAAAAACACCAAAGTGCTTAGAATAGCTTCAAATCGTATTTGGAGACGTTTTAGACCATTTTGAGATTTTCGAAAAAACTTGGTTACACAAAAACATCAAAGTGCTTAAAATCACATTATAAACCGTTTTAGACCATTTTGAGCATTTCGATAACACTTTTCACACAAAAACATCAAAGAGCACAAAATAGCTTAATATCGTATTTAAAAACGTTTTAAACCATTTTGAGCATTTCGACAAAACTTTTTCACACAAAACACCAAAGTGCTTAGAATAGCTTCAAATCGCATTTGGAGACGTTTTAGACCAATTTGTGCATTTCGATGAAACTTGATTACACACAAAAACATCAAAGTGCTTAAAATCACATTATAAACCGTTTTAGACCATTTTGAGCATTTCGATAACACTTTTCACACAAAAACATCAAAGAGCACAAAATAGCTTAATATCGTATTTAAAAACGTTTTAGACCATTTTGAGCATTTAGACAAAACTTTTTCACACAAAACACCAAAGTGCTTAGAATAGCTTCAAATCGCATTTGGAGACGTTTTAGACCATTTTGTGCATTTCGATGAAACTTGGTTACACAAAAACAACAAAGTGCTTAAAATCACATTATAAATCGTTTTAGACCATTTTGAGCATTTCGACAAAACTTTTTCACACAAAATACCAAAGTGCTTAGAATAGCTTCAAATCGCATTTGGAGACGTTTTAGACCATTTTGTGATTTTCGAAAAAACCTTTTAACATAAAAACACCAAAGTGCTTAGAATAGCTTCAAATCACATTTGGAGACGTTTTAGACCATTTTGTGATTTTCGAAAAAACTTGTTAACATAAAAACACGAAAGTGCTTAGAATAGCTTCAAATCGCATTTGGAAACGTTTTAGACCATTTTGTGATTTTCGAAAAAAATTGTTAACATAAAAACACCAAAGTGCTTAGAATCACATTATAAACCGTTTTAGACCATTTTGAGCATTTCGATAACAATTTTCACACAAAAACATCAAAGAGCACAAAATAGCTTAATATCGTATTTAAAAATGTTTTAGACCATTTTGAGCATTTAGATAAAACTTTTTCACACAAAACACCAAAGTGCTTAGAATAGCTTCAAATCGCATTTGGAGACGTTTTAGACCATTTTGTGATTTTTGAAAAAACTTGTTAACATAAAAACACCAAAGTGCTTAGAATAGCTTCAAATCACATTTGGAGACGTTTTAGACCATTTTGTGATTTTCTAAAAAACTTGTTAACATAAAAACACGAAAGTGCTTAGAATAGCTTCAAATCGCATTTGGAAACGTTTTAGACCATTTTGTGATTTTCGAAAAAACTTGTTAACATAAAAACACGAAAGTGCTTAGAATAGCTTCAAATCGCATTTGGAAACGTTTTAGACCATTTTGTGATTTTCGAAAAAAATTGTTAACATTAAAACCCCAAAGTGTTTAGAATAGCTTCAAATCGCATTTGGAGACGTTTTAGACCAATTTGTGATTTTCGAAAAAACTTATCAACATAAAAACACCAAAGGGTTTAGAATAGCTTCAAATCGCATTTGGAGACGTTTTAGACCATTTTGTGATTTTGAAAAAACTTGTTAACATAAAAACACCAAAGTGCTTAGAATAGCTTCAAATCGCATTTGGAGACGTTTTAGACCATTTTGTGATTTTCGAAAAAACTTGTTAACATAAAAACACCAAAGTGCTTAGAATAGCTTCAAATCGTATTTGGAGACGTTTTAGACCATTTTGAGATTTTTGAAAAAACTTGGTTACAGAAAAACATCAAAGTGCTTAAAATCACATTATAAACCGTTTTAGACCATTTTGAGCATTTCGGTAACACTTTTCACACAAAAACATCAAAGAGCACAAAATAGCTTAATATCGTATTTAAAAACGTTTTAGACCATTTTGAGCATTTAGACAAAACTTTTTCACACAAAACACCAAAGTGCTTAGAATAGCTTCAAATCGCATTTGGAGACGTTTTAGACCATTTTGTGCATTTCGATGAAACTTGGTTACACAAAAACATCAAAGTGCTTAAAATCACATTATAAATCGTTTTAGACCATTTTGAGCATTTCGACAAAACTTTTTCACACAAAATACCAAAGTGCTTAGAATAGCTTCAAATCGCATTTGGAGACGTTTTAGACCATTTTGTGATTTTCGAAAAAACTTTTTAACATAAAAACACCAAAGTGCTTAGAATAGCTTCAAATCACATTTGGAGACGTTTTAGACCATAAGTGCTTAGAATCACATTATAAACCGTTTTAGACCATTTTGAGCATTTCGATAACAATTTTCACACAAAAACATCAAAGAGCACAAAATAGCTTAATATCGTATTTAAAAATGTTTTAGACCATTTTGAGCATTTAGATAAAACTTTTTCACACAAAACACCAAAGTGCTTAGAATAGCTTCAAATCGCATTTGGAGACGTTTTAGACCATTTTGTGATTTTTGAAAAAACTTGTTAACATAAAAACACCAAAGTGCTTAGAATAGCTTCAAATCACATTTGGAGACGTTTTAGACCATTTTGTGATTTTCGAAAAAACTTGTTAACATAAAAACACGAAAGTGCTTAGAATAGCTTCAAATCGCATTTGGAAACGTTTTAGACCATTTAGTGATTTTCGAAAAAACTTGTTAACATAAAAACACGAAAGTGCTTAGAATAGCTTCAAATCGCATTTGGAAACGTTTTAGACCATTTTGTGATTTTCGAAAAAAATTGTTAACATAAAAACACCAAAGTGTTTAGAATAGCTTCAAATCGCATTTGGAGACGTTTTAGACCAATTTGTGATTTTCGAAAAAACTTATCAACATAAAAACACCAAAGGGTTTAGAATAGCTTCAAATCGCATTTGGAGACGTTTTAGACCATTTTGTGATTTTCGAAAAAACTTGTTAACATAAAAACATGAAAGTGCTTAGAATAGCTTCAAATCGTATTTGGAGACGTTTTAGACCATTTTGTGATTTTCGAAAAAACTTGTTAACATAAAAACACCAAAGTGTTTAGAATAGCTTCAAATCGCATTTGGAGACGTTTTAGACCATTTTGTGATTTTCGAAAAAAATTGTTAACATAAAAACACCAAAGTGTTTAGAATAGCTTCAAATCGCATTTGGAGACGTTTTAGACCAATTTGTGATTTTCGAAAAAACTTATCAACATAAAAACACCCAAGGGTTTAGAATAGCTTCAAATCGCATTTGGAGACGTTTTAGACCATTTTGTGATTTTCGAAAAAACTTGTTAACATAAAAACACGAAAGTGCTTAGAATAGCTTCAAATCGCATTTGGAAACGTTTTAGACCATTTTGTGATTTTCGAAAAAACTTGTTAACATAAAAACATGAAAGTGCTTAGAATAGCTTCAAATCGTATTTGGAGACGTTTTAGACCATTTTGTGATTTTCGAAAAAACTTGTTAACATAAAAACACCAAAGTGCTTAGAATAGCTTCAAATCGCATTTGGAGACGTTTTAGTCCATTTTGTGCATTTCGATGAAACTTGGTTACACAAAAACATCAAAGTGCTTAAAATCACATTATAAACCATTTTAGACCATTTTGAGCATTTAGATAACACTTTTCACACAAAAACATCAAAGAGCACAAAATAGCTTAATATCGTATTTAAAAACGTTTTAGACCATTTTGAGCATTTCGACAAAACTTTTTCACACAAAACACCAAAGTGCTTAGAATAGCTTCAAATCGCATTTGGAGACGTTTTAGACCATTTTGTGATTTTCGAAAAAACTTGTTAACATAAAAACATCAAAGTGTACAGAATAACTTCAAATCGCATTTGGAGACCGTTTTAGGCCAATTTGTGATTTTCGAAAAAACTTGTTAACCTAAAAATACCAAAGTGTTTAGAATAGCTTCAAATCGCATTTGGAGACGTTTTAGACCATTTTGTGATTTTCGAAAAAACTTGTTAACATAAAAACACCAAAGTGCTTCAAATCGCATTTGGAGACATTTTAGACCAATTTGTGATTTTTGAAAAAACTTGTTAACATAAAAACACCAAAGTGCTTACAATAGCTTCAAATCGTATTTGGAGACGTTTTAGACCATTTTGTGATTTTCGAAAAAACTTGTTAACATAAAAACACCAAAGTATACAGAATAGCTTCAAATCGCATTTGGAGACGTTTTAGACCATTTTATGCATTTCGATGAAACTTGGTTACACAAAAACATCAAAGTGCTTAAAATCACATTATAATCCGTTTTAGACCATTTTGAGCATTTCGATAACACTTTTCACACAAAAACATCAAAGAGCACAAAATAGCTTAATATCGTATTTAAAAACGTTTTAGACCATTTTGAGCATTTCGACAAAACTTTTTCACACAAAACACCAAAGTGCTTAGAATAGCTTCAAATCGCATTTGGAGACGTTTTAGACCATTTTGTGATTTTCGAAAAAAATTGTTAACATAAAAACATCAAAGTGTACAGAATAGCTTCAAATCGCATTTGGAGACCGTTTTAGGCCAATTTGTGATTTTCGAAAAAACTTGTTAACCTAAAAATACCAAAGTGTTTAGAATAGCTTCAAATCGCATTTGGAGACGTTTTAGACCATTTTGTGATTTTCGAAAAAACTTGTTAACATAAAAACACCAAAGTGCTTAGAATAGCTCCAAATCGCATTTGGAGACATTTTAGACCAATTTGTGATTTTCGAAAAAACTTGTCAACATAAAAAAACCAAAGTGTTTAGAATAGCTTCAAATCGCATTTGGAGACGTTTTAGACCAATTTGTGATTTTCGAAAAAACTTATCAACATAAAAACACCAAAGGGTTTAGAATATCTTCAAATCGCATTTGGAGACGTTTTAGACCATTTTGTGATTTTCGAAAAAACTTGTTAACATAAAAACACCAAAGTGCTTAGAATAGCTTCAAATCGCATTTGGAGACGTTTTAGACCAATTTGTGATTTTCGAAAAAACTTATCAACATAAAAACACCAAAGGGTTTAGAATAGCTTCAAATCGCATTTGGAGACGTTTTAGACCATTTTGTGATTTTGAAAAAACTTGTTAACATAAAAACACCAAAGTGCTTAGAATAGCTTCAAATCGCATTTGGAGACGTTTTAGACCATTTTGTGATTTTCGAAAAAACTTGTTAACATAAAAACACCAAAGTGCTTAGAATAGCTTCAAATCGTATTTGGAGACGTTTTAGACCATTTTGAGATTTTCGAAAAAACTTGGTTACACAAAAACATCAAAGTGCTTAAAATCACATTATAAACCGTTTTAGACCATTTTGAGCATTTCGATAACACTTTTCACACAAAAACATCAAAGAGCACAAAATAGCTTAATATCGTATTTAAAAACGTTTTAGACCATTTTGAGCATTTCGACAAAACTTTTTCACACAAAACACCAAAGTGCTTATAATAGCTTCAAATCGCATTTGGAGACGTTTTAGACCAATTTGTGCATTTCGATGAAACTTGATTACACAAAAACATCAAAGTGCTTAAAATCACATCATAAACCGTTTTAGACCATTTTGAGCATTTCGATAACACTTTTCACACAAAAACATCAAAGAGCACAAAATAGCTTAATATCGTATTTAAAAACGTTTTAGACCATTTTGAGCATTTCGACAAAACTTTTTCACACAAAACACCAAAGTGCTTAGAATAGCTTCAAATCACATTTGGAGACATTTTAGACCATTTTGTGATTTTTGAAAAAACTTGTTAACATAAAAACACGAAAGTGCTTAGAATAGCTTCAAATCACATTTGGAAACGTTTTAGACCATTTTGTGATTTTCGAAAAAACTTGTTAACATAAAAACACCAAAGTGCTTAGAATAGCTTCAAATCGCATTTGGAAACGTTTTATTCCATTTTGTGATTTTCGAAAAAAATTGTTAACATAAAAACACCAAAGTGCTTAGAATCACATTATAAACCGTTTTAGACCATTTTGAGCATTTCGATAACAATTTTCACACAAAAACATCAAAGAGCAAAAAATAGCTTAATATCGTATTTAAAAATGTTTTAGACCATTTTGAGCATTTCGATAAAACTTTTTCACACAAAACACCAAAGTGCTTAGAATAGCTTCAAATCGCATTTGGAGACATTTTAGACCATTTTGTGATTTTTGAAAAAACTTGTTAACATAAAAACACCAAAGTGCTTAGAATAGCTTCAAATCACATTTGGAGACGTTTTAGACCATTTTGTGATTTTCGAAAAAACTTGTTAACATAAAAACACGAAAGTGCTTAGAATAGCTTCAAATCGCATTTGGAAACGTTTTAGACCATTTTGTGATTTTCGAAAAAACTTGTTAACATAAAAACACGAAAGTGCTTAGAATAGCTTCAAATCGTATTTGGAAACGTTTTAGACCATTTTGTGATTTTCGAAAAAAATTGTTAACATAAAAACACCAAAGTGCTTAGAATCACATTATAAATCGTTTTAGACCATTTTGAGCATTTCGATAACAATTTTCACACAAAAACATCAAAGAGCACAAAATAGCTTAATATCGTATTTAAAAATGTTTTAGACCATTTTGAGCATTTAGATAAAACTTTTTCACACAAAACACCAAAGTGTTTAGAATAGCTTCAAATCGCATTTGGAGACGTTTTAGACCATTTTGTGATTTTTGAAAAAACTTGTTAACATAAAAACACCAAAGTGCTTAGAATAGCTTCAAATCACATTTGGAGACGTTTTAGACCATTTTGTGATTTTTGAAAAAACTTGTTAACATAAAAACACGAAAGTGCTTAGAATAGCTTCAAATCACATTTGGAGACGTTTTAGACCATTTTGTGATTTTTGAAAAAACTTGTTAACATAAAAACATGAAAGTGCTTAGAATAGCTTCAAATCGCATTTGGAAACGTTTTAGACCATTTTGTGATTTTTGAAAAAACTTGTTAACATAAAAACACCAAAGTGCTTAGAATAGCTTCAAATCACATTTGGAGACGTTTTAGACCATTTTGTGATTTTCGAAAAAACTTGTTAACATAAAAACACGAAAGTGCTTAGAATAGCTTAAAATCGCATTTGGAGACGTTTTAGACCATTTTGTGATTTTCGAAAAAACTTGTTAACATAAAAACACCAAAGTGCTTAGAATAGCGTCAAATCGTATTTGGAGACGTTTTAGACCATTTTGTGATTTTCGAAAAAACTTGTTAACATAAAAACACCAAAGTGCTTAGAATAGCTTCAAATCGCATTTGGAGACGTTTTAGACCATTTTGTGCATTTCGATGAAACTTGGTTACACAAAAACATCAAAGTGCTTAAAATCACATTATAAATCGTTTTAGACCATTTTGAGCATTTAGATAAAACTTTTTCACACAAAACACCAAAGTGCTTAGAATAGCTTCAAATCGCATTTGGAGACGTTTTAGACCATTTTGTGATTTTTGAAAAAACTTGTTAACATAAAAACACCAAAGTGCTTAGAATAGCTTCAAATCGCATTTGGAGACGTTTTAGACCATTTTGTGATTTTCGAAAAAACTTTTTAACATAAAAACATCAAAGTGTACAGAATAGCTTCAAATCGCATTTGGAGACGTTTTAGACCAATTTGTGATTTTCGAAAAAATTTATTAACATAAAAATACCAAAGTGTTTAGAATAGCTTAAAATCGCATTTGGAGACGTTTTAGACCATTTTGTGATTTTCGAAAAAACTTTTTAACATAAAAACACCAAAGTGCTTAGAATAGCTTCAAATCGCATTTGGAGACGTTTTAAACCATTTTGTGATTTTTGAAAAAACTTGTTAACATAAAAACACCAAAGTGCTTAGAATAGCTTCAAATCGCATTTGGAGACGTTTTAGACCATTTTGTGATTTTTGAAAAAACTTGTTAACATAAAAACACCAAAGTGCTTAGAATAGCTTCAAATCGTATTTAGAGACGTTTTAGACCATTTTGTGCATTTCGATGAAACTTGGTTATACAAAAACATCAAAGTGCTTAAAATCACATTATAAACCATTTTAGAACATTTTGAGCATTTCGATAACACTTTTCACACAAAAACATCAAAGAGCACAAAATAGCTTAATATCGTATTTAAAAACGTTTTAGACCATTTTGAGCATTTCGACAAAACTTTTTCACACAAAACACCAAAGTGCTTAGAATAGCTTCAAATCGCATTTGGAGACGTTTTAGACCATTTTGTGATTTTCGAAAAAACTTGTTAACATAAAAACATCAAATTGTACAGAATAACTTCAAATCGCATTTGGATACCGTTTTAGGCCAATTTGTGATTTTCGAAAAAACTTGTTAACCTAAAAATACCAAAGTGTTTAGAATAGCTTCAAATCGCATTTGGAGACGTTTTAGACCATTTTGTGATTTTCGAAAAAACATGTTAACATAAAAACACCAAAGTGCTTAGAATAGCTTCAAATCGCATTTGGAGACATTTTAGACCAATTTGTGATTTTTGAAAAAACTTGTTAACATAAAAACACCAAAGTGCTTACAATAGCTTCAAATCGTATTTGGAGACGTTTTAGACCATTTTGTGATTTTCGAAAAAACTTGTTAACATAAAAACACCAAAGTACTTAGAATAGCTTCAAATCGCATTTGGAGACGTTTTAGACCATTTTGTGCATTTCGATGAAACTTGGTTACACAAAAACATCAAAGTGCTTAAAATCACATTATAAACCGTTTTAGACCATTTGAGCATTTCGATAACACTTTTCACACAAAAACATCAAAGAGCACAAAATAGCTTAATATCGTATTTAAAAACGTTTTAGACCATTTTGAGCATTTCGACAAAACTTTTTCACACAAAACACCAAAGTGCTTAGAATAGCTTCAAATCGAATTTGGAGACGTTTTAGACCAATTTGTGCATTTCAATGAAACTTGGTTACACAAAAACATCAAAGTGCTTAAAATCACATTATAAATCGTTTTAGACCATTTTGAGAATTTTGATAACACTTTTCACACAAAAACATCAAAGAGCACAAAATAGCTTAATATCGTATTTAAAAACGTTTTAGACCATTTTGAGCATTTCGACAAAACTTGTTAACATAAAAACACCAAAGTGCTTAGAATAGCGTCAAATCGTATTTGGAGACGTTTTAGACCATTTTGTGATTTTCGAAAAAACTTGTTAACATAAAAACACCAAAGTGCTTAGAATAGCTTCAAATCGCATTTGGAGACGTTTTAGACCATTTTGTGCATTTCGATGAAACTTGGTTACACAAAAACATCAAAGTGCTTAAAATCACATTATAAATCGTTTTAGACCATTTTGAGCATTTCGACAAAACTTTTTCACACAAAATACCAAAGTGCTTAGAATAGCTTCAAATCGCATTTGGAGACGTTTTAGACCATTTTGTGATTTTCGAAAAAAATTTTTAACATAAAAACACCAAAGTGCTTAGAATAGCTTCAAATCACATTTGGAGACGTTTTAGACCATTTTGTGATTTTCGAAAAAACTTGTTAACATAAAAACACGAAAGTGCTTAGAATAGCTTCAAATCGCATTTGGAAACGTTTTAGACCATTTTGTGATTTTCGAAAAAACTTGTTAACATAAAAACACGAAAGTGCTTAGAATCACATTATAAACCGTTTTAGACCATTTTGAGCATTTCGATAACAATTTTCACACAAAAACATCAAAGAGCACAAAATAGCTTAATATCGTATTTAAAAATGTTTTAGACCATTTTGAGCATTTAGATAAAACTTTTTCACACAAAACACCAAAGTGCTTAGAATAGCTTCAAATCGCATTTGGAGACGGTTTAGACCATTTTGTGATTTTGAAAAAACTTGTTAACATAAAAACACCAAAGTGCATAGAATAGCTTCAAATCGCATTTGGAGACGTTTTAGACCATTTTGTGATTTTCGAAAAAACTTGTTAACATAAAAACACCAAAGTGCTTAGAATAGCTTCAAATCGTATTTGGAGACGTTTTAGACCATTTTGAGATTTTTGAAAAAACTTGGTTACACAAAAACATCAAAGTGCTTAAAATCACATTATAAACCGTTTTAGACCATTTTGAGCATTTCGATAACACTTTTCACACAAAAACATCAAAGAGCACAAAATAGCTTAATATCGTATTTAAAAACGTTTTAGACCATTTTGAGCATTTCGACAAAACTTTTTCACACAAAACACCAAAGTCCTTAGAATAGCTTCAAATCGCATTTGGAGACCTTTTAGACCATTTTGTGATTTTTGAAAAAACTTGTTAACATAAAAACACCAAAGTGCTTAGAATAGCTTCAAATCACATTTGGAGACGTTTTAGACCATTTTGTGATTTTCGAAAAAACTTGTTAACATAAAAACACGAAAGTGCTTAGAATAGCTTCAAATCGCATTTGGAAACGTTTTAGACCATTTTGTGATTTTCGAAAAAACTTGTTAACATAAAAACACGAAAGTGCTTAGAATCACATTATAAACCGTTTTAGACCATTTTGAGCATTTCGATAACAATTTTCACACAAAAACATCAAAGAGCACAAAATAGCTTAATATCGTATTTAAAAATGTTTTAGACCATTTTGAGCATTTAGATAAAACTTTTTCACACAAAACACCAAAGTGCTTAGAATAGCTTCAAATCGCATTTGGAGACGTTTTAGACCATTTTGTGATTTTTGAAAAAACTTGTTAACATAAAAACACCAAAGTGCTTAGAATAGCTTCAAATCACATTTGGAGATGTTTTAGACCATTTTGTGATTTTTGAAAAAACTTGTTAACATAAAAACACGAAAGTGCTTAGAATAGCTTCAAATCGTATTTGGAGACGTTTTAGACCATTTTGAGATTTTTGAAAAAACTTGGTTACACAAAAACATCAAAGTGCTTAAAATCACATTATAAACCGTTTTAGACCATTTTGAGCATTTCGATAACACTTTTCACACAAAAACATCAAAGAGCACAAAATAGCTTAATATCGTATTTAAAAACGTTTTAGACCATTTTGAGCATTTCGACAAAACTTTTTCACACAAAACACCAAAGTCCTTAGAATAGCTTCAAATCGCATTTGGAGACGTTTTAGACCATTTTGTGATTTTTGAAAAAACTTGTTAACATAAAAACACCAAAGTGCTTAGAATAGCTTCAAATCACATTTGGAGACGTTTTAGACCATTTTGTGATTTTCGAAAAAACTTGTTAACATAAAAACACGAAAGTGCTTAGAATAGCTTCAAATCGCATTTGGAAACGTTTTAGACCATTTTGTGATTTTCGAAAAAACTTGTTAACATAAAAACACGAAAGTGCTTAGAATCACATTATAAACCGTTTTAGACCATTTTGAGCATTTCGATAACAATTTTCACACAAAAACATCAAAGAGCACAAAATAGCTTAATATCGTATTTAAAAATGTTTTAGACCATTTTGAGCATTTAGATAAAACTTTTTCACACAAAACACCAAAGTGCTTAGAATAGCTTCAAATCGCATTTGGAGACGTTTTAGACCATTTTGTGATTTTTGAAAAAACTTGTTAACATAAAAACACCAAAGTGCTTAGAATAGCTTCAAATCACATTTGGAGATGTTTTAGACCATTTTGTGATTTTTGAAAAAACTTGTTAACATAAAAACACGAAAGTGCTTAGAATAGCTTCAAATCACATTTGGAGACGTTTTAGACCATTTTGTGATTTTTGAAAAAACTTGTTAACATAAAAACACGAAAGTGCTTAGAATAGCTTCAAATCGCATTTGGAAACGTTTTAGACCATTTTGTGATTTTCGAAAAAGATTGTTAACATAAAAACACCAATGTGCTTAGAATCACATTATAAACCGTTTTAGACCATTTTGAGCATTTCGATAACAATTTTCACACAAAAACATCAAAGAGCACAAAATAGCTTAATATCGTATTTATAAATGTTTTAGACCATTTTGTGATTTTCGAAAAAACTTTTTCACACAAAACACCAAAGTGCTTAGAATAGCTTCAAATCGCATTTGGAGACGTTTTAGACCATTTTGTGATTTCGATGAGACTTGATTACACAAAAACATCAAAGTGCTTAAAATCACATTATAAACCGTTTTAGACCATTTTGAGCATTTCGATAACACTTTTCACACAAAAACATCAAAGAGCACAAAATAGCTTCATATCGTATTTAAAAACGTTTTAGACCATTTTGAGCATTTAGACAAAACTTTTTCACACAAAACACCAAAGTGCTTAGAATAGCTTCAAATCGCATTTGGAGACGTTTTAGAACATTTTGTGTTTTTCGAAAAAAACTGTTAACATAAAAACACCAAAGTGCTTAGAATCACATTATAAACCGTTTTAGACCATTTTGAGCATTTCGATGAAACTTGATTACACAAAAACATCAAAGTGCTTAAAATCACATTATAAACCGTTTTAGACCATTTTGAGCATTTCGATAACACTTTTCACACAAAAACATCAAAGAGCACAAAATAGCTTAATATCGTATTTAAAAACGTTTTAGACCATTTTGAGCATTTAGATAAAACTTTTTCACACAAAACACCAAAGTGCTTAGAATAGCTTCAAATCGCATTTGGAGACGTTTTAGAACATTTTGTGTTCTTCGAAAAAACCTGTTAACATAAAAACACCAAAGTGCTTAGAATAGCTTCAAATCGCATTTGGAGACGTTTTAGACCATTTTGTGATTTTTTAAAAAACTTGTTAACATAAAAACACCAAAGTGCTTAGAATAGCTTCAAATCACATTTGGAGACGTTTTAGACCATTTTGTGATTTTCGAAAAAACTTGTTAACATAAAAACACCAAAGTGCTTAGAATAGCGTCAAATCGTATTTGGAGACGTTTTAGACCATTTTGTGATTTTCGAAAAAACTTGTTAACATAAAAACACCAAAGTGCTTAGAATAGCTTCAAATCGCATTTGGAGACGGTTTAGACCATCTTGTGATTTTGAAAAAACTTGTTAACATAAAAACACCAAAGTGCTTAGAATAGCTTCAAATCGCATTTGGAGACGTTTTAGACCATTTTGTGATTTTCGAAAAAACTTGTTAACATAAAAACACCAAAGTGCTTAGAATAGCTTCAAATCGTATTTGGAGACGTTTTAGACCATTTTGAGATTTTCGAAAAAACTTGGTTACACAAAAACATCAAAGTGCTTAAAATCACATTATAAACCGTTTTAGACCATTTTGAGCATTTCGATAACACTTTTCACACAAAAACATCAAAGAGCACAAAATAGCTTAATATCGTATTTAAAAACGTTTTAGACCATTTTGAGCATTTCGACAAAACTTTTTCACACAAAACACCAAAGTGCTTAGAATAGCTTCAAATCGCATTTGGAGACGTTTTAGACCAATTTGTGCATTTCGATGAAACTTGATTACACAAAAACATCAAAGTGCTTAAAATCACATTATAAACCGTTTTAGACCATTTTGAGCATTTCGATAACACTTTTCACACAAAAACATCAAAGAGCACAAAATAGCTTAATATCGTATTTAAAAACGTTTTAGACCATTTTGAGCATTTCGACAAAACTTTTTCACACAAAACACCAAAGTGCTTAGAATAGCTTCAAATCGCATTTGGAGACGTTTTAGACCAATTTGTGCATTTCGATGAAACTTGATTACACAAAAACATCAAAGTGCTTAAAATCACATTATAAACCGTTTTAGACCATTTTGAGCATTTCGATAACACTTTTCACACAAAAACATCAAAGAGCACAAAATAGCTTAATATCGTATTTAAAAACGTTTTAGACCATTTTGAGCATTTAGACAAAACTTATTCACACAAAACACCAAAGTGCTTAGAATAGCTTCAAATCGCATTTGGAGACGTTTTAGACCAATTTGTGATTTTTGAAAAAACTTGTTAACATAAAAACACCAAAGTGTGTTTTGAATAGCTTCAAATCACATTTGGAGACGTTTTAGACCATTTTGTGATTTTCGAATAAACTTGTTAACATAAAAACACGAAAGTGCTTAGAATAGCTTCAAATCGCATTTGGAAACGTTTTAGACCATTTTGTGATTTTCGAAAAAACTTGTTAACATAAAAACACGAAAGTGCTTAGAATAGCTTCAAATCGCATTTGGAAACGTTTTAGACCATTTTGTGATTTTCGAAAAAACTTGTTAACATAAAAACACGAAAGTGCTTAGAATCACATTATAAACCGTTTTAGACCATTTTGAGCATTTCGATAACAATTTTCACACAAAAACATCAAAGAGCACAAAATAGCTTAATATCGTATTTAAAAATGTTTTAGACCATTTTGAGCATTTAGATAAAACTTTTTCACACAAAACACCAAAGTGCTTAGAATAGCTTCAAATCGCATTTGGAGACGTTTTAGACCATTTTGTGATTTTTGAAAAAACTTGTTAACATAAAAACACCAAAGTGCTTAGAATAGCTTCAAATCACATTTGGAGATGTTTTAGACCATTTTGTGATTTTTGAAAAAACTTGTTAACATAAAAACACGAAAGTGCTTAGAATAGCTTCAAATCACATTTGGAGACGTTTTAGACCATTTTGTGATTTTTGAAAAAACTTGTTAACATAAAAACACGAAAGTGCTTAGAATAGCTTCAAATCGCATTTGGAAACGTTTTAGACCATTTTGTGATTTTCGAAAAAGATTGTTAACATAAAAACACCAATGTGCTTAGAATCACATTATAAACCGTTTTAGACCATTTTGAGCATTTCGATAACAATTTTCACACAAAAACATCAAAGAGCACAAAATAGCTTAATATCGTATTTATAAATGTTTTAGACCATTTTGTGATTTTCGAAAAAACTTTTTCACACAAAACACCAAAGTGCTTAGAATAGCTTCAAATCGCATTTGGAGACGTTTTAGACCATTTTGTGATTTCGATGAGACTTGATTACACAAAAACATCAAAGTGCTTAAAATCACATTATAAACCGTTTTAGACCATTTTGAGCATTTCGATAACACTTTTCACACAAAAACATCAAAGAGCACAAAATAGCTTCATATCGTATTTAAAAACGTTTTAGACCATTTTGAGCATTTAGACAAAACTTTTTCACACAAAACACCAAAGTGCTTAGAATAGCTTCAAATCGCATTTGGAGACGTTTTAGAACATTTTGTGTTTTTCGAAAAAAACTGTTAACATAAAAACACCAAAGTGCTTAGAATCACATTATAAACCGTTTTAGACCATTTTGAGCATTTCGATGAAACTTGATTACACAAAAAAATCAAAGTGCTTAAAATCACATTATAAACCGTTTTAGACCATTTTGAGCATTTCGATAACACTTTTCACACAAAAACATCAAAGAGCACAAAATAGCTTAATATCGTATTTAAAAACGTTTTAGACCATTTTGAGCATTTAGATAAAACTTTTTCACACAAAACACCAAAGTGCTTAGAATAGCTTCAAATCGCATTTGGAGACGTTTTAGAACATTTTGTGTTCTTCGAAAAAACCTGTTAACATAAAAACACCAAAGTGCTTAGAATAGCTTCAAATCGCATTTGGAGACGTTTTAGACCATTTTGTGATTTTTGAAAAAACTTGTTAACATAAAAACACCAAAGTGCTTAGAATAGCTTCAAATCACATTTGGAGACGTTTTAGACCATTTTGTGATTTTCGAAAAAACTTGTTAACATAAAAACACCAAAGTGCTTAGAATAGCGTCAAATCGTATTTGGAGACGTTTTAGACCATTTTGTGATTTTCGAAAAAACTTGTTAACATAAAAACACCAAAGTGCTTAGAATAGCTTCAAATCGCATTTGGAGACGGTTTAGACCATCTTGTGATTTTGAAAAAACTTGTTAACATAAAAACACCAAAGTGCTTAGAATAGCTTCAAATCGCATTTGGAGACGTTTTAGACCATTTTGTGATTTTCGAAAAAACTTGTTAACATAAAAACACCAAAGTGCTTAGAATAGCTTCAAATCGTATTTGGAGACGTTTTAGACCATTTTGAGATTTTCGAAAAAACTTGGTTACACAAAAACATCAAAGTGCTTAAAATCACATTATAAACCGTTTTAGACCATTTTGAGCATTTCGATAACACTTTTCACACAAAAACATCAAAGAGCACAAAATAGCTTAATATCGTATTTAAAAACGTTTTAGACCATTTTGAGCATTTCGACAAAACTTTTTCACACAAAACACCAAAGTGCTTAGAATAGCTTCAAATCGCATTTGGAGACGTTTTAGACCAATTTGTGCATTTCGATGAAACTTGATTACACAAAAACATCAAAGTGCTTAAAATCACATTATAAACCGTTTTAGACCATTTTGAGCATTTCGATAACACTTTTCACACAAAAACATCAAAGAGCACAAAATAGCTTAATATCGTATTTAAAAACGTTTTAGACCATTTTGAGCATTTCGACAAAACTTTTTCACACAAAACACCAAAGTGCTTAGAATAGCTTCAAATCGCATTTGGAGACGTTTTAGACCAATTTGTGCATTTCGATGAAACTTGATTACACAAAAACATCAAAGTGCTTAAAATCACATTATAAACCGTTTTAGACCATTTTGAGCATTTCGATAACACTTTTCACACAAAAACATCAAAGAGCACAAAATAGCTTAATATCGTATTTAAAAACGTTTTAGACCATTTTGAGCATTTAGACAAAACTTTTTCACACAAAACACCAAAGTGCTTAGAATAGCTTCAAATCGCATTTGGAGACGTTTTAGACCAATTTGTGATTTTTGAAAAAACTTGTTAACATAAAAACACCAAAGTGTGTTTTGAATAGCTTCAAATCACATTTGGAGACGTTTTAGACCATTTTGTGATTTTCGAATAAACTTGTTAACATAAAAACACGAAAGTGCTTAGAATAGCTTCAAATCGCATTTGGAAACGTTTTAGACCATTTTGTGATTTTCGAAAAAACTTGTTAACATAAAAACACGAAAGTGCTTAGAATCACATTATAAACCGTTTTAGACCATTTTGAGCATTTCGATAACAATTTTCACACAAAAACATCAAAGAGCACAAAATAGCTTAATATCGTATTTAAAAATGTTTTAGACCATTTTGAGCATTTAGATAAAACTTTTTCACACAAAACACCAAAGTGCTTAGAATAGCTTCAAATCGCATTTGGAGACGTTTTAGACCATTTTGTGATTTTTGAAAAAACTTGTTAACATAAAAACACCAAAGTGCTTAGAATAGCTTCAAATCACATTTGGAGATGTTTTAGACCATTTTGTGATTTTTGATAAAACTTTTTCACACAAAACACCAAAGTGCTTAGAATAGATTCAAATCGCATTTGGAGACGGTTTAGACCATTTTGTGATTTTGAAAAAACTTGTTAACATAAAAACACGAAAGTGCATAGAATAGCTTCAAATCGCATTTGGAAACGTTTTAGAACATTTTGTGATTTTCGAAAAAGATTGTTAACATAAAAACACCAATGTGCTTAGAATCACATTATAAACCGTTTTAGACCATTTTGAGCATTTCGATAACAATTTTCACACAAAAACATCAAAGAGCACAAAATAGCTTAATATCGTATTTATAAATGTTTTAGACCATTTTGAGCATTTCGACAAAACTTTTTCACACAAAACACCAAAGTGCTTAGAATAGCTTCAAATCGCATTTGGAGACGTTTTTTATACCATTTTGTGATTTCGATTAAACTTGATTACACAAAAACATCAAAGTGCTTAAAATCACATTATAAACCGTTTTAGACCATTTTGAGCATTTCGATAACACTTTTCACACAAAAACATCAAAGAGCACAAAATAGCTTAATATCGTATTTAAAAACGTTTTAGACCATTTTGAGCATTTAGACAAAACTTTTTCACACAAAACACCAAAGTGCTTAGAATAGCTTCAAATCGCATTTGGAGACGTTTTAGAACATTTTGTGTTTTTCGAAAAAAACTGTTAACATAAAAACACCAAAGTGCTTAGAATAGCTTCAAATCGCATTTGGAGACGTTTTAGAACATTTTGTGTTCTTCGAAAAAACCTGTTAACATAAAAACACCAAAGTGCTTAGAATAGCTTCAAATCGCATTTGGAGACGTTTTAGACCATTTTGTGATTTTTGAAAAAACTTGTTAACATAAAAACACCAAAGTGCTTAGAATAGCTTCAAATCACATTTGGAGACGTTTTAGACCATTTTGTGATTTTCGAAAAAACTTGTTAACATAAAAACACGAAAGTGCTTAGAATAGCTTCAAATCGCATTTGGAAACGTTTTAGACCATTTTGTGATTTTCGAAAAAGATTGTTAACATAAAAACACCAAAGTGCTTAGAATAACAATATAAACCGTTTTAGACCATTTTGAGCATTTCGATAACAATTTTCATACAAAAACATCAAAGAGCACAAAATAGCTTAATATCGTATTTAAAAATGTTTTAGACCATTTTGAGCATTTAGATAAAACTTTTTCACACAAAACACCAAAGTGCTAAGAATAGCTTCAAATCGAATTTGGAGACGGTTTAGACCATTTTGTGATTTTGAAAAAACTTGTTAACATAAAAACACCAAAGTGCTTAGAATAGCTTCAAATCGCATTTGGAGACGTTTTAGACCATTTTGTGATTTTCGAAAAAACTTGTTAACATAAAAACACCAAAGTGCTTAGAATAGCTTCAAATCGTATTTGGAGACGTTTTAGACCATTTTGAGATTTTCGAAAAAACTTGGTTACACAAAAACATCAAAGTGCTTAAAATCACATTATAAACCGTTTTAGACCATTTTGAACATTTCGATAACACTTTTCACACAAAAACATCAAAGAGCACAAAATAGCTTAATATCGTATTTAAAAACGTTTTAGACCATTTTGAGCATTTCGACAAAACTTTTTCACACAAAACACCAAAGTGCTTAGAATAGCTTCAAATCGCATTTGGAGACGTTTTAGACCAATTTGTGCATTTCGATGAAACTTGATTACACAAAAACATCAACGTGCTTAAAATCACATTATAAACCGTTTTAGACCATTTTGAGCATTTCGATAACACTTTTCACACAAAAACATCAAAGAGCACAAAATAGCTTAATATCGTATTTAAAAACGTTTTAGACCATTTTGAGCATTTAGACAAAACTTTTTCACACAAAACACCAAAGTGCTTAGAATAGCTTCAAATCGCATTTGGAGACGTTTTAGACCATTTTGTGCATTTCGATGAAACTTGGTTACACAAAAACATCAAAGTGCTTAAAATCACATTATAAATCGTTTTAGACCATTTTGAGCATTTCGACAAAACTTTTTCACACAAAATACCAAAGGGCTTAGAATAGCTTCAAATCGCATTTGGAGACGTTTTAGACCATTTTGTGATTTTCGAAAAAACTTTTTAACATAAAAACACCAAAGTGCTTAGAATAGCTTCAAATCACATTTGGAGACGTTTTAGACCATTTTGTGATTTTCGAAAAAACTTGGTTACACAAAAACATCAAAGTGCTTAAAATCACATTATAAATCGTTTTAGACCATTTTGAGCATTTCGACAAAACTTTTTCACACAAAATACCAAAGGGCTTAGAATAGCTTCAAATCGCATTTGGAGACGTTTTAGACCATTTTGTGATTTTCGAAAAAACTTTTTAACATAAAAACACCAAAGTGCTTAGAATAGCTTCAAATCACATTTGGAGACGTTTTAGACCATTTTGTGATTTTCGAAAAAACTTGTTAACATAAAAACACGAAAGTGCTTAGAATAGCTTACAATCGCATTTGGAAACGTTTTAGACCATTTTGTGATTTTCGAAAAAAATTGTTAACATAAAAACACCAAAGTGCTTAGAATCACATTATAAACCGTTTTAGACCATTTTGAGCATTTCGATAACAATTTTCACACAAAAACATCAAAGAGCACAAAATAGCTTAATATCGTATTTAAAAATGTTTTAGACCATTTTGAGCATTTAGATAAAACTTTTTCACACAAAACACCAAAGTGCTTAGAATAGCTTCGAATCGCATTTGGAGACGTTTTAGACCATTTTGTGATTTTTGAAAAAACTTGTTAACATAAAAACACCAAAGTGCTTAGAATAGCTTCAAATCACATTTGGAGACGTTTTAGACCATTTTGTGATTTTCGAAAAAACTTGTTAACATAAAAACACGAAAGTGCTTAGAATAGCTTCAAATCGCATTTGGAAACGTTTTAGACCATTTTGTGATTTTCGAAAAAACTTGTTAACATAAAAACACGAAAGTGCTTAGAATAGCTTCAAATCGCATTTGGAAACGTTTTAGACCATTTTGTGATTTTCGAAAAAAAATTGTTAACATAAAAACACCAAAGTGCTTAGAATCACATTATAAACCGTTTTAGACCATTTTGAGCATTTCGATAACAATTTTCACACAAAAACATCAAAGAGCACAAAATAGCTTAATATCGTATTTAAAAATGTTTTAGACCATTTTGAGCATTTAGATAAAACTTTTTCACACAAAACACCAAAGTGCTTAGAATAGCTTCAAATCACATTTGGAGACGTTTTAGACCATTTTGTGATTTTTGAAAAAACTTGTTAACATAAAAACACCAATGTGCTTAGAATAGCTTCAAATCACATTTGGAGACGTTTTAGACCATTTTGTGATTTTTGAAAAAACTTGTTAACATAAAAACACGAAAGTGATTAGAATAGCTTCAAATCACATTTGGAGACGTTTTAGACCATTTTGTGATTTTTGAAAAAACTTGTTAACATAAAAACACGAAAGTGCTTAGAATAGCTTCAAATCGCATTTGGAAACGTTTTAGACCATTTTGTGATTTTCGAAAAAAATTGTTAACATAAAAACACCAAAGTGCTTAGAATCACATTATAAACCGTTATAGACCATTTTGAGCATTTCGATAACAATTTTCACACAAAAACATCAAAGAGCACAAAATAGCTTAATATCGTATTTAAAAATGTTTTAGACCATTTTGAGCATTTAGATAAAACTTTTTCACACAAAACACCAAAGTGCTTAGAATAGCTTCAAATCACATTTGGAGACGTTTTAGACCATTTTGTGATTTTTGAAAAAACTTGTTAACATAAAAACACGAAAGTGCTTAGAATAGCTTCAAATCGCATTTGGAAACGTTTTAGACCATTTTGTGATTTTCGAAAAAGATTGTTAACATAAAAACACGAATGTGCTTAGAATCACATTATAAACCGTTTTAGACCATTTTGAGCATTTCGATAACAATTTTCACAGAAAAACATCAAAGAGCACAAAATAGCTTAATATCGTATTTAAAAATGTTTTAGACCATTTTGAGCATTTGGATAAAACTTTTTCACACAAAACACCAAAGTGCTTAGAATAGCTTCAAATCGCATTTGGAGACGGTTTAGACCATTTTGTGATTTTGAAAAAACTTGTTAACATAAAAACACCAAAGTGCTTAGAATAGCTTCAAATCGCATTTGGAGACGTTTTAGACCATTTTGTGATTTTCGAAAAAACTTGTTAACATAAAAACACCAAAGTGCTTAGAATAGCTTCAAATCGTATTTGGAGACGTTTTAGACCATTTTGAGATTTTCGAAAAAACTTGGTTACACAAAAACATCAAAGTGCTTAAAATCACATTATAAACCGTTTTAGACCATTTTGAGCATTTCGATAACACTTTTCACACAAAAACATCAAAGAGCACAAAATAGCTTAATATCGTATTTAAAAACGTTTTAGACCATTTTGAGCATTTCGACAAAACTTTTTCACACAAAACACCAAAGTGCTTAGAATAGCTTGAAATCGCATTTGGAGACGTTTTAGAACATTTTGTGTTTTTCGAAAAAAACTGTTAACATAAAAACACCAAAGTGCTTAGAATAGCTTCAAATCGCATTTGGAGACGTTTTAGAACATTTTGTGTTTTTCGAAAAAACCTGTTAACATAAAAACACCAAAGTGCTTAGAATAGCTTCAAATCGCATTTGGAAACGTTTTAGACCATTTTGTGATTTTCGAAAAAGATTGTTAACATAAAAACACGAATGTGCTTAGAATCACATTATAAACCGTTTTAGACCATTTTGAGCATTTCGATAACAATTTTCACAGAAAAACATCAAAGAGCACAAAATAGCTTAATATCGTATTTAAAAATGTTTTAGACCATTTTGAGCATTTGGATAAAACTTTTTCACACAAAACACCAAAGTGCTTAGAATAGCTTCAAATCGCATTTGGAGACGGTTTAGACCATTTTGTGATTTTGAAAAAACTTGTTAACATAAAAACACCAAAGTGCTTAGAATAGCTTCAAATCGCATTTGGAGACGTTTTAGACCATTTTGTGATTTTCGAAAAAACTTGTTAACATAAAAACACCAAAGTGCTTAGAATAGCTTCAAATCGTATTTGGAGACGTTTTAGACCATTTTGAGATTTTCGAAAAAACTTGGTTACACAAAAACATCAAAGTGCTTAAAATCACATTATAAACCGTTTTAGACCATTTTGAGCATTTCGATAACACTTTTCACACAAAAACATCAAAGAGCACAAAATAGCTTAATATCGTATTTAAAAACGTTTTAGACCATTTTGAGCATTTCGACAAAACTTTTTCACACAAAACACCAAAGTGCTTAGAATAGCTTGAAATCGCATTTGGAGACGTTTTAGAACATTTTGTGTTTTTCGAAAAAAACTGTTAACATAAAAACACCAAAGTGCTTAGAATAGCTTCAAATCGCATTTGGAGACGTTTTAGAACATTTTGTGTTTTTCGAAAAAACCTGTTAACATAAAAACACCAAAGTGCTTAGAATAGCTTCAAATCGCATTTGGAAACGTTTTAGACCATTTTGTGATTTTCGAAAAAAATTGTTAACATAAAAACACCAAAGTGCTTAGAATCACATTATAAACCGTTATAGACCATTTTGAGCATTTCGATAACAATTTTCACACAAAAACATCAAAGAGCACAAAATAGCTTAATATCGTATTTAAAAACGTTTTAGACCATTTTGAGCATTTCGACAAAACTTGTTAACATAAAAACACCAAAGTGCTTAGAATAGCTTCAAATCGCATTTGGAGACGTTTTAGACCATTTTGTGATTTTTGAAAAAACTTGTTAACATAAAAACACCAAAGTGCTTAGAATAGCTTCAAATCACATTTGGAGACGTTTTAGACCATTTTGTGATTTTCGAGAAAACTTGTTAACATAAAAACACGAAAGTGCTTAGAATAGCTTCAAATCACATTTGGAGACGTTTTAGACCATTTTGTGATTTTTGAAAAAACTT